>NC_084855.1:14864861-15497986 GCF_951802175.1 Populus nigra | reverse complement strand
TCAAGCACATGTTTACTATTTTCAAAACATAATATGAAAGTACATTTGAGATACTTGAATATCCATTTTATTGTTGACTAGTGTTCTTTACTAGGATTGAAAAGAAATCATTTAATCACATCAATAACATGAGTTATATTTGGCCTTGTATAAACTAAGACATACATCAAGTAACCAATTGTTGATGCATAAAGAACCTTATTCATCTCATTTCTTTCTTCGTCACTTGAAGAACACTAATTAGAACTTACCATAAAATGGTTTATAAGTGGAGAAAAAATAGCTTTTGTCTTGCTTATGTTGAATCTCTTAAGTACTTTTTGAATATATCTCTCTTAAGATAGTCAAATCTTCCTATTATTCATGTCACGAGTAATGTTCATGTTAAGAATTTATTTTGCCGGTTCTAAGTTTTTCATTGAAAATTAAGGCATGCTTAACTCTCTTTTCAAACTCTAGATTTTCTTAACATTATGGCTAACAATTATCATATCATCCACATATAGCAAGATAATAATGAAGTTACCATTATGAAACCTTTTTATAAACACACTAAGATCATAAGTTGCCCTACCATAACCATACTCCACCATGAAAAAATTAATCTTTTTATACCATAGTCTTTGAGCTAGTTTAACTTATACAAATTCTTTTTCTTGTAAATTAGTTGTTTTTTCCTTTCACTTCAAACCCTTCAAGCTACTCTATGTAGATATGATTTATATAATTATCTAACAATGAACAATTTTTTTTTTAATTTTCAACCTGAACACCTGTTTGTTCTTGAGTACTCTCTTTCCTTTAGAAAGCTTCATTAACTTGAAGATGTGGTTCTTATGCAAGCATTTCATCTCTTCTTACATGGCTTTCATGTAACATAGTTTCATAAAAGCATTTTGGCTCTCACTTATTAGTGACTAACACATACTCATAAAAAGAATATCTGGTGGAGACTTGGCGAGGTCTAGTGGACCTCCTTAATTGTAGCTCATCTAGAGCTTCTTAAATAACTTATTTAGGAATAACATAATTATCATCATCATTAACTGGTTCAGAATCATTAATTAATGGATCAAAAGGCAAACTGCCATTATCATCCTTTCAAGTTCCAATTCTTTTTCCTCTTTATGCAATTAAAAATAGGTTAAATCAATCAACAAACTAAGCAAGTGATCACAATAAATCAACAACAATATTTTTTTTATGAGAAAAACCCCTATGTGAGGAAAAACCATTGGATGGTAGTCCACTTAAAAACTATCAATTATAATAAAGGGTACACAAATGTTATTCCTCAATTAAAACTAATAACTATAACATAAATCATCAAGAGCAACATATTTTTAGATTACATCAAAATTAAAGAGAAAGAATTCTAAAGAATATCAAAAAACCGAGGGTCATGATTCTATCAAGAGCAAACTAACAGACACGTCCAATATTTAATCCAACTATAAGATTTATCTATAAAAACTTCAACTCAATCCAATAATAAATCAAGTATTTATTAAAGTTTCAAGAGAAATTGTTCAAGCTACCATCTTCTTTTTTTTCTTTCTTTGTATGTGTTGGTCTCTTTTTTTTTCTTTCTATGTGTCGGCTACTAACTCGAAAATAAGCCAAAATTAACTTTTTATATCTAGTAACCTATATTAACTAAAAGATTTTAAGCCTTATTCCTCTTTTTTAATATTTTGATAATTATAGATGTCCGAGTTAGTTTACGCGCACTTCGACTAATCTTTCGAGGCTTTGAAGTTAATGACCATATAAGTCTCTAATGACTCTAATATTTGTGACACTTGAACTGATAATCTCTAAAAATAAATTCAAAATCTGATCAATTATGCTATACCCCTAACGTTGGTATTCCTTTTTTCTGAGATTATTTGGTTATGGCACGAAAGAGTGACCAAACCATAATGATTGCACTTTCTAATTCCGTGCAGTGATATGCTTAGAGCTCAAAGTTATGCATATTCTAGAGGATATATACTACCCTTTCACAGTTTGTAATTTCATTAACAAAAGTTTTCAGCAATTTTTCTTCCATATACAGTGCCTTATAAAAACTCCATAAAATCCTCACTATAGTTATCCTCCATAACATTGTATTCTTCTTTTAGCTCTCTGTTTTTTGCCCTGTTTTCCTCTGCCATGGTTTCCCCAAATGATCCTTCTAGTCTGCCTCTTAGAATTTGTAAACCGGAAAGTCTAGACAAATACTTCGAATTGTTGGATGGGAAATTCAGTGTAAAAGGTTTTCCATTGCTTTCTGAAGTTCCAAGCAACGTGGTTTTTGCTCCCTTTTTGTCTATTTATAAATCCTCTGATGCTCCGCTTGCTCTGCTCCAACGTGTCCAAGCTCTGTCGCACAAGGGCGGATTCCTTGGGTTCCACAAAGAGGCTCCGTCAGATCGCTTAATGAACTCCATCGGTAAGTTTACTGGTAGGGAATTTTTGTCCATCTTTAGATTCAAAACTTGGTGGTCTACCATGTGGATGGGTAGCTCTGGGTCTGATTTGCAAATGGAAACCCAATGGGTTCTCCTTAATGTTCCTGAAATAAGGTCTTATGTCATAATCATACCTGTCATTGATGGGAGATTTAGGTCTGCTTTCCATCCTGGAACTGATGGTCATGTCATGATTTGTGCTGAGAGTGGTTCTACTAAGGTGACAGCATCATCTTTTGATGCTATCGCTTATGTTCATGTGTCTGAAAATCCTTACAATATCATGAAAGAGGCCTTTAGTGCACTTAGGGTCCACCTCAATACCTTCAAGCTTCTGGAAGAGAAAACTGTCCCTTCTCTTGTTGATAAATTTGGGTGGTGCACTTGGGATGCATTTTATTTAGCTGTAGAGCCTGCTGGTATATGGCATGGTGTGAATGACTTTGTCGAGGGTGGTGTCTCTCCGAGGTTTCTCATCATTGATGATGGCTGGCAAAGCATCAATACTGATGATGAGAATCCGAACGAGGATGCTAAAAACCTTGTTCTTGGTGGAACTCAAATGACTGCCAGGCTTCACAGGCTTGATGAATGTGACAAGTTTAGGAAGTACAAGGGAGGGTCTATGTTGGGTCCCAACCCTACTTCATTTGATCCAAAGAAGCCAAAGATGCTTATCTTAAAGGCAATTGAAATCGAGCATGCTGAGAATGATCGCGATAAGGCAATCCAATCTCGTGTAACTGACTTGTCTCCTTTTGAAACTAAAATTCAAAAGTTGAAACAAGAACTGGATGTTATTTTTGGTGGAGAAGAAAAGAGTGTTTCCAGTGGGAGTAGTGGAAGTCGTTCTTGCAAGGCTGAAAGTTATGGCATGAAAGCTTTCACGAGAGATTTGAGGACAAAGTTTAAGGGTTTGGACGATATTTAT
The DNA here is from genome assembly GCF_951802175.1 of Populus nigra. NCBI lineage: Eukaryota > Viridiplantae > Streptophyta > Magnoliopsida > Malpighiales > Salicaceae > Populus > Populus nigra. Next base: position 15,494,599 of record NC_084855.1, on the reverse strand, counting down.
GTGTGGCATGCTCTCTGTGGTGCCTGGGGTGGTGTCAGGCCAGATTCTACTAATCTGAATTCAAAGATCATTTCTTGCAAACTGTCTCCTGGTCTGGATGGGACAATGGCTGATCTTGCTGTGGTTAAGATCGTTGAAGGTGGTATTGGTCTTGTTCACCCTGACCAAGCAGGCGATTTCTATGATTCTATGCACTCCTACCTTGCCGACGTTGGCATTACAGGAGTGAAAGTAGATGTCATTCATGTAAGACTTCTTTTCATAGATATCATCTATTTTGTTCTTTTCTGAGTATTTGGATATTCTATATTAGATCGACTTAATTGTTTTGTGTATCTAAGTCTCAATTGGCAAATGCAGAGCCTTGAGTATGTTTCTGAAGATTATGGAGGCCGTGTTGAGCTTGCAAAGGGCTACTACAAGGGCCTGTCAGATTCCCTGTCAAAGAATTTCAAAGGATCTGGACTCATTTCCAGCATGCAACAATGCAACGATTTCTTCTTCCTTGGAACAAAGCAGATATCCATGGGAAGAGTAGGCATGAAAGTCTAACCAGATGATCTCCTTTATTCTTTTAAGCTTTATATCTGCTAGAAAGTTGTTATTTTTACCATGGAGCTTGTCACCTTTTTGCTACAGGTGATGACTTCTGGTTCCAGGATCCAAACGGAGATCCGATGGGAGTTTACTGGCTGCAAGGGGTCCATATGATCCATTGCGCCTACAACAGCATGTGGATTGGTCAGATTATAAAACCTGACTGGGATATGTTCCAATCTGACCATCTGTGCGCCAAATTTCATGCTGGATCGAGAGCTATTTGTGGAGGACCTGTATATGTGAGTGACTCGGTGGGCGGGCATGATTTTGAACTCCTCAAGAAACTTGTTTACCCTGATGGTACCATTCCCAAGTGCCAAGATTTTGCCCTACCGACAAGGGACTGCCTCTTCAGGAACCCTTTATTTGACAAGAAAACAATTCTCAAGATTTGGAACTTCAACAAGGTATTCATTTATTTTGTCTACAAGGACTTGGATAAAACAATGTTTTATTATTTTGGATATATAGTGGCTGTCTATATATTCTTTGTTTTCCTTTAGTTTGTAAATGAATAAAAAAAATAAAAAATATTTATTTTGTATTAAAAAAAAAAATTGTGCTGAGTGTTTATAAGTGTCGGTTTTAATTATATAATTAAGTGAAATTTATGATGGATTTATTTTTAGGCTTTTAATATTATTTTATGAATATTTATAATATTAAAAGATAGAACTTGGAATTTAATATGTTAATGAGATTAATTTTTTTTGAATTTTTAAAATTAATTTTGATATTTGTGATTTTTGAGATAAAATTAAATAATAATTATCCAATTTAATTTAAAATATAATTGTTTCATCAATGATCGTATAAGAAATATAATGTTTAATTATAATTTTTCAAGTTTATTAAATTTATTACGATACAGAGAACATAAAAGTATTAACATTTGCTTTTTTTTTTTATTTTTTTTATATAGTTATATTTTGAAGGTGTTGTTTCTATATATAAAAAAATAAACACCTTAATTACACACCTTAATTACAGTATTTTCACACCTGAAAACAACTTTTTATTTCTTTTTATTTATAAACAATTATTTTAACACTGTTTCCATACCCAACATGTCTCAAATAAACAACGATATTTCTTTATATGGTGCTTGCCAAATTGTTTATTAAGGATAAGGTTATTGATGAAGTCAAATGGAACTAAAATGGCATGTTGGACCTCGCAGTATGGAGGTGTGATTGGAGCTTTCAACTGCCAAGGAGCTGGATGGGACCCCAAGGAGCAAAGGATCAAGGGCTACTCAGAATGCTACAAGCCACTGTCTGTTTCTGTTCATGTTACCGACATTGAATGGGACCAGAAGAAAGAGGCTGCTCAAATGAGTGAGGCTGACGAGTTCATCGTCTATCTCAACCAGGCAGAGGAGCTGCTACTTGTATCGCCAGAATCTGACGCAGTTCAAATTACCATCCAACCATCTACATTTGAGATCTTCAGCTTTGTGCCCATCAAGAAGCTAGGCGGCACCAGCATCAGTTTTGCTCCTGTTGGGCTGGCCAACATGTTTAATAGCTGCGGCACAATTCAAGAAGTGGAGTATTTTGATTCTGAAGCGGAGACTTGCGTAAAGATTGAGGTTAAAGGCGGAGGGAGTTTCTTATCTTACTCAAATGCATCTCCAAAGAAGGGTTTCTTGAATGGGGCTGAGGCGGCTTTTGAGTGGCTGGATAACGGCAAACTGTCCTTGAATCTCCCTTGGACTGAAACCGCTGGTGGCGTATCTAATGTTGCTTTTCTTTTTTGAAGTCTCACAACTTGTTTAGTCGTAGAAGTTTGAAGCCATGGCGACTAAGCATCTAAAATAAACCAGATTTTGCGAGTGATTTAGAGTGTATTAATTTGATTTTAAGGTTTTTTTTTTTATTTGAATATGTATATTTAAATTTTATTTAAAATATTTTTAAAACATAAAAATAAACAAAATTCTCATCTAGTTTTTTTACACGGGGATATTAAAGAACAAAAAGCTTCTAGCATTGGGCAGTGAATTGAGAGCCTTTTATGTCTTTTATTTTTTAAAAAAAACACAAAACACCAACTATTATTAAACTGATCTAGAATTCTTACTCCTCAATAAGAAAATCTGTATTGCTAGACAATTCCTCAACTTTTTAGGCTCTTAATCCACCCTCACATGGATGTAAATCTTATTAACTTGATGACTTAATGCCCACTAAATAAATTAATTTCAATGAATTTTACTACTTTTTAAATTTAGAAACCATAAAAAATAAAACTAAATGGCAGGATTTATTATGATATTAGTGTTATCTTATGAAATGAAAATATAATACGCCCTAATTCTAATCTTCCATTGCATTGCTTTTATCACTTTAACTAGCAATGCATAAATAAATTAATAAAAAAAATCTATAAGGTGTGTTCAGGTAATGGGGTTAGCAAGTTAACTTAGTTTAAGTTGGATTTTGTTTTTTATTTTAATTATTATTTTTTTAATTTTATTCTTTAACATTGGGTTGTTTGATAATTAAACTTCATAATTTTATTCAATTTACTTTTGATAAGGTTACTTTAGTATTATAACCAGATCATAAATTTTATATGCTAATCTAGATGGGCTCGGGTCAAGTTTTCTTGACCTTTTTTTAATTATATTTTTTTTTCAATTTCATCTATCAACATTTTATTTGCTAGAAATTGAGTTTTGAATTTTTTTTATTTTTATTTATATAAAGTGATCAAGTTTTCATTTAATTTTTACTTTGTTATCAAATAAGATTCTTCAACATTTATTTTTTTTAAATGATTTTTTTAATTTTATCTGTCAGCATTTGATTTGTTAGGAATTGGTCTTTGTAATTTTATTTTTTTTTACTTTTCTTTCAATGATGTTATTGTCCATAATCACGGGTTACTGAGCTAACCTAGTTCGATAAAAGGTTTTTTTGTTGTTTTTTTTTAAATTATCTCTTTTAGATTTTGTTTTTCAACATTAAGTTGTTTGAAAATTAAATTTCATAATTTTAATTAATTTGCTTTTGACATGGTTACTCTAGTATCACGACTAGATTATATATTTAACATGCTAAGCTGGATATACCCAAATTAGGTTTTCTAATTTTTTTTCATTATTAAATTTTTATTTATATTATTTAAATTAATCAAACTTATTAAACTTATTAAAACACAACTTAGATATCATTTTTTTTTGTATTAAATGTTTGCATCATCGGACTCCGTCCATCTAGTGTTTTCTATAAATGAACAAATGGTCCCTTCTGACGTCTCTACCGCGCCCGCCCGCAGAAGAGGTTAACAAGTGTACACTTTCGAAGCTGTAGATAACTAGATATTTTCAGTGAATGATGACTTTATTACTATTTGCCCTATTTGTTAAGACAGTATTTGCTCAGATCTCGAATCTCGGAACGCCTAGGATCATAGTCCGACAACATTGTTTTGGCCTCATCATACTATCGTGCCGGCATCCTTGACATCCTTAACAAATGCAATTGGGCAATCGAGGAAACAATCAACGTGAGGGGGCACTTGATTACAATGAGAAAATAAAAATATCCTAATGTTTTATAAGGAAGGGATAAAAATTCAGATTGGATCAAAACATAATAAAATTTAAAATGCAAGTATAATACTCGCAACAACTCGTAATTTCTTCCGTATGTTAATAATATTTTTTTACAAATTTAATTTGAGACTTTAAAAAATAATAAAAATATATCATGTATGTGATTGTTTGAAAGAATAGTAATAATTATTAGGCACTCAAAATAAATTAAATTAAAAAAAAATCAAGGGACACACCTAACTATGCCCATTCACTTTGATACATTAATTTGTTTTTATTTTTAATTTTATTATTTAATACTATATTTTTTTGAAATTGGTTATGATGATTTGTTTTTATGCCTGTATATGAGTGTTTTGCAGTGTTAAGAGGGATATTTTATCACTCAGTTTAGCAAAATAAGACTCAATTTTATTAATTTATAAAATTGGAGCTTTATGGACCAATTTTGAAACTTAAACAAATACTAAGTCTCTTATTTTGCTAACATCAAGGACTAATTTGCATGGTCAAGCGAAGGTTTTTTTTCAATCACTCCATGTTTTTTTCTAATTTGATCTTTCAAATTAACTTTATTTGATATTTGACTTGATAGTTTATTTTAAATGCCTAGATATGGGATTCGTACAATGTCAAGGATAAATCTTAATGTACAGTTTGATAAAATAAAATATACTATATTTATGTTAAGCAATTAAGAGGGACCAATTGAATCCCAAACAAATATGGTGTACTATGGTAAATGGGTAAGGTAACTTGGTTGGTGCATGCATATGCTAGCGCATGGGGATTATCCACCACAAACAAGTGGTGCGTGAGGTTTATTTTGGTGGCCGAACACAACTATTCACCAATATGTTTGATTTGTCATGGCACAAACTTCATAATAAGGTAACGCATCTAACATCTTGAATGGTGGCCCATTTGTTTTCGTTCATCCTCCCTCTTTTCTTTCTCATCTACTCGAGACTCACACTACTCTAAAAAACATAAAAGTGTCCTGACTTTTATTTTTTTTTATTCTTTTGATTGATTTTATTTTTTAATTTCTCCCCTCGATATTTGGTTTTATTTATTTTTTATATTAATTTTGGATCTTATTCTTTTAATTGCTATTTTTTATTTGAATCATTTTCTTAATTGATTTTTTTTAAAAAAATTCATTCCTTAACATTAAGTACTTTTTTTTGTTAAATTTGGTCCCTATTTTTTTTTATTGCTATTTGTTTTGTTTTAATTTTTTTTCTTGAATTTGTTTTTTTTTAATTTTACCCATCAGTATTTGGTTGAATGAGAATTTGACTTTATTATTTTTGCAGGTTTACCTTTCAAGAGATAATTCTAGCCTTATGACCTAAGTCACGTGTTTGAAAGTTTAGTCGAGTTGACTATCAACAATAAATTAGACATCATGCATCTCATTTTTAATTAATTAATACTTTTTTCCGATTTTTTCCCAAATTAGCACAGTGAGAAAACTTATTTCTCAAATTAGTACAATTACGAAAATAATTCTCACTCTAGCACACAAATAATGGTTGCGCTTGCACATGTATTAAATGGGCAAACTTAGAGGACACACATATACTACATGCGCGTTAAAATACTAGCCACTCTCGTCTCAACCATTTCAGCTTCCTGTCCAGCAAACACATAATTTAACATAGACACAAAAACATCAACAATAGTTGAAGCCAACATTTCACAGAATCACAGAAACAACAACAATAGCCAATAACCAACATAAACACCTAATTTCTATAGCAAGTAAATTAATAATTAAAAAAATTAATCTCAACACCAAAATAATTGATTGCAAATATCAATTAAATTGCATGGTTAAACATCTAACAAATTAACATGTCGATGGGCTTACACCATCAAAACCATGAGCATGACATCATGGTGCATGAACACAGTCATCCTCCTCTACTGTATTGTTGAAATGATGAGCCTCCACAACCTCGTTAAGTGAAGAACAACACGATGAGAACCAAGTATTGAAAACATTGTGCACAGTATAGTCGGTAGCGTCATGAAATGTGGTTGCAACTCTCTGGCCTTCGTGTATTAAAAAAGAACATATTATCATTTTTAAGATATAAATAAGAATTTTATTACTTGTTAAAAAAATTAATTCATACATACCAATCTATTATATCTTGGTGCAAGAGACTCATAATTCTCCGGATTATGTGTTGGTTGACGCGCAGTGTCAGATGGACTTCTCGTAACATGCTCATATGATAATGTTATGAATCACTTTGTTATGTTTATATACCAAGACATGTAAAGATAAAACTCAATAGGAAGATACAACTTTGTAAATATGTGATATCTCATTACATGCCACAAATTGATATATTGTGCATGAACCACTTACCAATTATCTTCCTCTTTACCTCAATTGTTAACAACATGCAAGTCATCAAGTGTGTCAACATCATTAGGTATGTGTTGATGCAATCCAAACTATATTTAATTAATATAATATCAAATTATACCTATAGAAATAGTAACATGAAATTGTCATGTTTCCTTTCTGACATGCATGCGTGGTAAAGCTAACGATACAATATGCAACTATCATCAATCCCCAACTATAGTTACGGATGCCAAAAAAGTTTTCTAAAAGTGGTAGAAAGTAACATGAAATTGCATTACCTATCAAACCGATGAAGATCATGGCCTAAAGCATATGCATTATGCATACTCTAGTATAATAATTCATTACAATCTCTATAGTGCCCTCTGGTGGGGTCTCAAGACTCTCATTTTACCATGTCAACTTAATATAATTCCCTTTATATCCTTCAGGAGGAGACATTTTTCCAAATAGAGGAAGACATAAATCTTCCTACAACAAAACAAGAGTTCCATCTATCAGAAGGTTAAATAACATGGCAACATCTTGTAATGTCGGTGTCATCTCTCTAACATAAAAATAAAATGTGTGGGTCTCTCGCTTTCACTGCTACACTAATGCTACAATCTAATTGCGATCAATATTTATACCTCATAGGTGGTTGATCTATAAAAATCCAGCCTTGATGACATATAGGTGAACACAATCATCTAGATCCATCGATGCATGATGACGAGGTTTCATCAGACCACCCTGAGATTCTCATGAAACAAATATGAACATAAGTATTAACAACATTTATAATTTATCATATGACCATGTTATATATATATAACATGAAAGTAAGTTATATATATATATATATATATATAATTAACTTACTTGTTGAGCCCAAATATCCTCGGATCAATGCTTATGTTGCAATCGCATAATAAAAAAATCATCAGGACCTAAAAATAATAAGGGCTCCTTCTCTCATATGCTATGATATTTTGTCATAGATCTACCTCCCCTAGTTCATACCATGACATGTACTTGTTTCGAAAATGTTAAAAGATATAGATTTAAAGGATAAAAAATATAACTTAACATGAAGATATAAAATAAAAGTCTCAATTCAAAACAAAAGTTTTCATTTACATTATCCACTTTGACATGTTTTTCTACTATGATCAGTTACATCGCATAAGACATCTATTTTATATATGCCACTCTCTGACATCCATCTCGTTATACAAATAAGTTGATATACGTTGACCCTTTTCAATTCTCCATCTAGTTACACATCCTTCTACTCGTGGCCTAATATAACCAGACCTTGATGGAACATCAGGTAAGGGTTCAAAATAAAAAACCATATGAATTTTTGTAAATGGTGTTAGAAAATAAAAGGTTAATAATTTTTTCAAAGTCAACATGTCGCATTGTACAACATGCAATGAAGTGTGAACATGGTCAATGATACAACTGTCATTTACCACACTTACATGTTTTTTGATTAAATCAAACCATTCATCGAAACTTTCTTTTACTACCATCTCAAATAGTAAATATACATAGATCATGTGATCTTGATTTTAATGCATTAACAATAAGTTCAACAAGCACTTGTAGAGGCCACAATACATCACAACTAATGAAATCATTAACTATAGCTCTTTGATCAACAAAATAGTTATTAATCATAAAAAAAGTTATTTGCACTATAACCATTACAAGCAAACCATGAACAATTTTCAAAACAGTTTTGAAAATCTTTGACAAATTAATGGTCATATATTCATAACGATAACCACCATCATATGAAAGAGCCAATCTTTTTTGGTACAATAAGCCATTCTTTGATTTGATCATTTCTGTCAACCATATCATCATACATATTAACAAATTTCCATCTTGAAGGCTCTTAACACATTTTATCTAATAGTTTTTTCAATGCCACACCTTGAATCTTTTGTTGAAATTACTCACAAAGTGATGAGAACAATAACGATACTACCCATTTGGCTTGGTTCATATTTGTGACATAGCATTCTTAATTGCCACATGTCTATCTAAAATTATACATAATCCAGTACATCTACCCATGACATGTCGGTGAATTAAATCTAAAAACCATGTCTAGTTACTATCATTTCTTCTTCAACCAAAGCTTAACACAACAAAAAAGACCCATTTTTTGCATCATAAGAAACTGCAATCAAGATTTTTGCCTTGTACTTTCCATATAAGTGAATCTCATTAATACTTACTAGTGGATGAAAATATTGAAACACTTGAATTAAAGGTCCAAATGCCCAGAATACTCTCCTAAATATTGTTGTATCATCATTAACCATTTTATGATCTCACTCAACAACTATACCAGGATCTGATTCTTTCAAAGCTAATAATATTTTCATTTGATCCAAACAACCTCTCAAATATTTTCTATTTAACCAACCAAGCTTTTTTATACGATATATCATATAAAAACTCTATATGGATAGTTGCTTGAATGATTGCAATTTTAATATTTATTTGATCTTTAACAATGGTCAACATCATATTAGCTGCAAAATTAGAGTCAATCTGAAGATGGGCTTACATAATCATGGATTGTGACACGTGTAGGGCTTTTTCAATTTTTAAATCTCAAATGAATCATAATTCTTGTGATATCCCCCACACAAATACCATTGATATGATGGTTTATGCTTACGTTGTAACTGCACATAAATGGTGGTTGAACGTTGCATTTTGTATTGAAATGAATTTTTTACATGCCACCGCTTAACTGCATTGGTTAAATCAACCTTGGTTTTGAACATTTGTCTAACCTCTAACTTAGTACTTAATCCTGAATTCCTACAACTTAAAGCCCAATCAAAGTTAATCATATGAGCAGACCTATTAACATCTTTAAATTAAAAAAACAAATGGTCTCATTAGTTTATTGGCTCACCTTGTTTATTTTCCTCAACTACATCATCGATATGACAATCATTTTTATCACCACTCAATTCAAATTCGTCATAATAATATGGAGTTGCTACCATACCCAACCGAGGTTTCATATGCATCATTTCTTGAATTAATAATAGGTTCATTGCATCATCAATTGTCCTAGACGGACAAGCTGCATGTGATGATTTTGTGGTCCTTCGACTATAACCTAGGACCCGAGTCAACTCCAAACACAAAGGGTTTTCTACTCAAATAGAACTCTATTATTTGCAACACTTTTACAGTGATCAACCTAATTATTGCATTAAAACTCATATTGCTAGTAATGGCCACATCGACATAACGTTTTAGATGACCCCCATCCAACATCCTTCAAGTAATATCAATATCAAATTCAGTCAAATTTGTTAAATGAACTGTTTAATCTCAAACTACATAACTTGGTACTTCTCCATGATAAATGATACTATTATCACTGTCGATGATTTTACCACTGTAAATAACATAAAATTTCCACAATAGAAGACATGTTTTGTAAAAATCACAACAAAACACAATGCTAATTTATTAATATAGAAAATTATTCAAGTTACCTTTAAAAATTCAAAATTAACAAAAATCATAAACTAAACCCTAAAACCCTAAACAACATAATCAACACAACATAATTCATTGATTTTTCTTACTAAATAAAATAATGTATACACTTACTAAATTAGTATTTACGTAATTATTGTTTGTGTGCTCAGAATAAGAATTATTTTTAAAACTATACTAGTTTAAAAAATAAGTTTTTTCACTGTAATAACTTTGGGAATTTTTTTTTTCTTGATCTGTTTCCAAAACAATGTTCGTTATGTTTTCTATAAATGAACAAATTATCACTGCGGATGTCTCTACCGCGCCCGCCCGCAGAAGAGGTTAAAGCGAGTGCACTTTCGAAGCTGTTGATATTTTCAGTGAATGATGACTGATTTGGAACTTTTAAGTCCAAATCCACAGAATTTTACTTGGCCAATATCTATTTGCCCTATTTGTTAAGACAGTATTTGTCTCGAATCTCGAAAAGTCTAAAATCATAGTCCGACAACACTGTTTTGACCTCATCATATTATCGTGTCGGCATCCTTGACATTCTTGGAATTAGACTCGTACGAAGCATCCTTAAATGCATCGAATACGTATATTTCCTGGGTGAAAAGAAATTGACCTCTTCTGTTTTCTTCAAAATCCATCCTGCCTTCATAACTCGAAATTAAGCTCAGATTGAACTTCGTGCTATTTTGCAAAGGAAAACAGTGCTCGATCGGTTACCTCACTTTTAAGGCTTTCAAACCACATAAACAAAGGGAAAAAAAAATTAGTCATTGGACAAAGGAAATAAGTTATTGACATCAAATTTCTAGTTGTTTCTAACTTGTAGAATATCACTACTTTTAATAATTGGTATAAAAGTATAAACTGTGTAGAATTGAAGGTGGTCTGGGATTGAAAATCATTTCTTTTAAACGGGCAGTGTCGTTCAACTCTGAATTGAATAATTGGTATAAAAGTATAAACTTTAACCAACTTCCCCAGAGAGTTATTCTGGGTAAGATCTAACAAAAATATCTTGCCATTTGATGTTCATTAAAAGATCCAGGCTGACAGAAATTGACGTTCAACAACGGTGTCCACCAGCAAGTCAAAACTCTACAAACAGCTAGGAGAAATTGCTTTAGACGTCACTCCAAATTCCAACAGCCAAATTGACCGGTAGAGCAGCATATATTCGTTTCCGTCATAACATACACCTGTAATAACGTGGACAAACCATAAATTGAACTTAGTTTTCCTAAACAACAAAGATGGGATTTTTCAAAATTATCCATACACAGAAAAATCCCACCGAACCTTGAAACCAGGAAAGTGAAAGTGTAATTTCCATGCAAAGACAATACACCTGTAGTCACGCTCAAATAATATATTTTTTTTAATCTATCCATTAAGCACTTTTTGGGTTTGCTGAACATCCTTTCACGTAACTCCTGCGTATTAATCCATCATTCAATTTCCATATATCGATGAGATGCGTGAATAGTGACTTGAGACCATTTTCTTGAGAACACCCCTCAAATTCATATATCCTTGTGACGTGAATAATTATAGAAAACTGGTAAGCATAATGATTATATATGACGTAAAATCTGAATGAAGTTGAAATTCCAACTCCTATGCCCTCTCCTCTGCATCGCAGGAATGAATAGTGAGTATTACCATGCTTAATACCGCTTCTTTAAAGAATAATATTTATTTATTTATTTTTATTAACATGAATATCCGAGTTATATTATGTATATCTCGATTAATCTCACGATCCCTGAAATTAATAAATATATAAATATCCAGTAACCCTAAAATTTATGAGATTCAAATTAATAACTTTCAGAAAACAAATTTATAAAATTTGATCAATTAAACTACATATTAATAATACTCATTTATTAGAAATATGTAGTGTATCAGACTCATCACAATCGCGAAAAGGGTATGATATGCTCGTAACAATCAGTCATCATAGTTTTAAGCCTCGTAACGTTTCATTTTGCATGCTATTTCATGTTTATAATGTCAAAAAAATAATGTGATATGATTGACTCTCGATTTCATTTAATTTTATCAATTAAAAAAAATAAAACAATAGGGACAAGATTTAACACAAAAACAACCCCTTTTTTAATTGTTAATGAGAAATGAAAAACTACAATTTAATCCTTAAATTTTTTATTTTTTATTTTTTATTTTTATATTTTGAGAGTTTCACATTCCAATTCTAAACTTTATTTACTCTACATTTTAATGATAGTTTGGAATAAAGTTGGGGTTACTTTAATTTTGGATCTTTTAACATATTTAAGGGTGTTTTCATAATAAAAATGAGTTTATTAAAGTATTTATGATGTTTCATTAGTGTTTTAGGTGAAAATATGGTTAAAAATAAATTTTGATATCAAAAAACTCAAACACTTTTTTGACACCCTCTAGTGGTTGAAAACTTTACCAATAGTAGATGTATTATATGTTGCTTCAAATGTCATCTTTCTTATTAAGAAAAAACCAAGAGTAAAAAGCTAGGTGTGCGGGCTTGGACTTGCAAGCCCATGCAGGCTTGCCTTTTTTACTATTGAGCCTAGTCTCTTAGATTTAGACGCCTAGCCTCTTTCTATATTCCTTTAGTCTTTATTTTTCTAAGGTTTCCATTGAAATGCACTATAAATAAAATAATTAATTCAGAATTTTTATTTATGTTTTCATTGTTTTTAAATAATATCGTAGGTTTTTATGGTAATACTAGCAATTGTTTAATTATTATACACCCGAAAAGCAACAAAATTCAAAAATTTGCTTATTAATATCCATGAAAATAAAGTTTCTTTCTTTTTTTTTAATAGATTTTCTTGCATGATTTTATCAGATTAATTAATTCTTTTTTTTAATCACATACAAAATATCGAGGTATTATTTTAATGCTTTTAAAAAAATCTTTTCAAATTATTATAAGTTTTTATTTAAAAATTGTGCTTCTGATTATAAAACAAGCTTTTATTAAAACATTTTAAAAAAATTCATAAATAAAGGGGGTTTAGATGGAAGAGTTACATATTTCCTACCATTTGTTTGGAGCTAATAAAAATACAATTTTATTCAAACAAAAAAAATACATGAATAAGTAAAGAATCATTAATTCGTGTAATAAAATTTATTTATTTTTATTTAGAGTTTAAATTATTGTCTTCGATACACCTATCTATTTTAATTGTAAACAAAACTAAATGAAAAGATATTTTGAAAATCTGCTTATACTATCATGAAAGAAAATAGAAGGTGAAAAAAAACTAATTCTTGAGAGTTTAAAAAGTGTATGATTATAATGAGCTGCTTGGAATGTTTCTTGAGAATTTTAAAGTAAAAAACAAGTTAAAATATGGGTTTTTAGATTCTAAAAACTCATATATTGAACTTATTTGCTAGAATCTTAACCAATCAATGGCACATCATACATTATTTTTCTTTAGAAAATAGGGCAAGTGATATTTTGTTTGCCTATTTTTTTTAAAGAAAAAAAGAAAAAAGAAAAAAGCCAAGTGCATAGACCTGGGTCTTTTTGTTTAGTTGTAGCTTTTGTGTTTGCGGTGTATAAAATACAGTTAGGTGTTTGGTAATACATCAAACTGTGTTTTATATTGTGAGGCCCACTAAAAATTAAGTTTGAAATGCAGTTTTTATGAAGCAGTTTTTACATGCTTTTTAATTAAGTTTCGTAAAACTCTGTTTGTTTTTGCGTTTCAAAAACAATTTTTTCAAACTTTTTTTATTTTTTTATTTTTTTCTTTACTTCAAATTATTTTTTCATTTTGATGTGCTAATATAAAAAATAATTTTAAAAAAATAATAAAATATTTTGATGTATTTCCAAGTAAAAAGCACTTTTGAAAAGTAACAACAACCAAACATTTTATACATGTTTTTTGTTGTACATAAATCTCAACCATAATTTTTACCAAACACGTATCTAAATCCAACTAACGATACCTAACCACACTTTTTTTAAACTTACCTTTTCAAAACCACAACTACAAAAACTACCTAAAAAACAAATACCTAGCCTTCTATGTGCTAGCCATACACCTTTAAGCCAATACACCTTATCTTTTTTTGTATTGCCTGAACTATTTTTTTTTAATTTGTTTTTTTCTTTAGACTTTGAATAAAATTCACTATAAGTAAAATAATAAAAATTATATTTAAAATATTATTCAACTAAATATCATTCATTTTTGTCATGGTTTCCATATAAGATTATAACTGTTTTTGGTAATTGTAGCAATCATTTTACTTGTTAATTGTTATATATGAATTTAATATGTAAAAAAAATTAAAATATGATCATGATTATTCAATGAAAGTGTAATTTCAATTTTATTATTTTAATTTTTTTGACATAGTTTTTTCAAATTAATTATTATTCTTTTCCCTTCAATTAAATACAAAATATCTTCACATAGTTTTTTATTTTTTAATTAAGATTTGCTTTCACATAGTTTTTTATTTTGTGTGTTGGGTATTATCATATGATACATGGAATAAGGAAAGGTGTGTTGCTTTTCTTAAATTTTATGAGCTGAGTATATAGGGAAACAATATGTGATCTAGCATGAAGGGGGATATGATTTTTTACTTTAGCTTTCTTAGCTCAGGAAGATAAATATTTTAATGAAAAAAGGATGGTTAATTTGGTGGAAAAAACATGTTTTATGGGCTAATTTAGTTAAGTGTAACTTGAATTAATTTAATATTAGTACAAAAAAAATTTGACAATAATTTTACTTGGGCTACAACCCACCTATGCCTTCAATATGGCTCCACCCTTGGGTAGGGGGAGGCAATCAACCACAACAGTGTCTAAGGGAGAAGTGGTTATTATAGGAAAGCGTGAAGCCTCAAATACACTTCTACAAAATTTCATTCTGGAAATGACAGATCTAAAGTCTCGTTGATGTCAACACTCCATCTCCTCAAAATCTTCTTTTGTTTCCCTAATTATCTCCTTGATTGATTTAGATTCCTCTTTCTCGTGCCCATCTACTTAATGATTTCTCTACGACTACCTAATAGAGCATGGTCCACCTAATATAACAATAAAGCATGATGTCAAAAATGAGAAAATGGCAAAAAAAAGTAAAAAAAAATAGAAGAAATAAGAAGATATCTTCCTTCCTTATTGTCTTTCTTGAAATGAATATCTCTCAACTAATAATGTAACATTATATCTATCAGTGGTGCTTCTTAATTGATTATATAATAGTTTTTCTTGTATTAGTAAGGGAAGATATCACATTACTCTTAGAAAAAGGGACCTTTCTAAGAGGTTGTACACCTTTATTTTTTGGATTCTCCATATATCAGTGTGGGTTTAGCGTATTTAAAAATGACCTGTTCTTTTCTCCACTTGTGGATGATTTATAGTCTCACCTTAAACATTTGTTTAAGAGGATGTTGAAAACTAAAAAACCAAGCAATATCCTGACACCCTCATGTGTATTCTGTCAACTTAAAATAATTTTTAAAAAATCTAATTAAAGGAATCTCTCTAAGAAGTCTCATAAATTTATCAAAAATAAAGAGTGACAACCAACCATTTAGGTGAAGATGGCTCAAATATATTTCATGTATAAGGAATATCTCCCCGGTAAAATCACAAATAGGAACCTTATACCTATATCTAAACAAACATATAGGAACAATAATCTTCAATTCTTTATAAATGGTGCTCTTAAGTGGTTTTTTTTATTCTATTGTATGGAAGAAGGAGTCTTGTATGTTAACCCACTCATAACATTCTATTTAGACCTTATTTGTTTGCTAGAAAGTGATTTCTTTTTGAAAAGTAGTTTTTTGTTAAAATAGATTCATGAAAAACAAATTATTTTTCGATATTTGATAGTATCATGAAAAATAAGTTGGAAAACATTTTCCAATATTTGACTATGTCATGGAAAATGAGCTGGAAAATAAATTGTTAATATTTTTTTAAAAATTTATTAAAATAATGAGGAACAAAGCTTACAAATTAAAAAGTTGAATAAGGATAATTTTTTTTAAAATCTAATTTCATAAATTATCTCAAATAAAATAAAAAAATAATCAAAATAATAGAGATAAAATCTAACATATAAAAAAGTTGAAAGATGATGAAATTTAAAAAAAAAATACAATTTTATAAATTATTTCAAATAAAATAAATAACAATAAAAAGAATAAGAATTAAATCTGATAGATAAACAATTTCAATTAAGAAAATAATAAGAGAAAAGCAAATAACAATCATAAAAATAAGAATCAAAGTTGATATAAAAATCAAATTAAATTAAATTCTAAGTGATCAAAATGAAAAAAAATAAAAACAAAATATAAAGTAATTAAATGTTTGAGGACCAAATTTGATATAATCAGTAAATAACATGACATTTCTAATTTTTTCACAACTTTTGTTAATATTGAAATGCATCAAAATAGTATTTTTTTTTAAAAAAATTATTTTTGATATAAACACATTAAAATAACCTAAAAATACTTAAAAAAATAATTAAAAGCAAAAATATTCATGTTGTTTTAAAAGCACGTTCACGCCACGATAACATACTATGGATGTGTTTCAGAATGTGATAACAGTTACGGTTTAAAGTGCTTTTTGCTTAGAAATGCATCAAAATAATATTTTTTTATTTGAAAAAAATACTTTTAACGTCAACATATCAAAAAGATCTAAATTTTTTTTTAAAAAAAATTCTTTTAAAATTAAATTTTAAAATAATACAGCTTGCGTTGTATCGCTGGACATAGCATAAGTGTGCTTATGAACCGCTCAGCTTCTATAAAAATTAATGAAAAGTTTTTCTACCTTCTAACCTCGATAAAATCAAACTCGCTAGTTGGAATGGTTACTGAAAAATAAAGGAATGATCACTGAAAAAGGGTGGAGTGGTCATTGGAAACGAAGAGACTTGGAAGGTTAATAAGCTGAAAGATAAAAACTGTAGCTGATAGAAGTAGAGACTAGAGAGGTAGATTTGGCATACACACTAGCCTTGAAGAGTGACTGATGGAGGAATAAGAAGCTGGGAATGCGTTCGCCACTCTACCACACTCTTCTCACCTTACACCACGTGGCAGCCAACCATGCCTTTCGATAAATCACATGAAATTCAACCGACAACTGCGCTCCATAATAACGTGCATGCAAACAAAACCCAAGTATCCATCAATTGTCCATTCAGTTCACGGGTTCATAAGCACCAATCCCCACCACCACCAACTGTTGCGACCATGACAATAAGCTGCCACCATTGCCAACTGCTTCGACATGACAATACACTGTATATGATGTAAGTATTATGCATAAAGTCATTCTTAACATTGAAATGTTAAAAATGACTGATGGCAAATGGTATGGTACGGTATTATTATGGAATGTCATTTATTATAGGAAATATTGTATTTATTTTATATAAATTTATTTTGTGTAGAATGGCTATCATATTATGCTACTTCAATTTGGTATCAAGCTTATCTATCTTAACATATTTATTTTTTCTTCCTCTGCAGCTGTTGGTTTCTTTGCTGCCAAACCTGGTGCTGACTTGTTTCTTATTCCTTTTATTGTCGATTCTGTCAGATTTCCTCCATATGTAGATCCCTCCAATTACTGTTGTTATCGGCATCAATGTCAGCTCTTCTTCTCCTGCTTCATCTTCCCTGGTAGCACCGCCGCTTGTGCTCTCCTTTGTATCTGTTGTGACAACAACTGTTAGTTCTTTGGCAGCCATTATTCCTATCTCCAAGACACAACAAGTAATTAATCTTAAGCTTACCAATATGAACTATCTATATTGGTGTATGCAGATAAAATCATATCTGATTGGTCAAGGTGTTTTCTTGTTAGTCGATGACTCATTTCCATGTCCTTCTCCCCACGTCCTGCCAAGTGATGCTTTTACTGCCTCTATCACCTTCGGTTCTGGTATTAATCAAGCTTTTTTGACATGAAAATAACAAGATTAACTCATCCTCAGTGCTCTCCTCTCCTCTCTTTCCATAGATATCTTCCATCTTGTGGTTGATTGTCTGACTTCTGCTAGTGTTTAGAGCATACTAGAACACGCCTTTGTTTCACCATCCAACTCTCAGATTATGTAATTACATGGTTCTCTTCAAGATCTTCATCAAGGTGATGATACTGTCACTATTTAATTATTTCTAGAAAGCTAAGGGATTATTTGATGAATTAGTAGCAGCAGGCAGGCCTATCTTCCTTACTAATTTCAATTTATATGTTTTTTAAGGTCTTTATAATGAATTTCATGATTTGATTACAAGTCTGTTGACCAAGGTTGAGCTTTTTCCCTACTCTAAGTTGTTTACCCATGAGTTTTTATATAGGAGCTCTCTTTAATTTATTCTTATTGTTGCACCATTGTTGTTTACCCTTATTGAGCCTCCCTTTGCTTTCGCTGCTCAACGTGGCTTTTTTATTTTTAA
Source organism: Populus nigra (assembly GCF_951802175.1). Taxonomy (NCBI): domain Eukaryota; kingdom Viridiplantae; phylum Streptophyta; class Magnoliopsida; order Malpighiales; family Salicaceae; genus Populus; species Populus nigra. The sequence goes on along the minus strand of NC_084855.1, from coordinate 15,476,048 downwards.
TGGCAATGGTTCCTCTCATAATCGGGGCAAAGGAAGACGTAGTGGCTGGAGGAATACTCACAGCTTCTTCAACTAGTCTGGTGGTGAGAATTAATGTCGTAACAATAATGGTTCTTGGCAGTAAATTCATGGTTATGAGGGCAATTGAGAGCAACAGTCTAACTAAACATCTTCACCCAATCAGTGGCCTTATACACGACAGGTCCGGTGTCAGTTATGCAATATTTTTAGTCACTCAGAGCAGCAGTATTCACAATTAATTACCCATGGAAATCAAGCCTCACCTTATTTTTTAGTGATGTTTCAGCAACAGACTCTGTAATTTAGTTTCCTAATGCAAATACAAATTAGCATATTACTCCAGACATTGCAAGTATGACAAATATGGAACCCTATTTGGTAATGATTAGTTGCATGTTGGTGATGGTAAGGGACTTGTTATATCTAATACAACTCATATTACCTTACATACTCTAAAATGAGTCTTTACTTTGTCTAACATCTTACATATTCTTCAAATTAAAAAATGACTCCTATTTATTCAACAATTTTATCATGAAAACAGTTTTTTTTTTTATTTCACTCCTTTGTTTCTTATGTCAAGGATCTTATAACAAAGAAAGTTCTTCTTTCCGGTTAGAGTAAAGATAACCTTTATGTCCTCTTAGAGTCTTCTGCCACTTGGTTGTACGATGCACATTCATCCTCTGGACCAGCAAAAAACCAGCACCATCGGCAAACCTTATAGCAATTAGCAAGGTAAAGATTGTTCCTCCTCTCCTTATTATTTTTGTTCATGTGGTTGTAAAGTGAATTTATTTTGTAAATTCTGTATTTATTCTTTGAATGATGTACTCATTATGTTTGACAAATTATGAATGCATTTGGAATTTTTCTTGATTAATTTAGATGATAACAAGATTTTAACTTGATTGATTTCTTTTACATGTATTTTTTTTATAGACTATATATTTTGGATGTTCATTTGGGATTCCAACTCAAATAGCTTATTAGATTGATTTTGATTAAAGTATTTATAATTTGCTAAAATCTTATTGGTTTGAATTGCTTGGAATGGTTGTTGAAAATTAAAATTATTGTTTGTTAATTGCTGTAATATTTTTAATTTTTCTTATATTAATGATTGGGTATAACTTTCATTACATTCAAGATCTTTATGATATCGGGTAATGATTAAAACTCAAATAAGTACAAAGGTATTGGTTTATTTTTTAAGAAAGTAAGTGATGAATCATCAAGTGGGTCGAGCACAACAAATTCTAAACCTTTTAGTTGTGAAAAATGTGGTGTCTTAAGGTTTTCTTCAATCTCTAAAAGAGAATCGTGGTCAAGAATTTGACACTACAACTTTTTAACATGATCCAGGATTACATTGGCAAATATGTGAATTTTTAGTTAATGACGTCGACAATATTCAGAAAGCATACATTAATCTTAGGTCATATTAATCTCAACTAAATGTGTATCCTAGTCATGCAGATAGAGCACAATCTTGATGGTTTCAATATAAGTGGTTTAAGCACAATTCTTTGCTTCAGTATTCTATTGCAAAATATATGATATTTTGTTTTTCTTGCTTTTTTTTAATAATGAACAATATGAAACTTTCATTGTTGATGGTTTTAGAAGTTGGAAGAGGGTTGGTGGAAAACAATGTATCTTTTTTAGTCATAATCTATCTTCAGCTCATTAATGTGCCATGATAGTGCTTAAAGAACTCATCTCAACAAATTCATACAGTTATGAATACACAATCTTCTTAACAAATAGTTCAAAATCAATTATGGATAAACATTACAATTGAAAGTGTTAGATTGTTAGCAATCAAGGATTGACTCTTAGAGGTAATCATGGGTCTCATAATTCATCCAATCGAGGGAAATTTATTGAGTTTATACAAGCTTTTGGAAGATGTAACATTGAAATTGCAATTGTTTTCCTTAATAATGCTCCTAGAAAGGCCATGTATATTGCATCATCAATATAAAAGGAGATATTGCATATATTTGCTAATAAGGTGAGGAAATTAATTTATGAGGAAGTTGGGAATATAAAATTTTGTATTATTGTTGATGAAGCAATTGATGTAGCTAATAGAGAGCAAATGGCTATTATTTAAAGATATATAGATTATTTTGGATTCATTAGAGAAATATTTTTTTTATATTAAGAGTGTTATTGGCATAACTACTTTAACTCTAAAAAATAGGATCTCTAATGTTCTTCGTCAACACAAGCTTCTAGTTGAAAATTTGTGTGGTCAAGAATATGATGGTCCTAGCAAAATATATGGTGCATGTAATAGATTACAAGCATTGTTTTTGTAACCATATGCATATTATGTGCATTGGTTTACATATCGCTTACAATTAGTTTTAGTTAGTGCAACTAAAGAAGTAAAGTATGTTTGACTATTTTTTTCAATGTTGAATGATATTGTGAATTTTATTTCTAGTTCTATCAAATGTCATTCTGAGTTAAATTAAAAATGTAGGTCATAAGTTGATAATAACTGGAGAACTTGAGACAAGTACATGGGCAAATCAAGCTTTTACTTTGCATCGACCTAGAATAACTTGTTTGGGTTCTCATTTTAGTTCAATAAAGAGTTTACTTGAGATATTTAGAACAACAAGAACATTGCCTTTCAAGATTGATAAAAATAGACCAAACTCTCAACTTTGCACTAATATTTTCAAATATTATATTGCCATGACATCTTTTGACTTTGTCTTAATTTTGATGAACAAAGTTATGTGAGTTACTAATTTTCTTTGTCAAACGCTCTAAAGAAAAGATCAAGATATTGTAAGTGCTTTAAATTTTGTTTCACATATAAAATTTCAACTTCAATATTTGAGAGATAATGGTTGGGATGATCTATTTTAAAGTTTAGTATCTTTTTGTGAACAACATGATATTGAGATTCCTGATATGAGTGCTCTTTATAAGGTTGGTATAGATTGTTCTTGTCAACACAAAAATTCTATTATAGTTAAGCACCATTGTCGATATGATATATTTAATATTGTAATAAATTTTCAATTGATGAAGTTAAATCACATATTTCTAGATAACACAGTGAAGTTGCTCTATCTTAGCTCAACATTGGATCCTTCTTATGCTTTCACATAATTTGAAGTTGATTATATATGTAAGTTTGCTAGGAAATTTTCTCCCGAAGACTTCGCTTATATGAATTTACATGATTTAAAAATATAGTTTGAGTAGTGTCATCACCCAATTTTGGGTGATTCCCCAAAATTCGTTTTTTTCCAAAAAATAAATAAAAAAAAATAAAAATAAAAAAATAAAAATAAAAATAAAAAAAATATAAAATAAAGGCTGCAAAAATAGGCGAAAATCAAGCTGCAATTTTCGGAAGAATTTCAAGGCCTAATTGTACACTGTTATGCCCAAAAATAGAAAAGTGCAAATTCAAAGGTCAAATTAAATGAGTATTGGACGAATTTGCATAAAAATTAAGTCCAATGACATAATTAAATTTTTAATGGGCCAATTTGATTTAATCATGGGCCAAATTGAATTTTAATTATGTTTAAGAATTAATTTAGGTCCAATTGAAGGAGTTAATTAAGTGCAAGGATTTAATTATACTTTAAGTGGGTCAAAATTAATTGGAGGGCTTAATTGGTGAAAATTAAGTTTGGGAGCTTAATTTGGACTTAATTGAATAATCAGAATTTTAAGAGACCCAATTTAATTTTTACTAAGTGAATCAATTGAAATCAAGGGCCAAACACAAAACTTGAGGGACCAATTTTGAAGCCCGAAAAAACTATTTTGCCTATAAATAGCCTACATTTTCAGCTAAACAAGGGGGGGCATTTTTGACAAAAAAAAAAGAAAAAGGGAAGAACAAACCCTAAAAAACCTAACCCTACAAAACTTATTCTTCTCCTTCTTCATCTGAGCCGCCGCCCCCCACCCGGTGAAAATTTTCTTCCTCTTTCGGCCGGTTCTCCTAAGCGACCAACACACCACTTTCCCTCTTCTGGCCGGGCCTCCCCCCTTTTGTTTGATGTTCGGTTGCTGCCTCCTCTCCTTGCTCAGCCGTCCCCCTCACACCTGCTCCATTTTCCTTCACACAGCCGCTGTCCCATTCCAGCCGGCGCTCCTTTCCCTTCTCCCACAGCCTTCTCTCCTTCAACCGAACGGTCTCCAGCAGCTTCTCCTTCCCTCATCTTCCCTTCCCCAGCGTCTTCAACCTTCAACACCGAAGCCTTCCCCTCAGCGGCGAGCCGACGCTCCATCTCCTACACCAAGAGCAGCGGCAGCAGCACTCAGCAACAAGGCCAACCACCGCTGCCAACAACAGGAGCAAACACCACCGACGCGCCACCAGCCTCGACAGCTTCTCCTCCAACAGCAGCAACCCACAGGGCAGCCGACCCAGCTCACTGCCTCCAGCAGCCTTCATCTTCTCCTTCGGCGCCGTCTCCGACATTTTCTTCAGGCCAGCGGCGACGCCCCTCCTCGACCGTTCCTCCTAGAAGCCGGCAGCCACCTGAAACAGAGGAGGTTAGGAAAGGAAAAGAAACGAACAGATCTGCTCAAAACGGAGAGAAAGAACAGCACAAAAAAAATAAAAAAAAAACCGTTTGCTTTGTGTGCATTTTTCTTGTTGTTGCAGGTGACGGCGACTCTCACCGCCGGTGGAGGAAGACAGGAAAGAAAAAGAGGCTCCCGATCCACTGATTTCTGGTCTTCACCGGCGGCTGCGCGTGGACGCACGCGCCGCCAGATTTCTTGCGGATGAAATCCTGCAGTTCCAGTGGTTTCTTTGTAATTTCGGACTGTTTGGGGACTATTTTTGTAAAATTGTAAATTATGTGATGTAATTTTTATTAATTTTTGAATTTTATAATTTGTATTGTGGATGAAAAAAAGAAGAGAAAAAGAGAAAAAAAAAAAAAGAAAAAAGAAAAAAAGAAAAGAAGAAAAAATATAATAAAAAAAATGTGTGTTGTGTTTGTATTTTTTATTATGTCATTGAATTATAAAAACAAAAAAAATAAAAAATGCATGTTTGTATTTATTTCAGGAATCTTTTTACAATGAGACGGCAAAAGAATAAAGAAGGATTTAATATTTTGATTGGACCACGGTGTAGAAGTACAAACTTGTACGGAAGTTGTATTTCTAAAATCCGATGAAAAGACAAAATTTTTAAAACTTCTTAACACATCAAAGCCACGAAGCAGCTTACCTCAGGTAGGGTGCGTTAGGGGTGCTAATACCTTCCCTAACCACAATCAGTCCCTTACCCGCGAATCTCTGACAAGACCAGTCAACCCGGGTTTCCTAGTAACCCTCAATTAAATATTAGGTGGCGACTCCCAACAAAATCAATTCCAATTAACAGAGAGCAAAAACCGCCATCGCCAGGACCGGGCCGACGCCGCGCGCGCGGGGTGTTTTCCGACGTGCGACAGAATGGCGACTCCACTGGGGAGGTATTGTTTCTGACAATCTTGGACTAAGCTTTGTGTATTTGATATGTTTAAACTTTGCCATTTTTGCCTTGTTTTATTTTATCCATGCATTTTTAGAATTGTTTCATGCATCACTTGTATGTATTTTTGAAAGCACACACAAGCCTCTAAGTTAGGAGGGGAGTAGCGGTCTGCCTCATGACTTTCAGTCGGGGTTCAGATTTGTGAAACATCCAACTATGAGCTGAGTGTTTACTCGGTAATGGCGGTCACAGGGTGCCCTGGCCATTCCTTGTAAACCCCTATACCGCCTTCACATGAGGTGGTCACTGGGCGGTTCATAGACCCTTTTGAGACCAGGTAGAAAACCTCCCATGTTCACATAATCAATAGAACCTGTCCTTAGGTTGTATGTGCTATCATTTATCTGCATTGGGGCGAACCCTTCTTGAAACATCTTGAATTCAAGACTTGTGGGTGACAGAATGATCGTCACTTCGAAAATTTTCATTGTAGAGTTTGGGCAAGAATCAATATTCTTGTTTCATCATACAAAAGTGACGATCATATGTCACCCCACGAAGGGCAAGTTCATCATATAAATTGCATGTTCATACATTTTCTCTGCATGCACCAGAATAAAAGGTGGGTCCCCTATAAGTTTGCAACACCCAATTTTGAGCGAAAAACATGGGAGATAAAAAATGTGCTCGTCGCAACATTCATTTTCAAAAAGAGTTGGAGTCTCTGAACAAAAGCTTGACTCGCCTCTAGCTTACTCGAGCAAAAACTGATTCCTTCCAACTGACCTATCATCTTTGTTCAAACCCCAACAACTCAACCCAAAGAAATTGGGGGGCAAACATGGTTAAAAGCCTCAACACAAGCCGAAGGGGAATTGCACCACTGTTGCAGAATGAAGCCAGTTCTTGTTCAAACTACCCCTGCTTGATCATGCCTGCAAAAACTTCTTGATTTTTTCAACCTATCCTAGTTTTTGTCAGTAATTTGGCTCAAAATTCCACAAGACTTTCCTTGTCCACTGAGCCTTTCCTGTAAATAAAATCATGTGTTTTCTTTTTTGTGTGTTCATGCAAATAACATATTGAGCACACTTTTGTACTTACAAAACCACTACACCAAGAATTCTTTGGTGTTTTTCCCTTTTTCCCAAAACCAACCATGACCCCATGTTTTCACAAGGATTTTTGGGAAATCAAAGTTTAGTACAAAAAACAGAAATCATGTTGGTGTTTGTTCAAACAAACAAGTTCTGAAAATTCGGGTGATTCCTTAGAGAGGTAACCATACACCAAGAAAACCCACAAAAAACAAACACCATGAAGTGACTCCAAAAGCTGAGTTTTATTTGCATGAATAATGAGAAATCACTCTGCATACTCGCATGAAAGCAAGGCTTACCGATCCTAAATGCATGCATTTGAGATGAAGAAAGGCCATCTTTGATAATCCTTTCGCAAGGCTGAAATATCTCCTTTGTAGTCCCCTTTTGAGCCTAATGCATTTTTCTTGAAATAACCTTGACTAGGATCACACCCCACACTGGGGGGCAAGTGCAAAAAATCTTCAATGATTGAAAGTGCCCAAATAACTCTTGGGGGCATGAAAAACCTCAACGATTGAAAGCGCCCGAACAATACTGGGGGGCATAAAAGCAAATTCTCAATCAATCAAAGGTGCCCATACAAAGCTGGGGGGCATGAAGAAAAATCCAACGGATCCAAAATTTTGAGCAAAAAAAAGCAAATGCAAGGATGCTCAAAATCAAATGAAAAAAAAAAGAAGAGAAAGAGCCCAAGCCTAACACTGGGGGGCACCGTGGACCATTTTACAAATCAAATCCAAGGTCCACAAATGTATGAACAAAAGAGTTTGGGATATAAGCACCTGTGATCCTTAGTCTTAAAATCCCTTAAACACCTTTTGAGCCTACAAATATCCTTTTCTTCATAGCCAATAGCCCAAGCCTACATTACGTGCCTAATCAAGCCCTTTCTGATCAAAGGCGAGCAATTTGGATCGGTAGGCACTGCTTTCTCTTACGAAGCAAAATCATTATTCATGCAAACAAAATGAATGCTTTGAACACGGTTCTCAATAACCCTTAAATTGAAATTTCAACCTTTTGTGACCAAAAAGATGCCACCTCGTGTTCTTCACATTTTCGTCGAAAGACGGTTCTCAATAACCCTTAAATTGAAATTTCAACCTTTTGTGACCAACCAAATGTCACTTCATATTTTTCATCAAAATAAAAACAAAAGGTTTCCATCATTTCTGAAAACCTCTCCATAGGAATCACTTGAATTTCGTCAGAATAAGTTCTGCTTTGAATCGATGTCAAAATGATTTCTGTGTCTGGAATAGCTTTGAAATTCCAAAAATTCATCATGGAAACAATTCCTTGTAAATAACCAGACCTTCCTTCACATATCCTTATCCCCAAACCCAAATTGAATGCTTGGGGGCATGATCAAGCTGGAGTGCAATCAAAAACATCTGATAGAGTTGGCTCCATGATCCCCTTTCTAAGAAACTATTGGGCAAAATTGGCAACCCTCGAGATAAAGGGGTGGTGGACAAAGAAGTATAATGACATCAAGTCTTTTTTAGGGGTCAAGATCACAAGATATGACTCGAGTAAGCAAGAGCGAGAGGAGCCATCAAAGCTTACTATCAGAGACTCAAACTCTTGAGATGAAGAAAGGAGGACACCATGAAGAAAAGGGGACCTACATTTCTCAGGTAAGTATACATGCATATTGATCATGATGCATAACCTTCATCTTGACATATTAGTGTCTCACAATCACCTCTTTTTGAGTGGGCTTTCGAGCCCTCACCTCTTAGGTAGTGTGTTCTCTAACCCTACCTCCTCTTTTGAGTGGGCCTTCGAGCCCTCACACCTTAGGTAGTGTGTTTTCTAACCTTGCCTCCCTTTTTAATGGGCCTTCGTGCCCTCACATCTTAGGTAGTGTGTTTTTCAACCTTACCTCCTTTTTAGTGGGCTTTTGAGCCCTCACAGCTTAGGTAGTGTGTTTTCCAACCCTGCCTCCTTTTTAATGTGCCTTCGAGCCATCACACCTTAGGTAGCGTGTTTTCCAACCATACCTCCTTTTTAATGTGCCTTCGAGCCATCACACCTTAGGTAGCGTGTTTTCCAACCATACCTCCTTTTTAATGTGCCTTCGAGCCATCACACCTTAGGTAGCGTGTTTTCCAACCATACCTCCTGTTTAGTGTGCCTTCGAGCCACTAACCACCTTAGGTAGTGTGTTTTCCAACCCTGCCTCCTTTTAGCGCTCCTTCGAGCCATTAACCATTTTAGGTAGTGTGTTTTCTTACCATACCTCCTTTTAGTGTGCCTTCGAGCACCAACCATCTAAGGTAGTGTGTTTTCCAACCATATCTCCTTTTTAGTGCGCCTTAGAGCCCTTACCTCTTAGGTAGTGTGTTTTCCAACCATGCCTCCTTTTTTAGTGTGCCTTAGAGCCATCAACCATCTTAGGTAGTGCGTTGTCCAACCCTGCCTCTTTTTAAGAGCTCCCTCGAGTCCTAACCTTTTAGGTAGTGTGTTTTTCTAACCTTACCTCCTTTCAAGTGTGCTCTCTAACCCTCAAGAGGATTCATCATTCCTCAACAAGATGAGTCAACCATATCTCATCCTTTTTTTCTTCTTTACAACGCTTATTATCTAAAGTCTCTTACAAGACTTTCTACCATAAGCATTGTAAAGAGGGGGGCAACTGTCATCACCCAATTTTGGGTGATTCCCCAAAATTCGTTTTTTTCCAAAAAATAAATAAAAAAAATAAAAATAAAAAAATAAAAATAAATATAAAAAAAATATAAAATAAAGGCTGCAAAAATAGGCGAAAATCAAGCTGCAATTTTCGGAAGAATTTCAAGGCCTAATTGTACACTGTTATGCCCAAAAATAGAAAAGTGCAAATTCAAAGGTCAAATTAAATGAGTATTGGACGAATTTGCATAAAAATTAAGTCCAATGACATAATTAAATTTTTAATGGGCCAATTTGATTTAATCATGGGCCAAATTGAATTTTAATTATGTTTAAGAATTAATTTAGGTCCAATTGAAGGAGTTAATTAAGTGCAAGGATTTAATTATACTTTAAGCGGGTCAAAATTAATTGGAGGGCTTAATTGGTGAAAATTAAGTTTGGGAGCTTAATTTGGACTTAATTGAATAATCAGAATTTTAAGAGACCCAATTTAATTTTTACTAAGTGAATCAATTGAAATCAAGGGCCAAACACAAAACTTGAGGGACCAATTTTGAAGCCCGAAAAAACTATTTTGCCTATAAATAGCCTACATTTTCAGCTAAACAAGGGGGGGCATTTTTGACAAAAAAAAAAGAAAAAGGGAAGAACAAACCCTAAAAAACCTAACCCTACAAAACTTATTCTTCTCCTTCTTCATCTGAGCCGCCGCCCCCCACCCGGTGAAAATTTTCTTCCTCTTTCGGCCGGTTCTCCTAAGCGACCAACACACCACTTTCCCTCTTCTGGCCGGGCCTCCCCCCTTTTGTTTGATGTTCGGTTGCTGCCTCCTCTCCTTGCTCAGCCGTCCCCCTCACACCTGCTCCATTTTCCTTCACACAGCCGCTGTCCCATTCCAGCCGGCGCTCCTTTCCCTTCTCCCACAGCCTTCTCTCCTTCAACCGAACGGTCTCCAGCAGCTTCTCCTTCCCTCATCTTCCCTTCCCCAGCGTCTTCAACCTTCAACACCGAAGCCTTCCCCTCAGCGGCGAGCCGACGCTCCATCTCCTACACCAAGAGCAGCGGCAGCAGCACTCAGCAACAAGGCCAACCACCGCTGCCAACAACAGGAGCAAACACCACCGACGCGCCACCAGCCTCGACAGCTTCTCCTCCAACAGCAGCAACCCACAGGGCAGCCGACCCAGCTCACTGCCTCCAGCAGCCTTCATCTTCTCCTTCGGCGCCGTCTCCGACATTTTCTTCAGGCCAGCGGCGACGCCCCTCCTCGACCGTTCCTCCTAGAAGCCGGCAGCCACCTGAAACAGAGGAGGTTAGGAAAGGAAAAGAAACGAACAGATCTGCTCAAAACGGAGAGAAAGAACAGCACAAAAAAAATAAAAAAAAAAAACCGTTTGCTTTGTGTGCATTTTTCTTGTTGTTGCAGGTGACGGCGACTCTCACCGCCGGTGGAGGAAGACAGGAAAGAAAAAGAGGCTCCCGATCCACTGATTTCTGGTCTTCACCGGCGGCTGCGCGTGGACGCACGCGCCGCCAGATTTCTTGCGGATGAAATCCTGCAGTTCCAGTGGTTTCTTTGTAATTTCGGACTGTTTGGGGACTATTTTTGTAAAATTGTAAATTATGTGATGTAATTTTTATTAATTTTTGAATTTTATAATTTGTATTGTGGATGAAAAAAAGAAGAGAAAAAGAGAAAAAAAAAGAAAAAGAAAAAAGAAAAAAAGAAAAGAAGAAAAAATATAATAAAAAAAATGTGTGTTGTGTTTGTATTTTTTATTATGTCATTGAATTATAAAAACAAAAAAAATAAAAAATGCATGTTTGTATTTATTTCAGGAATCTTTTTACAATGAGACGGCAAAAGAATAAAGAAGGATTTAATATTTTGATTGGACCACGGTGTAGAAGTACAAACTTGTACGGAAGTTGTATTTCTAAAATCCGATGAAAAGACAAAATTTTTAAAACTTCTTAACACATCAAAGCCACGAAGCAGCTTACCTCAGGTAGGGTGCGTTAGGGGTGCTAATACCTTCCCTAACCACAATCAGTCCCTTACCCGCGAATCTCTGACAAGACCAGTCAACCCGGGTTTCCTAGTAACCCTCAATTAAATATTAGGTGGCGACTCCCAACAAAATCAATTCCAATTAACAGAGAGCAAAAACCGCCATCGCCAGGACCGGGCCGACGCCGCGCGCGCGGGGTGTTTTCCGACGTGCGACAGAATGGCGACTCCACTGGGGAGGTATTGTTTCTGACAATCTTGGACTAAGCTTTGTGTATTTGATATGTTTAAACTTTGCCATTTTTGCCTTGTTTTATTTTATCCATGCATTTTTAGAATTGTTTCATGCATCACTTGTATGTATTTTTGAAAGCACACACAAGCCTCTAAGTTAGGAGGGGAGTAGCGGTCTGCCTCATGACTTTCAGTCGGGGTTCAGATTTGTGAAACATCCAACTATGAGCTGAGTGTTTACTCGGTAATGGCGGTCACAGGGTGCCCTGGCCATTCCTTGTAAACCCCTATACCGCCTTCACATGAGGTGGTCACTGGGCGGTTCATAGACCCTTTTGAGACCAGGTAGAAAACCTCCCATGTTCACATAATCAATAGAACCTGTCCTTAGGTTGTATGTGCTATCATTTATCTGCATTGGGGCGAACCCTTCTTGAAACATCTTGAATTCAAGACTTGTGGGTGACAGAATGATCGTCACTTCGAAAATTTTCATTGTAGAGTTTGGGCAAGAATCAATATTCTTGTTTCATCATACAAAAGTGACGATCATATGTCACCCCACGAAGGGCAAGTTCATCATATAAATTGCATGTTCATACATTTTCTCTGCATGCACCAGAATAAAAGGTGGGTCCCCTATAAGTTTGCAACACCCAATTTTGAGCGAAAAACATGGGAGATAAAAAATGTGCTCGTCGCAACATTCATTTTCAAAAAGAGTTGGAGTCTCTGAACAAAAGCTTGACTCGCCTCTAGCTTACTCGAGCAAAAACTGATTCCTTCCAACTGACCTATCATCTTTGTTCAAACCCCAACAACTCAACCCAAAGAAATTGGGGGGCAAACATGGTTAAAAGCCTCAACACAAGCCGAAGGGGAATTGCACCACTGTTGCAGAATGAAGCCAGTTCTTGTTCAAACTACCCCTGCTTGATCATGCCTGCAAAAACTTCTTGATTTTTTCAACCTATCCTAGTTTTTGTCAGTAATTTGGCTCAAAATTCCACAAGACTTTCCTTGTCCACTGAGCCTTTCCTGTAAATAAAATCATGTGTTTTCTTTTTTGTGTGTTCATGCAAATAACATATTGAGCACACTTTTGTACTTACAAAACCACTACACCAAGAATTCTTTGGTGTTTTTCCCTTTTTCCCAAAACCAACCATGACCCCATGTTTTCACAAGGATTTTTGGGAAATCAAAGTTTAGTACAAAAAACAGAAATCATGTTGGTGTTTGTTCAAACAAACAAGTTCTGAAAATTCGGGTGATTCCTTAGAGAGGTAACCATACACCAAGAAAACCCACAAAAAACAAACACCATGAAGTGACTCCAAAAGCTGAGTTTTATTTGCATGAATAATGAGAAATCACTCTGCATACTCGCATGAAAGCAAGGCTTACCGATCCTAAATGCATGCATTTGAGATGAAGAAAGGCCATCTTTGATAATCCTTTCGCAAGGCTGAAATATCTCCTTTGTAGTCCCCTTTTGAGCCTAATGCATTTTTCTTGAAATAACCTTGACTAGGATCACACCCCACACTGGGGGGCAAGTGCAAAAAATCTTCAATGATTGAAAGTGCCCAAATAACTCTTGGGGGCATGAAAAACCTCAACGATTGAAAGCGCCCGAACAATACTGGGGGGCATAAAAGCAAATTCTCAATCAATCAAAGGTGCCCATACAAAGCTGGGGGGGGGCATGAAGAAAAATCCAACGGATCCAAAATTTTGAGCAAAAAAAAGCAAATGCAAGGATGCTCAAAATCAAATGAAAAAAAAAAAAGAGAAAGAGCCCAAGCCTAACACTGGGGGGCACCGTGGACCATTTTACAAATCAAATCCAAGGTCCACAAATGTATGAACAAAAGAGTTTGGGATATAAGCACCTGTGATCCTTAGTCTTAAAATCCCTTAAACACCTTTTGAGCCTACAAATATCCTTTTCTTCATAGCCAATAGCCCAAGCCTACATTACGTGCCTAATCAAGCCCTTTCTGATCAAAGGCGAGCAATTTGGATCGGTAGGCACTGCTTTCTCTTACGAAGCAAAATCATTATTCATGCAAACAAAATGAATGCTTTGAACACGGTTCTCAATAACCCTTAAATTGAAATTTCAACCTTTTGTGACCAAAAAGATGCCACCTCGTGTTCTTCACATTTTCGTCGAAAGACGGTTCTCAATAACCCTTAAATTGAAATTTCAACCTTTTGTGACCAACCAAATGTCACTTCATATTTTTCATCAAAATAAAAACAAAAGGTTTCCATCATTTCTGAAAACCTCTCCATAGGAATCACTTGAATTTCGTCAGAATAAGTTCTGCTTTGAATCGATGTCAAAATGATTTCTGTGTCTGGAATAGCTTTGAAATTCCAAAAATTCATCATGGAAACAATTCCTTGTAAATAACCAGACCTTCCTTCACATATCCTTATCCCCAAACCCAAATTGAATGCTTGGGGGCATGATCAAGCTGGAGTGCAATCAAAAACATCTGATAGAGTTGGCTCCATGATCCCCTTTCTAAGAAACTATTGGGCAAAATTGGCAACCCTCGAGATAAAGGGGTGGTGGACAAAGAAGTATAATGACATCAAGTCTTTTTTAGGGGTCAAGATCACAAGATATGACTCGAGTAAGCAAGAGCGAGAGGAGCCATCAAAGCTTACTATCAGAGACTCAAACTCTTGAGATGAAGAAAGGAGGACACCATGAAGAAAAGGGGACCTACATTTCTCAGGTAAGTATACATGCATATTGATCATGATGCATAACCTTCATCTTGACATATTAGTGTCTCACAATCACCTCTTTTTGAGTGGGCTTTCGAGCCCTCACCTCTTAGGTAGTGTGTTCTCTAACCCTACCTCCTCTTTTGAGTGGGCCTTCGAGCCCTCACACCTTAGGTAGTGTGTTTTCTAACCTTGCCTCCCTTTTTAATGGGCCTTCGTGCCCTCACATCTTAGGTAGTGTGTTTTTCAACCTTACCTCCTTTTTAGTGGGCTTTTGAGCCCTCACAGCTTAGGTAGTGTGTTTTCCAACCCTGCCTCCTTTTTAATGTGCCTTCGAGCCATCACACCTTAGGTAGCGTGTTTTCCAACCATACCTCCTTTTTAATGTGCCTTCGAGCCATCACACCTTAGGTAGCGTGTTTTCCAACCATACCTCCTTTTTAATGTGCCTTCGAGCCATCACACCTTAGGTAGCGTGTTTTCCAACCATACCTCCTGTTTAGTGTGCCTTCGAGCCACTAACCACCTTAGGTAGTGTGTTTTCCAACCCTGCCTCCTTTTAGCGCTCCTTCGAGCCATTAACCATTTTAGGTAGTGTGTTTTCTTACCATACCTCCTTTTAGTGTGCCTTCGAGCACCAACCATCTAAGGTAGTGTGTTTTCCAACCATATCTCCTTTTTAGTGCGCCTTAGAGCCCTTACCTCTTAGGTAGTGTGTTTTCCAACCATGCCTCCTTTTTTAGTGTGCCTTAGAGCCATCAACCATCTTAGGTAGTGCGTTGTCCAACCCTGCCTCTTTTTAAGAGCTCCCTCGAGTCCTAACCTTTTAGGTAGTGTGTTTTTCTAACCTTACCTCCTTTCAAGTGTGCTCTCTAACCCTCAAGAGGATTCATCATTCCTCAACAAGATGAGTCAACCATATCTCATCCTTTTTTTCTTCTTTACAACGCTTATTATCTAAAGTCTCTTACAAGACTTTCTACCATAAGCATTGTAAAGAGGGGGGCAACTGTCATCACCCAATTTTGGGTGATTCCCCAAAATTCGTTTTTTTCCAAAAAAAAAATAAAAAAAAATAAAAAAAATAAATAAAAATAAATATAAAAAAAATATAAAATAAAGGCTGCAAAAATAGGCGAAAATCAAGCTGCAATTTTCGGAAGAATTTCAAGGCCTAATTGTACACTGTTATGCCCAAAAATAGAAAAGTGCAAATTCAAAGGTCAAATTAAATGAGTATTGGACGAATTTGCATAAAAATTAAGTCCAATGACATAATTAAATTTTTAATGGGCCAATTTGATTTAATCATGGGCCAAATTGAATTTTAATTATGTTTAAGAATTAATTTAGGTCCAATTGAAGGAGTTAATTAAGTGCAAGGATTTAATTATACTTTAAGCGGGTCAAAATTAATTGGAGGGCTTAATTGGTGAAAATTAAGTTTGGGAGCTTAATTTGGACTTAATTGAATAATCAGAATTTTAAGAGACCCAATTTAATTTTTACTAAGTGAATCAATTGAAATCAAGGGCCAAACACAAAACTTGAGGGACCAATTTTGAAGCCCGAAAAAACTATTTTGCCTATAAATAGCCTACATTTTCAGCTAAACAAGGGGGGGCATTTTTGACAAAAAAAAAAGAAAAAGGGAAGAACAAACCCTAAAAAACCTAACCCTACAAAACTTATTCTTCTCCTTCTTCATCTGAGCCGCCGCCCCCCACCCGGTGAAAATTTTCTTCCTCTTTCGGCCGGTTCTCCTAAGCGACCAACACACCACTTTCCCTCTTCTGGCCGGGCCTCCCCCCTTTTGTTTGATGTTCGGTTGCTGCCTCCTCTCCTTGCTCAGCCGTCCCCCTCACACCTGCTCCATTTTCCTTCACACAGCCGCTGTCCCATTCCAGCCGGCGCTCCTTTCCCTTCTCCCACAGCCTTCTCTCCTTCAACCGAACGGTCTCCAGCAGCTTCTCCTTCCCTCATCTTCCCTTCCCCAGCGTCTTCAACCTTCAACACCGAAGCCTTCCCCTCAGCGGCGAGCCGACGCTCCATCTCCTACACCAAGAGCAGCGGCAGCAGCACTCAGCAACAAGGCCAACCACCGCTGCCAACAACAGGAGCAAACACCACCGACGCGCCACCAGCCTCGACAGCTTCTCCTCCAACAGCAGCAACCCACAGGGCAGCCGACCCAGCTCACTGCCTCCAGCAGCCTTCATCTTCTCCTTCGGCGCCGTCTCCGACATTTTCTTCAGGCCAGCGGCGACGCCCCTCCTCGACCGTTCCTCCTAGAAGCCGGCAGCCACCTGAAACAGAGGAGGTTAGGAAAGGAAAAGAAACGAACAGATCTGCTCAAAACGGAGAGAAAGAACAGCACAAAAAAAATAAAAAAAAAACCGTTTGCTTTGTGTGCATTTTTCTTGTTGTTGCAGGTGACGGCGACTCTCACCGCCGGTGGAGGAAGACAGGAAAGAAAAAGAGGCTCCCGATCCACTGATTTCTGGTCTTCACCGGCGGCTGCGCGTGGACGCACGCGCCGCCAGATTTCTTGCGGATGAAATCCTGCAGTTCCAGTGGTTTCTTTGTAATTTCGGACTGTTTGGGGACTATTTTTGTAAAATTGTAAATTATGTGATGTAATTTTTATTAATTTTTGAATTTTATAATTTGTATTGTGGATGAAAAAAAGAAGAGAAAAAGAGAAAAAAAAAGAAAAAGAAAAAAGAAAAAAAGAAAAGAAGAAAAAATATAATAAAAAAAATGTGTGTTGTGTTTGTATTTTTTATTATGTCATTGAATTATAAAAACAAAAAAAATAAAAAATGCATGTTTGTATTTATTTCAGGAATCTTTTTACAATGAGACGGCAAAAGAATAAAGAAGGATTTAATATTTTGATTGGACCACGGTGTAGAAGTACAAACTTGTACGGAAGTTGTATTTCTAAAATCCGATGAAAAGACAAAATTTTTAAAACTTCTTAACACATCAAAGCCACGAAGCAGCTTACCTCAGGTAGGGTGCGTTAGGGGTGCTAATACCTTCCCTAACCACAATCAGTCCCTTACCCGCGAATCTCTGACAAGACCAGTCAACCCGGGTTTCCTAGTAACCCTCAATTAAATACTAGGTGGCGACTCCCAACAAAATCAATTCCAATTAACAGAGAGCAAAAACCGCCATCGCCAGGACCGGGCCGACGCCGCGCGCGCGGGGTGTTTTCCGACGTGCGACAAGTATTATAAGTTGTCAATAGATCATCCAAACTTCCAGAATATTATTTCTTTTACTACATTGTATAATTAATTAGTTGACATAGGCTAGACAAATGATTTTGACTTGATTAGTAGACTAATTTGATTGGTACTAATTCTTCTTGTTTCTACATCAACGACGGAACAAACTTTTTCGTCTATGAAGTTCATTAAAAATTGGCTTTGAAACAAGATAAATGATGAGTTTCTTACTGATTGTTTGATTATTCATATAGAAAGATACTTTACAAATAGTACAGATAATGAATCAATAATTAAAGAATTTTATTTGATAAAGAAACGTAGAGCCCAACTTATATAATAGTTTATTTTATTTTTATTATAAGTGTGATATGTATTATGATGATAAGACTTATTATGTTTTCTTACCTTGTGTACTTATTTTATTTTAATATAACAATAGCCCATCCAGTTTTTAAATCGTGGATTCATCCCTATTACTCATCATATTTGTTTTCTTCTTCTTTGCATTTATAGTTATTTATTTAAATGGAAAGTTAGGAGAGAAAACTAAAAATAAAACTCGAGTCTCTTTACCCTTTAGGATATTAACGACACATTTTGTCATTATCAAGATTATGTTAAGATGTTTATCTTTCCATCTTATTCTATTACATTTGGTGTCACATGTCAAATGTGTGTGTGTATTAATTCATAAGAATATTACATATGAAAACCCAAAAAATAGTAAAAATTTTAAAAAAGAAAATCCCAATTTTGAATATAAAAGAGAGAAAATTATTTAAAATATTGTATAAAGGTTTATTTAATTAGAAGTTGAAATAATATTAAATAAATTAAATTGATAAAGTACGATATTGTTTCTTTTTTCCTATGAGAAGAAAAAAATAGGTTGGGGTTTTTAAGGTAAATTAATACTAAAGAAATATTATTGGAATCATATTAAAATAATATTCATGAAATTAATTAAAAATTATTGAATAAAGCATCCATATTTTTTTTTGCTATGATTTTAATTTAATTTCTTTAATATATAAATATGAGTTTTTTTTCTTGTTTGAACATTTGTTACATTTTCAAATGTAATTTTCTTATGCTTCAAAGAATTTAGATAACAGAATTAACTACAGAATTAAATATTTAGGACTTTTTTCCAAGATACTTCTATGTTCTTATAAACAATAAAGCATCATCAAGGTTGTTTTATATTCAAATTTTATTTTTTCTCCTTTTAATTGAATTATTTTATAGCCTAATTACATAAAATTATATTTGAAATTATGGTAAAAATACCAAATTAAAACATATATGATTAAAATATCAAAACAAGTAGAAAAGATTTGGCTCACCCAAATTTAAGACAAATCTCATTTGGGTTCAAATTTTTATTTTGTTTATTTTTCAGTTTTTGAATTTGAGAGACAAAAAAAGAAAGCTATCACATAATAGCTAAGGAGAGGAAGTTATCGATTTTCACAATCCCGACAACTAAAATGGTCAAACTTTATGTCAAAAGGTTTCATTCGACAAGATGTGTTTAACGATGATAATTGTTTCTCTACACATTATGAGAAAGGGCATATCGAGTTAAGTTTTGATTTTTTAAATTCAATTGATTTTTATTTTTTGAGTGCTATGTGATGTATTGGAGTTCTTGAGTGGTTTAAATAGGTTTTACTAGTATTTGTTTTAGAGAAAATAGATTGAAAAATAATTTTTTAAGACAACCTCTTAATGTTTTTTTTCTACCATAATGGTGACTGAATTCTAGACTACAGCCCAACAAACAATTATTCATTTGTGTCATAAAAAAAAAGACCGGCTTTTAATCAAATAAAAATAAAAGAAAAGGCCTGTGCATGTGAGCCTGGCTTTACAAGCTTGCACGTGGAACCTTTTTTCTCTCAAAAGGTCAAACAATGGTTCATTGAAGCCCAACCACCTTGCCTCTATTATTTAGCCCACTTTTCATTTTTTAAAAAAAATTGAAAGAAAAAAAACTCTACATATTTGTTTTTTCATAAAATTATAAAGTGATTTTTTCCTACCCTTTCATGACTTGTCTTGGTTTTTCTTCTTATATTTGTTTATTTTTTCTACATATTTTTTTTTATTATCGCATGATTACATTCACAATAGACTTTAAAAAATCACAATGTAATATTCTTGCATTTTTTAATATATTTGAGCCATGATAATGAAAATGTTTTTTTAATTAAAATATTCTTTTATGATTATGATAATCTCTTACTTCAACAAATAAATAATATCCTTGATTCTATTTTTAAAATAATTGTTTAGGCCAGAATTGTTTTATTAATTTTTAAAAAAATTTGATAATCTTATTGTTGTACTTCATTTGTAATTTTTTTCCCTATAAATTTTATATAAATAAATTGTATTTTCATGATATATTTATAGAAATAAAATTAATTTTTTATTGGTAAGAAAAATAGAATCCAAGATAAAATAAACAATTAAAATTAAAATTAAAAAACAACATATTTTCATTTTTATAATTAAAAAATTATGATAGTTGAAAAACATCCACGATGTTGACACTTTCTTTTATTATATTTGAAATTCTACTAATGGTGCAGCTAGGTGATAAAACTAGTCGAATCCAATAAAACTAGATGAAGCTATGACATAAAGGTTTAATAATTATAATAATAATAAAAAGAACAAAGTATGAAATATATTGTAAACCCCTTTGGTGACAATGAATCTTACATGAAGCTCTTTCAAGGCCTAAAATTAGATTAAATTAGTCAATTAACCCACATTTCACCTCAGGTTGAATCAAAAGTTTTAACATGAAAAAATAATATTCCTATGATTTTTTTAATTTTACCTAAAAACTTCTAAACAATTTGAAATAAGATCTCTCTAATCCCTTTTTATCTTACCAACATACTCTATTTATCAATTGGCATTTTAAAAAAAATGTGTTTTTTAGATAAATTATGATAATTTTGACACAAATTCATTAAAAAAAACATAAAAATAGTAAATCAAAATTGTGTTGTCGCGTAAAACTGTTTGGCCATGGCACCAAAACCAAATCAATTCGATGAGTCAACCAAGAGACCCCACGACTTAGCTCCTTGGCTAGTTTAGGTTTCATATTGGACCAAGAGTAAATTGGCATGATATAACTCGATCGACATAGCATATCCAAATATAACCTAATTAAAACCTGATTTTATATCAAGGACAAGAAATTTTCAAGATGATGTTGTTTTAACATTTTATTTTTATATAACAAAATGATGTCATGTTGAATTAATTGGGGTTAACTTGAGTTAACCTACCACACCTGTTATCAGGGTCTTGGGCCATGTCATAACTCAATTTTTGACCCTTTATTTTCATATATATTTTGAGGAATTAGAAAAGGATATATATATATATATATATATATATATATATATATATATATATATATATATATTCGGTAAATTTAATCAATTTTAATTATGTCATTATTTTTATTTAATTTGTGTGTTAAGAAAAACCATGAAAATACAAATACAAAATACAATAAAATCTAGAAGATAAAAAAAATACATGGCTAGGGTTGAAATTGGACAAATAATTGAATATTATGAGCAAAAATTGAGTTTGAGAAGTTTTGTGCCGTAATTGAGAGCTAATTAAAGAAGAAAATGATAAAAAAAAAAAGGGTTAATTTGATTTAATCTGACTAAAATTGAAAGAAATTAGAAGTTCAAGGATGATTTTTAAACCAATAGGCAAGTTGGAAATTAATTGATGACTTAATTGAAAAAAAAGTTGAAAGTGAGAGTCAAATCAGCTAAAAGATAAAGATTTGAAGAATCATGGATTGAAATGGAACTATAGTAACTCAGTCAAGGGAGAAATTGAAAGAAAATATGAAAAAAAGAAGATGTAGATCGACAAAAAAAAAAAATTAGAAGTCCAGGGACCAAGAACAAAAAACATTGAAATGAAGAGACTGTTATGAAGTTCGGCCCGATTCAATTAGAAAGAAACCCTAATTCTAATTAAAAGTAAAAAACAGTTGTTTTGATAGAAAGAGCGAATAACAGGAGATGGAAATATGAAGGAAACAATGTCATTTTGTTCATATGTTTTGCAGAATTTCATTCGAGGTAGGGACGACTGGTTTTCTTGCACTATTAGGGCTTAATTTTGATCCTAATCGATCCTCGTGGTGGCTCAAAAACAAAAGAAACATGGTCTCTAATACTTCAACTACATTCGTGGTGTAAGAAATCAAGGCTTAAATTCTAGAATTAATTACAATCTCGAAGATGGTGGAAGAGTAAAGTCGTTTTCTCTTAAACATAACTAATTTATTATCTAAATATTTGACAATGGTACATATTTTAAAATTTCTAATATTCTTCAATTATTAATAATAATTTTAATTTTTCATAATATATATTCATTCTCGGTCAACATCATAGTGTGGCAATCCTATTGTTCTTAATAACTTCTTTTTTTGGAATTCATTTTGTATTTGATTATAAAACAATAAAAATCGACATGAGTGGGAAAGTTAACAAAAGAAATTTAAGAAAACTAAATTTATTGTGAAAAATCACGCAAAAAGAGTGTTTTCTAATATTATAAAAAAAAAATGTTATAACCTTATAAAAAATCAAATGCTATTTAATCAAATAATATCTAAAAAAAATAGCAGTCAAATAAAATATTTCAAAAGAAAATATCATAAAATGGTGTACAAAAAAGCACTGGCTAATATAATTTTTTTTAAAAAGGCTATGACCTTAGTAAAAAAATGAAAATTTAATAGTATTTAAAAAATTATCAAACTAATTTTCAATTAATCTATTTTAATATGTTTAAAAATATATATATAAAAAAAAAAACAAATAACAAAACAAGTCATGCATTTAGCCTAGGTGGGCCTACATGCTTAGCTCACAAAGAAGAAGTGCTAGCAAAACACATAGCCTACTAGTTTTGCTGAGAATTTCAGGCTTCGGCCTAAAAAAGTCATTTCCAACGCCTAAAAAAAATCTATATCTGATATCAAAATGACTTTCTATTGAAAAAAAAAAAAAAAAAAACAGAAATCAACTGAAATGAAAAAAAGATTTCCCCAGCCTGATTTATTTTTAAGTGATAATAGGAGTAAAAAACACAAGTAAAATTCATCTCATCAAATAAAACTCCTGTTGAAATGAGAAGAATTGACGACTTTCTCTCTTCTATATTGTTGTTTTCCGTAGGTGTGTGTATATATATATATATAAAATCTGGGTACAGTGATGGCAGGGAAAGCATACCACAATCTTTGGTGGAAGGCTATGGATAATTTTTATTTTATTTTTGTATTTTTAGGCAAAAACATTTTGAAAAATTATTTAACACTCCCGAATAGACATTATGTATGCTTTAAACGCAAAAGAAATTCACCTAAACAATGCGTTGCAGAACATTAGCATTAATGAGCGCTTCGGAATAATAGAGTTCATTCACATAGAAATTGAAATGTAACTAACCTATCCAGATTTTTAAACAAATTTTCATACAGAATTAAGCTATTGTAAGCTTCAAATTCAATAGAATCGCCAGCTTATTAGCTAATTCGGGAAACTGATCAAGCCCCATATGAACAATCAAACTGGGTAGCCCGACTTACCAAATCGCGTTTTTCTCCTTGACGGGTAATTGATAAAGAACCACCATTAATAATGTTCAATTACTAGAATTATTGACATGGGATTCTGAACCTAAAATTAAGAAATCCCACAAAGATACATCAATAAAAACGGAATAAAAACAGAGTGCGGCAAAAGAAAAACTAAATAGAGCGGTATTACTTGACTGAAAGATGATCCCCAAAGCCAACAGCGCCAAAGGACATCAAGATTTGAAGCAGAAGAGACAAGAAAATCCATGGAAGAACAAGGGCGGCCTGCCTGCTGGAAAGATATAAAAGAAGAAGAAAGGAATTGAAAAAGACAGATTACGAGTTTGTGCGTGAATCTAATACTATACTAAACTAGTGCTGATTGCTATCTAGTATTTTAATTTGTGTTTGATGGGATTTTTTTAGCTATATTAGATTCATGCACAAACCTGAAATATGCCTCTTCCCTTTAAATGACGATGGAACAGAGAGGGGGAGAGACAGAGATGAGAGGACAATTTCAAAAGGCTCTTTGTTACCTCCAGTAAAGATGGGATGGATTTTGTGTTATGCCCTAGTTGGCTTATGTATTCGATGTGGTGACGCCGCATCATAAGTGATGATGTCTTACGCCGTGTGGGAAGGATCTCACCGACTGATTTATTGACATCGCAACTTCATAGTTGTTGCCTCTGTGGGAACGGTTCTAAGAAGAGTTTCCTCTTTCCACTCGAACGGAACTAATATTAGGATGAAATTATTAAAAACAACATGTTTAAGAAATATTTTATATATCATTTTTTTTGTAAATTATATTTTATAGATTACTGTTTGTATAATTAATTTTAATTTATGTATTATATTTTAATTATATTTATTAACATTACTAGAGATGAAAGAGAGAGAAATGCAATTTTATCGGCACATTAATGAATATAACAACAATTAGAGTTTTACTGTAGATATAAATATAGAATATTATGGATTGAAACATATTTTTATCTTTCTTAACATAAATTAATGGTCTGACTATTGAGGAAATACAATCTTTTTACTAATGACTTGTTCGATATTATTTGATTTATCATGAACAACTTGATCTTTTCATACTTTTAAAATATAGTAAAATAATCAGTTTACTCTTAAAAGTAAATTTTATTTCATTGATATCCAGGAGATTTTTTTAAATTTTCACTTTTTGAAGTATAATAAAATTACTAAATTACTCTTAAAAGCAATATTTTTTGAACTGTTGTCCAAGAACTCTTTCGTATCTTCAACCTGATTTTTAGTTATAATAAAGTTCGCTAAGGAATAATTTAGTATTTTAATAAATATAAATCATTATTTAAAAACTAAATGTGATTGGCACATGCAGCGCATGCAAAAGCAAGTGAGAGACATCTGCGCTTTTCGGGCGGTGAGTGAGGCATCTCTGGTGGCCAAACATTGAAAGCGTCCTGACATCCTCTTTCCAGTGGTCAAGCGCGTGTACACAGTGGTGCAATAGTTGGGTTTCGATAGATTTTTTCTCTTGTACTTTTCTCTCTCCACACATTGGGTTTCACACTTGCCCTTCTAAGAATTAAATGTGCCATGTCAATTTGTATTTGTATCAATTTTGATCAACATTCTTTTTATTTTGCTTTTAATGTTTTTTTCAGTTGATTTTTTTTCTCAATTTCATTTCTTATGATTTGATTTCACTTAATTTTTGTATCCAATTTAGTCTTCATTCTTTTGATTGTTATTTTAGTTTTATTATCTTTTTCATGATTTATTTTAATTTTTAATTTCATCCCTCATTATTTTATTTCATTTAATTTTTATATCAAATATGATCTTTATTCTTTTGATTGCTATTTGATTTTTTTTAATTGTTTTCTTGATTTGTTTTTAATATTATCCCTCAATATTTGGATGATAGAGAGTTTTTCTTTGTATTTTTTTCATGTTTTTCTTATATGGGATAAATTCTAGTCTCATGACTCGAATCAGAGTTTTAAATATTACCCTGATTTGACTTTGATCTTTTTAAAATAAATTAATTTTTTTCTATCAATTTCATCCTTCGATATTAGGTTATTGGGCCTTAAACTTTATGTTTTTTTTCTTGATTTGGAGTTATCCTAATCTTATATCCCAAGTTGTGTGTTAATCGACTTAACTCAAGTTGACTTGGTTGTTTTATGTTTTTTTAATTTATTTTATTTTATTTTATTTTTTCTTTCATCATTTAGTTTATTTAAGAGCTAACCTCTATTGTGATGATGCGGACCTCATGATCATGTGGTCACGCAACCCACAACAGCATTGACAATGAATCTTGAAAAGCTGAAACGAGTTTGATAGGAGTGTGACAGAAAGAAAACTTATCTCAATGAACCAACAATATTAGAATAAGAACCCTACTCTAAGAATAGCAATTCTCAAACGAGAAGTGTAAGGAAGAAACCAGTTAATTTTTTATAAGTCAATTTAGTTCATTAGAGAAACAAAAAATACAAGAATCTCTCTCACATAAGCTGAATAAATTTGATAATAATAGTATTATCAAGTCTCAATATTTTTTTCATTATAAAGAGTATTTATACTTATGAAAATACAAATCTTAATGGATATACCCTTGTGAGCTAAATTGGCTCACTTGCAAAACTGACCCAAAACATATACTAAGAAACTTAAAAGTATAGACCTAAACAAACCTTAGGCCATAGCCGAAAGCTAATTAATAATTATGCCCAAACAACCCTAACTAGTTTTAAAGTTTGAATAAAGAGACTAGTTATGTATAGAAAAGATGTATCACCCATAACACAACTTACTTAGATTTTTTTGGAAATCTTTTAGGGCTTGTTTAGAAAAACAAGAAAAAAAAACTGTCAAAAAATCCATTAGGACGTGTTTGGTAAACATGTCCTAAAGAACAAAACAACATATTTTTTCCTTTGTAAAATCATACACAACCAAAAACAGCGTTAAACATTAAAAGCTCTGCATAACCACATGGAACGGGCTTCCTAACTTAACCCAAGGCTAGCATTGCACAACTCAAAACAAAAGGAGACATGGCCTCATCCCAAGAGGAAAACCCATGTAAAAAAAACATTTTGAAAGCATGGCCCATGAACATAATTAAATACCTTATTTTATTTTTGAAATATCAAAACAACATTATTTGATGAACTTGTGTATAGCCTCTGACCAAAAACCATATGCATATAAAGCTAAGATTTAAATGGCAGGGAACTATATTCATGTAAAAGGCTAACTTGCAAGCATATTCTTGCACCCTCTAAAATAGTTACAGAAACACATCACCATAAGGAAACACTGTAAAATTCTATGTATTTATTATTTTAAGGGATAAAGCTTCATAAAACCAAACAAAAAGGAAGATAAAGAAAGTTGTCATGTTCTAGACTAAAATCCATGGGTAATATACCAGCATATTTCTCTATTATGTAAAGGGAGATACCCATTCCAAAACAAATCCATGCTTCTATAAAGGAACCTTTACTTCTCTTACAAACACAACTAATGGCCACACTAGACTATAACAAGCCTTCTAACTAAGAAAAACTAAACTAGATATGGTGAGCATGAAAGAGTAGTGAGAGAGAAACTCATTCCTGTTACAACCATAAAGTCCTGGACTTTTTCTTTATGCATGTTTCTCGTGCCTCGACTATTGTGCCTGGGTAGATGTTACATTGTTGTTAGGGATGCTAGAGACCAAAAGAACTTATGTTGGAAACCAAAACAAAATAACGAGGTTGTTGTTATAAATTTGGTTTCAACTTCTCTTGCTCCAACTGGAGCTACCTTTTTGGATGGAGCTATTGAATACTTGATGAGGTTAACCAATTTTGGAAGTTGAGGTTCAAAAGTCAGGGTTGATATATCTTTGGTAGGAGGATTTTGAACATTTAGGGTGTGGCAGTGGGGTCAAGTGTATATAAGCTTTTTAACGGTGTGCAGATGGTAGCATGCATGTGTTTATTTGAAAAAGTTGATCAAATTAACTAATGTTTTACGGCTAAGGATTTGTAAACATAATATGTGGTTATGGGTTTTTCAGTTTTGTCCTCTCCTTCCCTCTTTGTTGGAATAGGTTGTTCTTATTTATAGGAGGTGGAGAAGGTTCACAAGCTCCCTCCTAGACTTAAATCTTAACCATTTAGCCCTCTAGGATTGATCCTCACGGTTAATAACAAGCTAATAACCTGGTACTGTTAAAACTAGGTTGTTAAAGGTTTATCAGGTCAATGTTTTTGGACCAACGTTGCAGCGGCTATAGGGACAACCACTTGACGGGAACCACACTGGGGTGTAGTACATTGTCAGGACTGCCAGGGAAACGTGCCTTTTATCTTACTTAAAGCATGAGAGAGCATTAAATGGTTTTGTAAAGGGGGATCCTTGTCAGCTCCTTTATGGGAGGAATGAAGAAGAAAGTGAATAGTGGCACTCAAAACAACGTTGTTTTGTTTATTTTCCTCTTTATTTACAAAATGATCCCTAATCTTTAAATTTCATTGAATTCATCCAAATTAGGTTGATTTCTCAAGATTTCTTTTGATTAAATCCCAGGTCATACCAATTTAGCCTTTCAATGTTCCAAATGTATTCCTAATCTTCTAATCTTTATGAATTGATCTGAATTAGGTCTCCAAACTTGGTTTTTCTTCAATTAAGTCAATTGAATCTTCCTAACCCATTATAAGTTTAATTGAGTTTTTGAACTTAATTGGTTTCAACCTTTAGATGACTAATAAGAAATATGTCGATACTCTTTCCTCTAAGTATTATTAGCTACCACCACTTTAAGCAACTAATCAAATTAAATGTATATCAGTGTCAATGTTACCTTATTGATATCATTAGCCCCCCATCACCCAGGATAGTTAATCAAGTAATAGTTTTGCCAACACCAATGCATCCTCATTGGTATCATTAGCCCCAATAACTGGTTTGGCTAATAAAGTCATCTTAAACAATTATTTTATCATGGTTTTGTCGATATCAATGCGATCATATGAATGTCATTAGTTTCCCAACTTTGGAATAGCTAATCAAAATTCCAGTAAATGTCAATGTCGATGTAATTTCATTAACATCATTAGCCACCATTAACCTGGATGGCTAATCAAGTCCACTTTTCTTCCATTTCTTTCTCCTTTTACTCTTTCAAACTAAATACATAGTCTATGTATATAATAAGTTGATAATTTAACACTACAAGTTATTATAAGGGAAAGTATAAAATTTCAACCTTAAACTTTGTTTCAAATTAAGTCTTTCTCTAGCCCATCATGTCAGCATAGCCCAATCTAGCTATTCTTCTAGCATTTTGATCTTTTACAGTTCAAAGGTTTATCTTCTCATATCTCGAAAATATTTTTAGATTTTAAATTTCTGTTTTTTTTTTTGGATTTTTGGATAAAAAAAGAAAAATATTTAAATAATTTTAGGGAATCCAAAATTGAGTTATGACAATCATCATTAAAACCTAGAAGAATTTTATTTGCAAATAAGGTCTCCCTAATATACAAGCTCCCAGTTTCAGTCATCTTCCCTTTCTTCAATTTCTATAGCTCATCATATACTTGCTTAGGTGTCAAAAGTACAAGAATTATAAACATTTCATTCATCTCAAAGGAATACATATTTGTCATTAACTCTTCTACCTTCTTTGAAGCTTTTCTGTTTCCTTGAGATTACTTTGATAGGTTGGGCGATTAGGAATTAAATGTGCTAGATATAAGATTAATTTGATGTTCAATTCCTCTTATTGATGGAAATCTATTAGGAATCTCATCAAGAAACACATCATCAAACTTCTGCAACAAAGAAACACAAAAATTAGGAGTATAAAGGTTAAATTCATTAATATTAAAATGAAATTCCTTGTAAGCAACTAGGATTATCAGTTGGTTTGAATAATAGGTAGATTTAACCTCACCCTCTCTAGCATAAAAATTAGGTTGTTTCTTTAGCCTTTCCATATAATTCACACTTCAATCACTTACTTTTTTCATTCTTCGAGACTTGCCTCCACTTTTGGCCATATTAGGTTTGTTTCAGAAATGGCCGAATGGTTTTGGATAGTGAGAGAAAGGTTTTGGGTTGTGGATGAATCTGATGGTCTTCTTTCACCTTGTTCCTCACCTTGATTTTTTTCTGCCTATGTCATTATGTTCTTTTTTTTTTTTTATTTGATCATCATACATTTATTTGGGTGTAAAAGGTATAAAAGTGATGATTTTTCCATCTTTTATAATAGTATACATATTTCTAAACCCATCATGTATTGTCTTCCTATCCAACTGTCATGGTCTTCCTAACAAGATGGGACTTGCACGCATTGGAACCACATCACACAGAACCTTATCAACATACTTCCCAATAAAAAATAGAACTAAGACCTACTTAGTCACTATAATCATTCAACCATTACAATCCATAAGGTTTATGATGCTTAAAAGTATAAGTTCAATTTGTTAACAAGGGTAGTACTGGCTATATTAGCACAACTTTCGCTATCTATAATTAAACATCACACCTTGTTTTGTACATAACAATGTATATAGAAAATGTTCTCCCTTTGCTGATCAATATCATTTTTCTTTATTGAACCTGGAGTGTACACCTTATAACCAAGACCTCACCTTTAACCTTCTTTTCCCACTCTAGAGATTCCTCTAGATTATTCTTTCTTTGGAAACATGGTATTTTCATCTTAAGTGACCCTGATTCTCTACATGAATCATCACGAAGCCTAAAATCTCGGGAATTCTTTCTCTGACTGAATTTTCTACCCTGGCTAAAACTAGCATTCCTTTAGCTTTGATTATACCTAAATCGATCTCTATAATGCATAGATACAAAGTTATAGTTATTATCATCTACATTTGTGTTTTCATCCACAAAATCAATAAACTCAATTTTAACATTCTATAAGGCCCTTCATATAGGGTTACCTTGCCGATCAGCCCCATTCTCAATCCATTCATCCCATAATTTTATTGTCTCATCGAAGCCATCTCATTTTTCATATCCCTTATTACCTAGTTAGTAACTCAAGTTGTTCGATGAAAGCTTGCATCTGAAAGGTGTTCTTTATTTTTGGATATTTGAATCAAAATAATTTAATTGATTAGAAGTAAGAAAAATATACCTCACAACTCTTATGTTTCACAAAATTCAAGGTTTTTTACTCAATTATTCTCACTACGCCTTTTACTTCTCAGCTCACCTTTTTACGGTTCTTTTGGAGCTAAAAACCAATGAACCAAAGTCAATTGATATCGTAATACAATAAGAATGTATATAAATGAATCAAGAACAAAATAACACTAACAACAAGCAAAATAAAACTACGATTACAATTCTGTGAATAGCCAAGTGAATTCCTACAAAATATGGACAATATAAAGACTCAAAATAAAAAAAGAAAAAAGAATTAATGAAAAAACTTATTTGACTACTAAATAATCCAAATAGTACATAAATAAACTAAATAGGTCAAAACAATATTAACAAACATATTTTTATAACTTGATGCAAATTTATCTTGTTACGCAATTATAAACACCAGAATTGAGACCCAAACTAAATGATATCAGAATAACCTCAAATTTAGTGTGTAGCACCCTTATACCCAATAAAAATATATCTTAGTTTACAGGTCATTCTCTTATACCTAGGTATTGAACACCCGTATATGATCAATTTATGACATAATTTAACTCAGAATTGAAACCTCAATCAAACAAGTATAAAAAAGAACCCAACTTTAATATATAGTGCAATTTCACCCTAAATAATAAACATATCAATTTTGAAGTGTTTTTAAGATGGTTTGATTTGTTTTCCTTATTATTTGTGTTTTAACGACAAAATTGAATCAAACTTGAATAACATCTATTATTCCATTTTTTTTAATTTTTATACTAATGATATGTTTAGGGACAATAGTAAAATGAAATAACACTTATTTTTTATATACTAAGATGCCAAAAACAGAAAAAGAAGAAGAAGAGTGAAAAACACAACTAAACTTATGGAACACAAAGAAAACAAAATTTTCATAAAGATATGACCTGCTTTCGGAGCCTAGCTCTGATAACAAATTATATGAACCTTATGATCACGTAACCTATATACAAGAAAAATAAGTCTTACAAAGCCAAAACATTAGATTTGATAGGAGTGTGACATAGAGATTATTTCAGCAAAAGCACCAACACTATTGAAATATAAACCCCTACCTAACAATAAAAAAAACATCAACTAAAAGTATAAAGAAGAACACCACAAAGTCAATTATACTTTGATAAGTTTGATTGTTCTTTGTTTAACCAAAAAAAAGTGTTATATCACGCAAAACACAAGTTTATTCAAAATATCATGGCTGAAAAGCTAAAACCTAAGTACAATCTAAATAAACCTATTTATAATAGGTAAAAAAAATCCTAAATAATGCTATAATAATAATAAAAAAAAAAGAGTTCTAAATAAAATAGAAAAAAATAATCTTAAATCAACTAGGAAACTAATATAAATCTCACGCCGTATTTTCTAAATCTTATTGCAAGGTCTTCCTAATGTCATATTGATTATGAAATTGTAATCCAATATAAAACAGGACCTCTAGAAATATAAGGTAAAATCTCAATCCGATTCAATGGTTGAACAAAATATTGTGCTTATTAGTATAAAATTGTGCAATAGAAAAAATCAGCGCAAGAATCCTTGTAAGAAAAGGATTTTGGAACATTAAAGGAATCACTGCCACATTTGAAAACTATGTGGCTGCCCATTAAAGATCCTTGTAGTACTAGAAAATATCCCAAAATTAGTTGTTGAATATCCTTGTATTATAAGAAAAAGAATCATTTTCAAATAAGAAGTCCACAAGTCATCAAAAGCCAACAAGTAACAAAATATTTATTGCATTTGCTGCCTGTATCATGATACCTTTTAGAACTTCAATTGACTTGATATTTTAACCCAATATTTGTGAAATAACATCATGATTCAATTGTCAGATTGAGAGTTATGATTGATAGCGTAAAACCAGACTGTAAACACAATTACGCTAAAATCTAAATTTATTTGTTCAACCCAATTAAGGATCACATCACATAGTTTTATTCAATTTGTTTTGTATTGGATTATCTTGGTCCCATGATCAGACTATGAATTTGGCATGCTAACTCAAATAAGGTTTTTTTTCACCTTTTTTAAAATTAATTTTTTTCTAATTCACCTTTTAGCGTTTGATTTGCTGGTAATTGAGTTTTGAATTTTTTTTTCTCATTTTTCTTTGTATGAGGTTATCATGTTCTCATTCAATTTTTGATTTACTATCAAATAATATCATTGAGACCTTTTAAAAATATTTAGAGGGTATCTTTTTATAATATTGACAAGTGTTTATTTTTTTATTAGTCATTGTCATTATTTTTTATTATCATTGACCTTTTTTTTACAATCATATTATTAAATTAGTTAAGCTTATTAAACCCATTTGACAAGTCAATGATCCGGATCCTAGTTTTTCCTCTCTCTTTTAAAAATATTATGATCGCCTAGATATCCTTTTTTATGCTAAGACAAATTTGACTTGATTCACAGTGTAGCACAGGCTACTTATCTAGGTAATCACTATATCAATTAATAAGTAGTTTATACTAGAAGTTAGGCAGTTTGTATATTATGTTTTAAATATATGACATAAAGTCTTCTAATAAATAATGAGCACATAATCTAACATTATATACATTATTTCTAAATATAATGATTGATTTATAATTATACAATTGTACTTATCAATAACAATTTACTACTTAAAATATATTATTAATATGCTTAAGAAATAATTTTATATTTTTAAATCTCTTGTAGTATTATTTTTAAATATAACTTGAAAAATTGAGATTATTAACTGGATATTTGAGATGCGACAATAAATCTAAAGTCATATATCTTTAAAAGTCAAAAGGTCATGACGGGTAAATATATTCTTCATTTGACAAAAGTTGATGATAATATTTTAAAATTTAAGATGCTTAGAAATAGAGTTTTTTTGGTGATTGGATGATGATTTTATTAAGTGTTCATGCTGATAGATCTATTTTCCAAAGCAAAGGATGGTGGTAGCTTAATGTGAGAGTCTTAAAACACACAAAACATTCCTTTTTGGGTGGATTTGGGATCTTTAGATTAGGGGTGAGCAAAAAAACCAAAAAACCGATTAAACCGAGAAAACTAGAAAAAAAATAACTGAAAAAACCAAACCGTGAAAAAAACCGACTAAACCGATTAAAATTTTGAAAAAACCAACTGGTTTGGTTCGGTTCGGTTTTGGTTTTATAACTTTGAAAACGAAAAAACCGAACCGAACAAAAACTGAGCCAAACCAAAAAAACCGAGTCAGACCGCAAAAACCAAGCCAAACAGGTTTGAATTGGTTTTTATCCTAAAAAATTGAACCGAACCGAACCGAAATCGATTGATTTGAACCAGTTTCTATTCAGTTTTGGTTTTTTTAAAAAAATAAATAAATTTTGGTTTGGTTACTTTTTTTTATAAAAACCGAACCGAACTGAAAATGATCACCCCTACTTCAGATGGTTTAGTCAATATCTTTATAGAGGAAAAATGTAATGAATATGAAAATGAGGATTAAATTCTAAGAATAAAGTTGTTTGTTCTTGTTTTGGTATGAAAATAAGTGTTGTAAGAGAATAACATGTGTAAGTTGAGAATGAAAATTATGGACCTTCACCTAGATGGTTCAAGGGGTATTTATACCTCCTGGATCTTGTTCTCTTACTTGAATGAGAGGATTGGAGAGTCATTTCATCTTGGTAACATTAATGAAAAACAAATATCTGTGACACATGTATTATTAAGATAAAGCGTGGTAAGTCATGGAAGACTCTTGTACACCTAAGGGTGTGAGTAAAGTATAGACTTGCTGAACAAGTCTCTTATATTATATGCAATAAATAAATAAAAATACCCAACTCCCTAATGGAAGAAAGCCTAGAGCTACTTGGCACTTTGAACCAAGGCTATAAAGCCTCAGTCTAAACACGACGCTTAAACCCAAGGGGTGTCAAGTCCTAAGCTTAGCACAAGAAATTGGACGTCGAGCATATGGAGCTGAGCATAGGGCACCAGGCATGGGGCATCAAACATGTGGAGCAGGGAAAGAGGAGCTTTGGGTTCAGCCTGGTGAGGGCCACAAAGAGCTTGGGTTAAGTAAAAATGTCAAGGGATTAGGTGTTTGGCTCATGCCACAAGCCTAAACCCAAAACATTCTCGAGACTAAGTTGCGATGCCTGGGCCCAAAAGGTGTTAATTCATGCACCTAACACGGGGAACCAAGTGCGAGGCTTTAGATATGGATCATCAGATGCTCAAAGCTTGGGTTTATTAAAAATCCTAGAGGGTCATGTATTGGGCGTTGGTTACAAGCTTGGCCTTAAACAGTGCTCAAAACTAGGCTATATGCATGATGTTTGGTCCTAAAATGCGTCAAGCCTGATGCCTAGCATGTGGTGCATCAATGCTAGGCCTATTGCCTCGTAAGCGGGGTGCTAGGCCAAACAGCTAGTACCTGGGCCTAAGAGGCAGTAGGTCACACTTGGCATTCGGGCCCAAACCTATTTTCGGATAAAAATTTGTTAAAAATTATTGATAAATCCTAATTTTACATTAGTTAATTAAACACAAATAATGGTTATTAAGTAAAACAATAAAAAAACATGGGGTTTCCACTATAATACTCTACAATGAAAATATCATTTTACCTTTCTCTATCCCAGCCAAATAACTAGCCAT
Source organism: Populus nigra (assembly GCF_951802175.1). Lineage (NCBI taxonomy): Eukaryota > Viridiplantae > Streptophyta > Magnoliopsida > Malpighiales > Salicaceae > Populus > Populus nigra. The sequence continues at coordinate 15,441,076 of NC_084855.1, read as the reverse complement.
TGAGATGTAATATGACCTTTTTATAGTGACATATTACGGGTTGGCAAATTTATTTTGGGCAAGTTTGTACTTTAATATTCCCCGGGAACAATGTAAATGACTAAAATAACTTCGGAAGCAAAGAATAATTTACTGATGTTTTGGGGCTTTTTAAACATTTCCAATCTAAAGCACAATTAAATTACTTAACTGCTCATAGAAGCAAAAGAAAAGGAAAAACTTAAACTTCCTTCCAAAAGGTTTTTTGTATTTTCCTCTTTTTTTTTAATATAAAGTTTGCTTTGGGGCAATTTAGTATTTTTATAAATTTTAAATACTAAAAAAAATAAAGAGTAACATGTGCATGAAACTCACACGTCAACATGTAGGTGACGCCCGCACCCATCAAGTGCCATATATGGCATCGCCTAATGGTCAAACACCACCTTTTTTATAGCGGTGTTGGAAGTGCATCAATGTCCTCTTCTTGATGCTTCGACACAAATTTTCTTCTCCTTCCTCTTCTCTCCTTGCCAAAATAAAAAAGTGTTGTGTCATTTATTTATTATATCCAATTTGATTCTTATTCTTTTTATTTCTATTTGTTTTGTTTTGTTACCTTCTTTTGATTGAATTGATTTTTAATTTGTTCCCTTATTATTTGGTTTCACTTGACTTTTATATCTTTTTTTATCTGAATTTTGTTTTCAATTTCATCTAACATTTGATTTCAATTTCTTTTTATGTTAAATTTTGTCCCCATTCTTTTTATTATTGTTTGTTTTGTTTTGTTTTAAATCCTTTTTTATTGCTTTATTTTTCAATTTCATTTCTCAATATTTTTTTTATTGAGAATTTTGCTTCTTGTTTTTTTTTTCTTGCCTTCTATAGGGTTAGTCTTAGTCTTATGATCAGGATCACAGGTTTTGAGAATTAGCATGGGTTGACTTTTGTTTTTTTTAGTTCATTTTATAAACTTCATTTATTTTCAATTTCATCCTTCAACATTTGATTTTTTAAAATTGATATTCATGCTTTTTCTAACATTTTCTTTATATAGAGTAATTCCAATTTTATTTCTATGATCACGGGGTTAGTGGGTTAAACATGGGTTGAATCAAATCTTTTTTTATTTTTTTTAAAATTGTTTTTTATTTTCATCCCTTAACATTTTTCTTCATTGTTTTTTTATGCAACCAGTCTCAACCTTATAACCATGGTCATGGGTTTCAAAGCTTGATTTGGGTTAATTTTGGTCTTTTTAGGTTTTTTTTTAAAATTAATTTTTTTTTAATTTCATCCTTAAGCAATTAGTTTTTTATGAATTGGTTTTCATGCTTTTTTTTCACATTTCTTTTTATGAGGTTATCCCAATTCTATACCCAAGGTTGTAGGGTTAATAGGTTAACTTGGCTTGACCCAAATATTTTTTTTTCATTATTTTTTTTAAATTAATTTCTTTTTCAATTTTGCCATTCAACATTGAATTTTTTTTATAATTTAGTTTAATAATTTTATTCAATTCACTTTCATTAATTGCTTTTATTTACCTTTTATTGGCATGAAAAATTGTTTGATTAAATAAAAAAAAATTCTAAAAAGTAGAGTTATTAAACGCAACTGAGTACATGACCTATGATGTAAGATTAAATATCTTAATATTATTTATTTCTTGATCACATGTTGGTTTGTTTAATTAGATGCGTATATAAAAATTTAAATTTATAATCGAAAATTTTTTTATATCCAAAAACATGTTGGAAAAGCATGCATATTCTTTTTTAATTGAAAAAAAAATCCAACCTGCAGCGAAGCGGGTGTCAAATAGCATTATATATATTAGATCCGATACAAATGCATAAAAATAAAATTGTCTTTACCCAACTTATTGCTATCCGTGATTATAAATAGCAATCCAATTAATAAAATTATAGATATATGGTCAATAATGTATCGTGAGTTTGACCAAAAATTTTTTAATATAAAATACTAATGTTCAGACAATGAACATATCATTAAATTCGACCTAACAGGTCAACCTTAAAACCTCCTCACTCGACTTATTGGCTAGCTCAATTATACTTTCATCCATTTATCATTCACCTTGTAAAACCTTTTATATAATTTATAATATACCCTGAAATCATTGATGGGTGTTTCTGCCAAACAATTTACATATTTTTTACTATTTTCACCGTTACATTCTCTATAAAAATCGGATTAATATGTCATTTATGATGTTAGAAAGTAGACAAGATAAGCTTTTCATACATATAAAATTTGGGTTAAAAACTACATTTATTCAATACAGTTTTTAGGTTGAACAAAAATTTCTGTCAAATATCTAAACTAACAACTTCTCACTTTTATAACTAATTGTTAACCTAATCCTTTTAGACAATTAAAAAATAATTAGGCACTCTTAATCCATCTTAAAATATCATATAATCTATCATACTCATTATATTTGGTCATTCATATAAATACTATTTAAATCTCATTAACTTTATACACTTTTCATATTAAAAAAATCTTAATCAATCCCAAACCTTTCTAATCAAGAAAATAGAATGGAACTTAAGTCTTTCAAGGTCAATTCACTGTACTTCGTTTTTCTATATCTATTGAAGAACAACACGTGACTCTTAAAATTTGTTTTTTCTGAACTATAATAAATTTTATAAAACTAGGGTAAATGAACTCTAAGTTTACATATCTCTCTCTCTCTCTCTCTCTCTCTCTATATATATATATATATATATATATATATATATATATAAAGAGAGAGAGCTTAGATGGGTTTTTTTTCCTACTTGGTTCAAAATAAAATTTTATGTAAATTTGATTTTAATAATATTTTAGCCTAAAAATATTTGGATGGGAGTATTACACTTTGGAAATTAAGCCCATTATTTTCTTTTCTTTTTTTACTTATTTTGTCTCCATGTATCCTCTCAGCACTACGTATATAGGATGCTATCTCACAAACATGCTCAGATAAATAATCTCCCACCGACCCCTCTCCCCAAGGCAAGAAAAAAAGAGCCCACGCCCATCCTCAATAATCAAGATAAAAACACAATATTTTTTGGATACTATGAGGAGAATGCTGAAATAGCTTAAAATGTACCAATACAGGAGGGGATGATGAATTTATATAGACAAATATAGTTTTTTTTTTCCATTGAGAATTTAAATTGTTCCCGTTTCTGTTTTTTCATAAATCTAGGCACGAAAAGAACATAACTTTAAATAATTAAGGAAATATTAGTTAAAAAAAAAATATGGTGCCATTTTATAAAAAAAAAAAAAAAAAAAGACGATCGGCACATGGTGAACGTGGGCATGCTCTTATTCCAATTTGCTGTAGGTGTGTGAAATGGGCCACAAGGCCCACAAGCACCTAATAGGGCTTCTTCTCCCTAGATGATCATTCCGTTGCACGTGGGTAGGTGGTCACATAAGGTTCTTTGCATGTGCTTAAAGAAGATAGGGTTTCATCACTTCACGTTCGAATGGAAACGAAGATTGCTATGGCAAGCTTTTAAATTTAAATTTAAATTTAAATAATTTCTCAAACTGAATATTTATGAAATATTCTGGTATTCAAAATCCTTCAGTTAAGAAAATCTAATTTGCTAAATGATCGTGAAAATTATATTTTCATCTTAATAAACAATGTTACTTAAACTAAATTATCTAAATATAAAAAATTTTAACTGTTTGATTAAAGAAAACAGGTGATCCAAGCAGAAGTTAAAAACAATAATTAAATAAATAATTAAATAAAGAACATTAAATATTTTAATGGGCGGAAGAAACTGCAAATATGAGCTTCTAATTTGAAAGTTTATTTTCTCTAAAATAATGATAATTAAGTTCGCCTTTTATATAGACCTGAAACTATTTTAACTAGAAAAAAAATAAAATTATAAAAGAAAGAAGCATAAAATATGAAATAAAACAAGAAATTCAAAAAACACATGGAAAATAATAAAACTATCAAAGATTCAAAAACAATGGTCCGAGAGAGATTTTTTATATCTAAAGATTTAACAGTTGATATAGCGATACAATAACTACTACAAGAAAAAAAAAAACTTCTAAAAACTCTTATAAAAATTTATATGCAATCCAATGATGAGATAAAAAGATTTGATCATTTTAAATTATTATTATAACTTGGTATGATTAGATTTCTTTTTGAACTTTGACTTATTACACTAATTCATAAATATACTAGGTGATCCCTGTAATATATTTGAGGCAGATCATCATTTAATTGTAACAAACTCATATCCTATTTAGAATCATTCATTATCGCATGCCCTACTATAATATCAATATATCGAGAGGATAACATTTTTTTCGTTTCACTTGAATACTAAGGGGTTAAATTGATGAGAAAAACACAAACATAGATCATTATCTTAACATTCATATTCTCAACAAAAAAAAAAAGAATATCTTAACAATATCAATCATATATATTTATTTATCATATTGCGTACACGATGCTTCTCACATTTTTATTTCAACATTGCACAAAGCTAATTTTCGACAAAGTACAATTTGAACCAGGCCAGTACTCTCATGATGCTACTTAGCCCTGCCAAAGGGATGCGTTTAATCTTCGACAAGCTAATCTGCTATTTCAAGACAAAAAAAAAATGACAGAAGAAAAATATTGAACATATATGTGTTTGGTGCTTCGAATCCAAAAATAGAACGTATCCAATGATATATATATTTGGCTCGAAAAGTTTAAGAAAAATATCAACCAATATTAATGAATAAATCCATGTGCGTGGCCGTCATATAGGTTTGTTTGCTTTGCATTATAAGGTTATCTACCAATATTATAAAGAAAGCGAACGTGTACCAACAACTGGATGACAGGAAGAGAACATCCTTCGTGATGTTGCTTCCTACCTGTTCATTACCTGCAGCACAAAATTAGAAGTGGAAACGCACTATTGATTAAATTCAATAACAAAACATATAGATATATATATAGTCTCCTAGTCCACGTTGAGCAATGGGTAGTACTGCACATGTTTAGAACCATGTAACTGGACTTAATTTTGTGCTTGATTTATGTCTACATAAAATCAATTGCTTTTATCAAGCAGGATGATTTCTCTGCACAACAACTGCATGTGTGTGCATGTTCTATATTGATCTTGAGCTCTTGACAAATGTAGAAGATAAACAATGAGTGATTATGTACATGTAATTTTCAAGGCAGGACCAGAATCCTACCAAAATGAAGCAGAAACATGTTTTAACTTTGGTTTATCCTAAACACATCCATAGAAGAATGCATGGTTTACATTATTATGTTACTGATGATGTATCATCGCAGCAGGGAAGTCAAATTAAAGTGAGAATATCAAGCTCACTTACATATTGTCAAAAATTGGATCAAGTATACCAACCTTATAAAAGAGGAATATATCAAAGATGAAGATTCCCAGATTTTGAAGCTTGGAATCAATGTCCTCCGTAGTATCAGCGATGAAGATGCATGCACTTTTGTCTGTCAGATTGCTGGGTTAATTGTTTGTGTTTGTGTAATTCGGAACAGACATGTCAGAACATGATTTGCTGATAAATCTTTAATAAAACAATCATCATTTTGATGGAAAATGGGGTTCATGAATGTCAGAAGAAAATCTACCTTATCCCAACATTAGGATCTAAATTGTCCACATTTGTTAACACGAGTATTGACAAAGTAATTAACAATATTAAATCACAGGCTCTTTAAATGCTTGTCGTTTTATACTACAGGGGATTTCTTGTTTGGAAACACAAGCTTATTAACCACCACGAACCTTAGGGTATATATATGTAGAATGCCATGTTTTCTGAGCTGGAAATAGGAATATTAAGGACCCCAAATTCAAAATTATATATATTATGTACTGAGTTCGGGAAGTGGGGGAGGAATAATCCAGGGTGTTTTGACGAGATGGGAGGGTGCCATGAGAGATGGTGGTTTAGATTAGAGAGAGTTGGGTAGTGGTGAAGAATCATGTGTTTGCATGTGCATTGAGCTGGAGAACATGGCTAAAGCAACAAGCAACACCCTTAGGTACACTTGGCTCTCCCTTATTCATTTATCCCATTGCCTCAGAGTCCTTCAATGAAATTGTGTTTGCGGTCCCTACGTTTTGGCCACCTTAATTTATTTCCATTATCCTCATCTGGCTGGCTATCAACAACTTATTTACCCAATATGCCGAATACCGTATATAAATGCCCTCAATTGTGGCATATGCTATACAACGTCTTGTCTTGACAACCAAATTTGGAAGGCCTGCGCAAAAGCTAAACTAGTGCTTCATTCAAAACTCTTTTGAGTAATGGGAGTTTCAGCAGGTGAGCATCCTCTTCTTGCTTCTTTGAAGGGTATGGTCCAAGGAAATGAAGAGACGATGGATCATATGCCAAATGAAGCTTTGTGGAACAAGGTCTTGGAAGCACAAACCAAGAGAAGATGCCCACTGAAGAGACAAAAAAATGGGCGGCATGCCAGGAGCAAGAGACCTGGAAGGATCTTGATGAAGAGAAGAGCTCGTGCAGAAGGTTCTACTATAAGGGCAGGATATGGCATCGAGAGAAGAGTTAGAACCCTGAAGAAACTCATTCCTAATAGTGAATCCATGGGATTGGATGGGCTTTTCAGAGAGACAGCTGATTATATTTTGTCTTTGCAAATGAGAGTGAAAGTCATGCAGATAATGGTTAAGGTTTTAACAGGTTCGGATGATGAGTGTTAAACTAATTCATTCTGTAAAGGCTATCAATCTTCTTCCTCTCTTTTTTAAAATTTAAATTTGTTTTTTTATATATATATAATTTGCTGTCCTCCATGTTATTCATACCCGTATATAGGACTTGGTTTTGCAAGTCTAGAGACATTTGTGTTCGTGTGATTGCCTAGATTTAACAACATGCATGCAGCTATGCGTGAGAAGTTACTTAGAGGGATGGACGAGTGGATTATCGAATTCGTTTGTGTTATTTTCCACGACTCCTGTATGAATTGGTTAATTCAAATATCATGCATTAATTCAATTTTTACACTAAAATGATCCAAAGGGTGCAGCCAATTGTCATATTGCCCAAAGAAAAAGTGGAACATCTATTAACAAAAGAATAATTAATGCTGTAATAGATCAGGCCTGCCATGTATGAATTCCAAGAGTTTATTTTCTCCACCACCAAGAAGTTCATCGAGATTTCCATGAGATTTCATCCTCCAAAATCTGTTGCCTTGAATAAAAACAAAAGCATTCCATGTTTTGGCGTGGCGACAAGTGCTCTAATGGCTTATATTGAAGATTCTACTGAATCGCGCGTTACTTGATTCTTTTTTTATTGTACATACCATAACAACCTCCTCAATATCTCTTTAATTATCATATTGTATCTAATGTTACTTTATATATATATATATATATATCAGCAACTTAATCAAATGGCTGGTGGCTGGTTGTTATAAAGATGGGTCTGGAGCCCCCCCCCCCCCCCGCCCCCCCCCCCCCCCCCCCCCCCCCCGCGTTTTCGTTGTATGTGAGTGTTTTTTGATGTTTTAACTCATTTTTTTTAAAAAAAAAAAAAATTGATGTCATACAAGCAAGATAAATTTATTTTTTTCCTTGTAATTATTTGGTCCTCAAGGAAACTTGGTGGGTAATGCAAAATTATTTTAGTCCTTCATTTTTTTTCTTTACACTTTAGTTCTCTTGTCCAAATATTTTTTATTTTTATGTATCTTGTTTTTTTGTATTTTGATATTTTTTTAAAAAAGATAACGTCAACGTCTTTTCAATAAAAAAAATAATCAATAATTTTTAAATAAGCATGTTAAAAATTGAATGTGTCAGAAAGTAAATTTTTAAACTTCTAATTCTTTTGAAAAGACGTTGAAATGCCAAAAACGATGCAAATACATTAAAAATATATTTTTTTGAAATTTTTTATTATTTATTTTGCAATTTTATTTTTTTGAATTTTTCAAAAAAATATAAAACTTAAAAAAATAAAAAAATCAAGTTATGACAAATAGCACAAAACAGTAACACCATCACACCTTAGACTCAATCGAGAGGGGGAGAAAATCAGTCACAAACCTATGTTGATTCTCAAACGCAAACTTTCATTGATTCTAACTCTCATTATTACTTGCACCCTTCAAACTATCTAGATACTATGATTTTTACATGTGTTATCAATTAAGATAAATATTCTACATGGAGAAGAGTAATGGAAAATGCCCTCCATGCTAAGAACATAATATATTTTATTGATAAAACACTTGTAAAACAAAACCCTCACTCTCTTTATTTTTTTTATTTGGCAAAAAATGCAATTTAATGGAAAAAAATGCAATTTAAAAAAATTCCCAAATGCACACGAAGCAAAGTGAAGGGAATGAACATGCAAAATATATGAAAGCATAATCAAGTAAGAACAATTCAACCTATATTATCATGTCAAATAACATTATTACATCAAGTGCAACAAGTTTTTTAGCTATACTTGGACTCACTATAGATGAATATAATCAATTGATGCAACTTCTCAATAGCAATTCCTTGAATTTAGCTAATCATACTAGTAAGAAAAACCTTTCAACTCATACTTGGATTGTTAATAGTAAAGCCTCTAATCACATAGTTGAATTAGAAACTTTACTAGATAATATACAACCAATTCACTATCACACACCAATTAATATTTATAATGGAGATGAATTACCTGTTATTCATATTGGTAGCACAACCTTTGTTATAAGTTAATTTTTTATCCTTTGTTTTTATAATTTTAAAAAAAATACAAGAAAATAAAAAAAATATGTTATTTATGTATTTGCATCATTTTCAGCAATTTCAATATCTTCTCAAAAGAATTTAAAATTTCTTTTCAACACATTCAGCTTCTTAATGCCCCATTTTTAAAATTGTTGATTGATTTTTCTTATCGAGTCAACATTGTTTAGAAAATGTTTGGATGTTGTTTTTGTTGAGATAGAATAGTTTTTATAATTTGTCAAAAGTAGAGGTGGTTGTTTGATGCCTATTTATAGGTTGTTGGTTCATCTTCTTGGTTCTTGAACTTGATTTGTATCTCAAAGAGTCAGTTTTTGATATAAATTTAATATATTGGTTGGCTGTCAATAGAACTGCAGTTTTGATTTTAGTTTTGATTTTAGAAATTTCATGCATGTTTTTCATGATTTATGATTTTTTGTTGTTTATTTGGATTAAAATGTATATGAATATGGCAAATTCACAATGTGATGTATCTTCCTCCACACTACAACAATGATCTCCTTTAGTTTTTTTTTAACTAGTTAATCTTGCGCTATGCTATAAGTAACACTTCAAGTTAATTTTTAACATAATAGAAGAATTTACTAGTGTTATAGATGTATTTTATTGTACCATGTTTTTTTAATTGAGAAATGTGAAGATGCTATTTATATTTAATAAAATAACTTTTAAAAAATAGATGAATTGATCAACTATGAAAGAATTGTTAATGTTAATTAAATACTAAATTGTTGAGCCAATATTTATTTTCTAAAAACAGAAGACAAATGAGTATGCAAATATTTAACAACCAATTTTCTTTTGCATTCATGCGTTTTTTTTTATATAAGAGGTTATTTTCTCTCATTAAGAATACACAATGTTTTTTAGAAAAAAGAAATACATCATACAAATGTAGTTTATTTATATCACATATAAAAAAAATTATAAATATAAATTATAATAATATCTCTGAAACATTAAAAAAATACAAAATAATTAAAAAACAGAACTATTATTTTAAAGAAATGAACAAAACAATTTAACAAATTAGAGAGAGAGTGTATTAGTATACATTGAAATAAAATAAAATAAAAATAATGTAACATAAAAATACATACAAAAGAGTTGGTATTAATTAAAAATCTTACTAAAATTAATTAAAAAAAAAAACAAAGAAAGAAAGACGTCATGCGTTGTTGGGCCTGACATGTCAAGCTTATGCACATGGCCAACTACCTGAACCCCGCCTCCTCACACACACACACACACACACACGAACTTGTATTTCCGAGCTCAAATATATATATACCCTTTCCAGTGCTTTATTTTCAAAACAATTTAAAACTGTAACATGTCGCATCCTGCCTAATTTATGACCACCTATGGCAATTGAAAACCTACTAGAAAGTCAAGTTTTTCACTTTTGGATAAAAAAATTCATTTTCAACAAGATTTTCATATGAAAACATCTAACTAATACCGTATAAACCTCAATACACTCATTTATTACCTGAAAATATAAAGGAAAAAAACCGGTTAAAAATCATGAAAACAACTTGAAACTACGAAACTTTTCAAGCCTCAATCTGCTTTTTCAGTAAGATGAAGGCCAAAAATCACTATCATTAAACTTCTCTGATTGAATTAAATCTTTTGACATCAAATTTACCTGTTTTGATTGTCGAAATCGTGACAACTAGAAGCTCTCTTCGTCTTTTACTATTTTTTGATGATTTTTCCTCTCATCTCTCAATTAAAGGGATTGTGAAATGAATAAAATAAACTTTTTAACTAAAATAAAAATTATTGTGAATTTGAATTAGACATTTATTTTATCCGAGTTGTACATTTCATCCATCTATTTTTCTATTTAGATCTTTCTATCATAATTTCAAACTTAACCACATTTAATTACGGTATAAAATAATTCGTCCATGTTTCCTATGTTTATATTTATGTCCCTTCCTTCATCACAATGCCAGCCCACTCAACTAATTAATCCGTCTATATCTTTTGTATAAAGCCCGGATCAGCCCATTTTCTACTCCACAGCTGCATGGATCGTTTTAACAATTTTTGTTGTTTAACACAAAAATAGCTAACTCGTAAATGAATATAGATGATTTGTTTAATAAATTAATTACCTGAAAATAAAAGAATATATAATATTCAAAAAGTTATCAAATAATTTTAAAATGACATATTTTAAAAACAAATTATACAAAACAATGACATATAACTCTCAGCAATCTTGATATTATTTATATAGTTTTTTTATTTTAGTAATCTTTGATGACCATAAATATATTTTACACAACAGGTATCACAATTAAAACATCATAAATAAATAAATAATATATTGTTACTATAAAATTTCTCAATCTTCATGATTTTATATATTTTAAATATGTGAAGGCGAATAAAAATTAAATACGTTAATTTGATTTTTTTTTTCATTACTAAACACCACCTTAGATTATAAAATTAAATATTAGCTCAATCAAAGCATATAAATTAAATAACTAAAACTATACTATGATTTATTTTTATAAAGAAAAATAAATTGTGTTTAACACGAAAAAATTAATCCAAAACAAACACAAAAGTGATATTTAGACAGAAAAAAAGAGTAAAAAATAAATAAAAATAAAAAAGAATGATGAGGCAGGCCTCACCCTGCGCCAAGGCCTGCGCCAACATAAGCCGAGGGACAGGGCCCGGCCAAAAAATAAATAAAAGGGTGAATGACGCGTGTTTTGCAATAGCAACTCTTCAATCTCTAGAAAGTTCTTTTCGTTGGCATTCTACATATTTTTTTGATTTCTAGTCAAAAGTACCTCAAATTTATAGAAACTCATTTCCAACATCAAAATTCTTTTTAATTATCTTTGAAACAACAAAAAATCAAATAATTTTGCAAACTCAATCCCACACGACACCAAATCTACTCTTTTGTTTTTCTCTTGATAGCTTTAAGGATCCAAACCATTATCAATGAAATCAAATTTGACATTGCTGAGTGGCCATGATTTTCAAAAATAAAAAAAAATTGCTTTAAATTTTTTTTCTTTATGTTTCTTTATCACATGATAGTATCAAAAATAAATTTTAAAAAATAAAAAATATATATTATTTTAATTTTAAAAAATACTTTAAAAAACAATTATTATTATAATATCAAAAATTATCTAAATCTACAGATCAAGATTTAAGGCTCAAATTGGATGAAAGTCACCATATTATGGTGATTTAGTAAATTTCTCTCACATAACTCTCTCCTTTTGCTAAGATTGTATTTGGTATTGTGGTAGTGATTTTTTTAAAAAAATATTTTTCACTTGAAATCATAGTTTTTAGACTCTGTCCGATCCAAGGCCCGGGTTCTGGGTTTTGACTGAGTCGCCCAGATCATTTTTTTAAAATCAAAACAATGTCATTTTACTTAAAAAAAAAAATCAACAGGTTGCATCCAAGTTTTTGATCAAGTCGCTCTGGGTCAACCCACCAAATCATACTAGATTTTTCTTTTTCCTATTTTTTCTTCAACCCACCCCGGTTCTAGCCCTGGGTTGGCCCGTCGGGCTGGGTTTCAAAACTATGCTTGAAATACATCAAAATAATATATTTTTTTTATTTTTAAAATTTATTTTTGACATCAGCACATCAAAACGATCTAAAAATACTAAAATATTAATTTAAAAAAAAATCAAAATTTTTAAAAACCGCAACTCGGGTACAAAGAGAAAGTTTACGAAGATGGCAGAAATGATCGTTTTTTAGAATTTTGATTTTTATATAGAAGGATCAGAATTGATAATACGAATATTGAAGGACTATAATGAGTTTTTAAAACATCGTTTTATGCACAAATGCATCAAATGGAGTCATTTCATGGCCAGCGTTTCACTATTTACTCTGGGGAAAATAAACACCAATCTCCCCTTTTTTTTAAGTTTTACTATCTCACAAATTGGTCTGCGCTCCAAGACCATTATCTACATATGATATTATTAATTAAATTAAAAACAAAAACTATTAAATATTACTCTAAAAAGTATGGGTTTTTCACCTCCATTATTCATCCTCTCACACATTATTATGAATAAATTGTGTAAAATTTTATATATTTTTAATTTGATTCTTAAATATTTTTTTACCGATTTAGACCACCAAAACATACAACACTTGTGTCAATTGTTTCATTTTATAAGAGGGGTTCATATTAGGTGTTTTTATACCTTTAAAGTTTGTGAAAAAACAGATCTGATCTCGGGTTGATTTTTGGATTCAGGTTGATTTTCAGTTTCTTGAATGATTTCTTGGATTTTTTTAGGTCATATATAGATTTATCACGGTTCCTACAAGGTTTTATAGGTGTTTTGTGTAAAAAAAAAAAACATGATTTTAGGTATATAAAAAAACTCAAACCTTGATTTTTCGATCATCATAGTGACTGAAATTCGGACAAATTAAACTACACCTTGTCTGATTTGTTTTTCAAAAAAATTAAGGCGGACAACATGTCATCCCTCCTACTTGTAAACAAAAAAAACTTAAAGGCCCAATAGCGAGGGCTTACCAAAATGAGCCAGACAAGCTGGCCTAACTCGTCAAGCCCAGAAGCACCTAGCCTTTGCTTCTTCTTTTTCTAATTTTTTTGAAGTTAATGATTATTTTTTTATGGTTTTTCCTTTAAAGTTTTTAATTTATATTTAAATTAGTTTCATTTTTCTCTTCATTTTATTTGGAGCCTTTTTTAAATGACAATTATTTTTTAGTTAGGTATTTAAATTCGAAGAGTTTTTCTAATTCATCTATAATTTTTTTTAATCTTTTATGTGGATGGACTTTATTTTTAAAAATAAAAAAAATTATTTTCAGATAATATTTCTAATATGTGCAGCCTTGCATGATTTTTTTATCCTTTTATTTTATTTGATCAATTTAATTTATAACTCTATTTATATTATCGTAATGATTATGTTTTTATGGTTTTTCCTCTAATTTTTTTAATTTCCATTTAAATTAATATCCCTTCTCTTTTTTATTTTGTTTAGAGAAACTCTTTTAAATGATGATTATTTTTTTAATTATGTTTTTAAATATGAAGATTTTTTATGATTTCATCTATCATTTTTTTATCTTTTGTATAGATGGATTTTATTTTTTAAAATAAAAAATAATTTTTAAATAATATTTCTAATATGTGCAGCCTTGCATAATATTTTTTTCTTTTATTTTATTTGATCAATTTAATTTATGTCTCTATTTATATTATCATTTGTTTAAATAAAAAAATTATTTTAATAAATAAATTTATCAAACATAACTGGGTAAATATATTTTTCTCTCAAGATTAAGTATCATTAATAACTTTTTATTTATTTATTCCCATACATAATTCTCGATTTATTTGTTTACATGTACATAAAAACTTTTATTTAAAATTAGATTTTTTTAAACAACATAAATGCATTGAAAGAACCTGCGCATATAATTCTTTTTATTGAAAATGAAAATCGCTAACCTACGATGGAGCGTGGTTCATATAAACTAGTAAAAACAAAGCAATTTTACTTTTTCAAATATTGTGCGCTAACACACAATTGCACTGTGGATTCACATAATACTTTTTTATAATATATTTTTTTTTTCAATTTGATTCTTACACATTGTGTTGATTTGAGATTAGCTTTAATAGTTTATTTCAACTTGTTTGGCAACGTGGCTAGTTGCGCCTTTGCCAAAATTTTGATTTTTTTATTTAAAATTAATTTTTTTTTATGTTTTTGGATGGTTTTGATATGTTAATGTCAAAAATAAATTTAAAAAAATAAAACAAAATATTATTTTGATGCATCTCTAAGCAAAAAGCAATTTGAAAAACAACCGCTACCACAATATCAAACAGGCACTTTAAATGACTCAATATGGGGTTCTTGCCAAGACAAAAAATCTTGTCATTGGATTATTGTTGGATTTTATAAAAAGATTGTTTGGATTTTTTTGGTTTTCTAAAAGATTGAAACTAAAGGGATTTTAATTGTAAATTAGAAAAAAAAAACATAGCCCTTTCCGTCCCCAAAGAAAAGAAGAAAATAAATATAAGTTGGAAACCAAAAGGATGATAGAGAAGAAAAGGGTGAGAGGAAAGAGAAAGAAGAATTTGTTGTCGAAACCATACTAGAGCTCTATCATCACCACGCACCACCTTGGAATGAAGCCCCCAACAAAATAATTCAAACAATACCAAGAAAATCCACCATCAGAGCTCGAAGGATGTTGCATGCTCCTCCTCAATATGGTGGTCTTCCTCACACGCTGGCGTGTGAGTTACATGCACCATGCAATTTTTTTTAATTAAATCTCTGATTCTCTTACAGGTTTTTAATTTAGTTCTAAATTTAATCTCACCTGAGCCCAATAAAAGCCTAACTAACGAGAGACGAAAAGAATGGAAAAGGAAGAGGTAAGTGACCCAAATAGGTTAGCTCATTGTGGTCATGTCCATAATTTGAATTGTGAATTTGGAGTGTTAACTCAAGTTTATTAGGTTCCATCCAATATGTCATTATCTTGATATTATATTAAAAAAAAAGATGTCATCCTAAAGAAAATTAAAGTCAAACCATGTTTTTACTGGGTGTCCATGATGCCTATGGATCCATCAAATTGATTATGTCATGTTGTGACAACTTCCATACATTTAATTTGAAGCTCGGTCTAGGTAAGGAATCGTGTCGGAAGGTTTTAAGATTGACATGTTGAGCTTGATTTAGTGAAACTATCAAAAAAAATTCCCACTTCATGACCGTCCTTTTTTATATTGAAAAAAATTAGTGTCATTTGTTTTTTTAAAAAAAATTTTGAACACCTACGTCTTATATATATATGTCATATCATGTTTTGATTGGGTCAACTTAGCATATTATAAGTTTGCATCCATTTGTTTTTTTTTTTAAATATGTTCACAAGAACGTTATTGATACCTTGAATCCATACCTGTAGCGGAGTACATGCAATGAAACTAGCGTTTGGTAAAACATAATACTATATAAAAAAAAAAAGTTAACATCTTTCATCATTTAATTAGTTTAAACATGAAATTTAACTAAACATGACACAAGCTTTAGGCGCCCAATCTATATTTACCTAGTAACGTATAATCAAAATTATAGATTTTTATACTCTTATTTATATTATCGATGATCAAATAACCAAATCTTTTCTAGCTAATTAAAGCTTTTATGATACCCTACCATTACTAAAATTATTTACCATTAAAAAAAAAAAACAACCAACACGTGCATGAATATAATAATATGTTTTATAAATCAAGTACTTGAACATAAAAAGAACTAGACACTTTTGTAATATTTTGATGATGTCACAAAATACAAGATATGTAACTAAAAGATTATTTAGTGTTTGGAATAGTAGTTAATCAATATATTCAGGTGTTTAGATTTCTTCTTAATTTAAAAAACTCCAAGCTTATAGTAGAAGTTTAAATACCTGTAAAAACAGTCCTAATCGGGAGGACTTAAAAACCCTTTAATAATAAAGTCAGTATATTTATAAGAAATATATTAAATAACTGAAGGCAATAAATGGTTTAAAAGAACTTTAAAGTTAAGGAACAAAAATGTTTGTTCTTGAATTTTAAGTTAGTTAATGCTCTGAAATCTATGTATCTTTATCTTAAGAGATGAAAAGTTATGAATCTTTTACCTAGATGGTTCAGGGGGTGTTTATAGCTCCTGAACCTTTTCTTTTTCAGAAAAGAAAAAGACTGAAAAGTCCTTTACTTTTAGCAACATTAATGGGAGGCAAATATCTCTTACATGTCATTCATGAGATAGTAAATATGGTAGGTCCTAAGAGATCTTGTATATACCTATAAGTATAGAGAAATTATTACCTTAATATGAATGATTATTCTAAATAGAGAGATATGACGGTTTATTATGTCTTTAATACTTATATTGTAGAGGATCATACATATAGCCTTAGAACTTGGTAATGTCTACGTTCTTTGAGTCTGACATGTTTCTCAGACTCATGTTTCCTTGGACTTGACTGACTCCCAAGTTCAAGTTCTTTGGATATGGCATGTTTACCAAATCCATAATTTTTTAGACTTAGCTAACTACCAAGTCCAAGTTCTTTATGTCTGGCATGCTTGCCACACCCACATTTCTTTAAACTTGACTAACTACCAAGTCCAAATTCTGTGGGTTTGGCATGTTCGCCACACCCACATTTCCTTGAACTTGGCTGACTGTCAAGTCTAAGTTCTTTGGGTCTGACATGTTTGTCAGACTCACGTTTCTTTGAACTTAGCTAATTGTCAAATCTAAATTCCTTGTGTCTAGCATGTTTGTCAGAGTCACGTTACCTTGTACTTAGCTGAAGACCAAGTCTAAGTTCCTTGGGTCTGGCATGCTCGCCAAACCTATATTATCTAGGGCTTAAGTGACTACCAAGCCCAAGTACTATGGGTTTAGCATGTTCACCACACCCACGTTTCCTTGAACTTGACTGACTGCCAAGTCCAAGTTCTTTAAATTTCGCATGTTTGTTAAACTCATGTTTTCTTGAGTTTGGCTAACTTTCAAGTTCAAGTTCTTTAAGTTTGGCATGTTCGATAGACCCACCTTACCTTAGACTTGGTTAACTGTCAAGCACAAGTTCATTGAGTCTAGCATATTTGTCAAGCTCATTTTATTTAAAGAGATTTTTTTTTTTAGAATTCTTAACCAAAAGTTAACTCATCATATTCAATAGTTATCAAATAATATCAAAATGATACATTTAAAATCTATTAAAAAAATTACGAATGAATGATATATATCTTTTTGAACAACTTAATATTATTGACATAATTCTTTTTATTTTTGAAATATTTGATGACCAAAAATGCATCTTACATAACATATTTCACAATTAAAAAAGTCATGAACAACCAAACTTTTATTATTATTATTATTATTATTATTATTATTATTATTATTATAAAAAGAATTCTTAATCCACATGTGAATTTTGTAGATTTATATATTTTTTAACAATGAAGGGGAATAAAATTTAATTGTGTTGATTTGATTATTATTTTTTTCACTAAACACCATGTTAAGATTTCAAATTTAAAGATCTAAAAATATATATCATGATCTATTTTTTATATTTTGAAAGAAAATAAATAGTGTTTAATATACAAAACTAAAAAAAATCAATAATTTAGAAAAATAATGAAAAAACCAATAAAGCAGTCGGGACTAGCTCACATGCTAGGCATGCTTGCTAAGTCAAAGCTAGGCCAAGTCTAGCCTTATAAACCATAAAAAGTGAAAAATAAAAAGCAAATGACCAGTATGTAGAAACCGTTTTGCAACGTGGTGGCGTCCACATTTCCTGCGATTTGAAGCTACAAGCTGTTTGGTAACACATGAACGCAAGTACTGTCCACTGTGTCCCATGTGCTTCAGCATTTGAAACGCGAGAAAATGAGAAGCAGCTCCTGCCTACTTTCTGCGCGGTGAAATGATACTACTGTAGTGAACAGTGGAGCATGGCTCCACTGTTCACTACACAGTTTTTTTAAAAAAAAGTGGAGGCTTTTTTTTTAAACAGTGGAGGCAAGCCTCTGTTCAGTGAACAGGGTTTTTTTTTTTTAAAACCAGTACACTTAATTAATTTCACTTGCACTGTTCACGTGAATGTGAACAACAACTTTTTTAAAAAAAATTAGTTTAAGGTGAATTAAATTTACTCGTACTGTAATCTTAATTTTATTTTTGACAATATTTTACCTAATTTTGTAATTTTTGTCGGATGAATTTTGTACGTAATGAAATTGTAGATAGTTTTTTCTTAAAGTTATTTTTTATATATAAAGTGTGATTTATTTCATGATGTAATAGCAATAGTTAAATCCATAATATTTAAATTAAAAACCATCAATATTAATATATATTTTTTAAAATTATTTTATAACCTCAATTTCAAAAGCATTCTTAATCAAACACATTAAAACTACTTTTTCTTCAACCTCAATTTCAACTACAGTTTTAACCAAATACCTATTTTTCAAACCAACCTCAACTAAAAGTACTTTTTATAAAACAACTTTTTTTAAACCATAACCGCTACCGCAATACCAAACACACTCGTAATAAGGAAGATGTTTTTTTATTTTTTTATGTTATATTCAAAATCGAATAAAAAATCAGTTCAAACTAACCAGTTTCACTTTAGTTTATTTTGTAAAAAAAACTTGCAAAATATAACATCGTTCTAACTAGCAAAATTCTCTCATGAAATTTACATCCATATTTATCACAGTCGTTCAATATACTAACATTTTATCCTTAAATTCACCATTGAAATGATTCCTTACGGCATAATTTGGATTAAAACCACTAACCAATACAAATAATATAATAATGGCTAATATTAACAAGTTACATAAAACAAATCTTTTCCTTTTAACTAAATATTTCATATAGAAATTTTAGAGTTCTGTACATCAAAACTTGAAAACAAAAAATTAGGTTCATCAAAATAAAGAAAAGATAATGAATTATGCCAATGAACTTAGCAAAAGACTTGCCTAGTAGAGGAGAGAAGACAATTACAAGAAAAAACAGAGAGAGCAAGGAACTGAGATTAAAAAGATAGAAACCAAAGAGGTAAATAAGGGGGTAGATTGTAGGTGGAAGAGATTGAAAGAGAAGGAGTCAGTGAAAAACGGGGAAGAGGGCATGTATATGTGAGAGCATGAGAGAGTAAGTTGATTTAATTTTAGGGTTTGAGTGACAATATGTTTAATTTTTTGGTTGAGCCAATCCAGTTTGATTCAATTCAATTAGTTTCAAACTTCTAAATTCAAAACCAAACTGAACCGTTTTTTTTGTTTTCTAATATGTTTTTTCAGTATTTTTGGTTGTTTGGTTTGTTTACTCGCCCTAAGTATGCAACAATAAAGGACACTAACATCAAATCAATTTTTAAAATCCATTTCTATATCATAGCATCAATCTATATACGCGCGCGCGCGCGTGTGTATTGGTATATATATTGGAGAGACTTTAAATTATCTTCAAAGAACTCTACAGGTTAAAATCTATTGATTAAGGGAAAGATTACATAAACAACTAAATGGCATGGGTGTTTTACTATAGCTCAATCCATAGTAAAATTTGTCTTGGGCTACAATAAAATTATATTTTTACCCTTTATCCAAAAACATTAAGCCTTTTTAGTGGGGGTGTTGATGTCTTTTTCATTATTTGTTTTGCAAGGAAAAAAAATATTTTTTTACCCTCAACATCAACAAAATATAAAATTGTTAACCAAGGGTTTTCTTAACTTTGCATACACTTCTTAATAGTCAAAAATATGTATTTGCCCCCAGAGTAAAAAAAAAATAAATTATGCTGCTGCATAAGGGTGTTTTAAGGTTTTTAAATTTTAATGTATAGTGCAATTACATCTATAACCTTAGAAAAGACAAAACATAAGCTTATCATTTAGGGGTATTTGTGCTTTCATATAGGTATTTTGTGTAATTGTTGAGGTTGTGATGGGGCATTTGATATTTTGATATTTTGTTTTCCTGAATTTTTTAATGCTTAAAGTTATTGGAGCAAGCTCTGCACGCCCTAGCACGTGGACGACATCCACTTCATTTAGACAGTGTGTGTGACACCACTTGATGGATGTAACTGGCCTTCCGTTGTCTCCCTAAATGTATCGTCGTATCCTCTTTCAATTGGAGTGTCACATGGCAGCTGGCGATGGTTGAGTTATAGCTGGTGGTCGTTAGATTTTTTTTCCCTTTTTTTTCTCTCTCTTGATAGGTAATGTACATCATTATCCTCTTTGTTTCTTACCTTTCACTTTCAATCATCATTCTATTAATTTCTTATTTTGTTCCTTTTCCATTTATAGAAGTTTTTAAATTTTTTTTCAATTTAATCCTTCAATTGCAATTTCTCATATTTTTTGTTTTCATTTCAATCCCTATTTTTTAAAGTTTCTAATTTTGTCCTTAGAACTTTTGTTGAAGTTTTTTTTACTTTCAATTTCATCATTCAATTAGAATTTTTATTATTTTATTTTTTTTCAATTTGACCCTCATTCTTTAGTTTTTTTTCCTTTTAATTAATCTATTTTTCAATTCAATTAAACCCTCTAATTGAAAATTTTTATTCCTCTAATTAATTTTTTTTCTCACCCTCATTTTTTTTATCCTTTTTTGTAATTATTTTTTTTCTGGTTTCATCTTTCAACATTTAATTTGTTAAGAATTCAACTTTTGCATTAGTTTTTTTTTAATATTAATTTTGTGATTATCTTCAAGTTTTTTCTATGGGTTTATCTTGGTCTTATGATCTAGGTCACGATTTTTGCATGCATGTTTTGAATATAAGTTTTTTAAAATTGTTATGTTTCTATTTTATTTTTCAAAGAATTATAATAATTCATCTAATTTTTTTATGCAAATGAAGTTTATTTTCTAAAATAAAAAATATTTATTTTTAAATTATATTGTTAATGTGTTTGGCCTTGCATAATATTTTTTATGACATGAGTTTATTCAGCCAATTTCATTTGTGTTTATCTTATAAGTCATGGGTGTTTTAGGGTGTAAATTTATCTTTTATTTAAATAAATAGATAAGTTCACTAAACACAATCGGATATATGTTTTATTTTATGTTATGAAATATATTGATCTTGCTTGCATAGAAGTTTTAATTTACACTTTGAATTTTTTATATATAAAAAAAACATATTGAAGCAACCTATATACATATCTGATATATTTTTGAAAAATAAAATTATAATCCGTAGCGAAGCACATGCAAAAACCATTGGATTGAGGTGATTTCAAGAGAGTCAATAGCTTCTCTCTCATGAAGGGGATGGAAAAGAGCATTTTTGGTAATTTCAAAGATTTTTATAAAATAATCAAAATTGCCTATATGAATTATTACAGGATCATAACATGCCTTTCTTAAAACCAAACAATATGAGTAATTGAGGACCATAACATAAGTTTCTTAAAACATAAATGGTCAAAATAATGTTGTTTAATGCCCATCGATTCACTGTTTATTTTGTAGAGAACTAGTTTTATCACTTGCATTACGTCTGTGATAGAATTTCAAGTTAATTTAAATAATAATAAAATAATATGTTAATGGTATATAAAAAATATCAAGAATTTTTTAATTCAGAAATGCAAACATACTTTTTTATATAAATATGTTATTTATGCTACAATTAGGATTTCAAGTTAATTTTTCATATAGTAAAAAAATGTATCAATTTTATAAATAGGTTTTATTATATTATGATTTTTTTTAATTGAAAACACACAAAGATGCTATTTGCGCTTAATAAAATAAATAAAAATATATATAAATCAATAAATTATGAAAGAGTTGTTAATGCTAATTAAATACTTAAATAAAAAGTTAATTTTTTTAAAAGCAAAATATAATTGAGTATGCATATATTTAGACCCAATTATTTCTTTTTAATTTATGTGATTTTATTTTTTTTATTTTAGGGGTTGTTTTTTCTTATCAAGAACAAATAATCTATAATTTTATAAATAGAACATGCAAATAAATTCTATTTATATTAAATATAAAAGAAGAGATCTCTTTTAAAATTATAAAAATGCAAAATAATTATAAAAAATAACTAAAGTTTAAAAAAGATGAACTAAAAAATTTAAAAAAATGAGAGAAAGAGGATATTAATCTAAATTTAAATTAAAAAGTTAACAAACTAATAAATTAAGAAAGAGTTGTTAATACCATTTAAAAGCTACAAAGTCAATCTTTATCAAATATTTAACTATGATTTGTTTTAATTTATATGATTTTTTTTATCTTGGTTGACTAATTTTTATTTTATGAATACATCATGCAAATGTAATTTATTTATATCACATATAAAAATTAATATCAATTTAAAAGATAATCAAAATTATAAAAATACAAAATAATTTTAGAAACAACTACAATTTAAAAAATGAGTACAAGAAAATTTAAAAGATCAGAGAAAGAATTAATTGAAACCTAAATTTAAAAAAAATAATGCAAAGTGAAAAATACATAAAAATAGGAAAAGCATTAATTAATATTTGATTAAAAAATCAATTAAAATTAAAAAAGATATCAAACAATGATGGGTCAACCTCACATGCCTAGCCTTAAGAACAAAAACTCAAGCTCATGTATGTTTATTTTCTAAATAGTAGACGATACATCATTTGTTTGTTTTTTTGTTTTTTAAAGGTGAAAGGTCGCTTTTAGTGACAAGCAACCTACCACCTCCTAGGTTGTTGTTTAGAGTTTTATCACCACCACCGTGATGGCTAGAAAATCGAGGGAGTTTGGCATAGAAATTCATTTCCTACCTATTTTCACTTAAAAACACCAAAAAAACCTCCATTAGCAACCTACTAGCCCCAATGAATCCCAAACCACTAAAATACAAAAATAAATCGAATCAAGAAAATCTAAACAGACCTGAATCTATTTTTTTAGCATGTTTATAGAAAAAAAAATCATCATTATGAAACTTTTCTTATCGAATGGAACATTTTAACACAAAGATCAATTATTTTTATTTTTCAATGATTTTTTTTAATTCAAGAACTAAAAAATAAATAAAATAAACTTTTCGATCAAATGAAAATTCTAAAAATCTTTTAAGATTCGCAATGCATTTTCTCCTTATTTTATTTTTTGGTCTTCTCATTTTTAATATTGTCTTTTACTATAATTTAAAACGCAATGTTTTAGTATAATTGTAAACGAACAATGATTATCCCTATTCCGTTTTAGTTTTATTACTTAATAATCAATAACAATTATTTATTAATAAATCATTTGTGCATTAAGAGATACCCTAGCTTAGGCTAGATATCTTGATTTCGAACCCCACACCCATTCTGGCGGAAAATGAAAAGAAAAAAATTAGCTAAAGAAAAACATGGTGGGTCCAGGAGACCATCCGGCCTGGAAAAGACATGCTGGCCAGGCCGAGACTGAAGCGTCGTGGCAAGGATGGTTAACACGATCGTTGTCACGTGATATCAGCAGCTGTCTTGTTTCAAGATTTTGCAACATTATCCTATTCCATATTGCATCAAAGTGGGGGCATTACCTTAGCTGTAAGCCTGTAATGCCTCCTTTGAGATATGATGAGTTTCCTAATCAACCATATTATGATATGAAACGAAAGAATTTACGTGACGGTACTGCTCTGTACTGGTTCATATCCAACGATGGCTTTCATGAATAATGATGATTAAAAATTGAAACCGATGTGTTGTAATCACAAGAGTTTTTCAAGAACAGTCAGTGTGTGGATGAAATGGACTGTTCAGGAGGCGTGCGGCTTCGATGATGATGATGATGAAATTGACAGTACGTGTTCATGGTTTGATGAAAAACTAAATCAAGTGTGAAAATGGACAGACAAATTTGGTCTGCACCCTGACGAAGAATAGAAGCCAATGTCCTCGAGCTTGTGTATATTTCCAGTGAAAAATGCATTACCAGTTTATGGGCCAATGTCCTCGAGCATTCTTTCTGGAATTTACACCTTGTGAAATTCGGATACCGTGCTGATAACGGGGCTTTTTTTATTTTTCTTTTCTTCTTCCAGGTTGATTGCCTTGATTTTCCAGTGATTTTCCTTTCACAGCTTATTACTTCAAAATTATCTTATCCCAAGTTCTCTCAATTACAAGCTTGCTGATTTAGTTTTCAATTTTTGTGCAGACATGACGTTCAAATCCAATACTCCACGTTCCGAATTTGGATCTCCGAAGATTGAGAAAACTAAAAGGATCCTGACTAATCATATGCACTTGTACAGTGGGCGTGTAAATCAAACGAGCCCTTGTAAGATAAGAGGCATGTGCTTGGCTTTTTCCTCTGCAGAAGATACCTCGGGTTCAATTTGCAAACATCCAATAAACCATGTTTGTTTTTATATTTTAAAAATATTATGAAAAAAGTTTGAATTTATTTTATTTTATTTTATTTATTTTAAATAAATATTTTTTTAATATTTTTAGATCATTTTGATGCATTTATATAAAATATAATTTTTAAAAAATATATATATTATTTTAATATATTTTCAAATAAATATCACTTAGAAAAACAATTATAACCTCCCTCTCAAACACGTTATCGCCTCATTCTCAAACTATCACAAATAGAGACCCAAAGGGATTCACTTAAAAAAAGGATGGCGTCCAATATAGAATGATGGAGACGATTGGTGCGAGCATTAAATTTGGACCCGTCTCCTAGTTTTATATACATTTGACCAATTCCATGGTCCTCCAAGAAATATATACAAATGTCATGTTGTTGAACATGCTCAAACCTAGGGTTCTTCCTTTGACCTCCCGGCCCATGTGCAGCTCCCATCCCAACTTTGCTTTGAAAAGTCCAGATAAGTCCAAGATCGATGTTTCACAGATGGATTGTTCGGCTAAAAAGTTGCTCATTCACGAGCATAGATATATATATCCAAGAAAGTGCCTCAATAATGTCAAACTTCCAGAAGCTCTAACCCTGCTACAGAAAAAGAGATTTGCTAACATTTGTCTGTCATGGAAGGGATAGCATCAAGCTAGTTTGTTTTGGATTAAAGCAGCGATTCGGGGGGTTCATAAATCTTAATAAAGAAAACAAGATAAATCAAGGCCAAACAGCAGCTACACCGATTATTAGCTCGATCCCTCCAATAATGGAGAGTGTTCATATATAAAAATGGATTGCTTTTAAGTCATTAAAAAATTATGAAGGTTGCTGTGAAGGTTGTCCTGCACCCAGCATCGCAACCTTCACGATTTTGTTTTACATGTGTGAAGGTTGAGCTGTACTCAATATAGCAACTTTCACTATTTTTATTTTTTAATTCTAAAGGTTGCACTGTTTTCACTATAAAATAAATTAAATCTCGGGTTTTTGTGAGATTTTCGTACTTTTATTTTCTGATTATTAAATCTCAGAAACAATAACTAAAATTAAAGATGTTTCCAAGAAAAACATAATGCGGTAATTAATAAGGATTAGAAATGAAGAGTTAAAAGAAGGAGCCTAATGGGGGATTTATATATATGGGGAAGCACCTCATTTGGACAATGAAGCACTTCTTTATCTTCGAGTTTGGTCCTTTAAAATTGCTTTGATTTGTTATTAGTCTTGGTAATTTATTTTCTATGTGTATGTATATGGATCTCGTGATGTCAAGAAAATGTTATGCTGTTTGATTAATTTTTAGTTTTGCAAAATAAAATCTGATTGAATTAATTTACAATAATTAGAGCTTTAAGGGACCATATTTAAAGCTTCAAGAAATGTTCAATTCTCTTTTTTCAAAATCAAGGACAAATTTACACGGTCAAGAGAGGAGTTCATGTACTTTTTTTATTTCGATCTCACAACCTTTTTATTTTCATTTTGATCCCTTTGCGTTGGAATCATTTAGGATTTGACTTTGTAGTTTGTTTTGATTGTCTTGATATGGGGATCTTACAATATCGAGAGAAATTTTTGGTGTTTGGTTGATGCTTAATTTTACAAAATAAAATAAAACTCAGCTAATTTAAAATAATTAAGTGGTAAAGGACCAAAATTGAAACTAAAACAAGTTAGGGACTAGGTAAACCGACAAGAAAAACAGGTTGGCACTTGCAACACACGCATCATTGAGTGAGAAACTTTCTTAGTCTTTAGACGGATCGTCAAGTTCTCTTACCAACCAAATGGCGGCTTCCACAACGATGTTAAAAGCAACATGACATGCTTTTTCTAGTGGTGTGGCATGTGTTAATGGTGGCACGACGGTTGAGCTTTGGCGAGCTTTTTTTCTTCTTCCTATTTTCTCTTTCCTCTCATTGGGAATCATGTTGGCTTGCAAATTTTGAAAGGTATCCTGTCATTTGTTTATTATATCAAATTTGATTTTTATTTTTTTGGTTGCTTTTTATTTTGTTTTGAATCTTCTTTTTTTATTGATTTGTTATTTCAATTTCATTATTTAGCATTTGGTTTCATTTTATTTTTATATCAAATTTGATTCTCATTCTTTTTATTGCTATTTGTTTTTTTCATCCTTTTCTTAATTAAATTTGTTTTTCAATCTCATCCCTCAACATTCTGTTTCATTTTATTTTCATGTTAAATCTGGTCCTTATATTTGTAATTGCAATTTTTTTTCTTTAGATCTTTTTTTTAAAAAAAAATTCAATTTTATCCCTCAACATTAGATTGATTAAGGGATCGGGCTTTGTAAAATCTTTCAATGTGGTGATCTTAGTCTCATAAACTTGGATCACGCGTAAGAAAGTTAACTCGAATTAACATTAGTCTTTTTTTTTATCTTTTTCTGATATCGATTTTTTTTTTTGATTTCATCATTTAACATTGGGTTTGTTGAAGATTGAGCTTCATGATTTTTTTTGCCTTTTGTTTTCTATGAGATTATCTTAATCTTATGATTCAGATCACGTGCTTGGTAGGTTTGCCCAAGTTAATTCAAATCTTCTTTTTTTGTGTAGTTTTTTTAACATTGAATATTTCTTCACCTACACCCTTCAACATTTTTTTTAGAATTGGAATTCATGATTTTTTTCATTTTTTCTTCTAGGAGGTTATCATGTTTGCACGGTCCAACTGATGAGGTTTCAGTGGTCATACCTGGATTTACTAGTGTTTTATTTTTTTTAGGGTTCTTTTTTTTTTATTATTTTTCTCGATTTAATCATTTTGTATTTGGATTGTTAAGAATTATCAATCATTATTATTGTTATTTGTTTTCTATGAGATTAGCTCAACCTTATGACCTAGATCACAAGTTTGCAATGCTAACTTGGGTTGCTTTTTTATGATTTTCTTTTTTTTGTTTCTATCCTTTAACATTGGGTTGTCTTGGAATTGAGTTTCATGTTTTTCTCTCTTTTGATAAGTGTTATTTTTTTGGAGGTCATCGTTATCACTTTTTCTTTTTAAATTTGGTTCCTTTACGATCATTGCTTTTTTTTTTTGTCATCATATATTTAAATGAAATTATCTTATTGGACCCAGTGGGGTCTATAACTTGAGTCACAGATTGTTTTTTTCTTTAAAACTCACTAACAATGTTTCAATATTATTTTTTTAAGTTAAAATTTTTTTGTCCTGACTCGTGGCAAAGCGTGAACCATTTATATAGTTAACAATATATGTCCCATCAAATGATGTATATGGATTTTTTTTCTGATCCATAGAATCATTCTATCTCTTTTCACACACACACATATAACTTCAAAGAAATGAAGAAATAAATAATTAATTTAACAAAAAATAATCAAAGTTTTTACCAAGAGGCATATAAATTTTTTTTAAAAAAAAAGCTAAAAGAGATTAGTCTTTTATTGTGCACCAAGACACAATTCACTGTAAATTCAAATAGTGAATTGACCATTTTGTCATTCTCAAACAAAATCAATAACTAGTTATTGGAGGCAAAACAGTCTTTTCTATAAGGTCCATTTATCATTATCTTATCAATCAAGGACAAATCAACCCTTTAACATCTTAGATGTACAGGGAAATAACTTAAATACTCTTAAAAAATTGTAGTCCAAGGGCTTTTCAAACTTTAATGCTTTGATTGCACAATAACATCGCTACATTATCCTTAAAAGCAAAAAATGAAGAAGAAAGTAAAACTAACATCGATGAGTTTTTTTATATTTTCATCATGGTTTTTTTAGTTATAATCAATTTGAATGAGTGACAATTCAATCTTTTCACAAATATAAAAATAATTAAAAAAAAATTAGAGTTGCTAGCGAGTGTTACACACGCACCTACACTTTTTGGGTGGTGCATGAAGCGTCTCTCGAGGGTCTATGGTGGCACTGGAAGCATTACGTCATCTTTTTCACAATGGTCAGGCATGAGTATATGATGGAACAACGGTTGGGTTCAAGAGGATTTTTTTTTCCATCCTTTTCTCTCCTCCTCACCTTGAATTTCATGCAATCCTTTTCAAAAGTTAAATGTGTCCTATCAGTTTGTATTTGTATCAATTTTGATCTTTATTTTTTTGATTTTTTTTATTTTGCTTCTAATGCTTTTTTAAGTTGATTTTTTTTTCAATTTTGTCCCTCAAATTTTATTTCATTTAGTTTGGTCTCTCAAATTTTTATTTCATTAAATTTTCTTATTAAGCTTGTTCCTCATTATTTTGATTGCTATTTCTTTTTTACTTTTTATTATTTTCTTGATTTATTTTGTTTTTCAATTTAATCCCTTATTATTTGCTTTCATTTAGTTTTTATACTAAATTTGATCCTCGTTATTTTGATTGCTATTTGTTTTATTTTTTAATTTTAGTTGATTATGAATTTTGCTTCTTGATTTTTTTTGTGTTTGCCTTCTATGGGGTAGTTTATAACCCTGCTCAGGAGTTTTGAGTATTAGCTCAATTTAACTTTGATATTTTTTATGTTATTTTTTAAAAGAATGATTTTTTTTTCAATTTTATTCATTGACATTATGTTATTAGGACTTGAGATTCGTGATTTTTTTTCACTTTTTTTTACCCTGATCTCATATTTCAAGTCGTAAATTAGTTAAGTTAACCGAGGTTGACTTAGTGTTTCCTTCGACATTTTTTTAAAATTATCTTTTTTTTAGTTTCGCCTTTCATGATTTAATTTGCTTGAAAGTTGATCTGCATTGTTTTATTTGATTTTTTTGCTTGGGTTATCCTAGTCTCACGAACAGGCCGTGAATTTGACACCCTTACTCGAGTTTGTTTTTTTATTCTTTTTAATTATTTTTTTAATTTGTCATTCAACATTTGCTTTACTTGTAATTGAGCTTCAGATTTCTTTTATTTTTCTCTTTATAAGGTTATATTATTCTTATTCAATTTTTATTTTATTATCAAATAAGATCTTCAAGACCTTTTAAAAATATTTAGAAGATATGTTTTTACAATATTGATACACATTTATTTTTTTATTAATCATTGTTTTTTTTTATTTTTATTAATTTTTTTATAATACTATTAAATTAACTAAAATTATTAAATTGATTTGAATCAATGACCGTGTATCATATTTTGAAAGACATTACTTATTTAAAGACACTGTCCTCACTTAAATATTTTTTTTATAATGGAAAAAATCTAACTCCACTGGCAGAACAGAGCGTACGATCGATCTATCTATGTATAAAATCTAGTCAGCAGAGGATAAGCCAGAACAGTAACGATGAGCAGCTAGCGGAGCCCGGTGACCACAGACAAGTAGATGAGGGTAGGGGTGGAGGATGGTGACATTGCACGACAAAACAAGATCACTTCATTGGATGGAATATTTAATTCAAATTTGCGTATTCTTTGTCTCTTTTTGAGCTCCCAAAAGCATCCAAGAAGCAACACTAGTCAAAACACTCGCCTATTATCTCTATGTCCTTGATTTTTTTTGAAGCAAAGCGGCATAGTGTTTCGTGATTATATAATATAATATGGTATTTTGGTGAGTTTAACTCTAATTAATTTAACATATGTTTATTTTAAAGGATTGTTGTGGTAACTAAGGAGGTATTTTTTTAGTTTAAACCTTGGGATTAGATTTATTAAAATTATTTGGAAAAACACTGTGCCTTCTGGCCTAGTGATAGAGGCAAAATTTTCTTGTTTCTGTCATCTGGATTTGTGATTCAGCGTGCATGCTTGTCGTTCCTGTGGTGTCTTACCTGTTTACTAGGCTTGTAGGGTGTTCAGTGGATCCCGAGATTAGTTGTGATGCGCGTAAGCTGGCTCGGATAAAAAAAAATTATTTGAAAAAAAATCCATAATCCATGAATAATTTTAAAAAGAAAAAATCATGGAAAAATAACTAATAAAGAGCACATAGTTTATTTTAAAAAGTATACTCATCATCATCATCATGTGTAATCATGCTGATTGTTTTTTTGTTCGCATCCGAAAGCGTGATCCATGAATAATTTATTAGATTCACTTCTCCTTTTGATTTTTCAAGAATTTACACATATTTGTGTATGATCATTAACTTGGATTAAATTAGATATATTCGTGTGTTATCATTTAAAGGCCGAAATAATATTATATTTTATGAATTTATTAATCATAATTATCATCTTGTCGACTCTGTAAGGAGTACAAATCAAGTCATCTATCACGTCATTGAGTTAATTAATTTTTTATTTTTAATGAAAAATTAAAAGGAGAGCTTTTGGAATTGTATTCTAAGTATACTTCTAAAAAAAAAAATTGAAATTTTGTTTTTATTTAAAATTTTGTTATTATTATTATTTTTAATACTAATATTAAAAATATTTTAAAAAATAATTATTATTAAACTCTCAAACATCTCAAAAAAATTGATTCTATTATATTCAAATTGAGTTAAACAAAATTAACTTGGTTTGAATTAAGACGATTACACTATATATTTTAAATATTAACTTATTAAATTAAACAAGTTTTGATAACAATGACACTATTTGGCTAAATTTTATAAGAATTTAGTCTGGAAAACTAACAGAAAATATACCTATTAAAAAAATTAAAATATTCTAAATCTTTGTGTATGCGTCTATTTATATGAAAATTTATTGACAAACTTTCCTTTTTTCATTCCTGAAAATAGTTTTCCCGTATTTACAAGTATATAATAATTATACTTTGTTTGTGGTGAGGGAGGGATTGGATTTACATATGATTCTCTTTTTGACGGTGATTAATCCGATCCTTGCGGCGCAGATAAGGCCACGTATGTGTTCGCAGGCACAGGAAATTGAGGGTCATCATGGTTTTCTATTGGTTGCTCTCCCAATTCATTTTGAAAAAAAAAAAAATAGATGTAAATAGAAAGAAAAATTATAAGTGAATATATTTTTATTATTTTTTATATATCATGACTTTTATTTTATTTTTCAAAATAAAATCTAAAAAATAATTAATAAGAAGCATACGATTGATATTGATTCGAACTCATTTGAATATCTACATTGAATTTTTGAACAATGAATCTAACATATTTAATTAAAAACTGAGTTTATAATTTATTTTAATTTTTTTTTATAAAATTATTTTAGTCTCTTAATTAAAATTGTGGATTTGACAGATTGTAAATTTGACAGGTTAACTTAGGTTAAATTATGTTATTTTTTATGAGATTATTTCGCTCTCATGACCCGAATTATAAGATTGATAAATTGAGTTAGGTTGTTTTTATGCTTTTTTTTAAAAAAATTAATTTATTTTTCTAATCTCATCCTTCAATAATGAACTAATTGAAAATTAAATTTCATGATTTATTTTAATTTACTTTCTATATGGTTATCTTGGTCTTATAACACAGGTTGTGAGTTTGCTAGGTTAACTCGGGTAATTTTTTTAAAAAATTTTTAATTGATTTTTTTTAATTTTATCATTTAACTTTCAATTAATTGAAAATTATATTTCATAATTTATTTTGATTTACTTTGTATAAAATTATTATAGTTTGATAATATGAGTTATGACATGTTAATGGGTCATTCAGGTTATTTTTAAACCTATAACTTACACTGTTTAGTTTTTTTATCCGTTTAAAAAAACATTTATAATATATAAATATTTTATTTTATGTTCAAATTTTTTAAATATACAAACCGCAGCGTAGCGGGTGTCAATGGTCCCGTGTGTGTATATATAAATACATTCAAATTCCAACAGTGTCTATTACCATCCTTGCTGGTGAGTGGTGATGTCAGGTAAAAAAAACATCTGTGATGCACCGTTGGATTAAACGCGTGAATCATGCCGGTGGATTTTGCAGGGCCCGCTAAATGAGAAGCACGTGTACGATAAAGAATGGCCAGCGGCCTGGGGAAAATTGATAGACACCGGGCCGTGTATCGTGGCCTAATTTGGTTACAAGAAAAGAAAGATTTCGTGGATTATTATTATAATCATCTCTTTTTTATTTGTTCCCTCATTCCTTTCTCTTCATCGAATGAAAAGGCTATAGGCTATAAACATATAAAAAGATAATTACATCTGTTTTAAAAAATAATATAAATTTTATTTAATAATATAAATTATTGAGTAAAAATAATTCTTTAATATGATATTAGAATCTTGATAACCAGGCAATCATGAGTTCAAATTTTACTATCCCTATTTATTTGATAAAAATTAAGCACAAAATAATGTGAACATGCACAAGTTTTAAACTTATAGGGTTTTTACTTGAAGGGGTATGTTAAAAAATAATATAAATCATATTCTGATATCTTATATAATAACTAAAGTTATTAGGTTGAGATAATTCTTTGATATTATATATTATTTTAATATATTTCTAAGTAAATTTTTATTTAATAACCTTTATCACTATATAAAAGTTAGAGATCTTCCGATCAAATCTTGAAAAAGAATTATAGTAAAGTTATTCCTATGGTATACTCCAAAACACGTTTAGATCTTTCTTTT
Source organism: Populus nigra (assembly GCF_951802175.1). Lineage (NCBI taxonomy): Eukaryota > Viridiplantae > Streptophyta > Magnoliopsida > Malpighiales > Salicaceae > Populus > Populus nigra. The sequence continues at coordinate 15,407,727 of NC_084855.1, read as the reverse complement.
TTTATTTTTCTTCCATGAAATGCATGCATTTTACAGTTTTATACATAGTACACGTGATAATTGTACAATTTTAATTTTTTTCTTACAAGAAAAACAATTAGTAACGCCTTCACCGGTATATATATATATATATTTTATTAATATAAATATTTAAAATAATTTGAACATATCTTAATTAATTTTACAGATTTTAATAACAAGATATATGCACATCCAAATTTAACTTCCAACGTCTTGTAAACTATATATAATTTCTATTAAAAAAAGAGAGAAATTAATGAATGTAAAAGACACCAGAAATGACGTGAAAAGACAAGTTAGATGGATAGATGGATAGATTAAGCAATATATATATATATATATATATATATATATATATATATATATATATATATATATATATATATAAAAGGTGAGAAACCAAATAATTGAAGCATGCAGAGGTGAGTTGGGAGTACACGCAAATTATGTTAGCGTGCGGTCCTCTCAGGGTTTCACCATCCACCACACGTGCACTTACTTTTTCCTGATCAGCATGATAGATCAAGAAGTTGTCAAAAAAAGAGAGTTGTGATCTTTTTGGCTCTTTATTTGTTTCTTCTTCTTCATCTTGTTCATGCTTTGGTGATTTTCATAATTCTCTGCAGAAAGAATGAAAAAGCAGCCGCTATCACCGGCCCTTGCCCATGAAGCATGCAACCATAAGCATCACAGTCTCATTTCTCACACCTTTTTATTCTGATTTTATTATATTTTCTTCATAGCAATGATCAGGCTCAGGCTCAGGGGAATTAAAAATAAAGAAGTTACATCAGGTTCTTCGCTTGCTGACACATCCACGTAGGACCTTCGGCCATTATTTATTATCTCCCATGCAGTCGGTTTTACTCTGAAAAAATCCACTCCGTGCGAGCGAGTTCTTATTCCCTTCTGAGGACCTCGAGCAGAAGTTTTTGTTTCCCCAACTAAAGAATTTTCAGCTTCCATGGCAGCTGATGCGGTTCAATTGTTTATCAAGCAATTAAATTAAAACATAAAGTGAATGTATAGCTTATATCTTGGTGGATTAATCAAATAGAACACGAGATGGTGGATTTATTAAATAAATAAATAAAACATTAGCATCGATCCACAGTATACAGTTAACAAGTATATCTTTGAAGACAGTGGTTCCTTTTAATTTACTATATTGAGAAAAGAAGGCCTACCACACCCTTTAATTAAACAAAAATGTAAATCTCAACTAACATTCATATCTCCTTTTTCTGACCTGACCTCTCCTCGATCTATAGTTAAATCAAACATGCTGATAGATTCTATATAGTAATGATGGTGGTAACTGTTTTTATTTTCATTTTTTCACAAGTTATTTCATCTTGAAAAAACAATAAATTATAATTTCTTAGTGTTTTTTTAATTATTTTAATATATTAATGTTAAAAAAAATCTGAATTTTTATTTTATTTTGATATATTTTTAAATAAAAAATTATTTTAAAAAACATCAGATCTTAAATACTCCTTTAACCATTATATATATAAGCATGGAAATAAAATAGTGCCAATCAGAAAACATCACTAACTAACAAAAAAGAAGTACTCCATCCATTCTTGCCTTTTTCAAGAAAAGAAAGCGAGAAAAAAATTGAAAAGAAAAAAGAAAAAAGAAAAAGAAAAAGAAAAAGAAAAAAGAAAAAAAAGAAAGATTCATCCCCGTTCACATGCATATTTGTTTATGCTAACACGAGGGAGCCGTAACTAGCATCTCACGGGGTTGCTCGACCCCGTTCACATTTCGAAACCGGTTACGATAAAATCTAAGTATGAAAGCCTCGACTACTTTGTTTGTCGGTTCACGACACCAAAGATTACATGCTCCTGCGTTGAATTTGACGACCGGTTCTGTTCTAAATCCGTACAAAAACTTGCCGGTCAATATTATCTTCCATTTTGCCATCTCACTCATCCATCCAAAGCGTAAAAACCTCACCATTATATTCTCCAACCCCAACAAATCCCAGCTTTTCTTTCACACCCCAAAAACACTCCTTTTCTCTCTGGGCTCACTTGTTCACCTACCATAAAAAAAAATCAGATCAACCCTACCCTACACTGCTGTCAGGCTCTAGAAGAGAAGAGGAATCCCACACTACTGTTTTCTCTTTTATTTTTATGAAGATTTTGGTGTTTCGATTTTGAGTTATGGAGAGGAAGGAAGCTGTCAAGGTTGAGAATTTTGTTGGATCTTCAACATTTAGTTCTACTACTGATCATGTTCAAACTAGTTATCCATTTATGCAGGGTTTTGACTTTGTTGATGATAAGAGCTCTTTAGGGTTTATGGAGCTACTGGGTGTGCAAGACTTTAGTCCTTCTTTGCTTGATATGATACAGGTACAAATACCATCCGTGCAGACTCCGAGTGCTCAAGTGGCTACAGAGGTGGTGGATTCACCACCAGAGGTGTTGAATCAGCCCGCTACACCCAACTCTTCATCTATTTCATCGGCTTCTAGTGAGGGTTTGAATGATGAACCTGCTAATAAGGGTGTTGATAATGAGGTAGAGGAGCAAGGAAAGACCAAGAAAGAGTGAGTTTTGAGTATTTTATGGTATTTGATTAATTTTTGCTTCAATCTTATGTTTTGGAGAGACCCATTTGAGAAAAGAAGATGGTTTTTTGTGTGTCTGTTTGGTGTAACGCTACAAACCAAACACTCCTTTTAGACTAGTGATCAAGAAAATCGAAGTGGATTTCTTTTTGTATTGTGGTTAATTAGAGGCTATACGGTTCTTCTAATTTGTGTGTTGGTTTTGTGCTTTGTTTTCCAGGTTGAAACCAAAGAAGACAAATCAGAAGAGACAGAGAGAGCCGAGATTCGCATTCATGACAAAGAGCGAGGTTGATCATCTGGAAGATGGGTACAGATGGAGAAAGTACGGCCAAAAGGCTGTGAAAAACAGCCCCTTTCCTAGGTACTAACTCCAATGCGAACTCTATTCTTCTAGCCTTTTACGCTCTTTGCTATTTGACTGCAGATTTGGATAAATCTTAGTCCAAATTTTAATGGGTTTGCATTGTCCATGTGTGTTTGATTTAGGAGTTACTATCGTTGCACCACTGCCTCATGTAATGTCAAGAAGAGAGTCGAGAGGTCTTTCAGTGATCCAAGCGTAGTTGTGACCACCTATGAAGGTCAACACACCCATCCTAGCCCAGTTATGCCACGTCCAAACTTTACTGGATCCACATCTGATTCTGGTTTCTCTTCCACTGCTGCCTTTGCCATGCCAATGCAAAGGACACTCTCTCTTTACCAACAACATCAAAGTCAACAACAACCGCCTTTCCCTCTTGTCAGCTTGTCGCCTTTGGGTTTTGGTTACAATGGAAGTGCTACAAATGCTGCTAGTTATCTACAATATGAGAAGCGCTTTTACACCAGCCCAGGATCTGCTTTACTTAAGGATCACGGGCTTCTTCAAGATCTCGTCCCCTCCCATATGCTGAAGGAAGAGTAGAGGAGGAAATATGTCACTGCTTTGTAGTTTTCCTAACTGACCTTTCTAAAGAAGGTGTAGATGAAAAGCCCCTTTTACTGATATGGTTTCATGGTGTGGAATTTCTTGCTGACTGCGTTGCGGCCGTGATTTCTCTTGCAGTTGCACAAGAACTCTTAACACTTCATCTACTACGGGTTTTTAGCCATCATTCTCAGGACTAGCTTCTTACTGGCTTGGACCAGTTCTCTAGCCCCCCCTTTTTGTTTTTGGGTTTTCCCATACTTCTCTGTTTTATTTTCCTTTTCTCCCTTAGGTTGTATGTAGAGATAGAAGACCATGTGGAGTAAACTATGTAAGCTAGTAGGAGTCTACAGTCTACTTCTCCTTCAATGCTTTTACCCTCTCGTTTGTCTTTTACCATTTGTTTTTGCATTGATTTCTAGAGATAGTGTGGCAGTGAAGATTTTCGAGTGCTAGGGTTTCCTCATGAGGATACAGTTACTAAAGAAGCTTTCCTTTTTGTCTAGGAATCCGCAAAGCTATTTGTTTTTCTTGGAAAAGAGAATCCAATCGTGAGTATTTGGTGAAGATAATTAATGTGCTGTCCCTAAAAATGAACCGAGGGGTACGAAAGGGGAAGAATATCTTAACTACTCCATAGTCCATACCCAATTTTAGCTCTGCTAAGCGATGCCCTTTTTGTTCCTTTTGATTTTGATTGTTATGCCATGCACAGGCCATTCATTTGTTTGGTTCCTTGAAGACTGGTGAGCTAGGGAACCTAATAAAGCAATGGGGCTTGATCACTTTCTGTGGTTCTATGCTTCTGCACGTGATCTTGTTTTTCTGGGAATATTTGTTTCCCTGTTGGATCCCTTGGCATTATGGCGCAGCTACGAGAGGCGAAAATACGTGGTGTTGCTATCATTGTTCAGGATGCCGATAGTGGTGTGCCGTCACTCGCACCGAACCATTTTCAAAGAATTTTATGTCTGCCAGTCACAATTCATGCTATTTTCAGATGAACGTAATCACGATTTTACCCTAAAGCAAAAGTTGGCTGCAGAAAGTCGAAGAGCCCTGAAAGTTCTCAATTGTCCTCCTATCTGATATCCATCCACCTTCTATACCAAATGCTAACTTGTGGATGTTCTTGTTGGCGGTGTCATGCTAAAAAAGGCCCTTCATGAATGATGCAAGAAACCTTCATAAACCTTCTTGCCTCAACCTTCCATCAATAGTTATACGTTATCAGAGCCTTAAAAGCATACACATGATAACTTGCCATCAACTCAACTCATCATTTCATACAGCAAAGTGTACAGTTATAGAGGCACTTTGATTTACATGTTATTGAAGATTACATTACTCTTGATGACACCTACCGACTCAGTACTGAAGCTTTAAAAGAGCACACTGCTGCAGTCAGGGAGAGAATATCAGGTAGCAAAGCCCTTCACAGCAACGTGGGCCACAAACTCAGCAAGAAACAACTAAATTATGTAATTCCTGGAAGATTTACTAAGAATAATTCACCAAATACCCAAATGCATGCCATCTATGCTTTGCACTAGTTCTCCTAGGAATGCTACTTAAGATGCCTGATTTCCAGAAGTGCACATCCACAAATGGTCCAAGAGAAATGAATGGATAATGAAAGGAAGATGATAGCCTCAAAGATGTTTTTTACATTTACTCTGCAAGAGGAACATGCACAGCCATGAGAAATCTAGCGCAATTTGCAGAGATTAGATTTCTTTCCACTTTTTACTCTTCTATGAAAAGAAATAAAAGAAAACAGGGAAAAAAAAGTGAATTAGAAGGACATGCTGAAAAACATAATATGCAGCTTAATGCTCTTACTTTTCAAATATTATTACCAAAACTGGTAGGACACCAGAACACAAATTAGAGACAGTCCAATATTAAATGCCATAGATGACTGATATTTCTAGTATATTTTGGCTTACCAGAGGTCCACAGTTCTACAGAATAAGGCCATAAATCCAGAGCCTCCAAGACCTTCCAAGCATGAAATATGAAGCTTACAGCTAAATCCTGTTATCGGAAATACTTGTCAGGCTGACAATATTAGGGAGGCAGAACTCAGAAGAATAGATAAAACCAAAGAAATAACTTCAAACAGCCACTTTGAGCAACCTAATCTCCTGAAATAATTGCACAAAACAAAAAAGATTAACAGCCCAAAATACTACAGAGATCCAGTAAATGGAAGTTTAACACTGCATACCTGTTAAACACAGGAGGGATCAATAACAGGACTTGTTTCTGATTGTATTTGCACACGATCTAGTTCCTGCAAAAACAAGCAAAGTGAAATGAAGAAAGATTCTCCCCATCTACTCAATTGCAAGCGGTAGTTAATGATCCAAAAGATATGTACAGCAAGAAGCTTTAATATGAATAACATAGAGAGAACATACAAAAGAAAACAAACTTTCATTTGAGACCATGACAGAACTCTATCTTTCATCAGATTGGATGGCTAGTCAAAAACATTATCACGTCTAATCTTGGAATATTCCAGAAACTGAGAAAGCAAGGTGAATTTTACAACATGAATGTTAATCAAAGTACTTTAACCAGGTTAATTTGTCAATTTTGGAACTTGGAACGGAAATACTCATAAATCTAAACAGAAGACTTATAAAACCACATGCAAAATAAACGCAATCACTCATGATTGCTCTGATGATCACTGATCTTTGCCAACTATCAAAAGGCATTCTTCGGTTTTAGGGGAATTAAACCTAGTGTTTTGATACTTCAAGAGATCCAGAATAGCATGGCTTTTAAGCATCAAGCTATCGATTCAATAGTTTAATGAGAATAAACAATGATAGGAAATCTTCCAGTTTTGAATTGCCAATATAAGAAACTTCTGAAATATAAAGCCCAAAAGGAAGGATAAATTTTTTTTCCTGACTTGGCTATCAAAAAAATAAAAAAAAGTAAAGAATTTTTTTTTCCTGATGAGATCAAGATGGCTTTCCTTGGAGATGGAAATGACCCAATCCAACCGCATACATTCACAATTGTGAAGCAATTAATTGGCAGTTGCTTTTGTATTCTCGTGGAGACTACACTTAACATCAGTGCTTCAGCAATAGCAAAAAATGAACATAACCATATGCAACATAATGCACAGATACTTGACTAAAAGCAATGAGTATTAGTCCTGAAAACTAACGGCAAGTTCAACTTTCCAGATCATTATTTATTGAGGGAAGACATTCCAATTAAATTTCTTGAAACACTTGACAGACATTGAATTCTAGCATTTTCATGCCTGGTTAGTGGTTAATAATCCAACATGCAAAACAGCACTAGTAATAATATATAAACCCAAGTATAACAGTTTACTGATTGGCATAGACAGGGAAGATTGTTGGAGTTTCTAATGCAAGAGACACATCTCAAGAAGCACCTTTTGTGTTTGATCAACTTCCTCAGCAGAACAAACTGGCGAGAGGGAAGATTGCTGGTTTGAACCATGCAGCCTTTTCTCTTCCTGGAATTGTTGCAGAAATAAGGTGATCTCCACAGGCTTCTCCCACTGCAGGTCAATTTCAGATATATTGAATCACACCTTCTGAAATTGCGACTTTTTTTTCTCAGAACAAGTCATAAGATTTCATTAACTGCCAACTGATTTAAAACTAGTGATCATCAATGGTTTGGTTTGGATCAAGCTCAGGGTTGGGATGACCATAAAGCAAATCCAATTGACAAGGATGAGCTAGGCATAATCCACAACATCAAATCATCCAAAATGAAAACATCCAATGGTTTTTTAGTTGCATTAAAAAAATGACATTAACATATATCAGAACCAAATATTAGCAATACCTATAGTTAAACATCATTACTTCACGAAGTCTACTGACCTCATTGATTCCATTCCTAAAATGAAACCAGTCATCAACAAAATTCTGTGTACTGCCAGTTTATAATGGGATGCAATTTTTTAACCCTGATCCAACCAGGATAGGTAATGGAATTAGGTTGAGTTTGTAACTTGAATTGACTTCTGAGAAGAACCTTTTGAGTACCAAAATCAAGAAAGCAAGTGCATTCTGGTTAACAAAGGCAGATAACTTACTCTACTTTCACAGGTGATACAATTATAATAGTACTTGTATCCATCTGGGCAGGAATGCTCACTCCAATCACACTCTCCTGGATCCACGATTTGGGGACTGGGAGGCACTGCAGAGGTGACAGAATTACGACTAGCTGGTTGAATGTTTCCAGTCCAAGTTGGCTGCAGGAAAACATGCTGTTGCCAATTTTCATTTGCATTTCTAAAAACCAGTTCACAGCAGTATAAAATAAATGCAAATAGATTCAGAGGTAAATAGTACATCAGGAAAATGTCTATAGTACTTGTTAGATAGAATATAAATATGCTAAGCGAGATAATTCTACTACAGACACAAAGGAGTATCCTCCACTACTGGTTAGCCCATCTACAGATTTTGATTCAGAAAGGACAACCCAATTAATGAGTTAAAAATCTCCTTGCAACAAAATGACTTGAATTGTGACTCGAATGAGAACTAAATAAATGTTGATAGCTACCTCCTGCAGGGCAAGCTGTTGATTCTGCTGCTGCTCTAAAATTTGGGTCTGTTTATGTGTATCAAAAATTGCTTGTTGAGGTGATTGAAAACATTTCTCTGTAGCCTGCATATGCTGTAATGGCATCTGAGACAACTGTGAAGGTGAGTGCTTTACTGAAGAAAGTGGTTGCTCTGTGATATGAGGAGATGCAAATTCCTGTTTTGCTGCATGGGCAACAGCTTGTGGAACTCCAGTTGTTGAGGTTTGTTGCATAGAAAATGAAGCGTTAGGCAAAAAACACCCAGGTGCTGGCCTACAGCAAATAGACCATGAAACAGAAACTGAATCTCATGCATGCAAGTTAAGGCAAATGTACAAGGGAAAGAGAAATTGAAGAAATGAAACGCACCTGATCATTGGTTGTTGAGAGCAGGGACCAAAATTTGGACCACCAAATGCGAAACTGCCTCTGTAGAGAGAAAAAGAGACCGGTTAAAGTAGCAGGACAATGAGGCAACCCATAGGTGTCTTATATTGTTCAGATGGCTGGGTGGTCTTCCACTTATGCCAAAATAGAAAAACAATAAAAAAGAAAAAAACATAATTATTTTGTTGCGGTGTGGCATTGAAGATTCATCATCATAGACCAAACACAGCCAACTTGAAAAGGAAGAGACCACATACAGCGGACCATATAAAACCAGTCTCTTTCATCGTTACCATTTACTTTATGATTGACTTGCAACTTATAAAAAGCAGAACACAGGAGTATTTTAGCATGGATCCAAGAGTTCGTCAAGACATGTATAAGGACACAAGTAAAAAGGATGACAAAAGAATGCAAAACCTTAATTCTCCAGTCTTAGGTTTTTTGGGATCTGCAAAACGAACAATCAATGGCTGATCACACCCCTAAAATGACCAAGAAAAGAGAAGGAATGATTAAATATGATTTCAATGAACAATCAGAGTTCTGATACATAAAAGGTAATCAATCCCTTTAAGCAATCAATCACTTTACTCTCATGGTAAGAGTTCCATTTAATCCTTTGATTGCTGCCAGTGCCATATCTCTGTGAGCAAACTTAACAAATGCACATCCTTCACAAAACACAAGATCATCATGTCAGAAACAGCACAAATTAACAGCCAATACGACCATGGCATTTTCTCTAAATCTTCCCATATAATAACCAAAAGTAACTGAGAATGTAAGAGAGCAACACGAGGAGCTCATGGCATTATTTCTGGACTACAAATGAGATCTTCCACAGATCAAGGTTGATAAACATTTGCACCTACAATCAGACTCTACTGAAGTTCTTGCCTTTTGCTTTTCCCCTTATTTCAATTTTCCAGTAAATGACACATAGAAACCAGAGGGAAAATAACAATGATTGGAGTGTTTATTATATAACACTAGATAAAGCTGTGGAGATCTGTGGGTGAATCACACTACTGGGGAAAAATATGAAGCAGTATAGCATACATCAAATTCTGATATTTTGATTCTTATAAACATATTTCAGGGGATAAAATAGCTCTAGAATGACGAATAAGAGAGAGTGGACATACCACGACTTTGCTTCAGCTCATCACGTGCAATGTAGACATCTTCCACATGACCATATGGAGAAAATATCTGACATGGTAATCATTCATAGACAATCATAACACAAGAAGAAAAGGAAAAGAAAAGAAAAGAAAAGAAAAGACATATTGTGTTTAAAGCCAAGTTTTGAAAAAGTCATGTACATGCACTCCAGCAGTTGATGCACGCATGCATTCACATGATATTTACTTTAAGGTAATATAGCTACATTAACATGCAATCTCCAAGAGTACAAAGATACTGTTACCTATGCACTGCATATAATCACATACAGCAGCATGAAAGCCGCAGCCATTGTTTTTACCTTCTGAAACATTTTAAACCGATATCATTCATTTGCATACACTGCTTTTCAATGTAATGCTTATACATCTGCAGCTGTCACTTGCCCACAGTGGCGTATAAAAAAAACACAGTAGCAGTAGGACAAATAAAATTTATTTTATCAATGTAAGGCTGGAATAACTTGAATGCCCCACAACTCTGGTTCATACCTCCTCAATTTCCTGTTTTGAAGCCAGCTTGTTTATAGAACCAACATAGAGCTTGTCCACAAATCCCCCTACCATGGAACAACGGGGAACTAAACAACAGAGCAACAAAACAAAAAATAATGTCAAGAAAAAGAAAGACGTGATACACATTTCAGGTGACAAAAGCTTCCTGCATGAAAACCTGAGAGGCATATTGGCAAGACAAAGCTAGTAGTGATGTTCCCTCCAAGCAAGGAAAATTACCAGTGTGGAACCCAAAGCATATAACAGACGAATTTCTCTTTTTAAGAAAAATGAGAAAGAGATGCAAATGTCAAACAATATTTATTGCATGTGGGAATGCAGCATGTTGCTACCTAGAAGTATGTTCAAGTAAAGTTGAACAAGTTATTTATAATCATGGCCCTCTAAGGGCATTTAGTTCAACCATGGTTAGTCCTCAAGAAGCAGCACACTTGAGCTAAATAAAATTCTAATCTTTCCAGAAGGGCCGGAACTTCTTATGATTGTTAAGATAGAAATTGACGCTATTCAGGGAAAAAAAGAGCAGTTGTGCTGCATATCCATACATCTGCAGCAGAAATTAACTAATTGGATCTTTCTGGAAACCCCTCCTGGAGGAGAGTATTCTGTATCATTTAGCAAATGCATACTCATAAAAAGAACACCATTAACATAAATCATGAGAGTATCAAATGCTAACCTGGGCGTTCCCGTTCTCCATCAGCATATCTGACTTTAAATGGAGCCACTTCCTGAATAAAGAAAATTTGCAGAGCAATGAAATATCAAATTGCAACTAACCAACAGCAGCAGAACTTCTTATTCATCATGAATATCAACTGATGAACTCACCCCAGGAATCGTATGCTGATTATGCAAAGCCCTAATAGCCCTGTCAGCTTCCTCAAATGTCGCGTATTTCACAAAACAATATGCTGCAGAAATAAATGTGCACATGAAATTACTTTTAATGTCAAAACTTTTACACAGGTACATGAATTTCTAGAATTAGTGACATGTGGTGATCAGTGAAAAATAAAACTGAAAAACCTCAAAGACAATCTACAATGTTTAATGCTTTTATGTTTTCCCTACTTAAAACATGTCTTGGGATAATTACAGGTACAAAAAGTATCATGATTGAGATAGCAGTTCTCAAGTTAATGCAAAAGCAGCTTAGTATATACATAAGAAGGCACAGATCAGTCCACTAGATAGAAGACGGACTAGAGGACCACCATGAGTTATAATTGGAGGTTCCTGGGGTGCTTGTGAAGCAACATGACAGAAACTCATAAATTTCCCATAGCTAACAATAACAGCAATAGATGTCAGCAAAACTATCCATCTAGCATTGTACAAATAGTTGTATCAGTAACAAGTACAGTATCTGTTGATGTAAATTCAAACCTTGTTTCCATCTTGATTAGTAAGGTTTAAACTTCTTCCCACCCACCCTATAACACCTGAACTAAAGCACAGGCACTATCAAGTTTTGTGACAGCATTTCTACTTCTCTCTAAATGCCAAGAGCAAACATCTAAATCCCAAGAACTTCACTACAATTCCAGGAGTAGGAGAAAGGGAAGTGATTCAAACAACAAGAGATTGCAATAACAAAAATAAACAGTCATGAAAATCACAAATACAATGAAACAACAAGACACAGTCAACATATATCCTCAAGTTTGAAGAGTACATATTTTCAAATCAATAAGAAAAGAAAAACATAATTTCTAATTTCTAAACATCCATAGGCACCAAAACTAGCTTCTCCAGGACAGGCGACCCAGGCTGCACAAGTTTCCTGTTTAAAATGGAGTATCAACTTAACTATATAACCTATCAATCCTAACAGACAACTGATTATCATTTACTAAAGGCAACCCATTAACATTTGGTGACGTAGAAGTCCCCACTTTTGTGCCACTGGCCACACCCACAAGTATGCTTCCATATTTGCCCCCCTAATAGCTCAAGAGTGACATTTGTTGAAAGAAAATCACACGAAAGATGGAATTCTGAAAACATTTAGTCATGCAAGAGACCAATCAAACCGGCAACTCTAATTGTTCATCAATACTCAAAAAAATAAACATTCCACCTCAGACTAACACCAAGCTTTCAAAGATTTAATTCTTGTTTTTGTGTTTTCCCAGTGTTAACAGTGAGGATTGCCTATGTAGCAGCTACTTACACCAGGCATTTGATTTGGAACAAAAGTTTTAGAAATTAGACTGCCAACACACACACACACACATATGCTTTTCAAACTTCCCAGCTGTTTTCTTCTAACTGTGCATGATCATAGATAACACATGACCTAATTGGTAGCACAACCTCTCCTCTAAAAAGAAGTTGTAAATTAAAATCCTTCTCAAAATATCAAACAGAAGTCAGTTCTAGACCATAAAATTTTTTATCACCAAACTAACAAAAGCATGACATAAGCCTGTTGGTGATCCATTCAGAGCCTCAAAAGAGACATCGATACCAAACAAAAATTTGTAAAAGCTGCCACGTAAAAATTACAAGTACCTTGTTGTTGCCCAGTCCGCTTATCCCGGGGTAAAACAACCTCAACAACACTTCCATGTTCTTCAAACAAAGAGCGGATCTAACAAAGAATCAAAATCCGAAAGATCATAAGAATAATAGAAGCAGCATCTTAACTTAAAAAAATATATATAGTTATAAGCAGCATAGATGGGACACTAACTGCAATTCTTTTGATAAACCAGCAATTTTCTTGCTGCTTAGAACCTATGTAGTGTAAGTAAATTTAGTCTTTATTGCACAGGAACAACAAACACGATCATTTTTTGTGATTCAGAAACCAAAAACAAAAGGGCTTTGAAGAGTGAAATGGAATAAGCACTTACATTTTCTTCAGTCGTTGTTCTTGGAATTGGTGCGATATAAAGCTTTGCATTAACACCACCATCACCGTAATCTGAAGAGGAAAAAAAAAGAAAAAAACAAATTCAGTCAGAAAAAATCCGATTCCATAAAAGATTGGCAGCAGCGATACAAAACATACTGGAATTATTAAAGAGAGTGACTTTGCATGAGTGAAAGAGTACCTGAAGAATGGAATCGGCCTCTTTTGCGGCCATTGGGGCGGAATAATCCACCACTAAATGGCTCGTTAGCTTCACCACTCATCTGCTGATTAGAGTCGTAATTATAATGGCTGTGGTTGTGGTTGTTGAATTGGTTCTGGTCGGGGTGGTGCTGGTTAAAGTTGGGATGTTGAAGCTCGTGATGCCGTTGATGGTCTCCTCTGTGTCTTTCCATGATCAAAACCCTAAGCAAAGAATACTATGAGGCAGGACAGGTGAGGAGAGGAAGGCGAAGACATAGACCTCTCTCACACACTTGTATAATTTCTCTGGAGGGAGAGACTTGGATTAATGGCGCGTGCAAATCACGTGTATCATTCAAGTTTTCTGTAAAAAAAAACAAGTTTTATAAAATTTTGAAATTTTTTTATTTAAAATTTTTTATTTAAAATTTTATTATATTAATATACTGATATTAAAAATAAATAAAATAAATATTAAATATTATTTTTATATATTTTCAAATAAAAATATTTAAAAAATAACCACTATTATAATATAAAATACTATTTAAAAAAGTAATTTATCACTACTGATTGTAAAAAAAAAAAAAAACAAAGAGAAAAAAAGCTACACGGTTGGAAATAGTTTTTTGAATTGATTAATATTTACTTAATTTTTGTGATTTTTAAAATTTTATTTTTGTTAAAGAATGTATAATGAATTTTGTCCATCCCTAATTAAACCTACTCCTGTGAATGCAAAATTGTTAGGTATATTTAATTTATTATATTATCCATAAATTATATAAAAAAATCATGTTAAATGAACACCTTATATTATATTTTATTCGTGTCTTTTATTTATTTTTCTGATTTATGAATAATATGACAAACCAAGTCTAGCTAATAATTTATAATGTATTTTTTTTAATATGTAACAGTTTCAGTCTTTAACGAATTCATCTTTTATATATATATATATATATATATATATATATATATATATAATTTTAGCCTATGAAAAATATAAAAAGACAGTCCAAGATTTTAAAATTTTTAAAATAATCAGACAGTGGATAGAAAAAGACTATGAATGTCATCAAATTCTTATATATTTAGGAAGTGTTTGGTTTTATATTTAAAAAATATTTTAAATTAATTTTTATATAATTTTAAATTATTTTAATATACTAATATTAAACATAAATTTCAAAAAATAAAAAAAATATTATTTTAATATATTTATAAATAAAAAACATTTTAAAAAACAACATTCATATCATTATAATCAATGCCAAATCAATAACCAACAGCATTTAATTTGAATCAAATGAGGGAAATTTTCTCATGAGGTCTCCAAAGAGAGAAGCATGCCATGTCAGAAGCCCCCCTACCGTGCATCCGAAATTATGAGAACATCAGGGGCAAAAGAGAAATAAAATGCAAATCATAAAAACGATCCCTTCCCAGCCAACAGAGGGTGTGGAAAACCAAAACTAACCCAGCCCAGTAGCCCTAGTATTTTCCTTCTCTGCTCATCGGCGGCCAACGCAGTGGCTTCACTCTCTCTATCTCCCGCACGCCGCTCAGGTAAATGTTTTTCACCTTCTTCGTCTCCGATTTGCTTACTTTTCTTAAAATCGATAGTAGAAATCTGAAAGAAAAAAAAATTGCAGTTTGCTTCAAGGTCTCATTTACTTTGAGTTTTTTTTCCCCTCATCGAACACAAGTTTTGAATTCACAATAAAAAAGATAAACCTGCTTGTTATTTTGGATTTAGGTTATTTTTACTTCCCTAACTGCATCACATGTAATTATACTGACACAAAAATTTCTGTCTAATCACTTCCACTTGGCATTCAAGAACCAGGTGTTAATACACTACAGCAGTCGAATATATGAACAAGTTTAAAATTACTGTGAAATTTGTTAGTCATGTAAAAAGCAGCTTCAGCTGTTCTTGAATAAGTTTCCTGTTAACTGGTTGGTTAGGGTTTTTGTTTTTATTTGTGATGAGGTGTATCATTGTTTTTTGACTAGGTTGAGTTTTTTTTGGAATGGCAACACGGCCGAATCCAGATATTGATGATGATTTTAGTGAAATTTACAAGGAGTATACTGGTCCTCCGATTTCTACTGTCAGTAATGCACATGATAGGGAAAAGGTAAATAAAAGATCCCATGTGGACTCTGATGAGGAAGAGGAAACTCCTGACCCAAATGCTGTCCCAACTGATTTTACGAGCCGAGAAGCTAAGTTTTGGGAAGCTAAATCAAAGGCTACAGAGCGGAATTGGAAGAAGAGGAAAGAGGAAGAAATGATTTGTAAAATATGTGGAGAATCAGGTCATTTTACTCAGGTATTGCGCTCTGCTTCTTGGAAAACAAGTTGGTGAATTTTTTAAATGAGTGCATTGCATTCAAAGTGCACATTTATTTTTGAATTCTCTCTTTTATGTATAAAACAAGTCATTTATTTGTGATTTCTAATGGGATGG
The DNA here is from genome assembly GCF_951802175.1 of Populus nigra. NCBI lineage: Eukaryota > Viridiplantae > Streptophyta > Magnoliopsida > Malpighiales > Salicaceae > Populus > Populus nigra. The sequence goes on along the minus strand of NC_084855.1, from coordinate 15,391,969 downwards.
AACCTGCAATAACCATAAGGAAACTATGGTTTTGTATATGCTCTAGTGGCTCTACCTTTGAATCTATTTTGCCTTTATGCCATATTTACATGACAGCTTGTGTTTTTGTCCAGGAAACGAGCTTGGACATGCTTGAGAATTGAACTTGGTGCCTAAACTGAATAATGTTTTTAGATTAACTGTTGTTGGATGCTCTTGACTTCTAACTAATCATACCAATTTGATTTATGCTTCACTTCAGTGTTTACTTTTGGGGCACAGCATAAGTTTACTGCTTGAATAACACCAATTCACATGCACATGAAGAGGATTGCCATTTGGTTATTCTGTTCTTTTTTACTTGCACTATCCAATGTCAGAGGCTGAGTTGGTTGTATTTTTTTTTTTTTTATTTCTTTGATCTGGGATTGAATGTCGTGCCATATATCTGGTTCTTGTAAAGGGATGCCCCTCAACTCTTGGGGCAAATCGCAAGTCTCAAGATTTCTTTGAAAGGGTTGCAGCAAGAGACAAGCATATAAAAGCTCTATTTACTGAGAAAGTGATACAGAGGATTGAGAAGGACAACGGTTGCAAAATCAAAATGGAGGAGAAATTTATAATTGTTAGTGGAAAGGATAGGTTAATCTTGGCAAAAGGTGTTGATGCTGTGCACAAGGTAATCAAGGGGGAGGGTGATCAGAAGGGCTCTTCTAGTTCTCACAAGAGTAGATCTAGGTCCCCTGAGAGAAGTCCTGTTGGTTCACGGTTGCGACGCTCTGATTCCCAAAGAGGTCACCCACATGATACATCGCAATATCATCAGAGGTTTGGCAGACAAGATAAGATTATGGAAGACCATCGTGGGGCTCTGCATAAATTCTCAAGGGGTTCTCCACAAGGTAGGGACAGCATAGGATATGTTTTCGGCATCCATAGAAAACTGGTAATCCCATGTTCATAGTTTGTTAGGCCTCTGAAAGTTTACACGTACATTTGAAGAAATTGTTTCCCTAAATTTTGAGTTCTTAATGATGTGATGTATTGCTTATCATGTGTTTGCAGCAAGAGGTAAGTTCTTATCTTCAAGAATTATGTGTACGATTCTGAAGTATCATTCATTGGTGGGTCTGAAATCATTGGATTGTCTCCAAAACGAAATTATTTACTGAAAGCAAATTCGGACTTGTTTGCAAGGGATGGTTCACTATGTGAATACTAGATAGCATGTCTTATTAAAGCTACCATCTCGAATCCAGTGCTTAACGTACTCTTCATTTGATGAAGCTTATGGTAATGATGGAGGTAGAAGTCACTCAAGCCATTCTAAATCTCCTGCACGTCCCCTTTATGCTGGCAACTCGTATGGTTCACATGATGGTCATAGTCATAGCACAGCTGGTTTTAGAACTACAGGATGGGATACTGAGACGCGGGGGTCTGATTTGCAATCAGGCCATCGATTTGAATACTCTACTTTCCCTCAGACGTTAGAAGAACTAGAGCTAGAGCACAAGAGAGAGGCAATGGAACTTGCTAGAATTTGTGACAAGGAAGAAGATGATGAAAATTACAAGCATCGTGAGGTATTAAAACTATCTCAATATTTCTCTAAATGTTTTTAAATTGTAACTAGCTGATTCATGTTTCATTTGTTAAACATTATTTTGGTCTCAGAACACGTGTGTAATTAAATCAGGAGACTAGCTGTTCGATCTTTGGTTATTTGTTTTATGTGGTATCTCTCTTAACTGTTTGCTTCTTGTGGTTGAATCTTGTATATGGATAATTGATATAGGGTGGGAAGAAATCAGTAGAAACAGCAAGGAACAGTAATATAATGGCAAGGATTCTTTAATCTTGAAACCAAGCAAAACAACTTAACCTTCACAAAATTATTTAAAAAGTCTCATGCTAATCATATGGCTCTAAAGCCATAATTTCAGAAATAATTTTATAGAAGGTTCCTGCATACAGACTGTATGAATACCGTGTCAAAGATCATAGCATCTTCATTTTTGTGCTTTGTGGTGAAATCCTTAATCATTAAATGAACGAAATGAATCTTGTCTGTTCATAGCCATCTTCTTCTCTTTCTTTATCTTGTACTGGAATTATGTTAGAGAAGGTAATGAGGTTTATTGATGGGGAATAGAGACGGACAACCATGGAAATTATAATTTAATTATTTAGGAATGCTAATGTTGTAAAAATATTCCAGATGTCTTTCTTGATTCTCCATCATTTATTTGAATTGAGAAGATGAAATGTTCTATTAAGTTCGAGGGTGTTTTCAAATATGAAATTTTATTTTTTCTAATGAATTTGCTGTGTTGTGGTCTTCATTGTTTGTGCAAAACGAAAGTGTCATTCTAAATCTACTCCTCGCTTGCTATACTGTCAGGGAATTCTGATCTTTGTTTGGTCCTGTGGATTTTAGACTATCAGGGAAATTGGAGAGAATTACATGCAGAAATTAGCTATTCTAAGAAGCGCACACACAAGACAGTGGGAGGAGTTTCTTCAACAGGATGCCCAAATGCGTCAGCAACAGCCTCGGCAGCCAACTTCTGTGTCTGGTTTTGGTGGATATAAACAGCACTCTTATTCTGAATATGATGCTTCTTCAGCCACTCCTCATTATGCTGGAACCAGTTTAACCATGGATTCAAGGCCCAGATACTCAAATAACATGGAAAATTATTCTTCAAGACCTCATGATACATATGGTGAGTTCCAACATCCGAGGCGCGAGGCTTTTGGGAAAGCATACAATCGATACTAAATTGGTGTGCTGGAACTGAGTTTGGTGAGTTGACTCACTCTTTAATTAAGTTATGGAAAGTAGATTCCCTTTTTTCTTTTCTACCTCTAAATCTTTCTATGTTTGCAATCTCCTTTTTACCAACATTTCTGGGAAGTTTACGTTGAAACGATGTAGCTCTTGGGCTATGGTTGGAAATGATGTTCTAAAGCTTCAGTGTTTCACTAACTTAAATCATTGGTGCATAACGTTCTGAGGCAAGCAGCTTTTTAACATTTAGCAGGTCTTTGGTTGGGCAGGGGTAGGAGATGCTAGGATTGTTTTGTGGGTATATGCAAATTTTGTTATGCTTATCCTGCTCTAGTTTAAAGTTTGAATACAAAATTTTTCAGGGTCCAGATCATGGTCGTAGGAGTAATGCACAGTGGTGGCCCAGAACTAGGTAAGTTTGTCAGCTATCCTGTTGGCCTGGAGAGGGGAATGATCTGAGTCATCTGATGCACTCTTAGCATGCCAGTAGAATTGCTTCAATTTCAATTTAGCGGCCCAATATCTATTGGTGGGATGTGGCAATCATTTTCTTAGGTAGGTCTGGAAATGTTCGAGGTTTGCCAACTTCTGAACGGCTCAAATTGGCATCAATCAACTGCATTTTTGGCAGATTTTTCAACTCAGAGTACTGTAGTTTGCTGTTACATGCAATAGCGTTTCACATTTGCAGTACGTGCCAAGGCAGTATTGTATTTCTTTAAGTAGATAGAAAGAACATTTATCTATGTTTCTGTCACAATTTTTTTTCTATATCCCATGCTATAAAAATGGAAATGAACGCAGTAAAATTTCGATGATTTGGCATCCTTGTCTGATCTTAACTTTTCTGTGATAATTCACTTCATGATTGAGGGAACGATTGGGAACGCGGCTGCGGCTGTGTTCTCAAAAAATTTGAATTTTTTTTTACTGAAATTTAATATGGTTTGTATGTTTTGGATCGTTTTGATGTGCTGATGTTAAAAATGATTTTTAAAAATAAAAAAAAATATTGGCATGTATTTTGACATGAAAAATTATTTAAAAAACATCCACAACTACACTACCAAACACTCTAAATCAGTAGGGCTTCACTAGGTTAGGCTATATATACCTATGCCATGTACGGATAGGCGAACTAGCATGCAAGGTGGATTCTTCGTCCTTTTCTTTTTTTTTTCTTCTCTTCTTTTCTGCCGGATTTTCTTCATTTTCTTTGCTTCCTTGCCTCTCTTATTTATTGATTTGTATTTTTCCCATTTGCTTATTTTCACCCTTGTGTTTCTTTAATCTCTGCCTCACATAATAAACAAGCTAATGCTCTCCATTTTTATTTTTTTTTAGTAAACATGGAAAACCCTGAAACTTTTTTTTTTCTTTAAAGCATGCATAGAATTTTTATGGGGTAAATGCAGCCATTAGGGGTTGAATGAGGAGCTCCATTTCCAACTTTTCCAATAAACCTTTGCTGGAGTCCCTCGTTTGGTTTTTTTTTTACCTTCTGATGACTTTAAGATCATAACCAGGAAAGACTTAATGGAACGATTTTGGAATGTTGGATCACCCGAGTGCAGGCGACTTGTATCGGAAGGAAAGTGTATTCTTTTTTAAAAAAGAAAAAAATTAAAAAAAATAAACTATCCATGGAAACAAGATTTCACCTTTTAGAAAAATGCAAACGAAAAATAAATAATAAAAAAAAATTTAAGAGGCCTCAGTGTGTTTCAATGTGGCTTCTGAATTCTTTTTGTCCTTTATTATTATTTTTTTAATTTGATTGTGTATTTTTTTTTAATTTAATCTTTCCACTTTCCTTTGATTAATGATTGAATTTGATTAGTGTTTTTTTTTTCTGGTTTTTATGGTCTTAAAAAAATATCTCAAAGCTTTTTTTTTTTAATTTTATTATTTCACATTGTGTTGATTGATAATTTAGTTTGATAATTTGTTTTATATTGTTGTCTATGGATTATCATGACCTTAAAAAATTACCTCAAGTTAGTTATCAATTTTGTGAAACATAATACAGTTTTGTTATTTGCAAAAAAATTAAAATTAAAAACAAGAGGACTAAATTTAAGTATTCCTTGAATTTTTTTAGAATTTTTGAAAATTATTTTAAGTTTGTTTGGCAAACAAAAAAAATATTACTAGAAAATCAATAGTGTATTTGCTAAATATGCCTTAAATTAAAAATCAGAGGCCTAAAAAATATTTTAAAACTATATTTGGCAAATTCACCTTTAAAGATAATATTATGCATTATTTTTTTAAAATTTTAAACCACTCAAACATTGCCTTATTAAAAATAAACTTAGCCCAACCCATGTAGCCGAGCTTCCTGACCTAAGGCCTAAGCTAAAAGAACATGACCCAACAACATAAACAAAGAGATGAAAACCAAACAAGGTTTTTTGTTTCAATCTTGCTAAAATTACGAAGAACACAACGATTAAACCTAGAAACATGAACTTGATTTTAGATTAGATTACATCAAATTAAAGACATAAAAACATATGAAAGCATCATTTAATCAAAATCTTGGAGTTGGATCATCACACTAAACATTTGATCATTACGATTAATTGATTTTATGCAAAAAAATAAAATGACAGAGCTGAAGATTAAAAACCATAATTTTAGTGTGTTTAAACCATTAAAACCATAGATTAATGATCAAAAAGATTGTACGCGTGTGTAAGAATTATCAATCGACCAAAAAGACATGGGAAACAGGGACCTAAAGCAATGTTCAATAAATGAACATCAACCTAGAAACCTAGAAAACCCAGAAATGCTTTAAACCTAGAAAAGATGTAAAAAGAGTCCATAAAGCAACTTAAACCTAGTATTCAAAGCTTAATCATGTTCAAAACAACTTGTTTGAACTATAAAAAAAAACAAGAAATAAAAAATCAATGGTAAAACAACAAGTAATACCATATACTGACAAGAAGCTAAAAATACGTCTCTCCTATATATAAACATTGTTCCATTGATTAATTTCATTGTCCTGAAGCTCAAACAATATGCTTACAACTTCAATAAACCCATCAAGCTACCCTAAAACAATCTAAACCACAACAACTTCAATACTTAACACATCTTGTCATGACTTTAAAAATAATTAACTAAACATTTAAACATGCAAAATAATATTATGCATTATCATATTCCATTCCATTATCATATTCTAACACGTCAAAATAAAGCAATTAAACAATATTTGAGCATATACAAGTCATATTCAAAGCATGTTTAAACATTTCAAAACAAAAATCATGGCTTTTAAACTAACAAATGACTTTAAATGATACATAACAATCATTATGAGCAGCAATTTAAAAGATAAAATAGAAAGGGAAGGGGTGTTTTTATTGAACTCCACTCCTCATTAAAGTGACATGTCATTTACTTAAACCTTAAAAATTAGGGTTTTTTAATTGGGAGCCTGCAGACTCCAATTTGGTATATGTTGTTTCAATTTCATCATATGACCCCTCAATTGACCTTGAAATTTCTTAATCTTTGCAATCGCACCCCTGAAACTTTGATTTAAATCTTCTGATTTGAGCATTTTTTTTAATTGGTCCTTAGTTTTCAATTTGTTCAATTTGACTCCTAGCAACCATCAAACTTTTATTTTTTTTCAAATTAACCCATGATTTTGAATGATTTTAATCTTTGATTTTATGCGTCTTTTACACTTTAGTCATTGGTTATGAAATTCTTCAATTTGACCCTTAATTGACTTTTAAACTTTGATTGTCTTGCAATTTCATCCTTGATATCATTCAATTAAGCTTGTAAAAATTAAATGTGGTTCTTTAAAATTTTTATTTTTCTCAATTAAGCCCAAATTAAGCTTCTAAACTTAAATTTTCACAAATTAAGTCCTTAATAAAATTAAATTGACCCATTAAAACTCTAATAAAGTTATTGCACATAATTAATTCTTTTAATTTCGGCCTAAGTTATTTTAAGAACTTAATTAAACCTTTAATTAGACCCGTGATTAAATCAAATCAGTCTATAAAAAATCTAATTAAGTCCTCAGACTTAATTTTTATGTAATTTTATCCAATATTCATTTAAATTAATCTTGGATTTGCATTGTTTTTCACATTTAGGTCATTCAATGGTGCAATTGAGTTCACAATATTGTCAAATATTCAGCTTGGTCTTTCCATCCCTCGTTTATGTATGTAGATCTCTCTTTAGCTTGTCCTTACTAATCAAGTCGCTTATCTTCCTCTATTTGTTTTTTCAACCTTTTTTGTTTTTGTATAAAAAATAATAATTTTGGGGGAACCCAAAACTAGGTTATGATATATATATTTTTTTGTCTTTTTGTTGAACCTTTTCAGGTAAGCTTTCGTACTTTTCCTTTCTTCCTGAGTAATGGTGAATAGTTTAGTTAAACTCTTTTTGGTAGGAATGCTCATACTAAAATAAGCAATAAGCTTGCTGCACAAATTAGAAAAAATAAAGTATAAATCATAGTTGTAAACTATGGTAACAAGCTTGAGTAAACCCATAAAATATGGTTTGAAGAATCTTTCACATCGCCTTGTTATCCTATATCACCAACTTCAGACTGCTTCTAACGTTCTACACGTGGTCTCTAGGGTTAATGACTCCATTATAATTGTTCAAAATTATTTTTGGAGCAATAAAAACCTTTGAAAGATAAGTGATAATACATCTTGGTATAATGGTGAATATGATACTTGGTTTTCTTCTCATTATGGAGCTTTATACTTAAGACTATTTGAATGAGACACTAAAAAGACACGAGGACGATAATGATGGAGATGGTCATGGCTAATTATTGTCTTGCCTCTTAACTTGTGGAGATCATGGCATGAAAATGGAACTTCCTTTTTATGATGATGAGATCTACTCTTTGGTATGGTGGTGGTGTGGCAATGTTCTTGCTTGTTCTCTTGTACGTCATTTTGTCATGTCCTTTTCTAAAAAATGAAGTTATCTATACACAGGTTACATAGGTTGGGCAAGTGATACCACTGATGGTGTTATATGCAGTGTGATGGCTCTGAATTGCTTCAAAGTGGCCAAAGCATCATCAACAAGTGTTATTATATGTTAAATAAGTTGATGTAGATCTATATGAGTGGATAAGGATGATAGAAGATTAGTCACTCTTTCTCCTAAGGTTTATATATTGTCAACCATGAAAACATTTTAGAAAAAAAAAATATACGATGAGAAATGAACTAGATTTCCATTCAATTCCTCAAAGACAAATCCACTAATAAAGTCCTAAAAAAAACTTTAATTAATGTGTTAGGTTTTTTCATGGCCAATTGAGTTGTGTTTTGGTGTTTCGTGGCCTACACAAAGTCCCCCTCTACGTCTACGTGACCTTCTGTTGGTTAAGTTAGTTTTTATGTTTAAAGGTTAAAAATAAAATTAGAATGTATAAATTACATAAAGCTTTTTATCTCTTTGTATATAAAAATATTAACTTACCTACGAAGATGAAAGGATATAGTTTTTTTACCATAAAGTGGCATCACTGGTATAGCTCGCCCTTTATAATTGTAACTGTCAGTTTTAGTTGTTCAAGTCTTATTATCTTTAGTTGTTATTTTTATTAGCCAAAATCAATTCAAAACACATTATTCCTAAATAAACATGGTAATAATACATCACTCATTATATAATATGATGATATGGTGATTATAAGAAATTATCATGTAGAAAAAAAGACCCTATAAGATTACTTGTCTAAGAAATTTGAAATGAAAAACTTAGGTCTTTTGAAATATTTTCTTGAAATTAAAGTGTCTTGATCTCATAAATGAATCTTTATGTCTAAAAAATACACCTTGGATCTTCTATAAGAGATTGGTAAATCTGCATATCAGCCAACTGATACATAAGTAGTAGAAAGTTTGAAGTTATATGTTGAGTCCAATCAAATACTGGCTACTAAAGGATGTCCTTAACACAAATGAAACCAAATTTGGCTTATATATTAGGTATTGTTAATTAGTTTATAGGTATTGTTAATTAGTTTATGTATTATTTGAAAGAGCAACATATGAATGCAATTATGTGTATTTCTAGGTATTTAAATGTTACACCTAAAAAAGGTACTTTGTTCATTAAAAATGCATATTGTCTAAGTACAGAAGCATATACTAATGCTTACTAGGCTAGAGTAGTAGATGATATGTGATCTATTTATGATTACTTTACCTTTGTAGGTAGTAATCTTATTGTATAGATAAGAAAGAAACAAGATGTTATTACTTATTCAAATACAGAAACTGAATTCAGAGGTATGACTCTTAGACTATGTGAAACATTATGATTAAAACTTTTATTGCAGGATTTAGGTTATCCATTAAGGTAATTGATTTGACTATATCATGACAATAAAATAACATGTGATATTGACCATAATTCATTTCAACATGAATGTACAAAACATGTAGAGGTAGACATTATTTATTAAGGAGAAATTGGATAAAAAAAAAATATGAAGTTGCCTAAGATCAAATTTGAGGATTAATTGATCAATATTCTCACTAAAGCAAATTTAAAGGTGAAAGTTCTTAAAGTTTTTAAATAAGTTGAGCATGTATGACATTTATGCATCAACTTAAAAGGGAGTGTTGGGTTTTTTGATTTTATGTATAAGGATTTAGAGTTAATTTCTTTATATTAATTTTCTTATATTTATATACAATTAGTTTTCTAAGTTAGGTTGATTAGTGTTATGTGTATATGTGTTTATTGTGCCATTCTTATTATCTTAATAAAATAATTAGAAAAAGTTTTTTTCCTATTAAAAACAAAAAACTAGTTGACTCAGTGGTTTAGGCTAGTTCTCTTTGAATTTTAATAAGAACATATGATCATGATTTATGAGGGTTACCATGTGTTCCTATTAAATGCTTGGAGCTCAACCAACAATAATTAAGTGGTAGCTCAACTGGTAATAGTTAACTTTAAATACTTAATGAAAGGTGATTTCAGGTTTATTTTAGTCATTTTAGTTTTTTCTTTTCCTTTCCCTTCTACATTTCCTTTCTTTCTTTCCTTTCCTTTCCTTTTGTTTTTTTTTTTTTATCTTTATCAAAAACCACTTAATATAATTAATCGTAGTTATAAAATTTGGCAATGTTGGTTGACTCGGGTGACCCGAGGCCTTGACCGAGTTTGAAGAAGCTAAAATCTAGGCTGTAATTGGCTCGAAGAATTTCACATGACCCATTAGGTCAACTTGTACTTCGAGTGACCGGAAAAAACCCGTTAGGTCAACTAGTACTTCAGGTGACCCAACAGAGACCCGCCCATTGTTTTCTTTTCATTTTTATCTTATCATGCCAATATTTTTTTAACAAACTGAAAAATTAAATCAATGAATAGCCATGTTGAATAGACATTTTTTATTCAACCAAACTGGTAATTTAATTCAATGAACATTTATAGCATGGCCAAGTTAACATATTTTCTGGGAGCATATCCCTAAAAAATAAAGAGATCAATAACAACAACAACAACAACAACAATAATAAAACACAGTTACCAAAAGAGTTATGGTTTTAGTTAAAAGATGGATAAAAAAAAAGGTAATTAAAAGTTTTTTACTTCCTCAACCCAACTTTATATTGGTTAATAATTTATATCAAAATTTATTATATAAATAATAGAAAAAGCTTTTATTTTTTAATGTGGGATATAAACCTATTAATATATTTATTATATGTTCACAAAAAAAATTTTTGTTTTTTTCAACGTGAAATAAATTTTTTTTTATTTAAATACTTCAACTTAAAAGAAAAAGATAATATCTTTTCAATGTAAAATAAAACAAAGAATTTTTGAAATTTTATTACTTATAATATATATAAACTACGTACATCTATATAAATTAAATTTTTTTTATATGACATTAAATTTTAAATAATTGTTTTTATTTTTTTTTAAAATGACGCTGAGTTAATTCTCAAACTTAGTTCGAAAACTATGAATGTAATATAATGTAATGAACTGTGGTGCACAGACATTCTAAGTTTGACAATTTTGCTAATTTTCTAAGTTTGACAATTTTGCTATTTTTTAAAATTTGAAATGTGAGCCTGACACGTTTTAGGGTTGACCAGCAATCACCCGCTGCTGTCCTGACATGGTGACAAATACTTAACATGATTATTTTCAAAGTATAATGTATTTATAATTATATTGAAATAATATTTTTTATTTTAATATTAATATATTAAAATAATTTAAAAATAAAAATAGTTTATTTAAAATAAAAAATAATTTTAAATTCTTTAAAAATTCCGGTTGAAATGCAGGGCAAATACCCTTGAAGAGATCACAAAGTATTAAACCCAACCCCTTTAAAATCAGATTTTGTGCTATTATTTTTGCTTGGTTGTGTATTTTGGATAAAATGTTGGGATATCAAATTTCGTTTTTGTAAATGTTGGTGAGTGAATAAGTGCTTACTTACTGCTTGTTTGGTAATAAGGTTCAATTTATTTTTTTGGGTTAAAATTTGTTTTTTTTTTTAATTTTACTATAAATTAATTTTTTTAATGTTTTTCAATTATTTTGATTTGTGTTAATATTAAAAAAAAAATTAAAAAAATTATTTTAATTTACTGTATTTTTGCGTCAATTAGTTTTATTCTCCTTTCCGCAGGTGCTGAATGCTAATTATAAGCAAAGAGTCAAGATAAACATACTAAATAAAGGGGTACCTACCCTTATCTTTGGACGAAACCCACGTTCAATCCTTCGTGCACCAACCTCCTACTACATCGAAGCTAAATGTACATTTAATTTCCCTTTTTCCTGTTGTCCTTTGGTTTCTGGCCTGTTTAGCTAGAATTGCTCTATGAAGTTGACCAAATTTGTAAGTTTCAGAAAATGCTAGCTTAAAGGGAACTTTTTTTTTTTTTGATATGGATCGTTACATGATTTCTGTTTGTTCTTGTTCCTTATACTTGTCTTTTTGACGTTTTCAAGTTTATTGATTCAACACTGAAATTTTACGTTTAATGTCATAGGTTCTGGCATGTTGGGGTTTGTTGATTGTTTGAGGTATGGGTGATTGAGAGAGAATTCAAAAGATGTTTATCCTGATTGAGAAATTATGGGTGGCAAGTAAAAACATTTCCTGAATTACGAGGGCTCACTGCATTCTGCATTTGTGGATAGATTTGGACGTTACAGTTGATCAAGGGTTCTCTTTGTTTTAGCTTGGAATGAAGAGTTCCTTCAATAGGATTTGATTGAGGCGACACTTTCGTTTGTGAGTTTTACAATACGATGATAACAGTGTTCGAGTTATAAATAGTGGGAGAGTAGTGTTATCGATATCTACCTTGGATGATGGGCCGATTTGTTTCGAGAGAAAGGGAGCTTGAAGTTGATCTTGAAAGTGGCGGGACAACCAGTGATGAGGATCGAATGAGCGATCCCATTTCAGCAAATGGACAAGCCAAGGCACTTTTAATGGAGGCATGGACTGTGCCTGTGGGTTTTCTAGGACTGGTGAATTCATCAAGCTTTGGCGAGGTTGGTGCTGAGGATGTGGAATTGTTGATAGACAAGAATTCAGAAGGAAAAGAGGGACAGCAGAAAGCCTTCGTGGATAGGAAGGATGTCGAAGAGAAACATATAAAGAAGAATTTGAGAAAACCTCCCAAGCCACCGAGACCTCCTAGAAGTCTGTCACTGGATGCTTCTGACCAGAAGTTGATGAAAGAAATCACCGAGCTTGCCATGAGAAAACGTGCCAGGATTGAAAGACTTAAAGCGCTAAAGAAGATGAGAGCAGCAAAGGCGTCATCTTCGAGCAGTAGCTTATCTGCCATGTTCATCACAATCATCTTCTTCCTCATTATTATCTATCAAGGTAGAAAGACTTTCAGAATGGTCTTATACTAGAAACTCTATTCCATACAACTCATATGCTGCATGTCTAGTATATTCACTAGCAAGCTGCATTTTTTGTCCAAAATTTGTCATGATAATATTAAACATGTTCCCACTTTACAAAATATGCTGATAGACAGCTCATACGAAAATTGCCCCTGATAAACATCTCTCCCATGGTTTCTACTTTACAGCTATGCTTTGGTATTATCTTGTAGTGTTTTATTTAACATCAGTTGTCTTCTGAATGTCATGGAAACTGTCCAGTAAATATGAGTGAAATGTGCATAATATTTTTCTGATTTTTCTTCTTCTTGGAATCATACGCTTAGTGTTTTGTTTAATAACATAATTGGTTTCTTATTCATCAAAAAACATAATTGGTTTCTACTGTATGTCATGGAATCTGACTAGTGACCAGTAAATGTAAGTGAAGTGTTTCAAATATTTTTGCTATGTTTTTCTCTTGGAATGCATTTTTTTGAGTAAAATTTGTGTTAATCTATAACAATCAAAGTACATCAAATCGGTACTTCCTCCTAGCAAAGTCTGCAGAATAAGCGGACAACTCCGTAGTAAATATGTCGTCAGGGATGCATTAGTACAGGTGTACCTAGTTGATAGATGCACAGCTTCATCATTTACATGTCCTATATGACTAGCAAGTGATAATTGAGCTTCGGAAGCCATTAACATCATCACATAATGCAGAATTGCTTCAACGTCAGCATGATTAGGAGTAAACTCCCGTGAGTCTTCATCCAGCAACAAACAATCTATTTCAAGCTAAAAGTCACGCATCCTCTTTCAAGTGGTCAGCTCAGCTTCTTTGATGCCATGAACTCAACCAACTTACTGCTCAGAGCGAGAAAAGACAAACCTTGAATTTGGCTGCTGCGGAATTATCAGAGCAGTACCTGAAAACTGAAAAAATCCCTTAACATCCCTGCTTTTTAGCTTTTATTCCATGCTCGATCAATAATTCATCCCAACTTCCCACCAGGTGAAAACACGGTTATTTTTTTTTGCCGGAAATGATTGCTTAAGATTGTATTATCGTACTTGTCTTTAGTTCTCAGGTTTTCTCTAGTTTCATGTACCATGCTACAGATGCACGGCCATCAAAATACCATTTATATTCGTTTGATCCTTGTATCGAAATTCAGTAAAATTCCTACAGATGTGAAATTTTTCTGATGCTGAAGTCAAATCTGCCTAGATTCCTCTCGTGTTGCTTTTTCCCACAAAAGAATAATTCTTTTTACTCATTTGTGAAATGCCAGTTAATCAGTGTCCAACAACTTTAAATCCTGCTGTTCTATGGAATTATACATCAACCTTGATGTTAACAAAGGGCGAGGAGAGAAGTTAACTGACAACTTCACATAATACAACCTCTCTAACGGGCAATGTGTATAGGCTTTGAACTTGACTGCTCGTTAAATCGCTTTCTAAACTTGCAATATAATTGTTAGGAACTTCTTTTGTTTGTACCCATTCATTATCGTGCGTGTTTATGCATGGATCGATGTGTATATCTACAAAAAACTTAGTAGATAAAAACAGGATGGATTATTTTCAAGAAGCTTCTTGGAGCTTACACCGGAGAAGAAATGATCAGCAAGTTGGCCTTGCTCTCTCTTCCATGTTCATGAGTAGGATATGGAATCTTGTGTTCTTATTATTGATCTCTAATCAACTACAATTGATAGATACAATGCTTATTGACTAATGCAATTGCTTCACTTTCCATATTATTACTCTGGGAAGCTGTTTGTGGGCAATTTCTTTTGGCTAATCTCTGAAGCTTGGTAAGAGTTTGCTGTCTAAGAATGTAAGAATTATGACATTTAGTTGCTGAGATTTCTCAAATGGTGACATTTCTTTTGTTCATAAAGCGTGCTCGCTTCAAATTTTCTTTTCCTTTTATTTTCACCGTCAGGTAGCATCCTCTGATTAGTTCGTGCGCACCACCAAGTCAGATTCACCTTTTCGATGTAGTTAGAATTAGTAGGATTTTAACCTATATTATGCATCTATATATCCAATTTGTGCTCCACTCTACCAACCTCTTGAGGTTATCTCCATTTGTGTTGGAGACTGAGTTTCTATATAACGCACGACATTCTGATTTGAAGCTGCTAATTCAGTCAGCAATTTGTTCTGAGACTGTTCCGTGCTTGTTTGGCCTTGTCCCAACCTATTCTCAATATGAAGCTTTTCTTTCAGGAACTAGCTCCAGAAACAGTGGAAGCTTGTCTTTAAAAGGGTCACCTGAGCCAGCAGTTGCTACTAGTAAAGCTTTAATTTCAGTTCAGTTTTACAAGAACAGGGTTGCCTATGGGAGTGACGAATCAGGCTCTGTTATAATATCAAGGATGTTGCACAATTTAACTGTGAAAATACACTTATTCAGTAGTGTTCCTTTGACTTAAATAGCCATTACAACTTGGAATCAGGAAAAAACAAACCACATCTTCTTAGCTGAAGATTATGGTAACAGAACAACAGAAAAATTACAAAATAATAACTTAGTCATAGTCAGTACTAACAAACTATACTGACTTGCACTAACAAACTAACTTTGCTCCTGAAAGACAGGAGTTTTATTCTAATGAAAACAACTGGTTTCCAACATATCCTCCCCTAAACTGCACTTGCTTAACAAGTCAGTTTATAGTTTTGATGCTATGCACTCCCAGCAGATCACGTAGCCTTGTAAATGATTCTAACTTCAAAGGTTTTGTCAGGATGTTTTCCACTTGCTCACGAGTCCCACAATGAATTAATTCTACAGCACCTTCCTTTACCAGATCACGTAAAAAATGAAATTTCACGTCTATGTATTTTGTTCTTCCATGGAAAATTGGATTTTTTGATAACTTTATAGTGGAACTGTTGTTGCAAAAAATCTTAACACACTTGCAGGAAGAGAAACCAAGACTGTTGAGCACTCTTTTTATCCAAATACTATGACATGCACATGCAGCAGCAACTACATACTCTGCTTCTGTTGTGGAGAGAGTCACCACTGGTTGCTTTCTTGAGCTCCATGCAACTACACCTTCACTTAGAAAAAAAACATAACCAAACGTGCTTCTTCTATCCTCTACATCGCCGGCATAGTCATTGTCAGTGTAGACTTTGAGATCATCTTCAGAATTCTCTGCACTTCTTCTATAAAACACTCCTAAATTGGTAGTTCCCTTCACATGCCTGAGAACCCTTTTGCTGCTGCCATATGTGATGTTTTAGGATCAGTCATGAATTTGCTTAACATGCAGACAACAAACGCAATGTCATGTCTGGTAACTGACAGATACATCAAGCTGCCAATTATTTGCTTGAACAAGGTTGAATTCTCACTGTCTTCTCCACCATCTTTTATTAATTTTGTGCCTGGCACAATAGGATTTTTTACTGGATTGCAGCCTCCCATTCCAAATCTTTCTAAAATTTCCCCAGCATACTTCATTTGACATAAATGTATTCCTTCACAGCTCTGTTGAACCTCTACTCTTAAGAAATGCTTCATTTTCCCCAAATCACTCATGTCAAATTCTAGTTTCATTGATTCCTTGAATTTCTCACATAGCTCCACATCATTTCCTGTATAAATTAAATCGTCCATATAAAGGCTAATAATTAAGCATTTACCTCAATTTGCATGTTTAAGAAACAGTGTGTGTTCATGACTGCATTTCTCAAAACCTTTCTTCATGAAGAACCCTTCAATTCTACTATACCAGGCTCTTGGAGCCTGTTTCAAGCCGCAGAGAGCATTTTTAAGTTTCAACACTTTATGCTCTTCTCCTTTGCTAACATAGCCTTCTGGTTGCTCCACATAGACAGCTTCGTCTAATTCCCCATGAAGAAATGCACTCTTGATGTCTAGCTAGAAAACAGTCCATCCTTTCTATGTTGCTAGAGCTAAGATCAGCCTTATGGTGTCCCAAGGAGCCACAGGTGCAAAAGCTTCACTGTAGTCGATCCCATGTCTCTGAGCATATCCTTTTACTGCTAGGCGTGCTTTACATTTATTTACCTTTCCCTTTTCATTCAGCTTGGTTCGAAAAATCCATTTTACACCAATTCTCTTTATCCCTTCTGGTGGAATCACTAGCTCCTATGTCTTATTCTTTTCTACAGCTTCCATTTCCAAATCCATGGCTTTCCTCCATTTCTTCTATTTTACTGCTTCATCAAAGCATATTGGATCATCATGTACCATAAAACACATTGAGTCGTCAGGAAAACCAGCTCCATGAACATAATCATCTATCCATCTAGGTGTCTGTTTAATTCTTCCTTAAGATATAAAAGAATTATTTTCCCCTGGTGTATCATTTTCTAGTGCAGCATCATTTTCTGGTGCAGCAAGACCATTTTCCCCTAAAGTGTCACCATCTTCATCTTCCAGTACCTCAACATTCTCCCTTGATATAGTATCATCATTTCCACCTTCTATTTCATTATCATTTTCAACTCCCTCTGTACCCAAATCATCTTCTTCTACTGATTTCTCATCATAATCACTAATTTCTCCATCATTATCTATATCTTCCCAAGTAAAAATATCACTCACACCATCATCACACTTCCTCCAATTCCAGCCCTCATTCTCATCAAACACTACATCCCTGCTAACAATCATCTTTTTGGTCTTAGGATCATAAAGCCAATAGGCTTTAGATTCTTCACTAACACCTATAAACACACATTTATGACTCTTCTCATCTAACTTTGTCAGGAATATACATATTTGCAATACAGCCAAAAATTCTAAAGTACTCAACATTGGGTTTGTTTCCACTCCAACATTCTTCAGGAGTCTTTTCTTTGACAGCCACAGTTAGACTCCTATTTAACACATACAGTCCCCATCGAACTGCTTCTAGCCAGAACAGTTTAAGCATTTCCTTCTCTGAAAGCAGGCATCGAACCATGTTTAATATAGTTCGATTTTTATGTTCTGCCACTCCATTCTGTTGAGGAGTGTAGGCAGCAGTAAGTTGCCTCTTAATGCCATGATTAACACAAAACACATTGAATTCTTTGGAAGTAAACTCTCCTTCCCTGTCTGTCCTCAAACAACATATATCACATTCTGATTCTTTTTTCACAAAGCTTTTAAATACTTTAAACATGGCAAAAGTTTCGCGCTTCTCGGCTAAAAAATAAATCCAAGCTTTTCTGCTAAAATCATTTATAAAGCATAATAAGTACCTTTTTAGACTGTTTGAAGTTGGAGTGATTGGACCACATAAATCTACATGCACTAGTTGAAGTCTTCTTGAAGCTCTCCACTGACTATTCTTGGGAATGACTGCTCGATGTTGTTTGCCATGATGACATACTATGCATGTTGTGTTTGTTGCTTTGAATTGAGGAAAGCCTTTGACAAGTTGCTTGCTCTCCAAGGTTTTGAGACTCTTGTTTTTCACATGGCCATAACGACGATGCCATAGGTCAGATAAGTCATCCATACTTACTATTAAACAGTTTGAAGGTTGAGTAATCATAGTGGCTAGTAAAACAAACATCAAATTTGCTGCCATAAGAGTTTGCATAATAAGGCCTCTTGTAGGATGATATATTTTACAAGCCTTATCCTTTATAACAATAGCAAGTCCTTTCTCTTGAAGCTGTCCAATGCTTAATAGGTTGTTCTTAAGCTTAGGAATGAAAAATACATCTCTTACTACTTGAGTTAGTGCTGCAGTCACAAGTTTAACACTTCCTTTACCCATCACCATCATTTTGCTCCATTGCCCAGCTTGACTGATTGTCTGAACTGCTCATCAATTTCTATAAACCAATCTTTATTTCCTGACATGTGATTAGAACATCCTGAGTCTAGAAACCAGCCTCTTCTTTGCTTGTTTTCTTGTCCTGAACGTAAGCCATTAGTAGAAGTTCTTCCTCTTCATCCATCTCGGCATAACGTGCACCTTTTTCCCAACTAGGATACTCATTCTGAAAATGTCCTAGTTTGTGACATTTATAGCATTCCACAGTAGCTCTATTGAAACTATGTCTTCCTCTACCACGTCCACCTTTCCAAGCTTCTCGTCCTCTTCCTTTTC
This sequence comes from Populus nigra, assembly GCF_951802175.1. Taxonomy (NCBI): domain Eukaryota; kingdom Viridiplantae; phylum Streptophyta; class Magnoliopsida; order Malpighiales; family Salicaceae; genus Populus; species Populus nigra. The sequence goes on along the minus strand of NC_084855.1, from coordinate 15,373,189 downwards.
CTGCTTTGTCTTCATGAGTAACTTTAAGAACTTGCTCTTCTTCTCATTGATTGTTCATCCTTTGCTCATGCACTAAAAGACTGCTCTAAAGTTCATCTATAGTCATTGTAGTCATATTGTTAGATTATTCAATTAAACAGACCACATAGTTGAATTTGGAGATCATTGATCGAAGAATCTTTTCTGTGATCATTGTTTCATTTAGATTTTCACCATGAGCCTTCATTTTGTTGGCTATGGATAAAACTCTAGCAAAGTAGGCATTTACAGTTTCTCCTTCTTTCATACAAAGAATTTTAAAATCATAGCGTAATGATTGTAACTATGCTCTCTTAACCCTTGTTGAGCCTTGAAATTTTTGTTTCATGGAGTCCCAGATTGCCTTTGAAGAGCTTCTGTCAAGAATGGTTTCAAGCATGTCTCGTTCAATTGCTTGATATAAAAGATTCTTTGTCTTCAAATCCTTTAACTTGTTTTCTTCATACTCCTTCGTTTGAACATCTGTGAGTGGACGACTTTCTGATACTGCTGAGGAAAAAGATGTTGCTTCTCTTGTGACATCCACCATGATGCCACGATCTACAACATTCTAATACTCTTTGGAACGAAGCAGATTTTCCATCAGTTCAGCCCAATGATCATAGTGTCCCACAAACTTAGGCACATAGCCGTTGCTGCTTCTTTCTGTCATTTTAAAAAAACACTCAAATCCTTCTTATCACTCTTGTATTCATAGTCAAGCCTTGTTAAGAGGCTCTGATACCAAATGTTATAATATCAAGGATCTTGCACAATTTAACTATTGTGTTCCTTTGGCTTAAATAGCCATTACAACTTGGAATCAGGGAAAAACAAACCACATCTTCTTAGCCGAAGATTGTGGTAACAGAACAACAGAAAAATTACAAAACAATGACTTAGTCATAGTCAGCACTAACAAACTATATTGACTTGCACTAACAAACTAACTTACTAGCTCCTGAAAGACAGGAGCTTTATTCTAAGAAAAACAACTAGTTTCCAACAGGCTCGGGGTCTTCTGAGCGTGTATCCTTGTGATTTGTATATTGTGATAATAAGCGGTGAAGTTTCACCACTATTCTCTCGATTCATGCATTCAATCTTTCATATTTTTTACATTTCAGAAATTCTATTTGTTGCACCAATAATCTATTATTACATGCACCGTGAAAGATAAAGTAGGAAAAATAAATTGACGCACCTGTCGATATTCATCTTAGACATATTTTAGTGATTATGCCTCTGTATTTTAAAATGATGTTTTGGATTTTATATATATATATATATATATATATATATATATATATATATATATATATAAAAAATCCAAACATGCATATATTCTTATAGTCAATTCATGTTATTTGAGATTCTTAATCATATATACTCGACCTTAATAAAAATATATAAATTATATCTTATAATTTGATATTTATACGTGGAAAGAACTTGATTGAAAATAATAACAGCATAAATGACACATAATTTTACTTCAATATAAAAAATAAAATTGTAAAAACTTTAGAAACATTAAGATGAATTATTAGGATATCAAGGATATTTTTCATGTTTTATATTCATAAAAACAAAATATACAACATACATCTTAAATAAAAGCTTATTATATGATCTTTCACTTGGTCAAAATAAAAATAATTAACAATAAACATAATATAGAAATTCTTTATTCAAAGTTTTCTTATTGAAAAAAGTTATTTTTGACTGCTCTTACCCTATTTTACATAATTGATGGTATTATACATACAATTTATATGTTAGACACATGATTTAAACATATTGATTAAACTATTTATCATGTGTTAAGATAATATTTTATGTATAAAAAAAAAGACAGAAGATAGATAAATAGATTTGAATTCATAAAAGAATTAAAAAAAAAACTCTTGTGAGTGTTTGTCTATACACTATCCAACCATACAGGAAAATCAATACGATTAGGGGAAAAAGAAAAATCATCAAGGCCGATCGACATGATCAGTGTGGAAAAATATAGAAATGCCTTTATCCACTTCCAACTATTTAGATGGTGTTTGCTCTAGAGTGACACAATTAATGGTACATCTTTCTATGATGTAGTTCAAAGTTCAAACCAAGAGTGTGCTCAATTTCTCTGCATTTAAAAAACCAAGAAGATGGTGTCAAGAAGGTGTCAAACTATAAGAACAGTAAAGGAGAGATGTCAATTCACCAATCGGTAGATGGTTGTATGTTTTCCATATAAGGTGAGCAAATGATAAAAGAAACGGAAAACAGTGAAAAAATACCATGTAAAAATAAAAGCCAAGCAATTTTATTGGAGGTCTAAAAAGTCATATAAATAATAAACTCTAAAACAACTCGTTATTGGGCTCATTCCATTAAATAAGATTGTCCAGCATAAATAAAGTATAAATAAATAATTAAGATAAAAAGAAATACAATAAAATAGGTATGTATAGACTTAATCTCCCAACCGAAGACTGATAGGCCAAGCAATCATTCATCGTCTTCGTCCATATATTCGTGTAATCTACTGTATAGGTCTAGTGTCTTCACCAACTCTCACAGAGTTAGAAAAACTCAACCTCGTCGAGTGTATATCTGAACGACTCTGATAGTACTCCTAAAAATTGAGATCAATCCGCTGCAATTTATCTCTAGTAATTAAAATACAATCTGAATCAAATTGTCTCACCCAACGAACTGGGAATCGTTGAATCTTACCACCCTTAGTAAAAATAATGTATTCCTCTAGAATAACATCAATATTTTTCTTTTGTATCGATGATAAAGTGGATAGAGTTGGGGTTTTAAGAGGATCTTCAGGAGTGAGACTAGGTGAAGTCTCAAAGGATCATAGAGGATGAGTTGTGGTCTCTTGTATGCAATCAGACCATCAATGTTAAAAGTGGATCTAATGCCAAATTCAAGTGGTAAATCAATAACATAAGCATTTGAGCAAACTCGTTAAAGCACTTTGAATAGTCTAGCACTATATGCTTGCAATTTATGATTGTATCATGATATAATCGCTAATACTATATTCATTGTGATGCATATACAAATTAGTTTGAAGTTTGTATTGCACATTACTTTATTGAATATGCTTAGTGATATTGACATTCAAATCCTGAACTCTACTTGCAAATGACTCGGGTGACTCAGACAACTTAGCATAAAGAGACATTTGAAAAATATCTAAAGGTCTTCTAGGTTTGTAACCATGTACACCTTCAAATGGACTCATTCCTATCGACCTATTGACCAAACTATTAAAGGTAAACTAACTTGTAGGAATAACCAAATGTCAATTCCTATTGTTACAATCATGAGCCAAACATTTTAAAAGGGTACCTAAACTCTTATTAACCATCTCAGTTTGACTATCAATTTGGAGGTGGTAGGCACTAGAAAATTTCAACTTATTTCTCATCATATACTAAATGGTTTTCTAGAAGTAACTCATAAACCGTACATCCTTATCCGAAATTATGGTCTAAGAAAAGACATACAATTTGATAATTTCATCAAAATAAAGTTTAACAACTCTAGAAGCATATGTGGTCTTAGTACCATGGATAAAGTAAGTCATCTTAGAAAAACATTCAAAGAATATAAATATAGAATTATGCTTCTTCACGGTACGTAAAAACCCAAACATAAAATCCATACTTTTATCTTGTTAAGGACAAGTGGGAATATGAAGGGGAGTTTAAAGACCAGTGTTTTGTTTCCTATGCTTAGCTAATTGACATGTTTAACATTGACCAATCAATTTAGCTACATCTCTCTATGAACTACACTAAAGAAACTGACATTCCACCTTCTCAATGGTCTTATTTCTCTCAAAGTGTCCTAAAAAACCTCCCACGTGAATCTCTCAAAGCAAAAAATCACGTATTGATATTTTGCAGGATACAAATCTTGTTGTATCGAAACAAATACTCTTCTTAAAGGTAATAGCCAACTCTCGATGTATCACACCCAGCTTCAAGCATTTTAGTAAAGTCAAGAATAAAGTCTCCATCATCTTTTTCTTAACCTTTTTAAATACCTTACTAGTCACTTTATTCAATTGAAATTCATTTTACTTCAAACAGTTTATAATAAAACAAAAATAAAAAAATAAAAGTTTTTTTCTTACGCTATTTGAATTTTTAGAACTTCATTAACAGTGGACATTTTAAAAGACACTACAAGGTTTTATTTATTTAAATAGTTAATAAGCTGCACTTTTAATTTTGTTAATGAAATTTAGATGATAATTTTATTTTAAATAAACTCTTGAAATGTTGGCTCTACCGATAAAAAAAAATTCGATATACACATAGCATAATCATAATAATTACCCACATGAAATTGCTGTAAATGTAGTTGCTTCAACTTATTATAGAAAATACCTCCTGTAATTAACTTTTAAAGGTAAAAGCCAAGGCATATATATGCTATGCTTAGCTGAATTGACATATTTCATATTAGTAAAACCTGTGTATAAAGAAATGACTTGCAATAGGAAAAAAAAAAAAAAAAAACTCCTTGTCGGGATTTGTACATTAATGATGCCCGAAAGGTCTCTTTCTCCACCCCAGGAGAGCCCACCATTAAATTCAAAGACCTGCGCATATGCTATGCTTATTGCTTAGCTGCAAACACACCTAAATTTTATGGTTGGGTCATAAATTGCAGCAGTCTTAACTGGCATGGCAGGCTCACACGACAGCTTTCTGTTGATTCTTCCCCTTACCCTTCACAGCTTGCAGGGTTCAACGGGTCCTCTTTCCTGGCTGAAGCTTCATTATTTTGCTTTTTTTAAAATAATAATAATAATATAAATTATATTTTAAGATTTTATTTAATAGTTTATGTTATTAGATTGAAATAATTCTTTGATATTATATCAAAACTTTAATATCAAATCTTATTATTTTTATCTATTTAATAAAAATTAAATATAAAATAATATAAATTTTAACCTCATACATAATATGGAGTTGAAAAGGTTTCTTTTTGACACTTTCAACCTTCTGTAAAATGCCCCGGGCACCGGCCGAGCAAGCAAAAATCAGATGACTGCTCTGGTCCGTATAGAATGACCATTGGACATATGAGCTGTTAGCATTTATGAAGAGATAGACCTTATGTCGGCACAATTCGTGACCCGATATTTGCGAACCATTACTGATCACTTTACAGAACTCATTTGATCAGCGTTGATCTGGCATGAATTCCACAAATTCGTGTTGATCCGTAGCTATAGTAGTGTTCCCGTTAACAATTTTCTAAAACGCGTAGGAAAAATACTATAACTTCACTCACATGTTTTGTTTTGTTTTTTTTAGTATGTTTTTTTCCATTCCCCGCATGTTTTTTCTTTTTTCTTCTTTTTTTCTTTTTTTTTTCCCTCAAAATTATCTTTTTTTTATATATATATTTTTTAAAAATTATCTTTGTTGATTTTATTTTTTACTATTAAAATGATTAAGAATTTAGTTTCATAGATTTTTTCTTTGAAACATTGTTTATTGCTACAGTATTTCTCTACATAGTTTTTATTTTGCTATAGTGTTTTTCCACATGTTTTTTTCTAAAATTATCTTTATTGAATTTATTTTTTTTAATATTGAGATGGTTAAGAATTTAGCTTTGTATTTTTTTCTTTAAACATTTTGAATTGCTACAGTGTTTCCCCACATGGTTTTTATGCTTTTTTAACGATTTTCTCCAAAATTATCTTTGTCGATTTTTTTTTTATATTGAGTTGGTTGAGAATTACAACTGTAATTTTTCTCACAAAACATTGTGGATTGTTATAGTGTTTCTTTACATAGGTCTTTTTTCTTTTTTGTTTTCTTTTTCTTTTTTAATGATTTTTTTATATGATTTTTTTCAAAATTGTCTTTGTTGCTTCTATTTTTTTAATATTAAGCTAGTTGATAATTTAGCTTTGTATTTTTTTTCTTTAAAGCACAGTGGATTGCTACAGTCATTCCCCACATATTTGTTTTTGGTATGAATTTTTTCAAAATTATCGTTGTTAATTTTATTTTTTTAATATTGAGTTGGTTGAGAATTACAACTATATATTTCCTCACAAAGCACTATAGATTTCTTCAGTATTTTCCTATATGATTTTTTTTCTTTTGTTTTTTTATTTTGTTTTCTAAAAAAAAATTTGTAGTTTTTTTTTTGAAAACATTGTAGATTGTAATAGTCTTTCTCCGTATAATTTTTTTTATATAACTTCATGACAATGCACAGGCATGCCACAAGCCCGCGGCAGCGCATGGGCATGACATCTAGTATACTATCAAAAAATGTATATTAGTTGAAAGTGTAAGCCAGTTTTATATATATATATATAAAGCTTGTGTCCAAACCAGATATTTACACCTCTCAATATAAGTTAAAACATAGATATAAAACCCTACACATCTCGACGGATTGACTCGGAGCCCAAGCGATCTAACATAACCCAGGTAAAACACTTTGTTTTTACATTTTTTTATAAACCTAAAAAACCATAAACTTAATTTGTGAATATTTAATTTCTTATATTTTATTTTTATAACCTACATGCATAATAAATATTTTTTAAGTTTTTTATATGAGATATTAAAACCTTAAATATATATTTTTAATTTTTTTTAAAATTAATTCAAGTTAATCTATATAACCTAAAATCCAATTCCTTAATTAAATCAACCCTCGAGCTAAATTTAATGCTGTACTTTAAAGAATTAGATGGTTCGGACTGGTTTTCTTGTCAAGTGAATGATTCCACGCATTTAAAATTTCCTACAAGGAGTGGATTGAAAGTACAATTATTTGGACACGAAGTTTTGCGAGGTTGACGGGGTCACTTGTCACAGAGATATATGAAGGCCTACGTGCCATGCACGACCTGTCGTGGGTGCCGAGAGAGTTTCACCTTGTCCCTCTTTGAAGTACACTAATCTGCGAGGAGTCAACGGGAGCCATCTATACGGAAGTACTATTCAAAGCGTAGGATTGCTGGCCTGCATGGACTTGACAAATTAGAATATCTAGTTAGGAAATTTCAAATAAATAATAAATAAAAAGTTGAAATAGCATGATGATGATGTCTACCACTTACTGATATCATTATATAATTAAATTTATTAGGAGTTAATTAAATTCAGTTGTCTACAAATACAGTGCTAGCAGACTGTACACTTCAATAGATTTTAACTAAAATTCGAATTTTAACAACTACAATTTTTTAATTGTAATTATGCATAGGAAATTTACTATTATACTTCAATAATAGTCCTGATTGTTAAAATTACGATTTAATTCATAACATCATATAATTTTATAAATATATATTTAATTGTGCTGAATCGTTTTAAAAACTTGAAAATTGATAGTCCTGTCAAAAACCTTAATTTTTCATTTATGTTCAACTTATTTTTTTTGACAATATACTTTAAAAGTGATTGGTTAATAGTTGAGTCTACATGAATTTCCACCAAATCTTAGCTATCGAATTAAATAAACAATATTCATATGCACATGTCATTCCTAAAATTGTGTTTATTAGTGTACTAAAATAATATATATATATATATATATATATATATATATATATATATATATATTTGATTGAAGAGATAAAGATAAAAATATAAAATAAATTTATTTCTAAAATAATTTTAGAATGAATTTATATCAATTCAAAACATAAAGGACATGATAACATATCTTTTATATTAAGACAATAACCAATCAGAATTTTTTTAAAAAAAAACTTAATAATAAATAAATGTTCAACTAATTATGAATAAAATTTAGTATTCCATGTAATTATTAAAAAAAATTGCATTCCATAAAAGAATGCCTCTTTAAACACTTTTTTTACTAGTCATTTTTTAATTCTTTATTTGGTTGACATCAATGTAATTAACTGCTATATTTTCTTGTTGAATCAAACATATCATGAAGCAATAAAAAAAAATATACGAACAAGGGTTATTCTTAGACGATATATTATTAAGATCGAGCGTATTCTTTTATGTTAATCTAATACTTTCAGTAAAATTTAATAAATTCATCTGAGTGCTAATCTCATATTTGAACTTAGAAAGAAAATCAAGTAACAAAAAATACACTACCACGTCACTCCTTTGAATTATTTCTGAAAGCATTTGCTCATGAGCTAGACTTTATCTTAAGAGTGAAGAATGAGAGTGGTTATAATATGAGGCATTTACATACATAATATTTTTAAAACATATTTTTATTTTCAATATATTATTCTAATAAGGTGAGGTATAAGAGATACTTAAAACTAATATGTGGATGTTTATTATAAAATATGCATACTGAACTGACCCACATGAAAATTTCATATGGAGATATCATATATGTCTATGGAAAGATTCACATGACGGTACTTGACTTAAGATTACTAAGTTATTTTATATAGAGAGTGTTATGTTTTGATCATATTACATATTATCTTGGTAAAGGTAACAAATTGATGGACATTGGATATAACATAAACTATATGAAGGTATTTGAGTGATCAAGAGAGGATTCATCACCCTAGATGAATTAGAAAAAAATATTCCACATGTTCTCATATAGTATTAATTGTTAAATCATTGCGTAAGGCGGAATGAAATTTGAAAAGAGTTTTAAATTTTATTTAAAGGATTAATGACTATAATGTTGGGAAAAAAAATATGATTTGACATGGCAAATACACTCCATGCTAAAATATCTAAATCATAATATTATTAATAAATGGATAATAATTACACTGAGAAACCGGTCACTAAAAGATTAAGTCAAACCACCTATAATTTTCCTAATATTTGAGGGATCATGACATGTTACTAGACAGTGTATTTGATCTTCAAATATAAATTAATCAATTATTAAATTAATAATAAATTAAATTGTTTGATTTATTTAATTCAAATTATTTGGAATTATAATTTATATTTGAACCAACATATTAGGAATAATCAAGTAGAGACTTGATTGATTAAATTTCTAAAATTATTCTAAAATAATATGTGGATATTATTTAAAGAGAAAATATATATTTTATCATTTAAAGGATTTTTAGGATTCTCTATAAATATGAAACTATGTCTTTTATTTTTTATAAGAGATTGTCTGTTAGACAGAAAAATTATGCAAGTCACAAAATAAAGAGCTAACACTCTAAATATAGCAATCTCTCTCTACTAAATAAAAATTTAAGAAATTTATCACCGGTGGTTCGTGTAGATTATCATTGAAAGCTGAATAATTGGACGATTTGTGCTTTGTGACAAACTAGCTTTTAAAAAATTATTCTAACTCGGAGAAGATCAAATTTTTAGGTAATAAATCATAAACAACTCTAAATCTGTCTAATAAAATCCTAAAAACTTTCAAATAATATTTTAAATTTATTATTTTTACTATGTGTATGTATATTTAAGAACCCAACAATATAAAGATACTAGTAGTAGATATACTCAATGATCAAATGATCATAATACATGAACTATGTATGTAATTGACCCCGTGGAGTACTAATAATTAAGAAGCTATTAAAACTATGGACTTATCAAGATATTATCGATCAAAACTACCCTTATAGTTGGAGGACCCTTTAAGGTTTTACTAAAAAAACAAAATTTCAAACTCATAAGAAATTTTATGGTGCTTCGAGAGTAATTAATGGAATCCTATTAATTACTTCTTGAGTTCATTTTAAAAAAATAGATATAAGTATAAAAGAGAAATTTTAAATAGAAATATTTTTATTGGTGGATGATGAATTTCTTCTTTTATTTTCTCTTTGTATTTTTTTTTCTCTAAAATGAACCCAAAATGTAACTAATAAGATCTCCCTGAGCACCAACTATTTCTAAACAATAAAAAAACACAAAAACAAAGACAACAACCATCTAAATTATAAACACAAACCCTCTATTCGTTGATAAGTTTCCTTCGTTAATAAGTTTCCTGTTAGATAGCAATGGTCCAGAGAAACGGTCCCAACTACTTGAAGCTTCCCTTCGCAATATGGATGGGCCCTGCTATACATATATTTGAAGAGAGATTCGTTCCAATTTGTAGATCATCATCTCCCCTACTTTCAAGATTTCCATTTAACAGCATTTAAGGAGGTGGCCTAATGGGGAAAGGAATTTTTTTTTTTTGTCTGTATTTGAGCTTGATTTTCATATCCATTATACTTATAGAATGTTTAGTAAATTTAAAAATTAACTGTGGTGTACATAAACTGACTCGAATACTCTGAATTATATATAAAAAAAATTAGATTTTCATCTAACATAACATATGTGGATGAAAATTCCAAATTTTAATTGGCCAATCATCCCAAAGAAAAATAATATTTAACCGTTTATACATGAATTAATTCATTTAATTAGATCAAAATCTAATTCTCCTTTTATTCACTTTTGGTGCATTTGACCTTGTACAATAGCAGGGTGAGAAAAAAAAATTTAATTTTTTTTTTTTGAAATGAGAGGTTCTAATCTGAGATTTTTTGAAACAACAAATATGTATGTTTGCAGGGTTACCAGGCTACCAGCTAAAAGCTTAATTGTATATAGCATGCAGAGGTTTTCTTTTTAAAAATCTTGATATCTAGGAAGTTTATAGTTTTTTTATTAAGATCATAAATGAATTATTTACTTTTAAATTAAAAGTTATCAAGATGAATGCTAAACTAATCATCTAAAATTCATAATTATTTCATAACATAATTCAAATCAGTAACATTAATCAGCTATAATAAATATAACAATTATATATTAATCCTCAATTTATTACCTCGGAAAAGAAAAAAACATCGTCGTATTTGGTGTCCAAGTGACGACGCGGTCTTGAGTTATTGATATGAACCGTGTTGTCTTTTTCTATTTTGGTACAGTTCGTTGCCGTGTTGTATTGTTGTTTATTTATTTTGTTTTCAAAAATATGCTTTATGAGCGGTCAGCACGGAAATAACGGAATCTGGCTACGGGGAAAAGTTCCCAGAACTGATGGCATGCTTGTAATAATAAGCAATTGCAAGGGCTCTATTATACGTGCTACAATATAAAACAAGGATGGTTCTAACAAGAGCAGACACCATGCACAACACCTCCAGCGATATTGGCACTGTAAAAGCTGAAAAAATGTTTCCAAGGGCGTTTTTCTTCCAAGACCTCTTCTTCTTTTTCTTTCGCATTATCTCTAGACAGTTCAGGAACCCAAAAGGTCTGCAAAGAAGCTTTAGCAATGTCCATGCAGCCCATGGCAAATACCAGAAGTATGCTCCTCTTTCTTTTAGATCAGACTTATCATCCAAGACATTGGTCTTTAATGTGGAAGGAACTTTGCTGAAATCATACTCTTTGTTTCCTTACTTTATGCTTGTGGCTTTTGAAGCTGGAAGCTTATTAAGGGCCCTTATTCTCTTTCTGTTATACCCATTTATTTGCTTAGTTGGTCAAGATATGGGCTTAAAGATAATGGTAATGGTTTGCTTCTTCGGGATAAAAAAAGAGAGCTTTAGGGTTGGAAGTGCTGTTTTGCCGAAGTTTTTCTTGGAGGATGTTGGGTTGGAGGCACTTGAGGAATTGAAAAGAGGAGGGAGGAAAGTGGCCGTGAGTGATCACTTCCCTCAAGTCATGATTGAAAGCTTCCTGAGAGACTACTTGGATGTTAACTGTGTTGTTGGGAGGGAGCTAAAGACGGGCTGTGGGTATTTTTTGGGACTCTTGGAAGAGAAGAAGAAAGACATGCTACACTTGGAGGAGATACTCGGAAAGGATAGTATTATTAGCCATGACGATATCATTGGCATTAGTCAGTTAAATAGCTCTCTTGATCATCCTTTATTTTCCCATTGCAAGGTGAGCTTTTCTTTTCCCGAACATCAATTCATATATATATATATATATATATATATATATATATATATATATATATATCCTTTGTTTTTTTTTTTCTTGAGCCGTAAACCAACATTTCCATGCATTTGCCTTGTGTATATAAGCAACTGAGTCCTTTGTTAAGTGCTTTTTGCCTATATATGCATGTTTTGAGAATATATTTTAGCTAGTAACAATTAACGGAAAGGGACACTGAATTGTTTCTTTTTTTATATATAATAAAGGGACATTGATTTATTTATTTATTTTGGTGGAGAGGGGAGAGAGGGGCATTTATTGATTTGATGATAATATTGTTAATTCTTTAACATTTCCTTTATTCTTTGGTACATTTTTAATTAGTTTTCAACTTTGAGACTCGTTTATGAAGGAAAATTGAAAATAACTACTCGAGATTTCTGCTGGTTACATTTTTTTTTCCCCTTACATGACTACTCTAAATTTCTCGTACTTAATGCTGCTTTCTTGCTTTCTCACAACAGGAGATTTACTTGGTCAGAAGGGTAGACAAGAGAAGCTGGCAACACCTCCCAAGAGACAGATACCCTAAACCCCTTATTTTCCACGACGGTAGACTTGCTCTAAGACCAACCCCACTGGCCACTCTAGCATTATTCATGTGGGTCCCTTTTGGCTTCGTCCTTGCCTTGATCAGGGCCGCTGTGGCTTTATCTCTTCCATACAGCATGTCCATTCCCACACTGACTTTCACTGGGGTTAAAGTAGAGATATCTAAACCCAAATTGTCTTCTTCAGTGCTTCGAAGCTCAAAAGAAAATAAATCCAAAAAAGGACTCCTTTATGTCTGCAATCATAGAACATTACTAGATCCTCTGTACCTTTCTTTCGCATTAAAGAAAAATTTCACCGCTGTCACATACAGCCTTAGTAGATTGTCAGAGATACTGTCACCAATCAGGACCGTTCGCTTAACTCGTGATCGCGAACAAGATGCAAAGATGATGGAGAGACTGTTAAATCAAGGGGATCTTGTGGTTTGCCCAGAAGGTACCACATGTAGAGAGCCATACCTCTTGAGATTTAGCCCGTTATTTGCTGAGATGAGCGATGACATAGTGCCTGTGGCTTTGGACACCCATGTGAGCATGTTTCATGGCACAACTGCCGGTGGGCTCAAGTGCCTAGACCCACTTTTCTTCCTCATGAACCCTCGACCAAGTTACACTATTCAGTTGCTCGACGGCGTATCTGGACTGTCCACATGCCAGGACAGTGATAAATCAAGATTTGATGTTGCCAATTACGTGCAGAGTGAGATTGGCAAGGCATTGAGCTTTGAGTGCACCAAGCTTACAAGAAGAGACAAGTACTTGATTTTAGCTGGCAATGAAGGCATAACTTGCAACCAACGGTGAAATCCAAATTTTCCTAACCAGATTTGAGCGCCGAGAACGTTCAAATTTGTTGTATGTCAAGGGCACCATTGAATTGTTTATTGTTGTTGTGGCCACATAGGTGGCACTCTATTTTTTTATTTTAGTTAGTTTTTGTTTTCATTTTTTATAGCCAACTGCAAAACATCAGGCTAATGTCATATGATGTCCCTTTATTATATCACTCTATTTGTTTATTGTTGTGGGCAGATAGGTCTCGCTTGAGTTTTGACAGGTTGTAATTATATGTTAGAACATCCATGTGACATGTTAGAATCAATTTCTAAAGTTGTTCTTGTGAGATAATTTGAGTGATTACTAAGTTCATAGGGTAACACTACACTATGGCACAAATTAAAAAAAATAGTGTAGGAAAATATATTTAGGTTATCAAAAGTCATTTGGTATTATTATTAAATCTTACTCAACGGGTTAATCTTAAAAAACTTTTACTTGACTTCTTGTTTAGTCTAAATTTAAATTAAATAGTGTGAGAATTATCTTAATATAATTCAGTGGACTTAAGAAATTCAAAGTCAACCCAGATGATTGGTAAAAAGTATAGTTTAACTTACAAAATTCAATATGATTTTTTTTAATATTAAAACAATGACATATTTAAATGACTCGAACTTTGTAATATAACCTGCAAAATCCACACTAGGTGATGAATTTCACTGGGTTTAAGAATTTTGTTTTTTTAAAAATATTTTTTTACTTAATTATATGATAATAAAAATAGACTCTTGTAAAATCGAGCATAATTAAACCAAATATTGAAATATTTTTTTGAAATTGCAATAATCTTAAAAAAATTAGTACTAACGGGTTAATCTAAATATTGAGATATTTGTTTGAGACTACAATAACTTTAAAAAATCAAACTAAAATAATTTATAAAGATAAATTCAAAATGAAATTAAAAAAGAAAAAAAAAGAGAGGTGATGGTCGCACCCAAGTTTTTTTAGTATATAAAGTATAATTTGTATTTTTTAATATTATTTAAATTTACTAGTTAAAGTAATGACTCGGTCTAAGATTTTATTTTCTACCCCTAATATTTTCTTTTACATCGATTTTTTTTCCCAACCTTCATACTAGCGCAGACAACACATATAGTAATAACTATAGAAACTATCGTGCTGCTTTATTTGTTCACCAAGAGTTTCCATATATTTCTTCTTCTTTTTTTCTTTTAATTGGAAATTTCCACCTACTAATCTTGTAAGATAACTAGTGTTTTTTCATTTATTATAAGTTTGTTAAGCATCGTAGCCCACCTTCATTGTATAATAACCAAATAAATTAGAGTTATCACACTTCATTCAAAAAAGTTATCAATAAAAAATCGCTAAATCATGTCTACTTATGTATATCTTTTAATGCCGTAATATATTTTGTAGAAATGTTCTTGGTTTTTTTTACAAAAAGTACTGTTTAAAATTAAAATCTTTTGGAACTCATCTTTACCAATATTTTAGGTAATGGGAAAGACAAATAAAACCTAAGTGAGACTCTCATCATTAAATGAAATATATTAATATCAAGATTGATAGATCTTTTTCAATATCATTCATGGACTCCCATCATTTTATTTTTCCTTGTGCATTCTCTATAAAAAAATATAGAAAATTTTATTTTTAGTTGATTTTGGGTTCTTGGACTAAATTTTTAGGTTAATTTAGGCTATATACGGTTTTATCAAGATATATGAAGTGTTTGAGTTAAATTTTGGATTGAAATGAGTTGAAAAATAAATTTCAAAGTAAAAATCTCTTCTCCTGATTTTACAACCACCATAGCGATCAGAATCTGGGGAGAAGCAAGTGAAGTGTCATTTACCACAGCGAGTAACACATCACTTGCTTATTTATTTAATTTTCAAAAAAATTAAGGGTAGATGACAAATCACGTGCCTCTTGAAAATAAATAAATAAATAAAACTCAACCCATATGTGTGAGCCTGAATTTGTTTTAAGCCAATGCGCATTTGACCACCTATGTGAAGCTCGCATGCTTGGGCTTTTTTTTGATCAGTTGTTTTTTTTATTTTTTTAATTTCATCTTTTAGTATTTGAGTTTTTATTAAAAATTATATTTCTATTTGTTTGACAAATTTTTATGATTTAATTTTTACTTGATTTATAGATATGTTTTCATTAATCTTAGGAGGCATTTTTTTTATACAACTCTACTTAATTTTTTTTTGCTTAATTTTATATGCATTTATTTATTATTGTTTTATTAAATAAAACATTGGTTTCAAAAAGTAATATTATTAATTACAATCTAGTTTATGACTCGTATTTTGATATTAAATATTTACATCCATATCTATCTCTTAACTTTTCAGTTTATTCTTTTATTAAATATTGTTTGGTGTTTACTTGGTTTTCACATAAAATGACAGTAGTTTTTTTTATTGTGTACAACCTTACATAATATTTTTTGCTTTTTATTCAATCTATTTAATACGTCTATTTTCTATTATCATTTGATTAAATAAAAAAATATTTTAATAAATAAAGTTATTAAACATAATTAAGTAAATGATTTATGTTGCGAGATCAAATATTTTGATCTACTTCTATCTAGCTCTTGATTTTTTATGTTTAGTTTTCAGTTATCATTAACAATTATTTTTTTTGTTTTTTTTTCACATATGATTCTTAATTTTTTAATTAAATGCATATATAAACTTTTTAATTAACTTTTACTATAAGTGTTAAAAAAATCTACATATATTTATTTATTATTATTGAAATAAATTACTTAACCTGCGATAAACCGCAAGCATGATAACTAGTGTTTTTTCATTTATGATAAGTTTGTTGAGCCTCGTAGCCCACCTTCATTATATAATAACCAAATAAATTAGAGTAATCACGCTTCATTCAAAAAAGTTACCAATAAAAAATCGCTAAATTATGTCTACCTATGTGTATCTTTTACTGCCGTGATATATTTTTGTAGAAATGTTAGTTTTTGGTTTTTTTTTAAAAAAAATATATATATTTTTTAAAGTTTTTATATTTTTTATCTATTCAAAAATCAAAAGAGAACGCACAAGAAAGAAAAAAAAATCAGGACTGCGTTTAGACATGCATAAAAATAAATTATTTCTACTTATGTATACTTTTTAATGCGGTGATATATATTTGTAGAAATGTTTTTGGTTTTTTTTTTATAAAAAGTATTATTTAAAGTTTTCTATATTTATTTATAGAGAACGCACAAGGAAAAAGGAAAAAGGAAAAAGGAAAAAGAAGAGGAAAATCAGAAGTGCCTTTTGAGATGCATAAAAGGAATGGGTGTTTTTCTGCTCAAAAAAACTATGGAAAGACAAATAAACATAAGCTTTACAGTATAAGGTTTTCAAAACTGTAACCGTACGTGTTCAAAAAACAGGGCGGCTAGTCGTTTAATTAATTCACCAAAATAATTATAATTGTTCGCTCTGCAATTAGTAGGGCGGGAAATATTTTTGTGTTAAACATTCTATACTTTGTTCCTCCATTGCTTCGCTGTTTTTTTTTTTAATGACTCGGGACATAAAAAGATGGTATAATTTAAATGGACAATTAAAGAATAAAAGATTAAAGTAAATTAACTAGTTTAAATAAAAAAAATCATGAGAACTTGCAAAAACACAAAAAAAAAAACAATTATCAAAACGAAAAAGACAATGAAGCTGTGATTTCATCCAATCAAATGCTGAATAACAAACTTTTAAAAAAATTAACTTGAGCTGATCTAAGTGAGCATGTCAAATATATAAGTCATATCATGAGATTGGAATAAACCAACAGAAAATAAATAAAAAAAATTAAAGTTTAATTCAAAACAAACTCAACATAGAATAAAATGTTGAAATTGAAAAAAAAATCAACTAAAAAAAGATAAAAAACACACTCAACAAAACAGGTAAGTCAACCAAACTCTATGATTTGGATCATGTGAATAAGATAAACCAAAAGAAGGTAAACCGAGAAACATTTCAAAGCTCAATTTAAAAAGAACCTAAAGTTGAAAGAGAAAATAGAAAAAAATATTAATTTTTTTAAAAAAAATGACTCTAAAAAAACTTGAGTAAACTCATGTCAACTTATCAAACCCAAGGTTCAAGTGGCATGACTATGATAAACAAATAAAAAGAAAATCATGAAGCTCATTATCAAAAAACCTTAAATTTGAAGGATGGAACTAAAAAGAAAATTAATTCTCAGTCAATATAATGTTGAAGGATGATATTAAAAAAAAATATTGATTTAAAAATTTCCCAAAGTAAAATAAAAAAAATGACAAATAAAAAAACTTAATATAACCCGAGTCATTTTAAAAATTCACAAAAAATCATGTATAACGCAAATAAAAACAATAGAGTTTAATCGCTAATAATATAAATGATAAAGGATGAGACTAAAAAAAAAAACATGAGATTAAAAAAAAAAGAAAAACAAACAAATTCAGGCGAACCTTCTAAACTTGAGCTAATGTCTCAAACTTGCAATCCATGAAATCCTAGATCCAGACTGAATTACATATTTCAATTTCTAGCCATTTTATTGAAGGATGATTTTTTTTTAAAAAAAATCAGATTTAAAACTTAGCGGAAGAGAATTCAATAAAGAATGAAGCCTAATCTCTAATGATATAAATGCTAAAGGATGAGATTGAAAAAAACATGAACTTAAACAAAAATATAATCAAGCAAACTCGTACGAATCTCCTAAACTGGAGCTAATGTCTCAAACTCACAACTTTTAAAATCCTAAACCCGGGTTGAATTAAATATTTTGATTCCTAGCCAATTTATTGAAGGATGAAATTGAAAAAAAAAATTAAAAACTTAGCGGAAGAGAATTCAACAAAGAATGAATCCTAATTGCTAATAATATAAATGTTAAAGGATGAGATTGAAAAAAAAATGAGCTTAAACAAATAATAACCAAGTAAACTCGGGCGAACGTCCTAAACTTGAGTTAATATCTCAAACTCATAATCCATGAAATCCTAGACCCAGGCTAAACCAAAAATTTCAATTCTCAACCAATTTAATATTGAAGGATGAAATGAATAAAAAATCAATTTAAAAAATTAGTTTAAGAAAATTCAATAAAAAACAACAAATAAAAAGATATGAGATAACCCGCGTCATTTTTAAAATTAGTTTAAATCTGGGCGAACATCCTAAACTTGAGTTAATATCTCAAACTCATAACCCATGAAATCCTAGACCCAGGCTGAATTAAAAATTTCAATTCTCAATCAATTTAATATTGAATGATAAATTGAAAAAAAAATTTAAAAATTAGTTTAAGAAAATTCAATAAAGAACAACAAATAAAAAGACACGCGATAATTCGAGTCATTTTTAAAATTAGTTTAAACCCGGACGAACGTCCTAAACTTGAGTTAATATCTTAAACTCATAACCCATGAAATCTTAGACCCATCAATTCTCAACTAATTCAATATTGAAGGATGAAATTGAAAAAAAATTAGTTTAAGAAAAATTAATAAAGAACAACAAATAAAAAGACACGAGATAACCTGAGTCATTTTTAAAGTTAGTAAAAAATTCAACATAAAACAAATAAATAAAATAACAGCTCTTAATCTCTAATTGAATAAATGTTGAAAGATGAAACTTAAAAAACATGAGCCCAAAAAAAGAGAAAAAAAATCAAGCAAACTTGGTCGAATCTTCTAAACTTGAGTTAATCTCTAAAACTCGTAACCCGTTAAATCTTAGACTTGAATTCAATCAAGAAGCTTAATTTACAACCAATTTAATGTTGAAGGATGCAATTTTTTTTTAAAATAACAATCAAAAGAATAAGGATCAAATTTGATAGGAAATAAAACTTAAGGATGATGAAAATGCAAAACAAAATCAATTTAAGATGTCACCTCAAATAAAACAAATAGCAATTAAAAGAATAAGGACCAGACTTGAAAGATAAAATTATTGAATGAGGATGAAATTGAAAAGAAATTCAAATTTTATAAATTATTCAAAATAATACAACTAGTAATCAAAAGAATAAGGACTAAATTTGAAGGAAAAATAAATTGAAGAGCTATTTTGAAATTTTTAAGGGGTGGACGCAAAAATCAAGGGGATGAGAGAAAAGAATGAGAAAAAAAATAAAAGGTTATTGGTGCCATATAAAGAGATGCTGATACAATTCAAGCGTCGTTGTAGGAGTGGTTTTTTGTCACCGGGTGGCCCCCGCATGTGCCCCCTATTTGTTAGCACATGCAACGCACAATCAAGTAAGTTTATTTTTAAAATTATTTAACATTTATTAAAATATAAAATTGCCCTTGAATTATCTTTATATTAACCAAAAAAACTATGATAAAAGGATGAAAAGTCTCGAGAAGACAATTGAGTAAATTTTGAATTTAAAAGTAAATAAATCATTTTAGACGGAAAAATTTTTAAAAAATAAAAAAAACCCTAAATTTATTTCCTTTTAGTTTTTGAGGTAACTAAATATTTTTATTATGTCAAAAAATAAAAGGAAAAAAAACAATTTATCCCCGTATAATTTAAAAATGATAATTGTATCATACTAAAAAGGTTATCTTTCCCTGATGCATGATTCAAAGACTATATCTTAAGAGCAATTTTGCTGTTACATTATTATAATAAATAGTGTTCTGATTTTAGTTCACAGTAATTTTCCTTCTGGTAGCTTTAAGTTTTCGTTAATTGTTTTTTACAAGGACAAAATCAATAACACGACAATAATCATTTCTCTTCAGCGTACCAGCAACAAGAATATCAAGTGATCAAGACCTCTAATATGTCCAAAAATATCCTTTTATGTGTCATTGAAAACCCTGTCATGTTTTTTTTCTTGTTTTTTCAGGGCATGTTAACGGCAGCGGTTTGGTTTATTTTTTATTGTTTTTTTTTTATTTTCTAAAAAATTATAACTTAATCATTTTTTTTGTTAGTATTTTAACTTTAACTTTAATTTTTTTGGATTTTATTTTCTGAAAGTAATTAATAAGATATTCATTGATTTAATTTCTATTAGTTAGTTTATATGCTCGTGATGTGATAAGCTCAAACTTTTTTAAACATACGAAAAATATATAGTTACTGGAAAATTCATTGGTGTTGTTATTAAATTCAAAACTACAGATGTCATTTTAAAAAGTTTTCTTCGTCAAGATATTTTTTTTAGTAATATATCTTTTATTTATTTTAGTTAGCATAATATTTTTAATTGGAGTTATTATTTTTATTTTTTAAAATATTTTATAATTGTTAAAGCATGTTGATAAACAATCTCAAGATAGTATCTTCATGAGCTATGCGACCCGCGTTTCGTCATGGACTATAATTTTTTTTTCAACAAAAAAGTTATATGCACAAGTTTTTCTGACGTGTTTCTGTAGAAAATAATTTTTTTATACATACACGTAATCAAATAAATTGATTATTAGGTGTGTTTATAAATAAAAAAAAGATCATAAATGATAACTAAAAAAATAAAAAAAATCAAGAGATGCATACAGATCAAAATATTTCATCTTTTAAGACGAGACATTGACCTGGTTGTGTTTGTTAAATTTATTTATTTATTATTTTTTATTCAATCAAATGATAATAAAAACTTCCTCAACTCATATATGTTTTTTATGATCTTTTAAGGGAAAAAAACACATAATATTAACCCCCCTCATTAAATAGAACTATTTGATAGAAATATTAATTATTTTGGTAGTTTAAATCGATGTCAACGATACTTTTTTTTTCTACCACTAGAATCCAGTGACCTTTCTCTCCTCTCTCAAATCAAGAATTAAAAAATAATAAAAATAAACTTTTGTACCAAAACAAAACTAAATTGAAAAAAATATTAAGGCACTGAAAATGTGTAATTTTTAAAGTGTAAGGACTAAATTAAACTTTTTGTGTGAATTTTGAAACCATCATCCATTTTAGGTGTCTTTTCTACTTTGATATTTTATCTTTTAATTTTATTTTTAGTCAACAAATTTGATTCAATTGCTCTTGAATTTGACACAAAAGGATGCAATTACACAGAAAAAAGTTTGAGGATCAAATTTTAAAAAATAAAATTATGAACAATAGTTCCACAATGAAATGAAATGTAAGATGGTGCATAGTACTAGCCCAGTAGTACTCGTCCCACACGTTTTAGTTTTGTGCTAGGTTACTCTCAAACATGCAATCTCAAGGTTGAACGACGTGATAACCAACTCATCCATGATAGGATAATTGTTACAAACCAGCTTATAAACCATATTATAGTACTTTAATGTTCATATAAACAATAAAATCCTATATAGCTTCCCTCGGTTTGATATTGTATTTTAAATTATATTTATGTGTGTTCGGCTTGAAAAAATATTAAATTTATATTTTTAATGTTTTTTGATAATTTTAATATCCTAATATAAAAATATAAAACAATTATTTTAATATATTTTTAAATAAAAAATATTTTTAAAAACAATTCACGAGATATGAGGTTTAACACTCCCTTTAAAGGAAACTGCAACCGGTTTTTGTTTTTGTTTACAATTTGAATTTAGTTAAAAGCCAATACGGATACAGTAAAGTCCTGGAATGAAAGTTTCAAAGCAGTAAACGTCATTCTTACGAGTTTTCTTTGAATTCGAATACAAAAATAACAACATATATAGCAGTAGCGAGCACACATTTACTATTCAACAGGCTTCTGTTCCATCTCTCTATTGGGCCGGGCTTGTACCCGATCCGTTTTCAAGGCCAGGCCCTTAAATGAAAAATAGAAGGAGGAAATTCAACCGCTTTCGTTGTTGTCTGCTCCCCATAAAATATAAGAACCGAAAGGGACCAATAAGCAAATCGCGAAAGTTCTTTCCATCTCTCAAACAGTACTAATATATAACAACACGGCACTAATGCCCTAGCCTCCTCCTCATATCTCTCCATCTCTTGACCTTTTAGGGTTCTCTTTCTCCTTGACAACTCTATTTCAAATCATTCGATCCCAAAACTGTTAGGGTTTGGTCGGATAGATTTGGATGGGTACGGAGAGGAAGAGGAAGGTGAGTTTATTCGACGTGGTTGACGAGACGTCGCTTTCTGCAAAGATCGTGAAATCGAACGGAGCGATGGGTAACAATAACAATGGAGGAAGTAGTTTGATAAATCGGTGGAATGGGAAGCCCTACTCACAGAGGTACTATGATATATTAGAGAAGAGGAAGAATTTGCCTGTTTGGCATCAAAAAGAGGATTTCTTACAAGTTTTGAAGAAACATCAGGTTATCATCCTTGTTGGCGAGACTGGTAGTGGTAAAACCACTCAGGTTTGTTCCCTTTTCTTTCCTTTCCTTTTTTCTTGATTTGTCTACTGTATGTTTTGAGTTGTTTGTCTAATTACTTTAATTACTGATTGATTGTTTTAATACTTTGCTTGCAAATCTTTTAATTACTGATTGATTATCGTAGTTTTTTCAAAATAGTATTTTAGCTTGAATAGTAGAGGTAATGAGAAAGATTATTTTTTTTTAGAAGGAAATGATGGATTATTTGTCTATTGCAGCTAGATGTATTTTCATTTTTTTGAAAAAAGCAGCGTGTGGTTGCGAGTTTGCTGTTAGTAATATACTGTAATGGAAACTAGACAAGCATAGAAATAATTAACCATGAAAAACTTCTGATGGTACAGATTCCTCAGTTTGTTTTGGAAGCTGTAGAATTAGAATCTCCGGATAAACGTAGGAAGATGATGATTGCATGTACCCAACCTCGAAGGGTGGCTGCAATGTCTGTTTCTCGACGTGTTGCTGAGGAGATGGATGTTACAATTGGCGAAGAGGTTGGTTATAGCATCCGTTTTGAAGACTGTAGCAGTGCGAGAACGGTTTTGAAGTGAGATGCTCGGCTCCCTTATGTCACTTCATTTATTTTCCTAAGATTCTTGGATTTAAGTCATGTGCTCATTTTTCTTCTCCTTTGTGGCAGGTATCTTACTGATGGTATGCTTTTACGAGAGGCAATGACCGATCCACTTTTGGAACGGTACAAAGTAATAATTCTTGATGAGGCCCATGAAAGAACTCTATCAACAGATGTGCTATTCGGGCTTCTTAAAGAAGTGCTGAAAAATAGGCCTGACCTGAAGCTAGTTGTAATGAGTGCAACACTTGAGGCTGAGAAATTTCAGGGTTATTTTGGTGAAGCACCGCTTATGAAAGTTCCTGGCAGGCTTCATCCGGTTGAAATTTTCTATACCCAGGACCCTGAGAGGGATTACCTTGAGGCAGCAATTCGAACAGTTGTACAGATACACTTGTGTGAACCCCTTGGAGATATACTTGTTTTCCTAACTGGGGAGGAGGAGATAGAAGATGCTTGCCGAAAAATAACAAAAGAAATTGGAAATTTGGGGGACCAAGTGGGGCCAGTGAAAGTGGTGCCTCTATATTCTACGCTTCCACCAGCCATGCAGCAAAAAATATTCGAACCTGCTCCACCTCCACTGCAGGAGGGTGGCCCTTCTGGAAGGAAGATTGTGGTGTCAACAAACATTGCAGAAACTTCTTTGACTATAGATGGTATTGTTTATGTTATTGACCCTGGCTTCTCAAAACAAAAGGTTTATAACCCACGAGTGCGGGTTGAATCTTTGTTAGTTTCCCCCATATCAAAGGCTAGTGCGCACCAGAGATCAGGACGTGCTGGAAGAACTCAACCAGGCAAATGTTTTAGACTCTACACAGAGAAAAGTTTCAACCAGGATCTTCAGCCTCAGACCTATCCAGAGATATTGCGGTCAAACCTTGCAAATACAGTTCTAACGTTGAAGAAATTGGGTATTGATGATCTGGTGCACTTTGATTTCATGGATCCTCCTGCCCCTGAGACATTGATGCGAGCATTGGAGGTGTTGAATTATTTGGGAGCATTGGATGATGAGGGGAATTTGACAAAGCTTGGGGAGATCATGAGTGAATTTCCCTTGGATCCTCAGCTGTCGAAGATGCTTGTTGTGAGTCCAGAATTCAACTGTTCGAATGAAATTCTTTCAATTTCAGCCATGCTTTCAGGTATGTTTTTCTACCATGTTTATTTTCTTTATTGTTGTCTTGAGTCTGGTCTAAATGATAGGGGGAATAGGTGCCATTGGGTTGCAATATTATCAGATGCATCCCTCTCTATATGGCATGTGTGCAGCCAGTTTTCTGTGCACCACATTAGTTGTTTAACTGCATGCATGTGTTCGCCAGTATGCATGTATGCAGTTAAAGAATTTATGTGTCCTATTAGGTCGTCATCAGCAACTGTCTTGTATGGGTCCCATGCCCCCGGATGGCATGTACCATCGGATTCTAAGTAAGTGCTGATGCAGATAGTTGCAGTTTCTCAGTATTATCTCATGAAGCAAATGGTATCGTCTCGCCTGTATGCATCTGCTGACCTACCATGGGCCTCTTCTGTGGTAACCAAATTCTTTCTTTAGTACCCAATTGCTTTGTCCGCCCTAGGGAGGCGCAAAAGGCTGCTGATGAAGCAAAAGCAAGGTTTGGGCACATTGATGGGGATCACCTCACGCTGTTGAATGTGTATCATGCATATAAGCAAAACAGTAAGTGCTTGTCTTATTCTCTCTCATTTTAATGATGATTCATCTGAATTAGTTGTCATTTTAGTAAGATTCTTACCATTGGTGAATGGATTGCAGATGAGGATCCATCTTGGTGCTATGAAAATTTTGTCAATCATAGAGCACTGAAGGCTGCTGACAATGTAAGACAACAGCTTGTGCGTATCATGGCCAGGTTTAACCTCAAGTTATGCAGCACTGACTTCAACAGCCGTGAATACTACATCAACATAAGAAAATCTATATTAGCCGGATACTTTATGCAGGTTGCTCACCTGGAACAAAGTGGACACTACTTGACAGTGAAAGACAACCAAGTATGTGGATAATATATATTGGTTATGTTATTTTTGCAGTGATGGTCTAATGTTCTTTTTGTTCAAGGCAAATTATTGAAAGATTGTGTAAGATAACAATTTTGTTTTGTGTTGGTAATTTGTTTTTCAGGTGGTGCACCTGCATCCTTCAAATTGTTTGGATCACAAGCCGGAGTGGGTGATTTACAATGAATATGTCTTGACCAGCCGGAATTATATACGGACTGTGCTCGACATTCGTGGGGAATGGTTAGTCTATCCTTCCTCCAATCCTTGTCTTTCAATGTTGTCCCTCAATACATGTTTTTATTTATTTATGTTATGTGCAGGTTGGTAGACATAGCACCACATTACTATGACTTGCAAAATTTCCCGCAATGTGAGGCCAAGCGGGTTCTTGAAAAGCTTTACAGGAAGCGGGAGAGGGAGAAGGAGGAGAACAGGAACAGAAAATGAATGTGTTGACTGATGAGTTGCTGGATCCTTCCAGTATTTCTTATCCAGAAACTAAAAGCGTGGCTGTCCTTCCGAAGCTATCCAGTACTAATGTGCAACACAACCACCTTTCTGGATCCAGTTGCCTGGCCAATCTGGCTTGTACCATTTATTCAAATAGTAGCTTTAGCATTTTTCATTTTCTCTGTACTTCAAGCATCCACATTTATTTTTGGATGTGGGATTGTTGCCGTTTTAAGGTTTAGGCGTTAAACATTTAAAGAAAATTGAAACGGGTATGAATTTGCTATGCTGTGGTCATGATCTCACTCTACTGACTACTGGTATGCAGAAGATTCGATACTAAAATAGTAGTGAATTGAACCAGAGGGGGCGGGCCTCATGCGAGCCTTTTCATGTCATGAGCTATCCCATTCTCGAAACCTACTATAATCATTATTATCACATGAAAATCCGGCATGGTTATTACGAGCTCCAACATGATTAGGGTGCTGCAATTATTTAAAGAGCAGGAGAGATCACAAGATTCTTGCAGACAGTGATCCATTTCTTAAATCTCCCATACATGCTTTAAGGGGGGTTTGAAGTGCGAAATAACGAGGATAAATCCAGTACTGGTAGTTCAAGAGGTAACATTGCACACTCTATGGATCTTGATTAACTGATCATGCTCGTCCTTCAGCCAGTTTTTGATAAAGTTCATCAATTTCCACCTGTACATCATTAAATAAGTTGGAAATTAATAAGCAATTGTTCAACAGGATGCAAGCACAAGGAGGGAGTTGTTCCATTTATTTACCCGATAGTGGCTAACCAACTTGTTTCTTTTCTTCTTCAAGGTTGCAGTCACCAAATCCTTTTCAATATCGAAGGGGCAGGACTCCAGTATCACTCCCTTGATATGTTCAAAACCTTTCAACTGATAATAAGAAATGGGGAAGAAGTGTAAAAAAAAAAAAAAAAAAAACTATCAGCTGACTTGAAGGAATGCAAATAACTTCCTTTAAAACTTTGAAAAGGGTAAAACGATTCTCTGGAGCTACAGATATAGCAAACAGCAGAAAGCCTGAAAGGAAGCTAGTGACAGGTCTTAGTGACAGGTCGCATTGGTTTGAAATTCAGGTTCAGCAGAGACTACCTTGTTTCTTTCAGCCGTAGTCTTTAGCTCTGAGAGGACAAGTTTCTGTAGCTGATGGAGAGAGCAGAGTTCGGTGAATGAACCCATATGGCCATTCAAGTACGCCCAGCTCTTTGTGTTTTCTTCATGAAGCACAACTACTGCAACCAGCATTGACTTGCAGCTGTCCCCGTAGATCCAAATCTTAACAAAGAACATGATAACGCAATTTCAATAAAACCTCAACGCACCTAGCGATCACATGATAAAACTTTCTATTAAGAAGTTGAGTTGAAACAATGCTTACGTCCTCAACAATTGGAGTGTTATTGTATACATTTTCCAAGTACTCAATAGCAATATACTCTCCCTGAGAGAGTTTTATAAGATTTTTCTTCCTGTCAATAATCTTAACAACTCCATTTGGAAGAATTTCTCCTATGTCTCCTGAAAATGCCAAAGAATGAAAGAGTCAGTAACAAATGTAGAGGCATTCTGTTTGACAAGAAACGATGGCTGTTTAACCTGTATGGAACCACCCATCTTTCATGCTCTCTCTTGTCAGTTCTGGATTCTTGTAATAACCAGAGAAAAGAGTCTTCCCTCGGAGGCATATCTCGCCACAAGGAGGATTACCAAGCGGATCGTATCCCATCTCCGGAACCTCCTCCAGGCACAGTTCATTGTATACAGCTGCCGCCCCAACTGTACCCAGCATGCACATTTCATCTGGAAAGGCCATGGTGGCTGGTCCACAGCTTTCGGTCAACCCTAAAGCAATGTAAGTGGATGAGAATTCGACTGCCTACAAGATGAGCATTAACCTAAGTAGCCATGCTGGCTGGATCAGAATGGATTATCATTTATCAATCTACTTGCAAGAGATGACAATCTCTGAGGATTATACTCAAAATGCTCAGACAAGATCATTCCTCCACTAAAATCATTGCATTGCATAAAGAAATGAATAAGATCTTCATGAGCATTAACCTAGTTGCCCTAAACTATATGCTTAAAGCAATGTTTCATCATTTTCCAATACAATTAATCTACATGGACTACTAATGTTTGTCCTCATTGTTAAGGAAACAGCTCGTTACCATAGCCTTGGATTACAAAGGCACAGGACGTAACCCGCAAGAACTCCTCCACCTCAGTGCTCAAGGATGCACCTCCACATATTATTAGTCGAAGGCGGCCACCTAACTTAGCTTTGACCTAACAAAGAGAAATCAATGATAAAAGCTTTATGGCCAAGACGATAGTAGTAATGCAGAGATAAATGATGGTAAATGATTTTCAATCAGTCAATTGATTGGCCAACGTATTTAAGAACCATGAATTTAGGGTTCCACAAATTTGGAAGAAGTAAACTGGTGCGGTCATTTATGGGAGTTTCTTACAAGCTGTGTGCTATATTTTGAGTAAAATATGACTTATTGAGGGAGGCCAGATACAACCTTCCTGAAGGCTAACAGGTCTGCCAATGGCGATGCATATTTTTGTCTGTAACCCCGATTCATCCAGCCAAGCTTGCTGTATAACAACAGAAAAGGTACTTTCAGCATCGTTACAGAAATTGTTGTATCTAATCATTGCTAGTATTGAGAACAAATTTCATTACTTAAGAGAAGACCAACTTACTATCTATACAAAGCATCGAATATATTCCTGCGTAGTGGACTGAGTTCTTGTAATGCCTTCTTTATACCTGAAATACAGATGAACCTAGTCTTAAATAAGAACTGCCAAACATCTTTCAAGATCAATTTATGTGCGCTTGATAGATTACTATAGGGATTTCCATGCCTTCTTGTATTTTTTCGAAGACTCGAGGTACACCAGCTAAACATGTTGGCTTCAACTCCATCAAATCATCCCTCAAAGCATTCAAATCCTTCAAATCAACCCATATAATCTTGAGAAACAATTATTGCTAATCAAAGATCTGAAATTTATAGGAAAATCGGTGAATGTGGAAAATTGAAAGTGAACACTCAAGTCATATGGTGAAATTGGTACTCAGTAGAGTACATGGCTCTTTCATTTCCTTCCTTTTTCCTACCGCATCATTGTATCATGCCAGCACGAATTCCATGTTTAACTATCACTCAATAGTCCATTACAACTACAACTATCAGTAGTCGTCATGATTTTTATGCGGATACCCCGTGATAATACCCTCCTCTCTTTCACTGACCAATAACCTGTTCAAAGTTCAAATAGTGGTGTTCCAGCAGCATACCCCATGATAATAGCCAACAGAAGCACCTTTCCGGAAAAAGTATTCCTCGATCATGCGATCAAGCACATGAGCAAGCGGCAGGAAAGATAGATACACATCATCAGTTGTCATCTGTTTTAAGTCACAAAATGTGTTTCAAAACAACAAGATAAATCCAGGTAGAAGAACAATACTTGACCACAGCAACATATTCAAGCAGAGAACGCATGCAATCAAGATGAGAACTGATTTTTATATATGCCGATCGTTAGTTAAAGTTGTCAACTAAGATAATAAGGACAGGTTCCGACATGCAAAGAAAAAAAAAAGGTTTCTCATGGTAAACTTTGGCTTACTGGATAATTTTAGGCCAGTAGAATTAATGCATTTTTTTTATTCAAACCAGTTTTTGCTTGTACATACAACTTCATACATAATTAGAGAACACTAAATAAAAAATACCATATTTATTTTCCCACCTTGTCTTCAAATTGTTCCATAAATAGATCAATGCCTCTGACAAAAGCTGCAACTGTTTCATGCAATATCACAACACCTTTGGGATCTCCACTGGTACCACTTGTGTACATAATTGTGCAAATGCTAAGAGGCTGAGGCGGGAATATCTCCGATGGATTCTCTTTTCCCTAATGCACAAGACTCTTAAAAACTAACCACAAAGGAACCAGGAAAAAAAAAGCAATATTGTATCAACTCCATTCTATCAATTATGGGGAATCGGAGCAGTACTCCCAGAAGTTGTAAGCAAGGAAGTGAATAAGTTGTTCACTCTGATGCAAAATAATGTCAAATATAGTAGGAGTTTAAACAGCATATGAAAACCCTCTAGCCTCAACTATATATTAACATTGCAACTATCTTCAGTTATCATCACTCGGAAAGAGAGGACCTGGATACAGATTTACACGATTACTATTCTCAATCTGAAGAAGTACTATATCTCCACACAAGACAACTGTAAATTTCATGAAGGTGAAGTTATATCTAACCATGCATAGATACTCTTCCCAAGAGTATGATTTTATCCCCATTTGGGCTGCCCGATCCTTCTCTTCCTCCGTCAAAGAAGTGAAGCAAACAATTGCTGCAATCACAATTAAACTTAGTAGGATGTATTGTTAGAAATTTATTTTAAATAAACATGTCAATGAAGTTCAAATTAAAAGCAGAGTAAACTTATTTTTAAGGTTAATAATTTACTGAAAATTATTCTCTAATAAAAATATTTTAATATAAACATTAATTAGTTTAAGATAAATTATTGGTATATGAAAAATTTAATTCAAAGAAATTATGATTGCCATGTTTTTTTTTGAACTATAAAATCCTTAATCCATGATTGAGATATTATAAGATTTTCTTAAATCTTATATATAAAAAGAAATTAAATAGTTAAAATTAGTTTCATTGGACATTAAAGTTTTTAAAGCGGTGAGATACTAGGATAAGTGAGATTTAAGCTTCAGCCATACACTTTTATTCTCTCAACTCGGCCTAGGCTCGAGTCTTGGGATTTAGATTTGGACTTGCAATAATTTTTTTGCTCATAATTTTATTTTTTGCCAAATCAATTTTGTTTAGCTAACCCATGAATAAATAATTTGAACAATAATCTTTCTTTTCTTGAACATTTTTGTTTTATAAGTAAAAACATCTAGTTTTTAAGACAACAACTACCCGGTTTATCTTTTTATGGTAGGTAATTAAAGCAAAATGGTGATAATTAATTCAGTTAATTACCACAATTAACTTAGCATTAATTGTAGTTCAAAAAATTAGTATAAAAAAGGATTGAATGATAAATTGTTTGTACAAACAAAGTAGTAGCTCTTCGGCCTTCTCTCTTTGCTTTTCCAAATATTTCAACTTTTTTTTTATTAGTTATTCTAGAGCTTAAGTTCAAGATTTTTGTATAAAGGTTTTTGAGTTTGTTTCCTAGTTTGTGGATCTTGTTTAATAGTGCAAGTAATCAAGATGATATTGTTGGAATCTTGAGAAGCTGGTTGCAATCAACCTATTTGCACCAAATGACAAGTAGTAAAGTTTTAAGAACAAAGTACACAATTCTTGAAAACAATATGATCCTATATGCTTCAATAAGTAAGTAAGTATACTAAACAAACTATTTAATATATTGCTTTCTTTACATGTATGTTTAAGTAAAAATGATTTATTTGTTCAATTCATGGTGTTTAAGTTTGTATACTTGCTAGTTACTTTTTTTCCAGGGTTATATTGCATACAACTTATTTAATGATAATATTAAACTATCTATTACAACTCTCATATATTTAGGTGAACAAAATTAAACCTAATAAACTTCAATTAAATTTTGATAACAATCTTAAGGCTTTATCATTTTATTTTTTGTAATTGTTTTTGTTTAATTTAATTTATGATAACATAGTTTATAAATGATAAAAATACTAAATTATAAGTTAGAAATTATCTCCTTAATTTCTTTTTTGAATTTGTTTTACCTATTGTAATTCTTTTTCATTTGAAAGTTTAAAACCAAATTTTAATTATATATATCTAGATGTTATTTGAGAAATTTTACCTTGACTTCAACTCAAGATCTGATTACTATAATTAATGTTGCTTTGGTTAATACTACTTTGGTTACCTTTTGTGATGCATAGTAAGAAAACCTAAAAATTTCAATGTATTGAACTTTAAAAGGTGATAGCAAAAGATGTTTTTCTATCTAACCACTTTAAACTTGACAAATCTATTAGATAGTGAATCTGATCCTATCATTGTGGTAGTTGTGGACACATGAAATTATAGTGATTTCATGTGCAAGAACTATATCTTGAATGGATTTGATAACATACTATATGATGTGTATAGTTCAATCAAGAGTATAAAGATATTATGTAGAGCTTTGGATTGAAAGTACAAAGTTAGAGATGTTGGTATAAAAAAAATTCATAGTCGGTAAATTTTTAGATTTTAAAATGGTTAATTCAAGAACCATGATATGACAAGTTCAAGAGTTTTAACTTATATTGCATGATATTTATGCTGAAAGAATGGTTTTGAGTGAATCCTTTCAAGTAGCTATAATTATAAAAAAAATGCACCTTTTTTTTTAAAAAATTAACAACTACCTTAAGCATAAGCGTAAAAAGATAAGAGTTAAAGACTTCATTTTAAGATTAAGGATAAAAGAGGACACTAAATTCTTTGAAAAAAGAGCTAATGTTTCCACTATAGCGCCTAATGCAAACATTGTTGAACGAGTTATCTAAAAAACCTGAAGAAAAGGCTTTTATGAAAGGGAAAGGAATTGTCAAAATTTCAATGGAAAAAACTTCATATGCATAAGACTGAACACCAAGCCAAGAATTGTATAAACAAGGATCAACAAGAAAATCCTATAAAGAAAGGACTACTTAAGCTAATATCACTAAGGTTGATAAATGATGTGTCAAAATTGAATTTGTCTATTGTTGTTTGAAGTCAAATCGATAAAAAAATCCTGAGGAGCCATGGGTTAATACTAGTGCAACAAAACATGTATGCATTGATAAGAAAATGTTTTCCACTTATAAAGAAGCAGATGGTGAATTCATTAATCTCTAAGGTATTAGGCATTGGGAAAATCATACTAAAGATGACTTATAGAAAGCTTCTTACCCTCAACAATATACTTCATGTTACTGATATTAGAAAAGACTTAGTATTTGTCTCCTTGTTAAGTAAAAATAATTTTAAAATGATAGTTAAGAGTTACTAATTAAAAATGAGATGTTTGTTGAAAAGGATGATTATCTTTGCGATGACCTCTTTAAAATAAATTCAATAACCATTATAAAACATGATGAGATGAATAAAAATAATAACCATTACTTACATGTGAACTAATTCTACACAAAGTTTAATTAATATTGAATATTTACGAAGTATAGTTTTTGAGAAAAGTCATAAATGTTAGGTTTGTGCAGAATCAAATTCATAAAACCTTCTTTTAAAACAATTAAAAGAACTAGTGAAAAAATAATAATCATAAAACCTTCTTTTAATTAAGTTAGGTATTGGTGATTTAAAATTTATGCAAACTAGAGGTGAGAAAAAATATTACATTATTTTTATAGATGATTGAATAAGGTATTGTTATATTTTTTTTGCTCAAAAGCAAAGATGAGGCACTTAAAATATTTAAACATTACAAGAATGAAGTTTAAAATTAGCTTAATAGAAAAATAAAGGTACTAAGCATGATATATGAGGAGTCTAAAAAGCACCTTTTGGTGAATTTTGCTTTCTAAAATGGTAATTCTGATTGCCAATTATATACTTAATAAAATACCCTATAAAAAATTATAGAAAACACCATATAAATTATGAAAAGGTAGAATATCTTCCTACAAATACCTCAAAATATAAGGATGTCTTGTAATAATGGTACTACCAAGTCCTAAAAAGGTCAATATAGGACCAAAAATTATGAATTGTGTTTTTATTAGATATGTTTACAATAAAAGTGCATGTAAATTTCTTGTATATAAGTTAAGTATTAAGGATACTCATCCTAATACAATAACGAAATCAAGCAATGATATATTCTTTGGAGATATGTTTTTATTTAAGGAAGCATATGTATGGTGTTTTCATATGGTGATGATATAATCATCACCAATTTAAAGATTATGTTATTAAATGCGTTTCAAATCAACGAAATTGAGAAATATATTTATATGAAAAACATAAATAAATATTGTGTTATTATGTCTTTTTATGGATGACATGCTAATTTTAGACAACAATGATTACATGATAAATTTTACCAAGAAAATGTTAACCAATAAGTTTAGACATTGCCTTCACTAATTAGTCAAGTAAATTTAATAGTATTTCATTAATAAATGTTCAAAGCTAAAAGCTACATTTTATGATGTAATGATCTACCAAGTCATTATCTTTCTATGAATCTTCGAGTTCTTATATATTGTCAAAATTTTTATTTACGTGGGGATTGTTAGAAATTTATTTAAAATAAACATGATTGATGGATATATTTGATGCCAAATTAAAAGTGAAATCCACTCACTTTTAGGGTTAAGGCTTTATTGAATATAAATCATTCTTCAACAAAAATACTTTAACATGAAACATTAACTTTTTTAAAAAAATTATGAGTAAATGATAAATTAATTTCAAAGAATCCATGGTTAGCAGATTTTGTAAACCTAAAAACCTTTAATCTTACATTGAAAGATTACAAGATTTTCTTGTAGTTTATATAATATGAAGTTGAATAGTTAAAATTAGGCCTGTAGGGCACCAAAGTTTTTAAAGGAAAGATGTAAAACCCAAAGAACAAACTCATACAAAAAAAAAGTTAATTAAAATTAAAATTATAATAACAAATATAATAATAATGCAATTAAAAAAGAAAAAAATTATGAAAGACATAAGAGGTATGACTTAAATTGTGAAAAAGAATAGAAATGGGGTCAAAGTGTAATTAAAAATAAATGGGGCTATAAATACTCTATTTCTTCTCCATTGAAAACCGACAGCACCAAAACTTAGCAAGCTTTACAAGTCTTAGACAAATTGGTAGGAGAAAAACATCATTTAACAAGAGAAATTACAAGAAATAAGTGTGGGAATTGTGAGGAGAAAAGGGGTGGGTGGTCTGCTAAATGCAAGGAGAAAGGAGTTAAAAATTTTCAATCAATTGAGTAGTGAAGTTTAGATTACCCTTAAGTAAGGAGTCTTAAACTCAATTTCACGAATAATTATGCTTCAATTTGATTGAAATTGTGCAATTTTTTTAAATTGAGAATTAGGGTTCTTGAACACAATTTAAAGGAAATGCAAAATTTCCTAGAATTAGATTAATTAGAGTGTTGTAGATTACTTTAGTTGTGAAATTATGTGAGGAGAACAAATAAAAATCAATGGAAAAAAGGGCCCAAGGTGGCTGACCACTAAGAGGGTAAATGAGAAGGGTATAACTTATGATTTTCCTTATTAAATTGTTTATGATGTGTTGTTGTAATGTGAATGATAACTAGAAAGGAAAATTATCACCTAAGAAGGAGAAGGAACCCTTAGTTCCTTTGGGGTCAAGTTTGGGCAAGATAGGAATTAGTAGGGGGAAGGAGAGTTTTGAGATTTCGTATGAAAATTATGAGTGAATTAGGTGTAGTGGAAAGCTTACTAACAAAAAAAACAAGATAACTTGATGATACGAGAATTGCATAAATCGATTTCGTAGGTCATGAAGGGTAGAAAGGAGTTTATAGGCCACCTGTATGGTCTATGACGTGTTTTGGGGATAGTTGTGAAATGTACGAAACCGTAAACGCAAAAAAAGTGCTTGTTTATTGAAGTGGTTCTAGACCACCTTACAAAAACAAAAAAAGAGGAAGAAGAACAAAATTAGTGTAAACGACCTTGGGAGGTCATATTTAGGAAGGTTTCCATATATACAGTGTGGGATTAACTATCTCAAGAGAGAAAAGGGGAATGAGGATAATTGGAGATGCATTTAATCAATTAATGAAAAACTGGACAGATTCATCGCCTTGATTCTTGAGAGGATTCGAGCCTAAAAATGATAAAATTCAGGGAGAGTTTTTGCATAGAAGTTGTAGCCTAGGGTGTTAGATTTCCAACGAGTTCAACCCCGCTTATTTTGGAGCTCTAGAACTCCAAATATAGATAAATATCCGAGGAGAGGTCGAGCTGCCACCCATACTAGCACATTTGGCCAAATTAATAAAACAGAGAAATTTAGCCATGTTAAGGGTAGGATTTGGTTTCCCTCCCTTTTTAAAATGTGTAGCGTTATGTCCTGACTTTCAGAAAAAAAATAAACCATATTTGAAATTAAATTTGTGATATTCGTTATGATTTGATAATGAACTATAATCCTAAAGGATATAATGGGGATGTAAATGTAAGGAAAAAATAATTGTAAAAGAGGAATGAATGTTGTAACCATTATTGTTGTTATTTTTTGAAATGTGATTTGAGTATGGAATAATGTGGTGTACTTGTGGATTTAGGAGGAACTGCAAGAGGGGTACAACAACAATAAAGGAGTGCGAGCCAAGCTTCTGCAACAGTTAAGTATTTTATATCTATACCATCCTTAAATAAGGGGAATCTTAGTAATTTGCTTAATTTATAAAACTTGTGCTTATGAATGAAACCGAAAGGAGAAAAGATAAGAATGAAACAAATGAGGAATGTAAATTAGATTTGAATTATGGATCAAAGTTGGCGATGATGAATGGTAGTAAGGAAATTTCATGAATAACCGCTTCTTGGATTTTATTAGCCGATCTCAAATAAGAGAGGCTAATGATGTTAGTAAGATTTACTAATATCGGCATGACCATTACAGAGAATCGAGGAATATAAACTTGATCAACTATTCAAGCGAAGAATAGTTAATGATATCGACGGATGACGTCGGTATTGGCAAACTCATGAAACTTGATTAGTTTTCTTGAGGTGAAAGCAAATGATGTCAAGAACTCTTGACATCAGCTTTCTTGAAATTATTTCCAAGGTATTATGAAAAACTGATTAACTATTTCGGATTTAAAGTAGTTAATGGCATCAACTAGCTATGTTGATGTCGGCATTACCAAAGATTTTATTAGTCGGTCTCGGTAAAGGTGACTAATGACACTAATGAGAATCATTAGTGTCGGGAATAGCCTCCCCAGATTTTGAAAGTAGTACGATTGATGTTCCCGATGAAAAATAATTAATAATATTTAGAAAATAGAAATGTTGAGCGATTTCAAGAATGATGAATCTAGATGTAATAAAGGAAGATTAGACGAGAATAATGAATTACGATTATGTATTAGTGTGTGTGTGTATATATATATATTGTGTGTGTGTGTGTGTGTGTGTGTGATTTTTGCTTCTCTGCTATATTTTTATTTTTAATATAATTATTGCAAACATCATGTAATTGCAAGTTCATCACATTCACGCAAGGAGATATGTCTTAGGTCGTCTAGTTTTTTGTTTGTTTGTATGATCTAGGAATTAAATGAATACTAATGTATTTTGCCTTTAAAGAATTATATGAATTGAAATGTAATAGTTCTCTTTTTATATTAAATGTCGGAACACAAATTGTGCTATATTGTACTTGTAATCTTAATATTTGTTCATTTCTGTTTATTTATGAATTAACCTATGCCTAATGAAAAAGAAAATGAATATGTGAAATACTATGCTTGTACCCATGAATAATTTGCTATCGAGACTCAAAATGATTGTGATATGGTTAAGAAATGGGTATAAAATGCGTGCATGATAATTGTTGATAATCTGGGATCTCCCGGTATAGGGAAGATTTTGTTGAAATTTTGGTAGAAATTTCAGCAATTCTTATACAAGTTTGGCAAAAATAAAATAAAATAAAATAAATTTCTCCATGATTTTCCTTTATATGATTGATATGTTTGATCCCGATAACGCAAATGTTACAAAAAAAACCTTAGGTTAAGTGAGTTTTGGGCTTAAGTCAAACACATGCTCGCTTGACTAGGCTTAGGATCAGGCTCGATCTTAGTCCAGGGAATTGGGTCTAGGCAACTTAGATTTATTGTTAAATAATTTTTGGTTAAAGGAATTATTTTTGTAACCTATATTGTTTGTCAATCCATGAATAAACAACCAACCTGAACAATACTTTTCCTCATCCTGAATAATTTTATAATCAAAGTAGAAAATCTGGTTTTTAAGGCAATAATTACAATGTTTTTAAGACAAGAATTATTAGTTTTTTATCTTTTTATGGTGGGGTAATTAAAGTAAAATGATAAATCTAGTAATTACTAGAATTAATTACGCATTAGTTTAGTTTTGGATCAAGAAATCAGTATAAGATGTTTTGTGCACACAAAGCAGTAGGTCTTTAGCCTTCTCTCATTTGTTTTTCTCAACTTCTCCACTGCATTTTTTCTTCAGTAGTTCTAGAGTTTAATTTCAAGTTTTCTGTCGAGAGATTTTTGAGTTTGTTTTTCAAGTTCATGGCACAACTAATAAAAATAGTGGGGTAAGAATCCTAAAATGTTGACTATAGTCAATCCATCAATACCAAATAGCTAGCAATAAGGACAGAAAAATACGATACTTGAAAGCAAAGGGGCATGCATGTTTAAGTGAAAGGGATTTACTTGTTTAATTCGTCTTATTTAAGTTTATGTGCTTGCTAGTTACTTTCCCACAATCTTAAATTTGATTCTAGTTGCGAGCAATTTATTTAGTGATCTATTGCAACTCTCAGGTATATATTAGATGAAAAAAAATTAAACCAGAACCATTGAAATTAAATTTTGACAACATTCCCAGCAAATATTCTCTGGACTGTCCACTAATGCTTACCTTTAAGCCGCTGAGCAGATGCGCAATCAGGATTTAGCAACTGCAAATAGAAGTGCATCATGTCAAATTAGAGAATCTGCAGCTCTTATAAGCAGCGGCATGCGGAAGAGAATACATATGATCATCAGAAAACAGAAGAACTTTTCTTACTTCTTTCACTTTTTTGTCTTGGACAAAGACAAAATCAATCTCCGCGTGATCTATAATAAAGTTTACAGCACGAGGACCTGCATCCAAGAAAATCAATAACCCCTGCTTAATTGGAGAGAAGAATCAGAGAGGTCGAGATGCATGGTGCCCCCTCGGAAACCCATCTCTAGAATATTAATAAATGACTTACAGAGAGAAAGAAGGAATGCAGGATTTAAAACTAGAGCGCAAGCCACTAATGGTTATTTGAAGTTCACTTTCTACTTTCAGTTGAAGTAGAAAGCACAAGGATAAAAACTATAAATGAAGATTTTCTCCTTTGCAAAGCTTTCAGCTGCAGAATCCCATCACACCACCCACACCAGTGGATTTACAGCTTGGAACAAAAACCAGTGATGAAAGCTTTTTGGATCTTTTTTTACCGAAAGAGAGCACAGATTTTAATCCTATATTGAGAGTATTGTAGAAAGAAGTTTACCGATAGTATCATAGAGAGGCACGCAGACTAAGCTTTGGGCATTGCAAGCCTACACAGAGACAATGAAAGTAAAGAAAATAAAAGCTCAGCCAATAAACGGAAAGTCGTAGAATATTAAAGAAAGCAGACCTCCATTGCCTCGATCCATTGAGGACAGTTTGATCCATAAATACCAACTCGGTAGCCCTGCCACCAGGAATTAATTATGGCACAGGAAAAATGACCAAAGGGAAAAGAAAAGAAAGAAAGCTTTAATTGCCAAATCTTCAAATCCAAAGTCACTCTAATCCAAGTCCCTGCTAAATGCACATATCTATGCTTACTGGTTCAGCACCGGATGCCCGCAATGCAGAGCTAATTTGCAAAACTTCATCATAAACTTCCTTGTAAGTTTTCCAGACATAAGGCCCCACCTAAAGAAGGATCAAAGTCAAAAAAACTGCCCCAACTGTTCTAATCTACAGAACTTTCAACCAGATATTTACCTTCCCGTCAACAAATTTACGCCATCCAAGCATTTTATATTCAGGATACTTCTTGGCAGATGAACTATGCATCAAAAGATTTTCATTGTCAAGAGACGAATTTTATAACAAGCGCAAAAAAGTCAAAACCATCTCAATATCCAAGCTTTCAAGTTAAACTCCAGCCAACATCATTGGCAAGCTATATGGGCTGCCATTCTGCCTAAACATCTATGTTCTATCTCCATTAATTCTCACATATAAAAGCAAACATGTCTAATTGTACCAAACTTAGTTTCTTTAACCATCTAAACCTGCAAAACCAACGTAGTTTGTAGCTAGCTTTGGCTTCCATTACCTTAAGGTCTAGCTTTAAATTAATACTTGATAGCATAACAGAAGGATGTTGCTTAATACAAGCTGAGATTCCTACTACTCTTGCTGATCAATTTCATACCTGAAAATATCCCAAGATGTGGTCACATCGCGATCAAGAGGAGGATACTCTTTCTTGGATAGTAGATTACGATACACAGGACCAACAGAAGGTTTCCCATCTTTTCCTTCCCTCCCCTCCTCAACCTGAGCAGCAAATGCCTTCAATGCCATTAGTTTGCTGTTTCACCCGCTGCTCTACAGAAAACGTACAGATTTAGATAAAAGTGTCCCATAAGCGCAGATTAAGAAGCGCCATTTAAAATATTCAAGTTGGCGGTCAACTACCGTCACTGGCAAGCAAAAGTCAGGAATGGCTGGCGTAACTCAGCTAAAACTCTGCGACAAGAGTATACTAAAATTTCAGCACCATAAGAAATATAAGAGATTGTGGGAGAAAAATCAGCGAATAAATTAGCATCAAAACTGAAGTTTGAAGCCAAAAAATAAAGAAGGAAAAGGAAAATCAAGTTAGTTAACAAGCCCAGACTTTCTTTTAACCAACATTAACGGTGTGTTCCTTCCTAACCGTGGTTGTGAAGTCAAATCAATTACTGGAAAAGATAAAAGGTAATGCATGACATGACAAAGGTTGACCTGCAGATAGCAAAACCCAGAAGGAGAAGGAAAAACAAAACGAAAAGAGTCTAGTTAACAGGTATCGCAGCTAGGGTGGTTATATAGAGCTAAAATCAAGATTAAAGATCAAAAAGTGCCCACAATGATTACTCTATAATTCACAGAGTTACTAGAAAAAAACAAAAAAAAAATAGTTGATAATTAAGCAGGACAGATGATGGTCCGGCAAGCTAATTAATGAATTATAGTACAGGCAAATTAACCAGCTACTACCCACTTGACTTAATACGTATCCACCCCAATTAAATGGCATGGAAAGGAAACCCATCATAAATGCAGTAGATGCACTTCACCACCATGCACATAGGATACTAAATACAATTATTTCATTTAGGAAATAGCAAATTGATGAAGTAATAAAAAATTAAGCATCCTAGAAATAAGTATCCTACGAAAAGGTTTCTGGTTTAGATAGTAAATTAATTAAGTAATCCCAGTAATTTCATTTTTTTAAAAATTAGGTTGTTGATAGCTTATATTTGGTGCATGGTAAGTCAAGATAATTTGTGATTATTACTTGCAAGAGATTTTTTTTTAGTGAAAGTAATGACTCCATGATGCTTAAATAAATATCTTTTTAGAGAAAGAGAATATAATAATATTTTAAAGAAAGATATTCTCAAAATATATATGCAGTAAAGAATAAAGTTGTGAACTTTTTTTCTAAAGATCTCATGGTGTATTTATAGATCACGAGTCTTATTTTTTTTGTGGAGAGGAAGGATTGAAGTGTAATTTCATCTTTGTGATATTTTGAGTTGTATTATAAGCTGTATTCCACTTATTCTATCCAACTAAAAGATGGTGATATGCTGACCATGAAAGAATTTAATACATCTAATGATTTTGGTGGAGTATAGATTTGTTTAATTACGCCTATTTGTTGAGAAATAATTTTTTTATGATTTTATATAAGATCTTATAGAATTGATGGTGTTACACTCAATTTATCTCTTGAGTCTTGCCAACACCAGCCTAACGTGCTTAGGCTTGGCACACTGCCAAGCCTATCTATGAGTAGGTCTCGCTAGCACTAGACCTATTGAGCCTTAAGACTTAGCACACTGTCATGCCCAACTGTGGCTGGATCTGACTAGCGCCAGACCCAGCGCCTTAAGACTTAGCACACTGTCATGCCCAACTGTGGCTGGGTCTGACTAGCACACTGTCAAACCCAACTTATCCGGGACGTGGCACATTGCTAAATCCAATCGTGGTTGGATCTGGCAAGTGCTAAAACCCAATACATTTTCAATAAGGCATGTTTGTGTTTCAAAAAACTTATACCCATAATTGTTTTTTATCCAATATTTGTTTTTGGTAAAAATATACTACTAAAATCTTAATTGATTATCAGTACCAAAAACAAGATGTTATTTCTATAGAAATCTAGAACCAAATTAGTTCAAATAAGCATGAATTAACAATTATATGTTATAATACCAAATAATTGTATTAACCAAATAATCGTTCTTGAGCTCTATATCGACCATGTATCACAATATTTCATTAAATAAAGTAAAATTGACTTGTTGGCAAGAACCTAATTGTTAGTTCATATAATAATAAATCAAGAAGATCTATTATGAAAAAGCTACATAAATTCACATCAAACATACTAATATCTAGACTAAGAGAAAACATTAAATTACTTTGAAAATAAGAACAATAAATAAATTAAGAGTATATAAAGATAAACAAGTAAATAAAATGGTTAGGATAAATAAAGGCATGAATTGTAAATAAAATAATAAACTTAAAAAAGTAAATTGTATAAAAGATAAAGTATAAACATGTAAATAACTCTTAAATAAATTACAAGAAGGCTAAATTGCAAGAAAGATAAATCGCTTGAAAGAAACTTCTATTAAAATTATGTATTATCAAGAAAGGCCAAAGAATTATAGAAAATACTACTCTTCAACTCTAATTCTTGTCCAATAAAATAGAAAAGATAACCGACCTAGAATTAGCCTTGATAAGGAAATCATCCATTAAGATATTAATTCTCAATCCATCTTATACAAGAAAAACTTCCGGCATGTATCTACTTGGTCATTAGCTCATTTTCCTTTTTAAACCCACCATGAGATTCTCAAAATCTTGATCATCTTGGCTTATGATTTTTAGGATAGCATTTAATTACTGTTTCGGGACATAAACGACAAAGATAATAGAGACAAGATAGAAAAAAAAATAGAGATAAAATTGTGTTTGATAGAAGTGTAAAAGATACAATAATGACTGTCTATATATCCTATTTGATGATGGTGGACAAGATAAAATAAAATATGAAAAAAGTTTATTTTACCCTTAATATATATTTTTGTCAAACTTATATATTTTTAAAAAATAATTAGATATTGTTTTTTTTACTTTAATTAATATTGAGTGTTGAGATTAATAATATTATAATAACTCTCATTATAAAATTCGGACTAGCCTTATAGGTTGATTTGTGGCCTGGACCAGTTCGGGTTTAAAAAAAATAGAGGAAGAATTGATCTTGTAACACCCCTAGTTTTCCAGGGTAACTCAAAGTCAACTCCACATATCATATTAAGAATTATGAAATATCTGATTTATTAAGAATCAGAGTAGTTTTTTTTTCGTATAATACTCTATCGAAATCCTGACAGAGTTTTCTTTATACTTGGATCATATCAAGTTATCGACAACTCCAATCATTTCACCAAAATCAATCTTTCAATTATGTTCTAACCATCCTAGACCTTATTTCACAATATTCCCACTCAAGAATAGTTTGCAATGATTCTTATAAAAGATGAATAATTTGAGATACAAGAAGTGAGAACAGATGATTTAGAAATTAAACATTTTTTGCAATTAAATGGTCCAATACATACTAACAATTAAAACATAAACATGTATGTAATTAAACCTTACGTTCATTCAAAGTTCCATCATTTATAAAACTCTATTATGGATTACACAACAAAAGATATTATTTGTAAAATTCATTACATGGCCTCCATACAAAGTTATATACAATAACCAT
Organism: Populus nigra; assembly: GCF_951802175.1. Taxonomy (NCBI): domain Eukaryota; kingdom Viridiplantae; phylum Streptophyta; class Magnoliopsida; order Malpighiales; family Salicaceae; genus Populus; species Populus nigra. The sequence continues at coordinate 15,329,512 of NC_084855.1, read as the reverse complement.
ACAACAAAATTATTCAATAACATAGGCCTAATTATTCTTGGCATGACTATGATGAACCTGAAAGGATTAAACATTATGATCTTACATTAATCACTATTAAAAGTCTCACACAAATGGCATTAAATCCCTAGGTTTACTTCTCATTATGAACTAACCCTTGTTATACTAAATTATTATCTAGTTTTGTGGATATCATATTCAAATTTCTTTCCAAAATTCCCATCCATTTTTTTTTTTTGTATGTTTAATCCGACTATCCGTCGTGGATGCTAAAATTCAAATAATGTCCACATCTCATATATTTAAAATGTGGTTCTAAAAACTAAATTTAATGAATACAATCAGGTTTATATCTCATATAATGGATTTGGTTTGTTGCCCTTTACTGGTCTAAAAATTCATTCCTTTAAAAGTAAAAAAAAGAAGTTCAAACAACATTAATTTTTTTTTGTTAGATTGGATTTTGACCGAGTCAACTTTGTCATATTATATATTTATGCCTATTTTTTTTAATTTAAACTTGCAAGAACATTGTTGAGACTTTGGATATCATATTCAAATTTCTTTCCCAAATTCCCATCTATTTTCTAAATTTTTGTTGTTGTATGTTCAATCCGACTATCCCTTGTGGATGCTAAAATTCAAACAAGGTCCACATATCATATAATTAAAATGTGGTTCTAAAAACTAAATTTAATGAATACAACCACGTTCACATCTCATGTAATGAATTTGGTTTGTTGCCCACATCTCATGTAATGGATTTGGTTCTCATGTAATGGATTTGGTTTGTTGCCATGTACTAGTCTAAAAAGTCATTGCTTTAAAAGTAAAAAAAAAAAAAAGAAGTTCAAACAACATTAATTTTTTTGCTAGATTGGATTTTGATCGAGTCAACTTTATCATATTATATATTTATGCCTGTTTTTTTAATTTAAACTTGCAAAATATTGTTGAGACTTTGACTCTGTGCTTGAAGCAAAGCATAGAAAATAAATCTAGTTAAAAAGAGCTAAAACCCCTAGCAAAAGTACTATAGGTCTAGACGTATTGTCACTGCTCACTGCAACAGTACAATGATGTTTTTTTTCTCTTAACCTAAAAAACTTAACACAAGTTTTTAAGGATATTGAAGTCTTTTTACATGGTTCATTTGTTATTACCAATTAGAGTAGGGACAAATAAAGGTTTTCATAATTTGATTGCACAGTAAAACTACCAACGCACCATTGAAAGCAAAAAAACTAAACCTGACATCAAGGAGTATTTTTGTATTATAATAATGCTTTTTTTGTTATTATAATTTAAATTAGGGGATAATTTGGTATTAGACAAAATATAAAACTAAAAATACCCTTAAAATAAAAAAAATAAAACTCGGAGTCAAGGGCCTTCTTGGTCTTTTTACAATGATTTTTTTTTGTAATTATAAAAAAAACTCAGAGACACTTTGGTATTTGGCTAAATAGGAAAACAAAAAACAAAAAATGATGTGTTTGTGTGGTGCACTTGATGGTGCATGGGAAGTGTTTGCGCCCTTCGTGCGTTGCATGTGGTGCATAACGGCATCCAAAAATGCTTGTTCACTATGTCATTGGAAGTCCTGTTGTGTTCTCTTTCTATTGGTATGACATGTGTATTTGATAGTGATTTGATTTGTCGTTGGTGTGCTTTTTTTTTTCTCTACTTCGCTGAAAATTATAGTTTGGCCCATTTAGTTGTTGATATTTCAACTTTAGTCCTTATGCTTTTAATTTTTATTTCTTGATCTTGGCTCTTTTTGTAGAAGTTTTATTATTTTTTCAATTTCATCATTCAATTTCAATTTAACAAATATTATATTCTCTGATTTGGTCATCATTCTTTGGATTTCTAAATTTTTGTCTTGGCCCTTTTATAAAAAAATTATTAATGATTAATTTCATCCTTTAATTCAAATTAGTGGTATTATGTTTTTTAATTTGGTCCTTATTGTTTTCATTTCTAATTTTTTTTCTTGGCTATTTCATAAAAGTTATTATTCTTTTCAGTTTATCCCTTCAATCAAAATATTTGTGTATGTTATTTTAACCCTCATTATTTTCTCTCGTTTTTTTGGCCCTTTTACTAAATTAATATTTCTTTTCAATTTCACCTTTCAATCAAATATAAAATTTATTTTGTATTTTAATTATCATTCTTTTAATTGTTATTTTTTAATCCTTTTGTATAATTAAATTTTGTTTGTCAATTTTATCATTTAATATTTGATTGATTAGAAATTGAACTTCATGATTTGTCCAGATTAGATGCTTCAGATCTAATGACCTCAGTCATGTGTTTGAAAAGTTAATATGTTTTTTTAAATTAAAAATATCTTTATAATTATCTTTATTTTTTATTGAGTTATTCTAATCTCATAATATAAGCTGTAATTTTGACGGAATATCTAGGGTTGGCTTAATCTTGATTATCGTGGTTAGCAACCCATTTCGGCATCTAAACATTATTTTTTATGAAATAAAAAAATCAACCCGATGCAGGCACTAAAATTAGTTAATACTATACAACAATCCTTGTCAAGGTTTGTTTTTTTAAAAATAAAAATAAAAAGAGAAAAACAAATCGCAAATATTTACTTGGTGGTGTTCAAACTCAATTAATTCTTTGTGAATTGGGTTGGGTGGCAATATAAGCCATTTGACACTAAAGTTAATCAATTATTATTATATTATACACTAAAATAAATGAGTTTTCAACTCAATGTTTCACTTTTTAGATGAACAGTGAAGTTAGTCCCTTTTTTTTATTTTTTTCATCCTCTTTTTCTTTGAATTTTGTTTTTTATTTTTATACTTTGATATTAGATTTATATTGAATTTATATTTTATTTCAACCTTATTTTTTAATATTTAGTTAATTTTTAATCGGTATTCATAATATATCGGGAATTGAGAATCTTGTTCATAGAGAAATGCGTTTCCGTAGCCTGGCAAGGCTGGTCATGTTACAGGCATCAGAAACCTATATCAATAAATTCCCATCTAACCCTACACAAGCAATTATAATTCTGGAGCTTTTTACTGTTGATTCTATACCTAGGCGGCTAGACCTGATACATTTTCAGAGGGTTTGAATGTCACTGTGAGAGATATAGCAAGCCCAGGAAGAGAGAACCTCCTAATTGGTGGTGGTGCGGTAGCCCTTGGTTCACCCACGGAATAGATCCGGGGAGCTTGAGTCTTGTTCATGGTCTTGCACTAAGCTAAACAGGCACTCAATCTTTTCTCAGGTCTAGTTTATAATAAATAAGTTGAAAAAAATATCAATTATACTTGAATTAAATTAATAAAAATAAAAAGTTTAAGAATCAGACGTTTGAAACTAAACCTACGTGCATCCCTGATTATTCAGGTTGGTAAAGTAATTGGTTGATTTTATTTTAATGAAGTACTTTAGTTTAAGCATGAATGTTTATTTGAGGATATAAAAAAACCTGGAGCGTAGCTTCAGGACTTTAGACAGTTAAAATCTAGGTTCTGTTTATTTGTTAAAAAATAATATTTTTTTTAAAAATTATTTTTATTAAAATGAATTCTGGAAAAATAAATTATTTTTTGATGTTTGATAATGTAATGAAAAATAAGTTAGAAAACACTTTCTAGTGTTTGGTTATATCATGAAAAATGAGCTAGAAAATAACTTATTAATGTTTTATTTTTTTCAAGTTTATTAAAATAATAAGAAATAAATCTTACAAATTAAAAAGTTAAATGAAAATGAAAATGAAAAAAAAATTTTCATAAATTATCTCAAATAAAATAAATAATAATTAAAATAATAGAGATTAAATCTAAAAAATAAAAAAATTAAAAGATAAAGAAATTAAAATAATAATAATAATTAACATTTCATAAATTATTTCAAATAAAATAAGTAACAATCAAAAGAATGAAGATCAATTTGATAAATAAAAATTTTCAATTAAAAAATGATAAGGGAAAAGCAAATAACAATTATAAAAATGATGACCAAACTTAAAATAAAAATTAAATTTCAAGGGATGGAATTGAAAAAAAAATATTCAAAACAAAATATATATAGCAATCAAAAGTTTGGGGACCAAATTTGATATGATCAACAAATAATATGACATTTCTAAATTTTTCATAACTTTCAGAAAGTGTTTTCCGCTCAAAATAAAAGAAAAACACCTTTCTGGAAACCAATTCAAATTTTTCTTTGACTATAAAATATTTTCTGTTAATCAATTTTTTTAATAGCAAACAAACACAAAAAAATTTAAAAAATAAATTTTAAAAAATCACTTTTTGAAAAACAAATACCTATTTAACAGGACAATGTGCCACGTTTTATAATCTAGACATTTTACCTGAATAATGTTGTTTATTTTTAAAGAGATTGTATAAATCGTGAATATATTTTAGGTTTAAAAGACGAGATGTCTGTGATTGACAGAAAGCTTCTTTGATTGATTGATTATTTTTTTACTAAGGACAATAAGTTATAATTAACTGTAAGAAATACTTTACGGCATCGCATATGGAGAGCCAGTTGCTTGAGGAGCCATTTCCATTAAACTAGCTCTTCCTTGGTTTTCTTAATGAATGAAAAAGAAACGTATTCTTCTTGAAACCCATGCAAGAGCCCATGACTGTTCCCATGGATTTGTGTCGTCCCTAACATGTGATCAGTTCCCCTACACCATGAACCTTCTTCAATCCTTCTTCTTCTATTTCTTTTTTTTTTTTTAATTATTATTATTGTTGTTGTTATTTCCATGACCCTCTACATGAAACCTTCTTAGGCGCGGTAATTAAAGCTTCTTTGCATTTTCTTCTATGTTCTTTTGTCTCGAAAGTTAGATCGTAAGTTACAAATACTGACATAGCTACAGTAGCCCATGTATGAGAAGGTTTGTCTAATCTTCATCCAAAGCTCATAAATGTGTTGTGTAGCTACTTTAATTAATAAACTACTTAGCATTTATGGCCATGATCTGAGGTGAAATTAAGTTATGCTAAAAAACGAGATGAATGAAATCAGCAAAGCGAATATCTAATTACAAAGTCCCAAGTCCATTAACAATCTTATTAACGTGTGTTCACAAAGTCCTAATTAAGTACTACGTTATCCTAAGTTTTTAATCTTGATATGCTTTTTTATATGTCGTTTGACTTGTCTTTGAACTCGCGAAGCTAATTAGATTATATTAAAATAATTTTTATATAATTTAATTTAAATATATGAGCTAGACAATGAATTAAATTAGAAAACTTCAAAATTAATCAGTTAAGCTGACTTTAATAATATCAAATAGTTCCTTTCGGTCTAAATATATGTTTTTACACTTACTTTTTTTTTTTTTCACTTGCGGCCTATAAACAAGTACTATACCAAATAATAAGAAATTCAAATGATGGAGTTGTATTGACGGGGAAAATGTTTATGTAATATGGTAAAAAAAATTTAATTTTCGTTTTATATAAAAACATCTTCTGTATTCTTTTAACACCTATTGATAATATTGAAGTAATTTTTTATAAACTTAACTTCAACTCGTGATGTTGAAATATAATAATCAAGATATTCACAATAAAACTATGAGTAATTAAAGGATGAATATCCTCGATACCTCCATGGGTGGTGAATGGTGATGAAAATTGAAATCCTCTGTACAACCTACTAGATTGGACCGGAATATCTACATGGCACAACAAAATCATATAATCAAGTTGACCTTGTGTCCCTTGTTAGTATACTGGAAACACATCTTTCCAGACTCACCTTGCCTCATTCCTCAAAAGACTAGCATCGCATTCTCCTAGACTCACCTTGCATCCCTTTTTTTTTTTTTTGATAATCATGAGTGTCTGGGTCAATTTATGTGCATCTCGACTAGTCCCCTGAGATCCTGAAGTTAACGACCATATAAACCTTCAGTGACCCTAAGGTTTATGGCACTCGAACTGGTGACCTCTAAGGAGCAAATCCAAAACTTGACCAGTTGAACTACACCCCTCAGGGTTACCTTGTATCCCTCTTCAATTAACTACCCACGCATCCATAGATTGACCTTGTGTTTCTCCTTGGTGGACTAGTTACGTGTTCTCTTAAACTTACCTTGCATCCTTGAACAAAGCTTATACCCTTGGACAAACCTATACTCCTAAATCGAACTAGTACATCTAGATGCACAACCTCCGAGTAGCACATGAACTCCTCCACCTACCCTCCATATGGTTAGTAAAGATCAGTCAAACATTTGTAATTAATAGAATTGGTCGTGTATACCTTTTTAATAAGATCGAATTGCATTCCCTTTCAATAGGTACTTCTGCAAGGATCCTTTAATACAATAGGGTTATATGTCCTTTAAATAAGATCTAGCCATGCATATATCTTATAGGATTGGTAAGTTTTGCAATCCATTTTAGCCTAAAAAAGGCATATTTTCAGTGAAGTTTCTCTTTCATGACCCCAACACTAAGTATAAAGGCAACGCGCACCACACCACCTATTATAGAAGGTTATCATAATAAAATTTTGAAGTCATCCTAGATAGATCCTACAATGTGATAGGTACTATTATTTTTCACAAACTTAATTTATCCCTTACTCACTAGCTTTTAGACTTGATACTTGAAATTCTTGTAATTTTTAATTAAATGACCGAAGATCTCATTATGATATTCACATTTCTCATTTAAATTGTATCACCTAGAGAATTGTGGTTAAATTAATCTAATAAAGTGGGGGAAATATGTTTGGTGTTTAGAATATGTTGGTAAACATGTTTGAATAGTAAAGATATGTCAATCTTTAACAATGGCACTTAGACAATTAGTGATCTGATCGGACAAGATTAAGATTCCCAATCTGAGAGTTGTTTTGTGATTTATCTTTCATCATGAATTTAGAATTTATGGTTGGACTTTTGATTTTTCCTACTTTGTTGGCTTGCTCAATTCTCTTAGTCATAATCATTAGGTCATTAAAGCATTAGGTTGCACTTACAACAAGGTATTTGAATTAAGGTGTCTTAAAAGTATTGATGAACATGTTAACCATCTCCTTCTTTAGTAGTGGAGGATTTATCTGAGCAACTACTTCATGCCACCTCTGGGTGTACTCCTAGAAAAACTCCTTGTTACCTATTTTCATAACTTGTAGGCTTACTCTATCATGTGCAATATCCATGTTAAATTTATACTATTTGAAAAAAGCATCCACTAAGTTTTTCCATCTCTTAATCTTGATATTTAATGTTACTTTATTAAAGTTATATTGAAAGAAGTGGATTAGTAATAAATTCTCATCGTGGACCATCCCGACCATCTTGTTACAATACACCTTGAGGTTAGTAATTAGGCATTAGGTTCCAATGTACTTAACAAACTCCGATACTTTAAACTTTTTTGGAATGACCACATTAGGTACTAAACACATCTCAATGACTTTCATGGACTCATACAAATTAGTTCCTTCAATCACCCTCGTCCTTTACTCAAGAGTAGCCAGTTTATCAGAGCCATCCTCTTCTATCACCTTTTCCTTCTGGATTTCATTGGCAGTCAGGCTTATAGTTGATGGTGCTTTTGTAAGAGGTATTGCTAAATATGTAGTGAACTGAGCCTTCAGTAAGGTGCTAATTGTTCTCAAATTATATGGAATAAATCTAAAGGGAGTTGTTTACATGGGTACAGATTGAGTAATACTTACAGGTTGTACTAAGGGTCCCTCTCCCAATGATTTAGGATATAAGTTCCCTTTGAGCATATTAGCAAGCTAGCAATATCTTCTTTAAAATTGTCAAGTTTTTTTTGGTGTTGAGCCTTTAACTATGCTCTCTTCTTATTTTTCATGAGTGAAGTTGGCTTTTAAGGGGACCTATATTTCACCTTCAAATGAAAACAAAGCAATTTTACAAAGCAAATATAAAATACAAAAGTAACAATGCTTGAAAAAAAAAAGATATGGATTTTCCCTTTAAGGGTGACACACAATCATTATTTTTTGCATGATGAATAAGAATTTTGATTTTATTATAACTCATATTTTTTCTCAGCTCTATAATGGTTATTTCCCTAGTAATGACCATTATGTCACCTATAAGTTTTGAATTTAGGATGCTATATGTCAGGCTTGCATTGATGCATTTATATAGGGTACATCCTAAAAAGCAGGTTCTAGCCATAAAATGAATGAGGTAGGTTATTACCTGGTGAAAAAAGTGTTTCTTGCTACTCAATGATCATCCTCAAGAGGTTAGTACGAGGCTTGCCAGAAATGTGAAAGCATTTGTGCCAACCACTACCAAATTAAGCAATTAGACAAGAGTTGGATAGTTTCATGAATTTTACCTAATTTATGATAAGAAATCGTCACTTAGTATTATAATCACTAAAAAGCCTTAATTGTTCTTCAGAGGTCTATGGTAAAGGATTACTTATGCTAAAGGAATATACCATCACCCTTAAAGCATCCTACTTGATATAAGTTGTATTGCTAAGGTCTGTTGTTTCAAATTATTGGTGGTCTATTTATTGGGTGCATACGGGTTTACTATGACAAGTTAAACCCTTGTCAAAAGTTCAACACCTATTTATTCTAAAATTCTGGATGGTTTTTTCCACTCCTAGTTATTTGGTGAGTTGATGACTTTAAGGTGGTTATCTCATATCACAACTCAAGTTATATCTATGAATGTATCGGTGAATCTATATTAAATCTATAAAACCCAAACCAAATCCTAGAGAAGGTCTATAGAAAAAGCCTTGATAAGGTTAACCTAACATATGATACCTCAATTAAAATATAAGGAATATGTTACTTCTCTCAACATTCGAGGCAACGACTTGTTGTGAATCCATTTACTTTAAACATTGAAAGTAAATAACAAAACATTTATGATTGGGAATTAAGAAAACCAAGGTTGGGCTTTTGAGATTTTAGGTATGTGAGTTTAATGGGCCTTTTAATTTCAACCAAGTTCTAGTACACTTGATAATAAACTTGTTATTAAGTCCAAATATGCATGCAAATTTGTTTTTTTTAATGAAATGCTAAAACAAATATTTTTATCAAATGCTAAAATGTAATAAAAACCTTTGACTTTTTATTTTTTAAAAATGCAAAACCAAAAAGAAAAATATTTTTTTAAGATAAAATATGCAAAATGATTTTGAAGAAAGACTTGGCTATGCTAAAATAAAAAAAAATCATTAATTTTTACATAATCCTTTTTCACTTTGTTCTAGTCCATGCTTCAAGAAAATAGTCATACAATACCCATATACTCCATGTTATCACATTAATCAACCCAATAATCTTCTTACAACTCACAAACATCTTCACATCATCAAATAAAAAAATGTCACAACATAACACCTATATATAGAAACAAACTCATCATCCCCAATCAAACTCACGCCATCATAATTTATCACCACCCAGTCCAAAATCACACGCACAATTAATGTGTGGTCCTAAAAGTTAATAATTTATATATATAAAAAATGATTTAGGATTACAATTTTTCCTCCAATGTGGTTGTGGTTGTCTAAAGATTGTTGGAATGCAAAGAGGCATTCATAACAGTGGTGGCATCTTGATGTTGTTTTGGAGTACTGTTGTTTTGCGGTAATTTCTGACTGGATTACAAGTGTCAAAACGACGCAGTTTGTAGTTAGACCCTTAGAAAAAGTTTTAGATCTTCTTCTAAACTTTTCAACGCATCTTAGTTTGCATTTTTTTACTTACACTCTAGATAGACACTAAAAACAAAAACAGGTCTGGGTTGCAGTAAACTTTTGAATAAATTCTGACTTCTTTGTTTTAGTTGCTTTTTGGGCTTCTAGACATTAAAACTGGATTTTTAACTCTTCATAAAAAAATTTATTTCTATATCTTAGCTTTCCATCGAGCTAAAGAACACCATAAATTAAGATGCATGGCTTTTGTTATGAATTAAAAACTAAACAATTTTCTAGTTCGTATAGAGTTTACAAGTTGTTTCATGGGGGGTTTGTAGCTGGGGTTTTCTAGGCTATTATATGGTGGCTGCAAATGGATTTTTTTTGGGATGGAAGGTGGTTGTTTGGATGGTGTTTCAATGGCTAAAATTGGTATAGTTTAGGGGCTGGAAAATAGAAGAGTGTGGTGCTGCAGAAATAATAGGCTTAGTGAAAAAATGTTTGGAAAACTTTGAGGGAAAGAGGGTAGTTATCATGCTAAGGAAAAACCTAAGAGCGAATTTTTTTTTTATGGTTAACTTTCTCTTTTTTATGTGTGTTTATCTATTAGTCTCCCTTTGTATCTACCCCTCTTTCTTTTCTCTTTTCAAAGATTATTTATAGGTGAGTATTCGAGGTCATTAGTATCCTAAACTAGAATGGATAAGCAAGGATTATAGGATTAAAAGGAGGCTAATTTCATGAGATGGAGGCTGATTGAGAGCAAGTATTTGTTTAGATTTTGGAATAGGTTTAAGGAGTCAATCATTTGTTTTCAAATTATGTTAAGGAAGGGAATCTTCATGATTTTAGGTCATTAAAGGATCAATTATGTCTAAAACTTGAAGGAGGAGGTAGGGGTTTAGGCCTGGATTGTAAAACCTTTGGGCGAAAAATTATAAATTAACTAGTTTCATGTAAAACAAAAGGAAACAAATTTGTAACTCCCGATCGAGTTATGAGAAAATTCTGAAATTTACGTGGAGCCTTCTAATATGATTCCTTAGCTTGGGTTAAAATTTTAGAATTTTTAGAGAAGTTCGGAAATTTGACGAAAAATCATAATTTGACTAGTTTTACATTATTAGATGTAATTTTAAATCCGACCATCAGATTGAGCTGAACTTTTATGAGCAACCTTAAAATATATTGAATAAAATCTGGTTAAAATTTTACAATGAACTAGTAGTGCTATCAAAGAATAAGGACCATCAAATGGAAGCAAAAATACTTATTAAGGGTAAAGTAGTAAATTGCCATTAAAAATAAAACAAGGTTGCCCCCTTTTTGGTTATGAACTGCCGACTAGGCAATAACAAATGTGGAAAGAAAATAAGAGGAGAACGTGAGAAGTTAAGAGAAAAACAAGAAAAAAGTGAGAGAGAGCTTAGAAACTTGTAAGATTGAAAGACTTGGAACATTAAATTAATGAAGAATCAAGTGAAGGAAGATATAAGAAAGGTGAGGAGGGCTGGCCACACTAGGAGGAGAAGAAAAGTTAGGAGAACTTAGATTGTTAAGCATGAAAAGTTTAGATTCTTACTTGAATGAAGTGTTTTTGGGTTTATTTGAGTAGGTTATCAAACAATGACAATTAAATTTGATTTAATTTCTCATAATCTTGATTTTTTAAAATTAGGGTTCTTATGAGAATTTGAAGATTTTGAGAAAAATAGTAAACATGATGGAATTGAGGTAGAATAGTATAGAAATAGTGAATGTAAGTAGTAATTAAGAAAAAAATTGAATAATGTTGAAGAAAAGAACTTGTAATTAAGGATGAGGAAATATAGGAATGAGGTTTTGATTGTTTTATGTTTGAGAAATGATGTTCTTTATCTTATTTGAAGTATTCAAAATATAAATAAGTGAAGAAACATCATAAGAATGTGAAAAGAATGAATAAATAAATGGTAGGAAAAGTTCATGGGAGAATTCTTTAAGTGAGTTAAAAGAAGAAAATTGATTAAAACTATATATTGAAAATGAGGTGACAAATGAATGAAAATTTTGGTGTAAACCCCAATTAAATAAAAGATATTACGTGCTTCAAATTTAAGCACGTAGGAGAAATGATAATGGATTAATAATGTAGTGCAATCTGATTGATTCAGGAGTTGTACCGGGAGCAGGGCATCAGGCAGGAGGAGCTAGGCCATCACGAGCAGACGGTAAGTGAGTCATCACTTTCTTTTAAAATTCAAAGTTTCATTATTAGTTATGAGTTGTTTATGACATGTTGATATGAAAGAAGTAGATGAAGAAATTGTTGGTATAATAATTGAATTACCGGTTAGTTAGTATGGAATTACCGGTTAGTTAGTATGGAATTACTGGTTGGTTAGTATAGAAGTACCAATTCATTAGTATGGAATTACCGATTGGTTAGTATAGAAGTATCGGTTGGTTAGTAAGAATTACTGGTTGGTATGGAATTACCGGTTAGTTAGTATGAATTACTGGTTAGTATGAATTACCGGTTAGTATAGAAGTACCGGTTGGTTAGTATGGAATTACTAGTTGGTATGAAATTACCGGTTGTATTGGCTACTGATAGAGAATAGCCGGATGTGGGGTAATTCGTATGGAATTACCAGGTATATTGGCTATTGATGGAGAATAGTCAGATGTTGGGTAATTCGTATGGAATTACCAGTTGTATTGGCTATTGATGAAAAATAGCCAGATGTTAGGTAATTCGTATGGAATTACCGGGTGTAATGGCTATTGATAGAAAATAGCTGGATGTTGGATAATCTGTATGGAAATACCGGTTGTATTGGCTATTGATGGAGAATATCCGGATGTTGGGTAATTCGTATAGAATTACCGGGCGTATTGGCTATTGATAGAGAATAGCCGGATGTTGGGTAAGTCGTATAGAATTACCGGGTGTATTGGCTATTGATGGAGAATAGTCGGATGTTGATAGGTGGCTATTTAAGAGGGTTAGCCGGGTTTGAGGTAAAATTTGTGAATTATCAAATTAAAAATAAAGTAATGAGTGTTGGTCACAGAGGTCTTATAAGTATAGGATTAATAAATTATGAATGGGTTATTAATGTTGATATATAGTAAGTTGGTGATGAAAGATAATTTGATATAATTTTGAAGACTTGTGAACATAATAGCTTTATCATCTTTAATGTGTTATCTTTCTTATTTCTTATTAATGTTATGTATACAGGTTTTTCACGAGGTGATGCAGAGCGTTAAATATAGGCTTTGTATTTTAATCTGTTTATTTTGTGGAATGTAATATATTTGCTTTATATGTAATTTGTATTATATGTATCTATGTATCCTGAATATATTTTGCTTTTGGTACTTATACATTTAAAATGTACGAGTAAGGAATTAATATTATTAAACTATTCAAAAAGAAAATTTAGTAATTATAATCTTGCATGTGTAGAAGATGAATGCATGTTAATGTAATAATTAGTTCAATATGAATCTTTTGAGTTTATAATTGTTTGTAGTTAATGTGTTATTTGTTGATGATGTAAGGTTGAGAAAATACAATGAGGTATAGTTATGTGAAATATTGTTTGATGAGATGGGATATGAATGAGGATGGTTAGATCAAAGTGGAAGCTTTGAGTATTGTGATTGAATGAAGTCTAGTTGATAACTTGGTAATATCAGAAAACAAAGAAAACTCTACCGAAATTTCAAAAAAAAAAATCATAATCTTAGTCATACTATTCAATACTTGACATTAGTAAAGAAATGTTTGAGATTTCATGACATTATAATTTGAGGGTGTTACATGGATTGTGGAGAGACATTTTCAGGTAAGACTTTCCATAATTTAAGACCATGGCGAACGACATGTCATTCCTTTTCAAATGGAATGACATGTCATTTTTATTTTTTGGCTTGTCCCCAACTGTATTTTTTTTATGTTTTTGTATTTTTTATGATTATTTCTAACCACATAAAAATGATTAAAACAACAAAATAATTAAAATTGACTAAATTTACCGAAAAGACATTTTTTTAAAAACTATATGTTTTTATTTAAAATATATAAAAATAAAGGGTCAAAAATTAGATTCTGACAGTTGCCCTTTCTTTACAATGTTTATGGTACAAAGTCTTGTAAAATACTTTGTATAGTAAGCTTGTAAAGAAAAGAAATGTTTCGACATGGGTTTGATGCTAACCTTATCAATGAAAATTCTTGAAATGGTCAAGGGAATGATCCAACACTTTTAAAAATCACATATTTAAAATGAAAGGGATCCAATATCTTTAAGTTTAACAAGTACAACCTTGAAGATTACATGTTTAAAATGAAAATGATCTAACACTTTTAAGTTCAACAAAGAGACTCGACATCTTCAGAGATCACATGTTCAAATTGAAAAGGATTTGGCACCTTAGAGATTTCATAAAAGCTTAATCTAAACTAAAACATTAAACATGATTTAAATTGTGCCATATAAAGCAATATCCTGACAATCAAATAAAAGCTAACTTGTTACAATCATAATCTTTTTTTTGTGTGATCAACAATGATATACAAAGAAAATACATGCAATTTTTTATATCAACATGTATTTTAAAGGCGAATGTTATTACAATAATATAACCATGTTTTGTTGATCCTTTTGGCTACCTCTCTAAATCAAAGATGTGGTCAGACAACTACATGGAAAAATTGATGGATATAATAAGGATAAGATTTTGAAGACTATTATGGCATGAGCTGCTATCAAAATCTGGGTTTTAGAGTTCAAAGAATTAGATCCTGACTTTTGATGACTGGAATTTAAATTAAAAGATGACTCGTTGTCTATTCTATTAAAATAAAAGTGGATTTAAAAACAAAAAAGAAATAGAAAGTTAGACACGAAGACCTGGTCTTCTAGGCCTCTATATATATGGGTTTTTGTTTAAGTCAAGAACTATGCACATGCATGCTTATTAAACAACCCTTAATCCTTTTTTATTATTATTTTAAAATAAATTTATCAAAATAATATTCAAGCAATTATCCAATTAGACCATGATTTTCAACAAAACTAGAAATTTTACGATAATATTAACAATTATTTTATAAATAATTATATCCCTAATATGCAGAACCTTAAAAAGAAATTACTCATTAATATTTCATAAAAATAGAATATATATTTTATTATTTTTTATTAAAAAAATTTTAAAATTTATTTTTTGTGCTGATCAATTCATGATATTTTTTTTCTTTATTAAAACTTGCTTTCATAATCATAATGAAATTTTATTTAAAAAATAATATTATGCTGAAGAAAAAGTGTTTTTCATTAAAAAAAAGATATACATTACGTGTTTTTATTAAAAAGATATATATTTTTTAATTTAAATCATTAAGATTTTTACAGATTTTTAATTGTCATTAGTTTTTATTCAATAACCCTTGTTGCTAATAATAAAAAATCATATAATGGTAAAAAGAAAAATGAAAAGATGTAATTTTGATTTAAAAAAAAATACATCTTGCTCCGAAAGTTATAATCATTGTCTTATCGATTTTATTTTTTATATAATTAGAAAAAAATAAATTTCAAAGGCGGGCACTGTACTATAGAGCGTGAGTGAAAGCGACAAGAATACCATATCTGGACGGAGTGACCCACACTTGGTGTTACACCTCATGCTCTGAGCATGAAAATAACCCATAACCCAGAATGATGATAAATCCAACCAAATTAAAGCTTTCATCAGTTTCGAGTTTCAAGACGAACTCCATTTCCATGCACTTAGCACCAAAAAGATTCAACATCTCTAGGATCAGATATAGATGATAAATACACAGCTGAACTAGTTAACTACATTTTCATGACCACTACGTTGAAGCACTAACGCGCAACAACTTTTCACTATGCTCCCACAAATCCAGGGCAGCAAGCAAGAAAATTGGTTGGGGTTGAAGTGCATCAGGGAGATTTCCAAGGGGCGGAAGCTACTTTTACAAAATGATCCCGGGCATTTTTTATCCGTTCATTTATGGCATCAGCATGGGATTGCATCTTGGAAATATCAAGGCCCTTAACCTCCATCTTTGCCTTGGTTAAAGCAAGTTCTTCCTGTAGCTCAGTTATCTTCTTCTCAATATCGCTCATCTTCTCTTCCAGCTTTTTTTTCTCATCAGTATGCACTCGTATTTTCCCTTCAGCATCTTTGGACTCATTTATTACCTCCCCTTGCCCATCTTTAATTGAAAGCAATTCATTCAACCTACAGCGTGGCACAGTGATGTCAAATCCATGCTTCTCCAAGTCAACAAGACTTTCCAATGTACTCTCTAATATGCTTCTACAATCATCAAATTGAAGAGAGGATATCTTCTCAAACAAACTGGCGAATGTTACCATAATGCCAATGGCTGATCCTTCACGATACTCTTCTTTACATTCAGTCAAAGGATGAAAGTGTGGTTTTTGCGGAATGATTTGGAATACTTCCATAGATTCAATTGTGTTCCAAACCGGAGACTTCTTTACAAAAGGCACCAACTGATTTTCCACCAGAGTATCATTGCTTTTTGGATCAACCGTACACGATTGCACTGCTACAACTTTTTTTTCTCTAGTCTCACTCACTCCACTTGCAATCCGACCAGTAGATAATCCTGAACAGGAAATAATTGTAGTCAGCAAAACTACAAGAGGAAATGCATTTAAATGTTGGACTTACTTAATTCTTCAAGACCTGCTGAACCGTGCATATTCCCAAACCAGGTTGATAAAGGTTGATCATCATCTGCAACATTCTTCGATGCAGCAGCAGCATCAGCATCAGCTTCCCTTGACATGAAATCTGTCTTGGAAATTTCACTGCTTTTCTCTCTTGAAGAATTTTGTGAAACTGCATAATTTCATATCAGGCTTCAGAAATGGATACATATTTTTGAATGGCTATTGTGAGTGTTGTAGCTTTCTATGCTTGTGTCTCTTATAGTAAAGAGGGTGTTTGTGTATGAGAGGGACACTCAGATGGAGATGGAAATGGGACCAAGAGACAAGGCAAAACCAACTTCTAACGTTATCAGCTTTCCAGAGCAATATCTGGCAAATGATTAACCAACCAGTAATGTATTCATTCCATGATTTGCTTATATAGTCTCCTAAATTTGTTAGATGAGAGATTGTATCAAACAAAAGAACCACTACTCTGATCTCCCTTCTTCTAGAAAAACTTTCTGGGAACCAATGCTATTACCCATTTGAAGAATAAACATGGCAAAACAAACGGAAAATTGGAAACTTAGGACTAATTTTGTTGTTGTGGCCATTAAAAAAGTCAATATGAGAACCTAATCTTTGTAAGACATCTATGACAACAGATAATAAGCTCATCCACAACTGAGGTTCAGAGTAAGCCATGCTCTTGGCAAACCTAAAATCAATGTCTATGTCATCACAGTGGAAAGTATTGAAAGTTATTGATTTGCGTAACAGGCATCCTTCTGATGACATTTACAGCTGTTTGCCTAATACTTCCACAGTAGTTTCATTTGGTGCTCTCTTTCTTTGCCAAAGATACCCACATTATAGCTCTCTGCATTCTGGGTAATGGTGGATGAAATCAGAAATTTCCTTTTGTTTGCTTAAAAATTCCACAACAGAAGTTCCTTGCAGCAAGGCAGAAAAATAACTCAGATCTGAAGCTCTACATACCTTTAGGCTCCGCCCTTGCCTGTGTAGGCCACTCAACTTCATTAGTTGTAAGATCTTTAATAACCACTTGTACAACTTCATCAGCAAGGTCCACAGAGCCAAAGTCCTTACCTGCATGTTATATTGCATATTTGTGTATCTCCAAAAAAAATCACAAAATGACCAGCCAACAAGTTGTGGTTTAAAGCATTTACATACTAGCCACCAGAGCTTTTGAGTTTATGATTAATTTGCGTGGTCTTCCCCTCTTTCTTCTTTGACTGCTTCCCACATATTCCTGAACCAAAAATAACAAACCTAAGAGCTGGTACTGTCCGATTAGGGGACAAAAAGAACAGCAGAGAAAGCAAAACACTGTAAGGGTCTTATTCTCCAGGTTTGGTCAAGGAATCAATGAAAGCAAGTATGCCAAAATAATAAAAAAAAAAACACTAGCACACTTAGTAGATATAATGGTTATAAAGACTATTACAGTAGCCTCCCATATAAGTAACCGCAATTCAGGAATCCTTGAGCAATATTTTATGTTCCAAACCTTTGCACATTTTAAGGGCAATGAAAAGCAAGAACCATGTGTACCAATGGACTCTTTTTCCCTAAAAATCAGTATCATTTATCTAATGCAAGATTGCTCGAGACCAATGCCAGCAAAATGGCTGTGCACTTCGAATTCTTCAAACTTTGGTTAATGGTACAATGCCAAAAAAGGCACACTAGCAATTATCCAACCACTCAAACAAACTACACTGAAGAATATCATTTTTCTCTATACAATAACAGCATCACTTTCTATCCAGCATGCCAAAGTAACAATCAAGTTACCATTAGGAATAGTGAACCTGCAACCTAATTTAACATTGTAGAATATGGCAACATTTTTCTCAAGGACCAGCTCTGTTTAATGTCTGAAACTGTAAGTTCATGGAAACTTTAAAACTAAATTCCCATTATTTACAACCATCGCAATCATTACTGCACATGAATTAGAGTCATAAATTCCCAAACTTTAAACTGCTTTATCCTATCAAAAGTCTACATCTCTCTCATAAATAGGTGTTTTTCATACTTGTCAACTTATCTTGGCAGTTTTTCTTAGCTTCTTAGCACGGCCCCACCCACCCACTCACCTCCCGTTGAACAACCAAACAAAAACAGAAGCAGAAAGAAACCTCTTCCTTACCATGTTCTTATCTTTGGCTGAATCATTCAAACCCTTCTTCTGATCCCTCATAAGCTTCAGCATTTCCTTGTCATCCTGATAAATGCCCTCTATAGCTTTTAACCCTATGATGAGAGGGACTTCAATTTCTTTTGTTTTAACATCACTCTCACTGATGCCTTGAACAGTAACTTCCACTGCATCACCGTCCTTCACTGAAAATCACTCAATAGAAGAGATCCTGTGAATAAAAGAAATAAGCAATGCAACAATAACAAGGAAATATATACCTGCTGCCGAAGAGTTTGGACTTCTAAAAGGTGATTTGGTGGCTCTCCCTTTCCTAGTTACAATGTCCACTTTCGGGCAGTCCAATTCAAGCACTTTATGTTGCTTAGTCTTCTGCATCAATAAGGGATGATGCAAATGAGAAAAAAATATCACAAAAGGGAAAAAACTAGTAGAACAAGTTACTGTTAGAAAAAAATGGCAGAACCAACAAAAAGTGAACATGTATAGGTGATCATCAAAACTCCATCAAGAAAGTCTTAGTTCATTTTTTAACAAATGGGCTTAACTGTTTTTTAATATCATGTGATTCATGTCATCATATAAAAGGACCTGCTTGTGTCAAAAAATAATGATTTATTTGATTTTGCAAAGTGAATGTTTTAGCTGTTGATTATTTCATATATGTCGCGACATAAAAGAAGAATAACAGTTTATGACTGTGAGACTGAAAGTAAAACTTTCAATACAATAGTGCTTCATGGAACCACCATGCTGTCACAAAATGCCAACCAAGGTTAGCATAAAGCTTGTTAATACTTTTCGCTGGATCACACAGCCAGGATGTGCAGACCATTCAAAAAAAGTCAAATGCTTCTCTTGGAAGTATAGGATGTAAAATTAATGAAAATTTTAGAAGATGAAATTCAACTCACAGTTGTCTTTCCTGCAGAAAAGTTCTCAGTTTTGTTAGAAGGCTGAGCATCAACCATATGTTTTTCTATGCATCTTGCTCTTTTACCTCCTGTTTTAGAAGTGGTAAAACCACAAAGTTTTTCGTTGCTTGACATTTCAATTGGTATCTTCCTAGACTGCAGAACTGTAACTGATAATGGAGCTTCAGTAGTATCTACTTCAGTTAGCATACTGGAAGCGCTTGAACATGCGCCGCCACCATTATAAAGTGTCAGCTTTAGCTTCTTCACTGATTTTTCACCCGAATGCATTGACTGCTCCGTGGGATTCCTTATGCTTGTGGAAACTGTTTTCTCTTTGGTCTTATCCTCAGCTGCACTTGAGCTTTTGAGTTGTACTGCCACATCAGGGTTGTCACTATTGTCGGTGCCAACAAACTGTCCTTGACTATCAGAAACAATTCTAACTTCCTGAACAAAAACAGGGAAGTTACGCAATCAAAAGATGAAAGGGGATTTTCTACCATGTTTTTCAGTTTCCTAACTTCATTTCATACAATCCTGCCAAACTTTAGAGAATAAATGCATCAGACTATCACAAAACTCCAAGTTATAAGAAAAGTAAGCCCAAAGAATCACCTAAGCTCCTCAGCCAT
Organism: Populus nigra; assembly: GCF_951802175.1. Lineage (NCBI taxonomy): Eukaryota > Viridiplantae > Streptophyta > Magnoliopsida > Malpighiales > Salicaceae > Populus > Populus nigra. Next base: position 15,309,373 of record NC_084855.1, on the reverse strand, counting down.
TGCCCATTGACGTGTCAAGGAAAGCGAGCCAAGACATTTTATTGCATTCCCTATGCTAAATTAGTCACTTAATCATGCATTCAAAATACTCCTGGTACAAAATGCAAACAAGTGAAGTTTCTTATACGAAAAGTGCTGGTAATAAACGCATGCCTGTGTGGGCTTTGCACACATAACAGAAGAAACCATACATTGTAAGATAGCATATGAAGCAATACAAAAGTGAATCAGATCCAACCAGCACACTTCCTGAGTCTGGGTCAACAGCTCAATTTTCCCTTCTTTTTCTCAGATTAATCTGCAATCAATCTGAAAATGATTGACCATAAAAACCTTAAATGTCTTGTGTTGATCAGTTGATGTTCAAATATAGAGCAAGAGGTGGAAAACACTCTATTTAAAGAGTAAGCTTCAGATTAAATGGAATGGCAAGGGAGATCTAAACCTAATGGCTCACACTGTCAGGAAATGGTCTCCATCTTCCGCACATAGGAACAAACCTAGATGTACATCCAACACCATATCTAACAACAGCCACTTGCTACTGTTAATAACATGAACTAACAAATTGACCCAAATAAGTATTATACCTTTGATTTACTAATCCATTTTCCATCAACCCATTCCAGATGAGGCCTTATCTTTGAGTGACTAAGCTCCTTGTCCTCATTTCCGTGCTTAAAAAAGACATTGTATCTCCTCCCAGCAAGAAGTTTCGTAATTACTCCAGATCTCCAACCAAAGCCATAGCGTGTATCTACCCTTTCCAGCAACTCGTAATTTCTGTCTGCATAAAGAGGAGGAGTGGGTCGAATGTGAAGAAAATCCACAATTGTTTTCATCGGTCCAGCCTCATCACTATTCCGCGCACTTAGACACTTTACCAAGAACGTTTTATCCTCGTTTTCTTTGATGACAACTGCAGGCAACCAAATATCACGTACATTATCTTTTTCAAGGTTCACTTCTACTTCTGTCCCTGAGCTAAAAACCGATCCTGTTGCTTGCTTTAAAAATCAAATTGAGAAACCAAATCACTCATATGATAAATAAGTCAAACAGAGAGCATACATATCTTCAACTCCATTGATAAAATGGAAAGAACAGATTGGCTAGAAATAGAGCTTGTGGAAGCCAAAAGAAAAGATAACATAAATGATAAGTGCACAAATTACTACATTATGATCAATGCAAATAAGCAAAATCCATAGTTACGGAACTTAACATAACCGAATTTAATAACCGAATTCAGGTAGGGCAGAGCTGAGGCACTGAAAAGGTACTGAGCAGGTACTAAATCTCATTTTCGTAACTTAATATAAATTTAGCTGTCATAAAAATAGGCATGCAATGGGAAGGGAGATTGTTAAATGACCTAAAGACAAGGAATTGATTAAGGCATTAAGTTACGCAGGTGCACGAAGAAAGAAATAGCAACTAAAGTAAGCGATCAAAGTTCTCCTTTTCCTCATGCAAGTAGGACCACAAAAAAATCCTCAGCATCCAAATTTCCAAAACACAACATGCAATTGAGTCATTCAATTTCTAGTGAGATTCGAAAGCACCCACATAGACCTAGAACTTCAACACAACATGCAAAAAAGTTTCACAGACATCTAAACAGCATGAGTGCACAAACAATCAAACACAAAGAAGAAGAAGAGAGTAAACACTCAAAAGCCTCGATTTCATGGAAATGAGAAATACCCGCTGCATTTGGGGTCGGACCCAGTTGCCATCAAGCCAGTCCAAATGAAGCCTTAAATCTTTGGCCTCAAATTCAACAACATCAGGAGGGTTATCAAAATAAACCATGTATCTTGACCCCCCATCAAGAACCTTCTTTACAACACCAGACCACCAGCCATCTCTAAGGCTTGCATCAATGGCTTCGTTTTCTTGAAAAAGCCCACCATTTTTCAGTAAATATTGCGGGGGCAAAGGCCTAATGAGATGAGGATCGACTTGTTCTACCAGAGGAGCAGACCCATCTTCAGTAACCAGAGTCTTGTACTGAACAATCGCTTTCCTTTTCTTCTTCGAAGCTGATTTCACTGCTGCTTGTGATTGTGGTTTCGGGAATTCTAAAATGGTAGCTAAATACCAAGCACCCCTGAAACCTTCCTCGTCACTGCTTACTTCAACTTCCTCACCCTTGTTGAAGAGGATAGTCTGGTCCTGCTGTCGAGGGTTTTGTTGGGGTTGGGGTTCGGGATTTGAGTCTAAAACCACCATAATTTTTTTCTTTTCTGTGACTGTGAGAAGAAAACCCTAGGCAGAGGGGGTTTTGTGCATTTTTCTTTTCTCTCTCTCTCCTCTTTTTTCTTTTTTATTTTTTCTTCCTGGGGTGCCTTCCACGGTCAAATGCTGTTCAACCAAATGACAAGCATTAAAGTGGATGGATAATATTTGGTGGGGTTTTGGCGGGATTGTGCGGTGCCGGGTGCCTGCGTTGGGTTGTGTGGGAAATGTGCAGTCAGTCTAGCTCGAGATTCCGAGGTTTCCTGTTGCTTTCCGAGTGGGGAAAGAACTGTTGGTCTATCGTGTTCTGAGTTCGTGTTCGTGATTAAGGGTTTCCAAATTGGCCCATTATGTGTTCATGAGGGCGCATTTTATGAAAGAAACTCGGCCTCCACATGTTTTTGAGGCTTTCAAGCTTTAGAGTACAGAGGGAGAAAAATCACTACAATAACAAATGTCGATATTATCATTGCTTGTCGCGTGTTACGACAACGGTTAGAGATGACAATTTTACTGTAATTGCTTTTTAATATATATATAATAATAGTTTGTTTTTTAAAATATTTTTTTCTTGTAAATATATTAAAATAAATTTTTTTATTTTTTAAATTTTATTTTTAATATTAACACATCAAAATAATTTTAAAATATTAAAAAATTATTAATTTAAAACAAATAAATAAAAAATAAATTTTAATTTTTTTCAAAAATATTTTAAAATACTAAAACAAAGATTCTTTATAACAACAAAAATGATTGATTATGAGTCGAGTGCGTATGAAACTTAGAAAGGATCACTTGTTATTTTTGCTGTTTAAATTATTGTATATGCAATCCTCGTAACCTTCACTTATTACTAGATTTTATTAAATAAATATTAGAAAATATGTAACCATTATTATATTTATTACATCATATCACATTGCAATCCTTGTAAAAATTAATCTAACTCTCTTTATATATTATATTATTATTATTATTATTATTATAGAAAACTAAAAGAGAATATAATTTAAGTTTGTTATTTAAACAACACTTTGTCATTCAATTACAAAATAACATCAAATATCTAAAAATTCAAGTCAAATAATATAACACATAAATATAATCTATTTAGCATGCAACTCGAAAGATTAAAAAAAAATGAAGAAAATAAATAAAGGATGTTACTTCTAGTGTCATGTTAGGTGTGTGTCTATACGTGCACACTAGTTTGATTCTTCGTTGCGAGGTGAAGCAATATTTTTTTCAATAAAAAAAATACAAGTATTATTAATTATTTTATCATAAAAAAATTAATTATAAATTAAAAAATTAATATGTGTAATCAATAAAATAAATTAAAAATTATGATATGATTTAGCATCCAAAAAATTTAAAAATTCATTTATCTAATTCCACAACATGAGAGTTGGGTATAATAATAATTATGAATTTATAAAATTTTGAGTATGCGGGCTAAAAAAAACCAAAAAAACAAAAAATATTTCTAGTATATTTGCTCATTGCTGGTAGGAATTTTATTTCTAAACTTAAAATAAATATTGAGTATGAAATTTTATTTTGTCAGTATTATTAAATCCAATCAAACAGTTTGATCTTGAAACCTATCAAATATTTTTTGTTAGTATCATTAAATTCAATCAAACAGTTCGATCTTAAAACCTACTAACTCGACTCTTTTCCTAACTCGAGTTTTGAATTAAACCGCGTAGGAGCTCATCCAAAGTGAAATATTCAATTTAATGGATTCAAAGACAACTTAAATGACCGATAAAAATATAACATAACTTTTAAAAAAGTTTTAAGATGAAAATTGTTTTTTATATTGAGACGATACTAGATTAGATCAACCTCGGTTACCTTGTGACCTAAGTCACAGATTTTAATAGGTTTAATAACTTTGTTATTTTTGTAAATTATTTTTATTTAATTTATGATAACATTAGATATTTTTAAAATCAAGCATCAACTCTAAAAAAAATTATTTATTTGAAATCATGATAATCCTATAAAAATAGAAAAATATAAATCATGAATTCCATTTCTCAACTAATTCAATATTGAATAAGAGTGAAAAAAAAAAACAATTAGAAAAATTAAAGGACTAGAAACTAGAAAAAAATTAGGTTTGATGAGTAAACATATCAAATTTATGAATTAGGTAACTTGGATCAACACATCAAACCCGCAAATCGGGTAATGAATTCCATTAGGATTAATAACTTGTTTTTATTCTAAACTATTGTTTATTTAACTATATGATAACAAAAATAAACGATCGCAAAATTGAGCGTCAAACCAATACCGTGACTTTTTTTAAAACTATGATAACCTTATAAAAAATAAAATGAAACAAATTATAAAACTCAATTTTCAATCAGTCTAATATCAAATGATGAGATTGAAAAAAAAATGAATTTATATATATATAAAAAGTTAAACTCGCCATTCACGTCAATGAGCCCATAATTTTTTTTTAAAAAAAATCTTTTCTCATAAAATTGATTATGTAATTGAGTTCAATTAGAAAAAAAAAAAAGTACCCCGCTAAACCTGCAAATAAGGGTAACTAAAGTTATCTCGCCAAACTTACAAACTGGGTTATTGACTCCACAACGTTTAATAACCTAATTTTTTAAAATTATTTTTTTATTTAACTAAATTCATTTAGAAAATAGACCATACCGCGATACTAGGATATTTTTCTGATACTAAGCCGATGTTGAGATATTTTTTTTGATACTGCAATAACTATATAAAGATAAATTAAAATAAATTGTCTACTCTAAATCCCCATAAACACATTATATAATGACTAAATTAAAAAACATCAATAACCGAATAAAAAAATAGAATCAAATGCAAAAAAAAAAAACACACACTATGGATTACTATTGTAATCCATAGTGCTAATTCGGTATGGGGACTATATGATTAAAACAAATAGACAATCACATAATCGAGTTCAATTAGAAAAAAAAATACCAAGCTAAACTAGCAAACATGGACAACTAGGGTTATTTTGTTAAACTTGCCAACCAGATTATTGACTCCACAGAGTTTAATAACCTAGTTTTTTAAAAAATTATGTTTTATTCAACGAAATGTTTTTGAAAAATATATCATACCGCGATATTGAGATATTTTTCTAATACTAGCATAATGATATGATATTTTTTTGATATTGCAGTAACCATATAAAGGCAAATTAAAATAAATTATCTAATCTAAATCCCAATAAACAGATAAGGACTAAATAAAAAAAATCAATAATCAAATAAAAAAAGGGAGTCAAATGCAAAATAAATAAATAAAACATTGTGGATTACTATTATAAACCATGGTATTAATTCAGTGTGAGGACTATATGATTAAAAGAAAAATAGACAATCATATAATCGAGTTCGATTATGAAAAAAGAAAAAGTACCAAGCTAAACCTGTAAACAGGGGCAACCAGAGGGTTATCTCGTCAAACTCGTAAATCAGGTTATTGACTTCACAAAGTTTAATAATCTAGTTTTTTTTAAAAAAATTATTTTTTATTTAACTAAATGTTTTTTTAAAATAGAATATACCGCGATGGTGTGATATTTTTCTAATACCAACCCGATTTTAGGATTTTTTTTTGATATTGCAATACCCATATAAAGACAAATTAAAATAAATTATCTACTCTAAATCCCCATAAATACATCATATAAGGATTAAATTAAAAAAAATCAATAACCAAATAAAAAAAGGGAGTCAAAATGCAAAAAATAAAATAATAATTAACACTATAGATTACTATTGTAATCTACAGTGCTAATGAGTGTGAGGACTATATGATAAAAATAAAAATAGACTATCTCATAATCGAGCTCAATTAAAAAAAAAAGTACCTTGTTGAACCCGCAAACATGGGCAACTATGGTTATCTCATCAAACTCGCAAACTAGGTTATTGATTCCACAAAGTTTAATAACTTTATTTTATTTTATTTTTTATTTAACTAATGAAAAAAACTGGCAAAATCCGGTTGAACTCAGATGAGACTCGGCATATATATATATATATATATATATATATATATATAGACACACACACAGAGTAACTTTACTAACAACAAAAGAAAAGAACCATTATTCTGCCCTAATTCCTTTCTTTGAAGCTTGAAAAACCAAGATATCTGGTATCTGTAATCCAAGTAGATGAAGCTATTACTTTCCTAAAATTTCCAAGCCGAGGTAAGAATCATGTATTCTTTTAATTTTAAATGTTGTCTTCAAGTTATTTAAATCTTTTAAGCTTGCAAAGAGGTTGGTTTCTTCACGGAATAGCTTTTAAGTTTGTGAAAATAATGGTAAACACATCCCAATTATACTAGCAACCAAGATTGAAAAGATGACAATTAGCTTGCGTGATCTGCAATTAGCTTGGCTCCTAACACATTTTTTTAATTTGGTTTGCAGATCTCTTAGAATCCCTGCACTATTCAATTGTGTTAATTTTAGCAATTTATGTTGTGTTTTTAAAGAATTGTTATTCATAAATACCTGTAGTACAAAGCTTGTTGTTCTTCCTCTGAAAATAATAATAATGATAATAATAAGTGCGGAAGCAATTTTTTGGCTTGAATATAGATTATTTCCTAATTTTTTTTTTCTTTTTTTTCCTCCAAGCTGCAAAGTTTTGATGATTCATGGCAAGTTTTTTTGTTTCGAAGTTTTGAGAGTTCCTGCCAAAAGAAATTAAATGAATAATCTGAGTCCACATATTCCTTAGTAACCATGTTTTTGTATGTTTGTGCGCGTGTAGGAAGGGAGTTGGAGAAAAGACATGCAACATGTAATTGACATTTCCATCTTTTGAAGAGCTTTCCTTCAATTAATTCCTGCCTATGACTTGCATGGATATAGATGAGGATGATTAGGAGAGAAGCTGGATATAGATTTTGCATTAATTTTTTTAATTTTTTTAGATTGATCTAGATTAACCCGTATAACTCAGGACCTGACTTCTTAATTGGGTCAACCTTCAAGTCGGATTTTATAATTATAATTTTTATAGATACATCATATAAAAACAAAACAAAAAAAATCAATAACAAAAAAAAAAGTTAAAATGTAAAAAAAAAAAACTAAAACTTCAAAGTTCTAATGAATATAGAAAAACAGTATTTTTTTCCCTTATATTTTAACTTTATTTATAATTTATAATAAGCTTGATTTGGTTTTTGCTGCATTAGGTTTTGAAAAAAAAAACCCTTAACTAAGACAAAAACCGAACCAAACAAACAAACGTCCGTGCCACCCTAAACTGAACTCCAATACGGCATCCAAACACAAACGACACGTACACTCCCTCACCACCCCAAAAAAAAAAAAAAAGGGTTGAAGGCAGGAAGGTTCGCAAGGAATTCCTAAAATAATCAACCCCAAATAACATAAAGAACCCATGGCGTCTTCAGCGTCAGCGGTACTGTCCAAAATCACTCCTTCTTTTCCGAAATTCCCATCAACCAATTCGCCACAATCCCTAACCATAAAACAACGCACGCTTCTCCCTGGAACTGGAAGGAGGATCTTCCACAAAACTGCCATCAAAGCGACGGCGCCCACTGGTTCCTCATCTCCCGGACTCTACTCAGCGCAGCAATTCGAGCTCAACCCTCAAAACGTGGACCTTGTTCTAGAAGAGGTTCGGCCTTACTTGATTGCTGATGGTGGAAACGTTGATGTTGTGTCTGTTGAAGATGGTGTCATCTCTCTCAAACTCCAAGGTCATTTTTTTCTAACTTAATCCAATTTTTCTTGATTTTTTCTTTATATATAATTATTGTTGTTGATGGGCTTGCTTGCCAAGTAGTGAATAACAGGAGCATGCGGGGACTGTCCCAGCTCAACAACCACCATGAAAATGGGAATTGAAAGAGTTCTAAAAGAAAAATTTGGAGATGCTGTTAAAGATATTCGCCAAGTATCCGACGAAGAATCGAAGGAGACAACTGTTGAGGTATAACCTTTATTTGTTTTTGGTTTTTTGGTGTTGGATTTGTTTGGTTATTGTAATAATTTAATTCTGGCTGTTGTGGAAATTTAGAGAGTAAATGGTCACTTGGATATACTAAGACCAGCTATTACAAACTTTGGCGGAAGTGTGGAAGTGCTATCTGTTGAGAATGGGGAATGCCGTGTCCAGTATACGGGACCAGAGTCTATTGCTTCAGGAATCAAAGCAGCAATTAAGGAGAAGTTCCCAGACATTGTGGATGTTGTTTTTGTTGCCTAGGTCAGGAAAGATTTATATCAGAAATTTAGTTTGCTGATTATCCATAAAGAAATACATGGGAGGCTGCTGCACTTTGATTTATAGTTAAGCTCAGACGCAGCCCGTCAAAGGGTACGGCAGCTTGTTTTGTTTTTCCTCCTTTCTCCATTTCTTCTATCATCCTTCGTAAACGAACATGAGTGTCTAATTTTGATAACGGAGCATAAAAAAATTATACATTGCATATATAAAAAAAATGGACAGAATGTCTAATTTTGATATATTTCCTCATGGTTTTATTATTATATAGAATAGAAAGATGGATTATCGATTACCAACTCTTAACCGACAAGAATATATGAAGGCCTAAAATTTGAGTTTAACATGGTGTCATTAATCTAAAATTGAAGCTGAATTCTGCTGAACATGTAATTATTCTTAACATAAATTATTAGTGGCTTGCTGTTTATTTTACTATATTTGTCTCTCACGCACAATTACTGCGAGATCTAAGAACTACGGACCATTGACTGTATATTATCAGTTCTCCCTTCGAAGTTAAAACGTCTTGTTCTTGCAAACCACCCTCTCCCTCTCGCTCTCCATTTCAAGAAATATATATAGGGGCAGTGCAGAAGGACGAGAATGGGGGCGAAGATGATTTTTCGGGCTTTTGTTCTTAAATTTCATCCTCAACAGCAAATAGCTATCATGAGCTTCTTCTTTTTTCCCTACTATCAGCAGCAGCTGGCATAACAAGGTATAGTTTGGAGATATGGATGATCCTTTAGCATCCTTCAGGCACATGCTTCATAGGAAACCTCTGCCCAGTATTGTCTAATTGAGTAAGCTGTTGTCATCATCTGTTAGAAGGGAACATGTTACTTCGTCCAGAAAAATAGAATTTCTAGGAGTCAAACATGATATACATGGTTTAAGCATCTTGATTAATTGCTTCTGCCATTTACAGCGTGTGGATTTTGGGTTCTCTGTATTGAGCAAAATCCTCAAGCTTGGGTTGGAACCTAGAAATGGCGACCTTTACTACCTTATTGAATGGGCTTTGTAAGGAGGAAAAATGGATCAAGTTACGATGTTGTATGATGATATGGTTGTGAAATGTTGAGAGAAAAGGTCTAGTTCCTGATATAGTTACTTACTACCATGTAAGTGGCTTGTGTCAAGCAGGGAGACCATTGGCTGCACAACGATTTTTCAGGTACATCCGTGACTTATAAAGTGTTGCTTGATGACTCGTGCAAACATGGGAGTCTTGAAGAGGCGTTGGCTCTGTTTCAAGGGATGCAAAGGAGCACTGTGAGTCTGTGAAGCCTAACTTGGTGATCTATCACATCCTTGTTGATAGTTTGTGCAAGTGTGGGAAGCTTAAAGATGGAAAGGAGCTGTTTTATGGACACATTGACGAAGGGTTTCAGCCTAATGTTTATACGCCGGATTGATTGCTGAACTTTGCAAAGGACTAATAATTGAAGCACACGGGACTTTAAGACAAATGCCAGCTGCGCACCTGACAAATGTGCCTATAATGTCATTATCCATCAATGGCAAGGCAACTTGTTGAATGATCAATCGGGAATGTTCTGCCACCATAGCCTTGCTGAATGATGTGCCCACTAACAAGGAGATTCCTGCTCTAAAAAATTGATGGGGCTTTGTGAAGATCATTGAGGTGTAAATCTGAAAAAGCTTTGAATATTTATGTAGAAACAAAAAAAATTTACCAATCAAATTTCATAATATATTATTTTTATTTTATTTTTTATATGAAAGGATAAAATAAAATTGAAATAAATGACATGGAAAATAAATGAGCCTCCACATATTTCTTGGCTAATAAAAGGTTGACACTTAAGATTAGATATTCAAGATATCTTATCATAAATGCAAGATCCTGTTAATGTTTCAACTAATAAAATCATGTCATGTGGCATTGGAAAAGGATCTAAAAGCCCCTACAAATCTCTATAAATAGAGAGTCTCACTCTATAGGAAAAAAAAAAAGGAATTCTTGAAGATATAATTTTTTTTCAAGACAAGCTCTTCAAGTAAGAAAGCTCTCTTTTCAATCAAGGAAGTTCTCTCAAAAGTTCTCAAACCTATTTTATCTATGCTTGAAATCTACAAATAACGAAGCTATATTAGATCAAGCCTAAATGACCCATAAGATTTCTTCAACAATGCTTTGAAGACAAATCAAAGATACTCTTCAAATCATCAAATCACCAAATCTCGTTTCACAATACACGCCCAAATTCATGTTCTTGCAAAGCACAAATCCTAACTTGATTTCTCAAATAAATCAAGTCATCATATAACAAATCCAAGAGAAGAATTAGAGAATTGTCTTATTCTTTTGAAAGAATATTTTATATAGAGATTGTATCCGGTCATATATTTAATAAAATAATATATTTGTAAATATTTGCTTGTTTAATTTCAGGTGTTTAAAATTATGTCTATAATTTGATTCTTCTTTGATTGATGTGGAAAGTTAAAAGTAGATTCTACTATCGTTGCACCTTTTATACATTTGATTTAACATTGATGACATTTCCAGTGTTGGCATAAACAAGAAATTTTTGCTATATAGAGTTACATGTACATCATTTCTCTTGTGTGTGTGCATATCAAGAGTTTGAATTTGAAGAAAAGGGAAACCGAGAGAATTACTGTTTTTACTTTTTTTATAACACGCACTGTCTACGACTTGGTAAATGAAAAGAGAGTTATTTTTGTTTACATTTTAATAACACACACCGTTTTTAGCTTTAGGAAACACAATGTTTCACTTGCAACATATTATTTTGTGTAGCTGTTTCAGTAATAAAAATTTCACGTGTCATGAAAGAGAAGGAACCTAGCTTTCTTTCTAGGATGCTTTAGCTGTTGTATTTGTATGCAAAACCTATAACAAAATGGAATATGACAACATGAAAGAATGATGAATTAATTTTGCAGAGATTCTCTCTCTCTCTCTCTCTCTTCTTCATCTTCATTTTCCTTTTCTTCTCTGGTTCTAGTATATTCACCACTCCAGAAATCTAGCTTTGTATTGCAAATACTTTTAGAATACTTTCAAGTTGGTTCTATCATAATATTGCTTGCAATAAGTGATATCAGAGCTACTAATCAATACTTTCCTAATTTTGATGGTGATGACGTGTATAAATGGTAATACAAATGCAATCAATACTTTGATATAGAGGAGATTGCTAAAATTGAGAAGTTTAAGTTGGCTTTCTGCTATTTAAATGGAATGAGCACCAAAACTTTATGAAAAACAAAGGTGGCCAAGTAGTAACTTGAAGTGAATATATAGAAGCAATATGCTATAGGTTTGATGGTCAAAAGGATCCACTAGAGGAGCTTAAGGATCTTAGGCAAATGAAAGATTTAAAGGTTTACACTTGGGGCCTTGACATACTATGGAACATGACAGAAATTAGTGAGAAACAATCTTTGATGTTTTTCTTAGAGGGATTGGAAGTGGAAATAAAAAAAAACATGGTTAAGATGTTCGAACTTAAAGTCTTAAATCAAGCCTATAATTTGGCATGTTTACAAGACAATACTCTAGCCAATAGAAGATCCCACCAAAACTACCCCAAATCTACTTCACTAAACACGAACCAAATAGTTCAATCTAGACCTAGGAGTAATCAAACACTTTATAAAATTTCACTCATATTAACCACTAGCAATATAAAACAACCACAAAACATCACTTACCTACTCCTAACCTGCATTTCTAATACAAACCTATCATGAAACTCACTAAATCTGTGAGAAATTAGGAGTTATATGAGAGGAGGGCCAAAAGATTGTGTTTTTAGTGTGATGAAAAGTTTGTGCCAGACCATAAATGTAAAAATAAGAAATTATACTAGTGTAAAGTGGATGATGAAGGTGAGGATGTATAAAATAGTAGCAATGTTGATGAAAAAGAACCTAACCTTGAACAAGTGACTCATCACATAACGATCAATACATTGAAAAGAGTTTCTGGTTTCCATACTCCTAGTGTCATTGGGAAAGTGGATAAACACCCACTTTTTATTACGGTGGACTTAAATACTATAATTCCATTAACTCTAATTTAGCTATTAAGTTACAACGTGACATGTCACATTGTGACGTCGACCGAGACTTTTCAATATTGAGGGAAAATATATATATCAAGGAAAATTAAAAGTCGTTACCTAGTAATTAAAAAAAATTAAGAATCTTAAAAATCAGCACTAGTTCCGGGGTTAGTTATGCCTCAAGAAATAACAACATCACCCTTACTATGTTCTTATGAAAGGTACCTTTATTATGTGTTTTTCTCCTAAATTCATCTTTTTTATTGCCTTTAATTATCCTAATTATTTTTAACTTATTTTTTATTTAATTTTGAATCTTTTTGTGAAAAAATTAATGTCGATCATGTTTAAAAATAGACTTGTCGTTTTAGTTATTCATGAAAAAACTATCACTAGTCCTAAAAAAATAAGACTTGTCTTTTGTAAGATTTTGACATCGGTCTCTATAAAACAGACTATTTTGGTTATTTGTAATTCTATTGACATTGATCCTAGTAAAAAAGACATGTCAATTAAGTTATTTTTTAAATGGATATTGGACCTATAAGGAAGATAAAATTTGGATTGGGTTTTTAAGTTTATTGGCTATGTCGGCCCAATGAACCTTTTAATTTTAGCCAAGTCTTAATGGACTTAACAAATTTGTTATTAAACTCAAATATGCATGAATATGAAAAACATTTTTTTTAATGGACTTTACAAATTTGTTATTAAGCCCATATATGCATGAATATAAAAAACATTTTTTTAAACAAACTAACTAGAAAGACAAATATTTTTTTGTACATGGATAGAATATGCAATCATGATTTTTTTTGGAAAGACTTGGTCATGAAGTTTCTTTAAATAAATAAATATATCCCCAAATCATAGCAAGAACAATGGAGAATATGTTCGAGTCCCACAAATCTCAGGGCCACTAGAGGCTTACATGGTCATTAATTTTAGAGTTCGTAGGATTAGTCGAGGTGCGCGTAAGTTGGTTTAGACACCTACGTTAATCTAAAAGCAAATACATAATATGAATGCATTTTTTATAGAAAGAAATATGAATTAAATAAAAACCATGCGAAGGGGAGGCTAGACTAAGAACATGAATATAAAAAAGCTAACTAATAGCCTTAACTGAAGACTTAAATATGCTTGCATAACTTTGATTAGAAAGTGATCTTACACATGCTTATTTTTTTGATATTCCTATGATTTTAGTCTTGAATAAGGAGGCACATTTAACACTAACAAACTTGATTCTCGTGTTCCTAGTGTTTGTGTTTCTTTGTTATAAAAATTTAAATATTTATTTTCTTATGAAATTCCAAGTGGATTGCCACCTAAAAGAGGTATAGAGCATCGGATTGACCTAGTACCAGGTTCAACTATTCTTAATAGACCAGCCTATAGAAGTAATCCTGAGAAAACAAAGAAGCTTCAAAGACAAATGTAGGAGTTAATGCTGAAATGGTATATTTGAGAAAGCGGGTCCATGTGCTATTTCTGTACTTTTTGTACCTAAGAAAAATGATACTTGAAGAATGTTAATTGATTGTAAAGCAATCAATAACATTACGGTAAAATATAAACATCATATCCCTAGATTGGATTATATGGTTGATGAATTTCATGGATCTTATTGTTTTTCAAAATTGATCTTAAAAATGGATATCATCATATTAGAATAAAAGAAGGCGATGAATGAAAAACTATTTTTAAAGCTAAATATGATTTGTATGAGTGGTGAGTCATGTTTTTTGGACTTACTAATACACCTAATACTTTTAAAGATTGATGAATCATATATTGCTATAAAAGAGTGGTCTACACCTAATGGTAAGTGAGATACGAAGTTTTCATTGATTGACTAGTTTCTATAAAAGATTTTGAAAGATTTTAGTACAATAGTTGCTCCATTAACTAAAATTGTAAAAAAAAGTAGGTTTTAAATAAAAAATTGAACAAGAAAAAGCTTTTAATTTGTTAAAAGAAAATTTTATTTCGGCTTCGTTACTTGTTTTGCCTAGCTTTATAAAAAAATTTGAAATTGAATGTGATGCTTTAGGTATAGGTATTAGAGTTGTTTTAATGCAGGATAAAAAGCCTTTAGCCTATTTCAGTGAAAAGTTTAATGGTGCAAATCTAAACAACCCATTATATAATAAAAAGTTGTATGCATTAGTAAGGACTTTGGAGACTTAACAACATTACCTTTAGCCTGAGGAGTTCGTGGTTCATACCAATCACCAATCTTTAAGACACTTGAAAAGTCAAGGTAAGTTGAATCGTAAACATGCCAAGTGAGTAGAATTTACTGAGACATTCCTATATGTTATAAAATAAAAGCAAGGTAAGAATAATATAGTTGCAAATGCATTATCATGAAAGTATGTTCTTCTTAATACCTTGAATACTAGACTTTCAGGATTTAAGTATATGAAAGAAATATATCCTAATGATAATGATTTTAGTGAAATTTATTTCCAATGTGAACTTACAACAACTAATGGATTCTTAGGCATGGTGGATTTTATTTCAAAATAAAAGATTATATGTGCCTAATTATTTAAAATATGAATTGCTTGTAAGGGAAGCTCATAGTGACATATTAATGGGACACTTTGAGATTAGTAAGACTTTATATGTTTTACATGAATATTTTTACTAGCCTAACATGAAAAAAGATGTGTCAAGAATTTATGATAGGTGCATAACATATAAACAAGCTAAGTCTAAAGTTATGCCTCATGAGTTATATACACCTTTACGTGTTCCTAATGAACTTTTGATTGATATTCTTATGGATTTTATTTTGGGTTTACCTAGGTTAATAAAAGGAATAGACTCTATATCTATTGTTGTATATAGATTTTCTAAGATGTCACATTTCATATCTTGCTATAAAATTGATGATATAATGAATATAACATGTCTATTCTTTAGGGAGGTAGTTCAATTACATGGTGTTTCAAGGAGTATTGTGTTTGATCGAGATATTATGTTTTTAAGCTACTTTTATAAGGTTTTGTGGAGTAAATTAAGAACTAAACTTTTTATTTTATACTACTTATCATTCACAAACAGATGGTCAAACTAAAGTAGTAAACAAAACTTCAACTCAATTATTAAAAGCTATCATTCAAAAGAATCTTAAAAATTAAGAATATTGCTTGTCATTTATTAAATTTGCATATAATTATAGTATATATTCTACTACTGATTATTCACAATTTGAAATTATTTATGGTTTAAACGTTTAACACCATTATATTTGGTTCTTTTACCTGTTGATAAAAAAGTTAGTTTTAATAGTAATAAAAAAGCATCAGTCATAAAAGACTTACATGCAAAAAATATGACAACAAATAAGAAAAAAAAGAGAGCAATATGCATTCAAGACAAATAAAGGATACAAATTAGCAAGGTTTTATAATTTATTTTTTATTAGATATTTTAATCTAAAATCTCCAATTACATCTATATATATTTTCTTTTCAAAAATAAACTATTTTATAGCAATGATCATCGCGCACGCGCGTGTGTGTATATCATCTACACAAAACTATACTTAATCCATTTAATATTATGCATGTTTCTATAACAATTTACTTAAACATTACTAAATGTGTAAAACCGAACAATTAACATAATATTGTATATATACTCACATATATTTGACATAATAAAAAATTATTATTGTTATTATAATTTTAGGTATGGTGATTGTTTTTTAAAATTTTTTAATATATTATTTTAAAAAAAGAAAAAACATTTATTTTTGACATCAATATATTAAAATAATTTAGAAAAATAAAAAATAATTTTAAATAAAAAATATTAAATTTTTATAAAATACTATTTAAGCCTTTCCGGTATCCTTATTATAAATGTTATAATATAGATTTTAACGAAGCTTCCCATCTTAACTTTTTTTTTACGTGGATCCATTTAGACTTAATTCAAATTATTAGTAACCAACTCTTCCTTAGCATATGGGATGTTATGATAAAAAGAAAAGGAAGAAAAAAACTCAAATCATGACTATTCTTTTAGCAATTATAAGACCATGTGCTTTTATAGACTCGAGCAATTCCAGGCTTTTGGATTGAAAATGCTTTACTTGTAGCTAAAGTTTGTATAGACATGTTCTTTCTTATCAGGTGGTGTACCCAACTTTAAAAAACAACCAATTATAAGATTGTTATTGACATCAAGGATTCAAAGCATAATCAGATTAAATGATCTAAAGATATCCATTACTGATAACTATTGATTATTGAATGTTGCAATGACAAAACAAATGAACACCCTACAAATTTGTTTACAATGCATATTACATGAGGATGTAATGAAAGTACATCGACTAAATGATTGTTTTGTTTTCGATTGTTAGCTTAGACAACTCACCATGATTAACACGCATTGATGCAAAAGCAAATAATCAATGCCTTTTCACTTTAGATTTTGGATTTGTTTTCTTTAATTTTTTCATTTTTTCTAAGTTTTATCAATCAACTCACCCTATGGCTACTCCCTTAGATATCAATGCTTTCAATGTTTTTGCATTTCATTTTATTATGTATTATCAACTTTTTAGATTAGTCAAATTGCTCTTCAACTTTTTATTCCGTTGATGTTATACTTGTGACAATCGTAAGCGTAATTGACCTATTATAATCTTTACTAGTTGGATGCCCGCGCTACACGGCAGGATCATTTTTTATTTTCATAAAAAATACCATAAAAATTTTATAATACAAAAATAATATTTTTTTAATATTAATAATATTTTTTAATTTTTAATTATTTTTTAAATAATATTAATTATAATAAAAATAATAATATTTATAACACGTATAATAATATTTTTAATATTCATAATATTAATTATAATAAAAATAATAATATTTATAACACATATGGTAATATTTTTAATATTCATAGTATTAATTATAATAAAAATAATAATATTTATAATAAAAATAATAGTATTTTTTATATGAATATTTAGAATTATAATAAAAACAATAATAATTATCACATAAATAATTATGCTAAGAATTTCAAGGATGATTATAGCACAAATAATAATATTTTTGATATGAAAATTTTGAATTATATGAGAAATAATAAATTTATAACACACATTATTATATTAAGAAAAACAAAGAATATTTATAATATAAATTATTTGGGTCATGGTGAGGATCCAAGCGAATTAGATCCTAAGGCAGGACCCATTAGACTTGGGTCCTCCGTACGACCCATTACCATTGGGTCCTGCACAAGACCCATTGCCATTAGGTCCACACCCAACGTGGGGTTGGACGTGGATGCGTCGAGGTCCAATATAGAGTTGGCCGCTGTCGCGTCTAGACCCAACGTGGGGTTGAGCGTGAACGCATCCAGGTCTATCATGGAGTTGGATAAGGTCGCGTCCAGACCTAACGTGGGGGTGGGCGCGTATGTGTCCAGTCCAACATGGGGTGGACGCGGTCATGTCCAGTCCCACCATGAGGTTGGGCATAGTCGTGTCCAGACCCAATATGGGGTTGGATGTTGACATAACCGGGTCTGGGCACAGACCCAACCCCTTTGGTTCTGCGAAAAGGAACCAAGCCCTACCCCCTTGGGTTCAACCATGAACCCAAACTCCAAGCTTGTTTGGTCCGGTCAAGGACCCCACCCCTATGGGACCGGGCATCAACCTAACCCCTTGGGCTTGGACAACACCCCTGCCCTTTTGGGTCTGTCCACGACCCAAAGAGCACCCACCTTGGGTCCGGATAGGCCCCGAGCCCAACTTGGTTGGGCATGGACACATCCAGGTCCAAACTCCACGTTGAACCTAGACGCAACCGTGACTAACTCTATATTGGACCTGGACTCGTCCACGCCCATCCCTACGTTGTGTCTGGACGCGACCGCGTCCATCTCCATGTTGGACCTCGACTCGTCCACGCCTAACCTCTTGCTAGGCATGGACGCGTCTCGGTCCACTATGGAGTTGGACATTGTCGTGTCCAGACCCAACGGTGGCCTGGGATTATGACTTTGACGCGTCCACGCCTAACCTCTAGCTAGGCATGGACGCGTCTCGGTCCACTATGGAGTTGGACATTGTCATGTCTAGACCCAACGGTGGCGCTGGGATTGCGACTTTGACGCGTCCACGCCAAACCAAGTTGTTAGGCTTAGAGCATGTTCAGACCCAAGTTGGGTGATCTTGTTGTGCGCCTTGGGCAAGGCAGCCCCAATGCCATATGGCGCGAGGGCCTAATCCAACGCAAGCTGAGGCAGTCCAAGCGCCAGGTGTCCCCACGTGGAGGTGTGGGCCTAGCTCACGCCAGCCCCAACGGAACGTGGCGCTCGGGTCTGACCTAAGGCAAGGGCAAGCCAGCTCGAGTGCCATGTGGTGCTCAGGTCAGACCCAACACAAGGGCTAAATTATTTTTTTTGTTTTATTATAAGATAAAATTACAAAAATTGATTTACCATCAACCCAATACTGAATGATAAAATTCAATAAAAACCCTATACTAAATGATGACATTAAATAAAAAACCAAAAGATAAAAAAATGAGAAAAAAAACAAAAAGGAAAAAAAAAAGCCCCAACTACTTTGGGTTAAGGCTTATCCACAACAGTCAGGAGTATTTTTTTTTAAAGTGTTTTTTAATTAAAAATACATCAAAATAATATTTAATTTTTTTGTTTTAGATCAACATATCAAAATTATAAAAAAATCATAAAAAGTATCAATTTAGTGTTTTTAAAACAAAAAATAATTTGAAAAGTATTTTGAAAAAGAAGTTGAACCGCGTTACCAAACACATTTTTAAATTGAGATAGGGCTGGGGTAACAAAAATGATGAGGAGAGAGAGTTTTTGAAAATTGAATATTTTTTAAAACTATTTTTTTAATAATCTTTTTACAAAAAAATAATCAACGGGTTCTTACAAATACACACACACTGTTTATCATTGTGTTCAATTTTAAAATCATCGAGTCTCAACATTATATATAAACTATACATATTTATCAAACATCCTTAACATTTCACAATTTAACTATTTCTTACACCATTAACATATCATATGTTAACGCTTATTATATAGTATATCTAGCAAAACAAATTTTAATGTAATGTTAAAGAAATTAATTAATATCTAGCAAAACAAATCAATTATCATGTTAACACATGTTACATTAAGATTGTGTTCAATTTTTAACACTCATAGTATGTTTTTTTAATATTTGAGCTTTATAAGTCAAAACATAATTAACTTCCTTCTCTGCATGGCATATTTATTGAAATTAAAAAAAAATGAAATTTGGGTTATAAGTTTAAAAAACTAAAAAAAAATTAAAAATTTTCCCTATTAAAAATCTTTTAACCCTTCCTCTCCAGTCTTAACCACCTTAGCAATCCTCCTTTCCTCTTTTAGCATCAAACATGAAACAACCTTCAACCTCTTTGTAATATTTAACTTCAGCACGACTTTACTCCCACCAAACATCTCCTACGGATGTGGATCGCTAGGCTTAGATTCATCGCAGTTGGGCCCGAAATCTAGCCCGACCTTCCCTTCATAAAGCTTCTTCGCAAATCACAATGTCCAAGTCCTCTCTGCCTTGCTAAAGTTATGGGGTGAGGAGCTAGCTTTTATGGAAAAAGAAAAGTTAGTAAACAGCTGGTGGAAGTTCTCTTCAAGGTATGGGTATGGAGCACTTAATTTTCCTTTTGCTTAACAGTTTTGTTTTGTTCAACATCTGTGAAAGTTAAATTAGTACTGGGAAATCTTGAAAACAGTAATTGCTAATTCAGTTTCATCAATCTCATCTTACTCGAACGAAAAACAGGATCATATGAACACTTGAAAGTTCCTACTTAAAGCTTCTCACTTTCTACTATTTCCTATTTTACGGTCCTCTTAATTCTAACTAAACGTTAATCTCAAATTGTCTTAGTGACATCAAAAAATTAAAGACAGTTGATGCTCACGATCTTTTTTGCAGCAGGCTGCAGGTTAATTCTTTGAAGATGCATGTCGAAGTGCAAAGACTCCTCACCAACAACACCATGGTTGACACTTTGATACAAAGCCAGTTGAGGCCTAAGGAAATGTCCGTGGATGGAAGATTTGCAACTTCAGGCTACAACATTAATGACACTAGCCCTTTCGAAACAGAAAGCTGTTGGCCTTAATTTGGTGCTATCCTATCTGAGCTTTATAACCTTAATAGTTTCTTTCTGTCCCCACCACGATTTCTTCTTGACCTTGTAAGACCTTTTCTTAGCCTTGCAAGATCCAACGGTTAATTTGCTACCCTTGTATTACTATCACGAAAGTCTTCCTATTTGGAGCCTACTGATAGAAAGCTCAGCCATTAGCATCCCTCTTGCCACCCAACTCATCATCTCCTTCTCTGTCTATCCCTCCTGAGCTATTTCGATCACACCGCAAGATCACATGTCTGGCATCTCGAAAATCTTGTAGGACTTTTGAACATGCAATGTTGTTGTTGCTGTTGTATATTTTACATATTTTTGTTTTGAGAATCAATAATCGTAATTGTTATTCGTTGTTTGGCATTCTAATGCTTGACAGAGATGGACTGTTTCTCCCCAGTGTATGAACGTATGAAAACCAATGGCAATTCTCTAGATATTTTGTTGCTGCAGGAATTGGCAATCATGCAGTACTTCTCCTCTGCATTATTGCAACTGTCCTTTAACAATCTAGAGGCGGACATATGATATTTACTATGAGGTGGTGATAAGAAACTTCTTCGAATGCTGTCAACATTTCCTCCAAATAACTGCCTTTCGTAGTCCTTAATTTGACGTCTTTTCGTATTGTGTTTGTATTATATGCCGAGGGGATAGGATCAATTCAAACGAAGCTCTAGGAATATTTCTTAGCCACTGATTATAAGAAAAAGAGAGAGAAGACACAAAAAAGAAGACACACACAAAAAAAAGGTCGGCACATGCAGTTTACAATTGAAGTTCGATGGTGAAGTATTTTATGCCGACAAACAGTAGTGGAGGTACGATTCGTAAGTAGGTGGGGTAAAAAATGTATTAAAAAATCATCAATCGTTCCAAAGAAACTATTTCCTAGTAGAACGACATGGTAGGATAGGATGATAAGTTACAAAAAAAGTTAGGAGGGCAATTTTGCCCGTTCTTACCTCTGAATATCACAAAAACTATCTTCAAACTAGAAATGAATGAAATCTGAAAAATGAAGGGTGAAGACTTGTGGTTATTACAGTTACAGTTACTATTTCAACAATATTAAATGAGGGTGTTTGGTTTGGAGGTGTGTTTAATTTTTTTTTTCATGGAATCAATATAAAAAATATGTATATTTTATTTTTATAAGGTGTGATTTGTGTTTTAAAAGAGTTGTACCTTTAAAAAAAAGCTTATCACACTTTTAAGCCAAACACACACTAAAATAAATTAAATTGAGTGTGTTTGTTTTTATGATTGAGGTTGATATTGAATATACCTAATTATACAAAAACCTTAATCTCAATCTCAATCTCAACCTCAACCATAAAAACAAATACATAACTGTATTATAATTTATTTTAATTTTATCTTATCAAGTTACTTAGATAATTGTGTGTGTTGAGATTTTTCTTGCTTTACATGCTCTCATATTTACTCCAACATTAAATAAAAAATCAAAGTTACAGAATAGAATTTCAGGTTATAGCTAATAAAATTGAAAGCACAAGTTTAACAAAAAAAAATAAAATCCTTTCTGACTTTTGGCATAAAAAACTTTAATTTAATCCTCAAGTTTCAATTTATGGATTATTTAGTCAGTCCCTTTCATTTTATATTTTTATTATTTGATCTCATTTTTTTTTTGTCACGTTTCAAATGTGGAGGGGGGGAGATAAAGTAAAAAGAATGAGGAGAGAAACTGTTCGACCAACCACGTTCTAGGCATAAAAAGACTGATTTGGTGCCAATAGATTTATCCTTGGGGGAGAAGTTTAATGAATATAGTATTCTCCTTTAACCAAGTAAAAAAAAAAAAAAGATAGGGTCCATATAGTTTTTTTTTTATTATTCGGTTAACTTTTATTTTTTTAGAATGACTAAATGGGTATTTTGGGGTTAAAAATTAATTTATTAAAGTTATTAAAATGCTTTTAAACTGAAAAAAAATGATTAAAAATGAGTTATTAAATAATACAACTCTTTTGGTTTTGTGACGGGAGGATAAGCACCTCCACCTACATTATTATAAACAAGCTCTTAACATTTAACTTTAACTCCATTTTTTTTTTAAAAAATATTGAATGTTTATGGTCTTACAAGGAGTTATATAGTTAAGCACCTCTTCTCACAATTCTCCTATCATTATTCTCTCGGTAAATTATAATATTTTTTTTAATATAAATATTCGAGCTAACTTGTATGTATTTCAATTAATTTTATAAATTTTAAAATTAATAACTATATAAATCTCTAATAATTACCATATTAATAATTATATTACTTTGGATCTAAAATTTTTAAATTTTTCCTCTTACCACATCAATATTACATTAATTGATGGTGGTACTGGTAGTACATCAATTATTTACACGGTCATGCATCTTTTCTGATATATAATAGTAAATATTGGCAGCACCCAAACCCTAAAGCTACTCTGCAAATTATAGCTGCGGGACGGATTTACCAGGTATAAATGCAGCATCCTTTGCATTTATTTCTTTACCAAAAAAAATAAAAATAAAATAAAAATGAAACAATGTCCTTTAGTACTTAAACCACTATCTATGTGTACTGAATCTATGGTAAATTAAAAAATGCAGGATACAATAACCTTTTAGCTCAAGACTCCAAATCTTGCTTGTCACAAATGACTCGAACATGCTGCATTGAACTCGTTTCCCTCTGTTAGGCTGACATGCATCGGCTTGGTTAATTGGCTATCGCGCTCGCTCACAGTTACCAGAGCACTTTTTAAAATTTATTTTTATATAATTATCTGATAATTAAAAAAATACCACTGAAAAAGACAAAGATAATGATTAAGATTCTGGAAAAATAGTATATGGAAGAATGAAAAGTTAAATGAGCATGAGTGCATAGCTCATGTACAGTGAAACATCGGCTCATTTAATATATAGTAATAATATTAATATTAATTTTATTCTTAATGCCATTAAAAGAAACCTAAAAGGCCTTTAGCTTTTACCATAGAAAGAGAGAGAGCATTATGGATTATGGATAATTACAATGTTTTTTTCTTTTTCTCTCTTTTTTTTTTAATTTTTTTTCCATTCATTTAATTTTTAATTTTTAATTTATTCTTCTACATTAAATTAATTTATGATTAATTGAGCTTAATAATTTATTTTGATTAATTTGATATAGTGTTTTTACAATATTAAAAAAACATTCTAACATTGAGTTAATGTTTGACTTTACAAAATAAAATTAAATTGTATTGATTAAAAAAATTAGATTTTTAAAGATTAAATTTAATAATGAAATGTAAATTCAGACTCTTTTTTATTTTTCTTTTCACTATATATAAGGCATGTTTTTAAGTATTTTGGTCCCCCAAGTTGTTTTCTTTTTATTTCTGGTCCTTATTTCTTGAGTTATTTAAATTTTAATCCAAAAACTTATTTGGTTTATATTTTAGCTTATAAGTTTGAGAGAGGAGAGAGAGTAAAAAGAGAGAGAGAGAAAGTGGTAGGTTATTTATATTCCAATAACAAAAAAAAGTTATTCAAGTGTCAATTAGTTCTATTTTTTAAGATGAGTATTTTTTACCTTTTAATATCTTGCTAGAAAAATAAATTGAAGTCGAAAAAGAATTTTTTTCTTGATTTAATTTTGGATTCATGAACTGAAATAGAAATGTTTTGAATTGAGAAATTAATTTATTAAGATGCTAAAATTGTTTATTAATTGTTTTTAAGTAAAAATAAATTGAAGAATAATAGTTTTGTTAAAACAAAATCAAATCTAATTTTATTTTTTTATAACAAAATTTTAAATTAATATTGCTTTGAATTTTTTTTTAAAAATACAATCAACATATTTTTTTTAGATGAATTGATTTATTGGTGCACTTATCAAGTTGACTAATCTACATTAAATTACCTCCTGCATAATTTATTTTAAAACTTACGCCAGTAACGTGATTGGATTGATGAATCACTGTATTGACTTATTAAAAGAATGTTTGAAAGCATGATAGCGATTGCTTTTCAAAATATATTTTTGCTTGAAAATATATTAAAATAATATTTTTTTAATTTTTTAAAAATTATTTTTGATATCAGCACATCAAAACGATATGAAAACACTAAAAAAATATTAATTTAAAGTAAAATAAAATAACTTTTTTTATTATTAATTTTTTTCAAAAACAGTCTTAAAACATAAAAATAAACAAGTGTTAATAACATTATAAAAGTTTTCCAGCAGCAGCGCTCGAGCAACTGGCTAGTTGATCTCAGTTCCTTGGTTTCCTGAGCGTGTCTGATAAGGAATAGTAGGCCCCAGTTTTAGCCATTGTAATGTTTGTAATTTTAATGAAGCCCACAGAATTATTGAACAAGAAAAGGAGGCTTACTTGAACTGGGCCCATGGGTTTTAGAGTTGTTTTCCTTTTCCTTTAGCTCTAAATTTGACCTAGCTTTAAGCTTAAATTCTCTACACGTAAATCATAAAATCTAACCGATGGCGATTTCTGGGATGACCTTTATTTCCTTTTTAAAATAGATTTCCCCTTATTTTTTTTAATCAGAATATTATAAATGCATATTGTAGCAAAAATATATAGTACGCGTTCCAACATATTATATTCATGATTTAATGGAAATACATATTCCTGGAGTTCAATAACATTAATTCCATCAATAAAATTTCAAGTTTTAGAGTGTATTTAAAAGTTTAAAATATTTAAACAAAGCTCATTTTAATTTATTATTGGAATAGGTATATATTAACATTTTTATTTAATTAATTTGCTAGGTGACAAGTACTGCAAAACGTTAGGCTCACATTCTTCTCAGCGTTACGATAAGTAGTGATCAAATCAAGACATGAGAATGGTTAGAACAACATTCCTCTCCAATACAAAATCCACTATATAAGAAGACACTTGCAATTAATTTATTATGTGCTCATGCATGATGTTTGCTGCATTACCCCCTTCTTCACTGTCCACTTCCCATTTGTAATAATCCCACCAAGTTATAATTCATCAACCTTGACTGAAACCAGTAACTGTTTAATAATTTATTGATTCATATTAAAAAATTATCTCAATACAATAATCTAAATTTTTACATAAGATCTCAAAATATAATTTATATTATTCTCCAACACACCATCTTAAGTAAAAATGTTTTTATGTTTGAAATTTATATAAACTCATACTATTTTATATTTAATTTTTATCAGATAAATGATGATAGTGAAATTTAAATTTAAAATTGTTTGATTATTAAAATTCTAATACCATATAAAAAAACTAACTCAACTCGAAAATATTATTATGTTTCCACGTGTTTCTTTTCTTCAGAAGAATCACATAAAATGTACTAGCTTGCTACAATAGTCTTGGCATCTCCTGCATGGGACCAAATTGAAGGACACATTTAATTTGACCGCCAACTGAACTTTTAAATGGCCAACGACAACTCTTTCATAGCCATGGCCAACTAGCGTCGCTAGACATTGATTCAAATATAAGGCACACAACAGCAACAATACAAATATATAGATACAAACATATATCTTTTGTATTCTCAAAAAAAGTTCATTATTCTATGTTAAATACCTCCCGCAAGTTGAAGCCTGTCGTCTTCCCCTGGCCCTGAGTTCGATGTGTTTGTTCTGATGCAGTTGTTGCTTCTTGTAATGTCGCTGGCTCGCTCGCTCCCTCCAGAGAGCAACATCCATATGTGCATTACTCCTTCAAATCATGTTATATTTCGTTTAGGAAAAAATCTTTTGTTTTCTGGCAATTTGCTGTTGTCTGGTAGTTCATGTTTGTATTTGTTTGCCTGCATATATCCTTATGCTCTCCGCATCTTTATTCTTTTGTTGGGTTCGTGCTGTCTCTACACATAGATCTGCAATGTTTCCTTCTTTTTTTTCCCTAATGATTTATGTTTCCTTTCAGAATGCAGCTATATCTGCAGTTTTTTTTGTTATATAAAAAAAAACACAAATTCACGGCATGTGGCCATTGACACCAAGTTCTGCTTCTTCTTTTTTTGGTTATAATGCGGCAACTCGAACACTTTCTATCCTTTTTTATTTTTCGATGAATTTCTCTTTTTATTTTCTAAAATCTAGGGACTGTTACGTAAAAATAATAATTTAAGATTTAAATATAAAATTCTAAGACTAAAGGGACCAAAAATAAGTAAATGGAGAATTTTTGGACGCATATGAATTTTTTACGTGAATTTGAAAGCCCCATTATTTATTTTATTTTATTTTGGTCATTCTTCTTTAAAATTATTTTTTATACTACAAATTTAAATCTCATTTCATCAAATTGGTAATATTTCAAATTTGAAATTTTACAAAACAACTTGAATTGTTAATAGCATGCAAAAAGAATAAAATACCACCACATTACATACAATAAAGAAAGATGATTTTGAAAAAAAAAGTTTAGTCATCAAAGTGAAAAATAGAAAAAACGTAATTGTTCATTGAACAGTCCACGGTGACATATAAAAGGGAACATAGTAACGCATAGTACAAACCTGTTTTCTTCTAGCTGTTTTGTATAAAATTAATAAAAATCTAAAACGGAAAGGTGGTTTGGAGCTGGTTATTAAAACCGGCCCGGTCCAACGGGTTGACCTAGTAGTTGAATCGGTCGAGTTTAATAAAAGACTGGCTGGAGAAATAACCCGGCAAAACACGGGTGACCCAGCGGGTCAACCCATGACCCGGGAGACTCGGACGAACTCGAACGAGACCCGATGTTTTTTTTTTTCAAATGTGGGATTTGAAACCTATTAGTATATATACTCTATGTTTCCAAGAAAAAAATTATATTTTTTCAACGTGGAATAAAAATTATTTTGGTTTAAATACTTCAACTTAAAGGGATAACATAATATCTTTTCAATGTGGGATTTAAAGCCCTTTCGTATATATACTCTATGTTCCCATGAAAAGAATTATGTTTTTTCAATGTGGGATTTGAAATTCATTAGTATATATACTCTATGTTCCCAATAAAAAAATTATGTTTTTTCAATGTGGGATAAAAAACTTTTGATTTAAATACTTTATCTTAAAAGGATAATATAGTATCTTTTCAATATGACATTTTGAAGCTCTTTTGTATATATATCTTATGTTCCCAAGAAAAAAGTTATGTTATTTCAATATGGGATTTGAAACCCATTAGTATATATACTCTATGTTCCCAAGAAAAAAATTATTTTTTCAATGTGGGATAAAATTTTGTTTTAATTTAAATACTTCAACTTAAAAGCTTAACATAATAAATATTTTTTTTAAAATTTTCCAGGTTGATCCGGGTTGACCCCTCATGAAACCTATGACCCTGCCACTTAGACGGGTCAACCCCCGGACCGGGTTTAATAACTATGGTTTGGAGTAGTGTAAAAGATTATTCTCATAATCACAATATACTATGGACAATATCAGTGCCTTTTGTTTTAGTCCCAATACTTTTGTTTTCATCGATTGAGTCCTTCAATTGCAGAATGATACCTTTTTGGTCCCTTGATGTTTTCAAATTCAGTTTTGGTGCAAAGCTTTATTTTTGTTATATTTCAGTCTTTGATTTGTGAGCTGGGGGGCGGGGGTCGGGGGGGGGGGGGCACCATTAAATTCCAGTGTATTGAAAGAAAGTCACTGTTTTTGCCAATCTCGACCATAAAAATAGTTATTCTTGGTGTCCACATGTTTCATTTGATGAAAGAAGTTTAGTGGTGGTTGTTTAAAGTCTTAATATTGCCTAAAAAAATGGATCAAAGTCAAGGAAAAACAATCTATCATGATTCGATTTCATGTTTTTGGACTTTTTTTAGATTTCTTAGATTGAAAAACTTGTTTCCAGATGTTCTAAGGGTGTTATAAATATTTTTTATTATTATGAAAAAAGAATGGATTAAAAAATGAATTTTTAAGGTAAAAAAGCTTTCCTTTGATTTTCTAACCACCACTATAATTACCAAAATCTAGGTAGATAGAAGACAAGTTGTGTGATTATCTTTTTTCAAAAAAATAGGGGTGATCCACCCTTTAAAAAGATAATATACAAGGTTGGGGCGCGAGGGTAAGAGCTTTTTTTAAGGCTTTTTTTTAAACAATTTTGTTATTCTATATTTAGGTACAAAATGAATTTAACAAAAAAAGTTATTAAACCCGATTAAGTCCATGACCTGGATCACAGGTTCGACGGATTAAGCCATAACATCCGGTTTGTAATTTTTTTTTGTTTAATGTATTTTTTATCCTTTGATTTACAAAAAAAAATTTCAATTGAACCCATTGTCATCAATGATCTTTTTTTTTTATGTAATTAAAAATAGTAATAATAAAAATATAATTTCATTATTTGTTATCATTTAACTTAAGAATTTTATGCCTGCTTTTGCTACCTTAGTCCTATATGCCACCCTAGAGAAAGAGCTTGACGAGACTATTCTAACAACACCAAAGAAAACCACTATTGGGTCATGAAAAAGGTCGTATGTGTCACCTCAACCTTGGTGGCCTTCCCACACAAATTTAAGGGTTTTTATTCCCAAATTCTTTTAATCTTAGATTTCATCCAACTTGTTGCTAATCAAGGCCCAATTAAGGCATATCCAGAAAGAGAGGAAGAGATGAGAAAAGAATGAGACATGTTTCCCAAACAAATTTCCTTATTGAGATCATGTCTATGACTCGATTTATGAATTTCATGAGTTAACTCAAGTTAAACGAGTTTGATATAATATGACATATTTTTAAAATTTCATATCTAGGTTTTTTTATAACTCTTTAATTTAGTTATAGATTTAATCCAACTCAAGGTCAATTAAGACCCAATCAAGGCCTAACCAGGAAGAGAATTAAAGGAAGGAAAAATAAAGGGACAAATTGTTCAGCATTGGTTAATTCATTGTGATTGTGTCCATTACCTAAGTCATAAATTTTACATGTTAACCTGGGCTCATGCCTTTTATAGTATAGAATATAACAAAGATATAATATGTGAATCAAATTATACATATTGGCATTCACAATACCCTAAAATTGTATCGTTTTATTTTTACTTGGACCAAGTATATATAGAACTCCCCATCACCTTACTTTTCTGATTGGCGCATTGCCTTCACGAAGTAATCCTTTCATTTCCAGAAGAAAAATGTGCTGACTCTAAGTAAGGCAATAGATTAATTATATGCTGCAGGAGTCTTAATTTCTAAATTTCTCTTCGATCTAAACCACAAATTCAAGACTATATTATAACATATATGAAAAGATTGATAACATAATTTAGGTACATATTGCAATCACAGCTGATAATTGACATCATTCTAGCTTTCTTGCACTAAGGGCGCCACTTGTGGACTGTTTTGCGAGGTTAGTGTCCTGTGGACGGGTGATTGTTGTCAGCTTTTAAATTCCTAACCCCTCTTTTTATGTAACTTATATTTCTTTTATATTTTTTTGTGTTCAATTAGGTTCCATTCTATTAGAATTTTAGGACAAACAATAAATATTAAAAAGAAAGAAATGTATTTAATTAAAGAGACATAAATAAAGATAAAAAAAATCTGTTTTTAAAATAATTTTAGAATAAATATCTGTATTTTCAAAACAAGAATTACAATGCGACTCTTTTTTTATCTTCACTATCTCTGTTTATTTTAAAATAATTGATATGATCTAAGCGATTTTGAAAAACTACTAATTAACTTTTTTCTCAATCTTCCCTTTTCATATTTTTTAAGAACAACTATCAAGATATAAAAAACAAAAATATGTAAAAATAAGCTATTTTATAAATGTGATGACAAGTCATGCGACAATAACTTTATTTACCGATGCAAACCTAGTTATCAATTTAAATTAAATACAAGAGGGGGAGGAGGCAGTAATGATATCAATTGAATACTAGATGGTAACGATATCAATTAGATGAAGTGAAGAAAATGAATGATGAATTACGTAGAGTTTGGATCAAGAATCATAATATGGATGTTAGCTTTGAAAGTGCAAAGTTGTTGTGAAAGTGCAAAGTTGTTGTTGATAGCTAATTTCGTATGTAAATCCCGAGATAATCAAGGCTGGATTAAATTAAAGAAAATAAACTAAACTAAAAAGAAGTGGGGGCAAAACGAATACACTTAAAGAAAATGGAGCCTAAATGCAAATAAGAATAATTATAGAGCATAAATACTACTCTTCTTACTAAAAACAAATCTGCAACTATCGTGAAGAAAGAAGAGAGGGAGTTTTGGTATCTATTTTTACAGATCAAGAGAGAAACACCAAATTTCAAGAACCCATTCAAGATTAAGGGTTATAGGTAAAAATAAACACTGATGGGCAATGGATTAACAAGAAAAAATTGAACAAGAAGAGAAGAGGGGAGGGTCAGCTGTCATTAGAAAGAAAATGAGGGATCGAGACCTTGATTCGTACCGAGTAAGATATTCTTAACATGGTTTTTTGAGTTGTTTTAAAGTCGATTATCAATTGATGCTTGGATATTAAATTATAGATTTGAGTTATATAACTCCAAATATAGTTAAAAATCTGAAGAGAGGTCAGACAATAACAGTTCAAAAACGAGACAGTAACAGTTGGACAATAACAGTCCAAGTGTTTGTTGATGAGCAATTTTGACTATTTTAGAGGCAGAACTGGGTTATCCTTAAATCATAGAACTTGTAGCCTCATGTCTTAGCTTTCCAACGAGACTAATCTCACTTGAATCGGAGTTCTATAACTTCAAATATAGTTAAAAATATGAGGAGAGGTAAGACAGTAACAGTTCAAAAACGAGACAGTAACAGTTGGACAGTAACAGTCCAAGTGTTTGTTGATGAGCAATTTTGACTATCTTAGAGGTAGAATTGGGTTCTCCTTAAATCATAGAACTTGTAGCCTCATGTCTTAGCTTTCCAACGAGACTAATCTCACTTGAATCGGAGTTCTATAACTCTAGATATAGTTAAAAATCTGAGGAGAGGTCAGACAGTAACAGTTCAAAAACGAGACAGTAACAATTGGACAGTAATAGTCCAAGTGTTTGTTGATGAGCAATTTTAACTATCTTAGAGGTAGAACTGGGTTCTCTTTAAATCATAGAACTTGTAGCCTCATGTCTTAGCTTTCCGATGAGACTAATCTCGCTTGAATCGGTGTTCTAGTACTCTAGATATAGTTAAAAATCTGAGGAGAGGTCATACAGTAATAGTTCAAAAACAAGACAATAATAGTTGGATAGTGACAGTCCAAGTATAAAGAAAGGAATGATAACTGGGGTTGGTCAAAGAACGACAATAATAATGGGTGAAATGAGAAAAACGTAAAATATTAATAAATGATTAAAAGAAAGACTTATTGGTTATTGGTATGGTTATTATAAAACATGTCCTTGAGTGAGAAAAATTTATGAGATAAACCTGTGATTTGTAGGAGGGACCACAAGCGTGGTGCAACAGTAGTAGCAGGAGAGCACGAATAAAGCTTCTATTGCAGGTAGGTGAATCGTACCTTTACCTTCTAGTTAAATTCCATGATTTAATATATATTACCGATGTGAAATGTGAATTACCGAATGTATGTGTACTCAAGGGGAAAGGTTGTTATGTGAATTGTTAAGTGATGAAATTATCACTGACATATGAAATATGAGAAGTGTGATTTGAGGCGTAAACTAGCATACATTTAGTGTATGTTAGGATCCTGGGTAAGGGGATAGCCACGTTTGGACTAACATACATTTAGTGTATGTTAGGATCCCGGGTAAGGGGATCACCATGCTTTGGCTAGCATACATTTAGTGTATGTTACGATCCCGAATAAGGGAATCACCATGTATTGGCTAACATACATTTAGTGTATATTAGGATCCTGGGTAAGGAAATCACCTTACATCAACTCCTACAGGATGATGATGATGATACTAGTGAAAGGGGTATCGGTAATGTGTTAAATAAGGATAATCATGTTTGATCTTATAAAGTCTGGAATGGAGGTTAATAGTAAAAGAGGGAACAAATATTAATAGTTGAATAAGAAAGAGGTTATAATGAAAACTAGAAAGGAGAAATGAACAAAATATGAATGCATGTTACCCTGTTGAAATTGTTAGATATTCGCGTTGTTATATTTATGTGATATTCACCTTTTAATAATATGTATTTTGTTTCAGGATCATCGCATGCACGACAGGAGTAGATCCTAGCTTATGTTCCCTTCTTATAATTTAGGTTCTAGGGGGTATACCCTTGTATTTTGTAAACATGAAAATGTTTGTATAACTTAATTTGTATAATTAATGTTTAAACTTGATTGAATGAACTTAATCTCTGTAGTTCATATAACCATTTTCATGTCTATGCATTTTTTTTTATCCATCCATAATGATATTTTATTATATAATGTATATCATGAATATTGTGGGTAATAGGTGTGAGAATATTTGTGAAAATTAAAACCCAAGATGATTAGATCAGGATTAAGTTATAAGATGCGAGTTATTAGAAGTGTAAACAGGTTACATGTTGATAACTTGGGACCTTCCGAATGGGGGGACTCTATCGAATTTTTGGTAGATTTTAATATGAAAACCATGAATATATATATATATATATATATATAAGGGAAAAAAATTATTTTGTTTTCGGTTGACATGAGAGTGTTGTTTTTATCCCAGAATAGGGGATGTTACATAATGTGTGTCATAATAATGTTCCTAACTACAATATTGTTCATGTTGAACAAATAAAATGAAATACATGTATTTCCTTATTAACAAAATTCAAGAAACATAAATATCATTTATAGGAAAAGCTTGCACATCAAGGAAGTAAATATCCATAATTTCAACTTGTCATAATAGCCACAATGACCCACAATATTTATTTCTCGTTGCTTTAAATAATAATAAAAAATGAATAATTTGATTCTTCAACAAACTTCAATCAATATATGCTAGTTTGAGTGTTGAGATAAAAAATAAATGCTAGCACTAGTTTGAAATTTTGAAGAACA
The DNA here is from genome assembly GCF_951802175.1 of Populus nigra. NCBI lineage: Eukaryota > Viridiplantae > Streptophyta > Magnoliopsida > Malpighiales > Salicaceae > Populus > Populus nigra. Next base: position 15,275,515 of record NC_084855.1, on the reverse strand, counting down.
TTATTTAGTTATAATATATTCATAGCTCTCCATAATTGTATTGGGTGTGATATGCATTCGTGAACAAAACAATGACAAGTAAATTATGTTACATGAAACCATATACTAGAACACAATCAAATTATGCATGTCTAAGTTATCATATGTTATTTCCACTAATTGAACTATTTTTTCATAATATTTTCTACAACATTAACATGAGAGCACAATAGAATGTCAAATTAGCTTCTATGAACAGTTGGACACAATATTCAATTTAGTTTTTTTTAATGGTTCCTAAATAAACATGTCTAATTGTGCCATATAATAATTAAAAAAAGTCAATAAAAAGGTTCAATCGAACAATTAAACATGTTGTAGGTAGATATTAGAAAATTAAGGTTTCGTGAATAGTAACTATAACATTCAAATTGTTTTTTTTTTTTTAGTTCTTTATGGTTTCCAAAGAAATATGCCTCATTAAGTTAAACAATGGTTAAAACATTAATGAGAGTTTGAATGTTATCAATTGAATAACCAACCTTGGATTTTTTAGGGATTAACTTTTCTACAATAAAAACAAATTGAGATTTGTTTTGTTAAATCAAGTAAGAACAAACTATATTGTAATGAATTAATGATTTTTTTTTTATCAAAACAAAATTCAGTAAAGGAAACAATTGTAAAATACATGTAGGTATTGTTGAATTCTAAACTTTGATTTGTGATACTTTGAAGAGAGAAGATATGTTAAAAGAGAGGGAGTGTGATTTATCATTTCCTTTTGTTCTCTCATATATTGTAAATGTGAGTAATTTACTTATTTTACTATTTTTAGAATTTCTGATTTAGTAATTATATAAAGTGTAATTTCTAAAAGTATGGAGGTAAAGTAAAAAGATGATCAGACTATAGGAGTTTTGTTTTAATTATTTATTATTTTCATTGTATTACTTCCACAATTATTAAGATTTTTTAGGTTTTCAAGGAGTTTTGAGTGAGTCTAATATGCATTTTAAAAAAAATATACATAATTTTTGTATTGAGCAAATATATTGTCAAATTATTCTTAAGACCTAATTATATAGGGACAACTAGCTTACTAGTTGTTTTTGTTTTCAGATCTAAATTAGATCTAGAAGATATTGTTTTAGAATTTTTTTTATTTTCCTTATTGTTTTTGGGTTCTTTTTCTTTTTAGATTATGGCTTTCAATTTAATTATGATTGAACTAATTATGATATTTTTCTTGTATTTAGACAATCTTGCATGCTGTTTTTTTATAAGAGAATTTTGTGATTTTTTTTCTTAGAATGGAGCTTTAAAGAGTCAAGTTAAATCCAATACATGAAATAATTTTATTTTAGGCAATATTATTTTGGTAAAGGCCATAAAGCTAGAGAAATCACTACTACAAGGCATGGAGGGGGAGATCATAAATGTCTACACTGTAAAATTGTTTTTTATCGAATATAAAAAATTACATATATGGTAGAATTGTAACCATAAAATACGATTGAAGTCAAAATGCATATATTTGTTTCCTACAATATATGGTGCTGAGAAAAGATATATTTTATATCATAAAAAAGACTATAATTGGAGATAATATTATTTCTGGTATAAAAATTCCTATAAAAGTTACTAGATCTTTCTCTATAATTTATTTTTTTATATATAGTTAAAGGTTGTAATCTTAAGTTTCATAATCTTAGTTTCTTTCTCTATCATTTAAGGCCATAATATTTTTGGGATCGGCAAACTATATCCACACTATGCACTGCATGGATTTCAAATTTTGAGAAAGACAAAGTAAAAATGTAATTACGAAAAAGTTATTATCTCCATTATAAAGTCTACGAATAAAAGGGAAAAACAATCATCAAACATTACACATATGATGGTTTTTTGTATTGAAAAAATAAAATACAATTCACTATATGAATCTCAGTTTTCATTTAATATTTTAGTAAAATTACAAAATACACCAAAATACCTAGGTAAAACACTATCGCAATACACCTTTTTTTTTCATTTTTATCTTTATTTTTTTTAATTGCAGCTTTTTATACCCAAATTAATCACTAATTTTAAAATTTGTTAATAAAATAAAAAATTCAAAAAAAAAAGGATCAAATTGTAAAATAAAAAGAAATCTCATGTTCAATCTCATATTTTTCCATTTTTGTTCTTGATTATTTTTTTCTATTGTATCCTTCTATACCCAAATTAATGACCAATTTTTAAAATTTGTCGAGGAAAGAAAAAACTCAACAAAAAAGGACCAAAATGTGAAACAAATTTGCTAGAAAAAGTTATGTTTAATCCATTTATTTATTTTTTTCTTACTCTATAGTCATTTTTATCTTGCAATATTAATTCTGGATCAAAAGTTTTTTTTCTTAACATTTGAGTCTCTGAGTTTGAAAGAAAAAAAAGAAAGTTAGTTAATGATTATTTTTCAAAAACAAAACTCGATGTTCTTACTGTCAACGAGTTTCATTTGACGAGGGGAGCTTAATGATTGATTTTTTTTTCCTATAAACATGCCTGGAGGTAGATCAAGTTTCATTTATTTTTTTGATTAAGTTGATTTTTGTTTTGTTTTGAGTGATTTTGAGTTGTTTTGAGGTTGATAAGTGGTTTATAAAGTTTTTTAATGGTGTTTTCGAGGTATTTTCATGTAATAACAGCTTAAAAAATGGGGTTTTGAGGTTTTATAAATTAAACCTTGATTTTTCAATCACTGGAGGTGATCAGAAAAATGTATTAGGAAGCGACATGTTGCCTACGGTGGAAGAAAACCTATTGCTTGCTTAAAAAATAAGAGTAGATGACTCGCTTAAGAAAATAATAAAAAAAGTAGGTGCGGGTCATGGCTTTCTAAGTAAGGCTAAACTTGTGGGCTTGACCATACTTTTTAAATATTTTTATCCATTGAATTAGCTTTTATTTTATATTAGTGGTTATTGTTTTTTTAATTTTTAGTTAAATAATATTTTGAAGAAATTAGTTTGACTTGTCTTGAATTTTTTTCTAATATTTTATATGAATTAGCTATATTTGTATAAAGTTCTTATAAAAATAAAAATTCTTTGTTATAGCAACAAATACCAATGATTAAACACTAAGATAAAATGATTGAAAATATTCAAAATAAAAAGTCAGTGATGTAAAATATTTGCATGCACATTTATTTTTTATTTTTACCATGAAGATTAACTTTATGCTTTAATATTTAATTAGTGTTAACAACTTTTTTTTTAATTATTATTTATGAGTTCATATATTTCTTAATTTATTTTATAAAACATAAATATCATCTTTTTATTTCTCAATTAAAAAAAAATGAACTAAGCTTTATAATTTGTTTGAATTTATTTTTTATAAGGTTATCACATTTCTAATATTGAATTGATGCTCGATTTTTCACGTGTCTATATTTTTATCATATAATTAAATAAAAAGAAGTTTAACAAAAAAAAAAGTTATTTAACTTAGTGGAGTCAATAACTCAAGTCGCGGGTTTGACAAGTTATTCCTAGTCGATCTAATATGTTGTTGTCTCAGTTTAAAAAAATGATGTCATCTTAAAACGCCAAACCATGTTTTTATTGGTTTTTTCAAATTGTCCTTAAACTCGCCAAGTCAATTGCATCACGTCGAGACAACTTCAAGGATGTTGATTTGAAGCCCAGGCTAGGTAAGGAGTTGAGTTAAAAAATTTTAAGATTAACTCGATGGATCAAGTTTAATGATGTTTTTTTTTTTTTGGATTCGAGAAAACCCCACCTCCCGGAAAGGGCTTGAGATCTGCACAGCAGGTCTCGAGTTCGAGTCAGGACGTGCACTTCTTGTAAGAGTCTGGGACAGCCGGAGTTGTATTTACTCACCTGGGCTCATAAAATACGCTTTTCAAGGAGTGCGTTTCCTCGAATAAAGAAAAAAAGTTTAATGATGCTGTTAAAGAGTTAAAGAGTTTTCCAAACCTAAACATTTTTTTTAACATTCAAATAACACGATGGATCGGCTAATTATCTATAGTACAGCATCTTCATACACTTAATTATAATCATATTAATCTAGTATTTTCTGTAGGATTGAAAAAGAAAGTATGAACTTCATGTTCGTTCTCGACGCAGCCACTAGCGAGGTCCAGAGAAAAGAAGTAACGCGTATCAAAATTGGCAATATATAAGACTTTAGATCAGGATAGCATGTAGAAAAAGAAAAAGAATAAATAGAGAGCATAATATTCTAATAAGCTGCACGAGTCACCACCGGAGTACTCCACATTCCCAGATCGCTATCAATTGGGTGTATAGGTGCAGCAGATGCATCCGTGACAGGGATCTTGGCTCTGTGAGAAGCTGCCACTTGGAAAGCCAGGAAGATCTTTGAGGCCAGAGCCCACCATTAATTTATCTATCATAAATAATTTGATGGTGGGCAGATACCCGACTCATGTGAGCCTTAATGTGCTGTTTATGTCTGGTCTGCATGTTTCTCACGAGCCGGCCTGCAGCATGAAATTAAGGGAAAGCAAGCCCAGAAATGAAAGGAGTATTAACGTGACAATTGCGTGTAATCGCTGAAACTGAAAGCTTTCAGATAGCCACTCCATTTTTTATGATTTATTATATTGGAGGGCAGGCAGCAGGCTACTTTTTGTATAATTGGTTGACAATGATACTGGGAATCCACGACAATGGAGTTCTTCATGGAGATGCTACAACAGGGATGCTTCGAGTATATTATATGGTTTAAGGATTTTTAATCTTTCAGAATTCAAATTGCCACAATCATATTACGATCCTTCTGCTCCACCCCCTTCTCAATGGCTTATCTTTAGTGAAGAATAAGATAAAGTTTTGTTAATTATTTTGCAAAGCAAGCCGTTTGACAACAAATGGTGAATCTTGTTCATTGGCTAAGACGTCAGATAGAAGAGCAGTTTCCGTGACAAATCCTGGGCCGATGACTTTACTTGTCTTGCTTTTTAATTCTTTATTTCTCAAGAGAATAGAAATTCAATTTCTTTTATCCCCATGCATATGCACGCGTGCATCCTTGTAGGGCAATCCTTGTTCAGACAGGGTCCGATTTAAATAGTCACCCAACCTCCGAACTACATGCTGTCCTGAATTTGGGTGACCATTTGCATTTTAATAATCAAATCTCTGATTAAGTTGTCCTTCAAGAGGAGAAAGTTGAAAATAACAGTTGGCTTAAACAATGCGGTAGCCATCCTTCTCTATTTATTTATATAAGTAGACAATAGTAAGATTACATCGCAATACACAAGATCAAAGCTACAAGCTATAAGTAGACAATAGTAAGATTACATCGCAATACACAAGATCAAAGCTACAAGCTATACATGGTAAGTATAATTGCTATAATATACATCCAATAATTTAACACTTTCTATAATATGTCCCTTTCAAGCTAAGGGCGGGGACTTCACACAAAGCTTGAGCCGGAAATGAGTAAAAGAAGCACTAAGAAGTGGCTTTGTAAGAGCATCAACAAGTTGATCATTGGATAGAATAAAATGAATCTGAATTTTTTTATTCGCAATTTTATCACAAACAAAGTAATAATCAACTTCAACATATTTAGTACAAGCATAAAAGATTGGATTCTCATACAAATAAATAACACCCAAATTCTCACACCAAATAATAGACATAGAAGTAGGAGTAATCTGTAGATCTGACAACAGATAATAAAGCCACAAGACATTAGCAGTACCATAAGCTAAAGTCTTATATTTTGCTTCAGTAGAAGAGCGAGCAACAATTTATTGTTTGCCTGATTTCTAAGAGACATGAGTAATGTTGAAATATACAAGATAAGCACTAGTCAACTTATGATCATTAACACTATCAGCATTAATAAAACCATTAAGAGATAAAGATGAACTACGAGTAATATATAAACCATAAGAGTGTCGTAGCATGAGATCCATACTAGTAGGTTGAATTTAAATCCCCAAGAAGTAACGAGCAACACCTAAATCTCGAAGCTTGAACTTTGAGCTCAACAATCTAACCAATCATTCAAGTAAGACCAAACTACTTCTAATAAGTAAAATGTCATTAATATAAATAAGAAGATAGAAGATGGCGCTCCCCACAAACAAAATGAATAAAAATGTATTAACCTTATAGGCATGAAAGCCAATGGATATAAGGTAATCATTAAGCCAAGTATACCAAGTTCGAGGAGCTTGTTTTAATCTATATAGATACTTATATAGATACCAACATATATGAGAGAAAATAGTAGGATGAATAAAACCAAGAGGTTGTTGTATTTACACTTTTTTGTGAAGTGTCCCATTAAGAAAAACACTCTAAACATTGATTTGGTTAATTTGTTAGCCTCTAGAAATTGTAATGGTTAGAACTAAACGAACAATGTTAGGTTTAACCACAAGACTTAAAGTTTCTAAATAGTCAATGCTTTTATATTGAGTAAAACCTCTAGCAAATAAACTAGCCTTATATCGCTCAATGCTACCATCAACACACCGTTTAATTTTATACACCCAAAAGACTATCAACCACATTTATAGAGTGGTGAAAAAGAACTAATGACTAAGTACCATTGCAAAGTAATGCTTGAATTTCAGCCTGTATAACTTGATGCCAATACTCATATATGTTTGCCTCAAGAAAAGTATAAGGTTCATGATCACTAGGAAAAGTTACTCATGATGTAGAAGTGGTAGGGGAAGTTGAAGATGTTTATAAGCTTGCTGTTTTGGGCTACCAAAGAACTATAGGATGCTATCAATGTACTGAAAAGAGAGAGGAAGGGTGGAACTTGAAGCTTATTGAATAGGGTAGTTGGATAAATCAACAACCAAGTGAAAACCATAAGGTGATAAAGCTGAAGTGGTGGAAGATGATGAATTAGATATGGAAGCAAACTGGGCAGCAACATCAGAGGAGGTTGAGATTAGCGTCCCTGAAGGGACATAACCTGAACTTAAAGAATGGTAAATAGATAAACACGGATGTGGTGATAAAGGAGCAAAACTAGAAGGCATGGTTGAAAGGTCAAGTGAGGGAGGTATCATAAGTAGTGAGTTAGATTTAAGTGCTGAGAAAGTAGTCAAAGAAAAAATGTGTAGTGGAGTTTGACGAAGGTGAAGGCGTAGGAAAATTAACTATATGGCCAGAGTTGTCAAATGAAAAAAGATCATAAAATCTTCCATTTCAAGAAATGTAAATTTTTTGAGATGACATGTTAAGACAACTATAACCCAGATGAGAAGAGTTATAGCCTAGAAAGACATATAGAATGGAACGAAAGTCTAGCTTATAAACATTAAATGGACAAAGAAAAGGAAAACAAAGACACCTAAAAGAATGCAAAAAACTATAATAAGGAGTATGGTGGAATAAACATTCAAAGGTTGATTTATTTTGTAACACAAAAGTAGGCATACAATTAATGAGATACACAGAAGTTTCAAACGTTTAATTCCAAAACTATAAAGGTGTTTAACACTAACCAAGAAGAGTACAACTAATTTCAACTATATACCGATGACGATGTTCAGTAGTGTCATTTTATTTATGAGTTTGTGGAGAGATTAATTGGTGGTGAATATTAATTGTCTGAAAGAAACTATGTAATTTTCTATAATCACCACTCCAGTCTCTCTAGACAAATTTTATTTTGCAAGAAAATTGCTTTTCCACTTGAGCTTGAAAGCGTTGAAAAAATAGGAAATACATCATATTTCACAACAAGAGGATAAAACCATATATATTTTGTATGAGCATCCATAAAAATGACAAAATAACAAAAGCCATAGGAAGAAAATATAAGAGCGAGGCCCTAAACAACATTACTATAAATTAAATCAAGAGGAGTTAAAGTTTTATGATTTGTAGGTCCTAATGACAAATGCAATGATTTTTCTAATAGACATGCTTGACATTGAAAATTGAAACGTCTAGAATTGCAAGAACCTTTATTATTTGAATCTAAGAAACTTAAAACACGAGGAGTACAATGACCCAATCAACGATGCTAGATATCAACAGATGTAGATACACAAGCATACCAAAAATCTTGAGGAATAAACATTGTAGAAGACTTAGATAAAACTTAGAGATCATCTTTACTCTAATTGAAAATGAGCATTGTCTTGGTTATGAGGTATTTAACATAAAACATAAATGAGTGAAATTTAAAAAACATTTTATTTTCAAGATAAAAACTTCTAAACATATAATAATGGTTTGTTTGTTTGTTTTTTTTTTTAATTTGAGGCATATATAGGACATTAGAAAAAATAAAGGTTCTTTTTGATGTGTATAATTTAGTATCAGAAGTATGAAATATGATAAGTTCTTTACCATTACCAACATGGAATTGATTAATACTAAGATAAGGTTTTAAACCCTTCTTGCTTGTAATATCAAGATTGACATATTGATTTGCACCTATGTTTAGAAACTAATCAACATAACTTGTTGTGGAAATATTGCTAAGAGGTTGGCTGGCATTAGCTTGTAACTTGTGACTATGGAGTTGGGAACGCTACTGAGCCAAGTGACAAAAACATACACCATAGTTGGCACCTAAAAAAGACTGTGTATTAGACCACCGATTTGATGAAGGGGAACAATTACCTTGCTACCAATTGTGTTGCTGCCAATTGCTGTTGTTAAGACTAGTTTTTCCATGGTAAGAACTATTACCATTGTTAAAATTTTTGTTTTTGTTTTTCTTAAACAAGCCACAATTGAAACTATCCCTACCACTATGAGAATTATAGCTACTATTATGAAAACCAGAGGACTGTTCATAAGATGAGGAAAACTGATGTTGGACACTAAAAGCCGAGGAGGGCTGAGCTGGTGTAGGTAGCAATAGAGTAGTAACAGAGCTTTCAATGGATTGTATGGAACTTTTATAAAGAAACTTATTGGTGAGGAGGTGACTGTGGAGATCAATGTAGGAAATAGGGTCAACCTTATTGGATAAAATGGTCACGAAGTCCTTGAATTCACCGTGAAATCTACGAAACACATATAAGTTGAAATCTTGTGACCCGAATCATTATACACAAAGCATGTGCATGAAAAAAATCGTGAAGCTTAATCTCTAACAAATCAAACGTTGAAGGATGAAATCGAGAAAAAAAAATCATTTATACAAAATGATCATAAATAGAAAATGACAATTAAAAGAATGATAAATTGAGGGTAACTAGAAATTTTTGATTTAAAGGTGAAATTGAAAAGAAAAATAACTTTAACAAAATAACAAAAAAATCAAAATAATAAGGAGCAAACTGGAAAAAATAATATACCATAAATTTAGATTGAAGGATGAAATTAAAAATAAATAAAACTTTTACAAAATAGCCAAGGAAAAAAAATCAAAAGAATAAATGCTAAATTAAAATATAATATATGACAACTTGAGATTGAAAGATGAAAAAAAAACAAATAAAACTTTTATAGAAGGGTAAAGAACAAAAAATATAAATCAAAAGATGAAAGATCAAAGTTTAAATATAAAAAAAGGAGCAATTACAAATTTTCAAGGGGAGGAGAGAAAAAAGAAAAAAACAGAAGAAATCATGGCCGACGAGAAGTTGCTCCACCACCACTACAACGCATCACCTCAACCATGAAGAGGATGTGGTGACACATCAAATAACATGACCGAAGGGTATTTTTGGCTATCAAGAGGTGTCACGTGTGCTGCCCTAAATGTGATGGTGTCTTCCATTCACTAACGCATGCGCCAATAACTTTTTCAATTTAAATAACATTTAACACATATTAAAAGACCAAATTGCCCTTGATTTACTTGGAAGGCTACCTCAATGACCCTTTTTTTGAAGTTTTTAAAATGCGGAAGTCAGAAGAGCACCTAGAGAAAAAGTAAAAGAGAGGCCTCTTCTCAGCAGCAAGGCATGAATCTCTCTTTTAATAACAAAAAAAAAAGGCTCTATACACAAGCTTTTTTCTTTGTACATTAAAAGGTAAATTTATTATTTTATTGATAATTATACTTTTATCAATTCTTTAATGATCAATGAGCCATGCAAAATGACCAAATTATCCCCAAGCCCAAGGCAAATGAATTTCTTTAGAAAGGGAAAAATTATAAAAATATTATTCCAGTGAATAATATTTTTACTTATAGTCTATAGTATTTGCACTTTCTATTTTAGCTTTTGTTAATTGAACCATGTTTTTACTTGACCAATTTTACCATAACCACGAGATGTCATCACCTAACTCAAGCATACCCTATATTTTACAATTGTTTTCCTTTTTTTTTTAACATATATATAATTTATAAACAATAAAGTGCAGTTTATATATTCAATTTTTTTAATAATTAAATATTATTTTATAAATTTGAACATTTGAACTTATTTAATTATCTTTCTTGTAGTGTAGCATTGTTATGCGTAGTTGAGAATTTGTTTAAAATATATTTAATAAGTGTATTTAAGATCAAATTAAATATGAAAATCCACTCATATTTAAGGTTAAGACTTTATAGATAATTATTTCTAATATAAGTATTTTAATATGGAACATTAACATGTCTAAAACCAAATGTAGATAAATAAAAAACTATTCTTAAAATTTTTTTGATGAATAAAACTTTTCAAATCTAAAACTCCAATCCCACATTACAAGATCACAAGAATTTTTTTTTTTTTTTTTATGGCTTGTATAGGGTGACTTAAGAAGCTAAAATTGAGTCCTTGTGGTGCCACCACTTTTAGTGGAGAGAGACCCAAAGTATACGAACTCCGAGATGAAAATGAATAATGTAGGGTTCTTCTTGTTGGCTCAATACTTGGACTTTACAAAAAAAAAAATAAAAAAAAAAATCTGATTTTAAAGGAATAATGTAGGGTTTTTCTTTGTATTTTATAATGCATAGTTAAGGGTTAAAACAACGAGAAAGAACTAATTAGACCTTTGATCGGTAGTGCAATTTCTTAATAAGGTGGTGCTAGAATTACTAGAGATTACTTGTATTAAAATTATTTGCACATAGTGATATATAATTAGCTTTAAGGATAAATAATATAATCCTTGATATCAATGTTCTTCTATTTCTGCTGGAAGTTTATCAAAAGATAAGAATGAGATTTTCATTGCTCTAATTATTTAGAACTTTTTTTTTTTCAGATAATGGTGTGTGATTTGATTGTTTTATATTTTTAATATTGCTGCAATAGTTTGTCTTATATATACATAACAAAACTATAGTTCCAAACAATAGATAACCGCTAGTGAATATGTCACGTCACTATACGAAGATCTCGGTTTGAATCCCTTGGTCATTTCATCGGTAAAATTGTTTCAAAAAAATCCACATCATCATATCGTTGTAACTTTTCAAAAATTGATGTATTCCGATCCGTCGGTATATACCGACCGTATTGCCGACGGATTCTATGCTGTCAGTAATTATTATCGATAGCAAAGACCTGTTGGTATATATTGATAAAATTAGAGACAGATTTATGTTCGTCGGTAAAAATTACCGACAAAAAAATTCCACTAGTAATTTTGTTGATTTTCCCTAATTTTCTAGCAATGAGAAGAGCTTATGGTAGGTGGTAATAATGATAGCAACGAAGCTTTAATTTATTATTGTTGTGAAGATGGTTAAAGTAATTAGTTAGATAATGATGTTGGTGACATATAACAAGTTAGTAAATTGTGTGGAATATATTCTGTCGGCAATGCAGTTGGTATATACCGACCGTATTGTTGATGGATTCTATGCCTTCAGTAATTATTACCGACAGCAAAGATTTGTCGGTATATATCAACAAAATTAGCGATTAATTTATGTCTGTCGGTAAAAATTACTGTAAAAAAAATTTCATCAATAATTTTTTTAATTTTCATTGATTTTCTGGTAGTGAAAGGAGATTAAAGTAATAAGGTGATAATAATAATAGCAACGAAGCTTTAATTTATTATTATTATGAAGATGGTTAAAGTAATTAGTTAGATAATGATGTTGGTGACATCTAACAAGTTAGTAAATTATGTGGAATATATTCACGAATCTTTAAAAATATTTCCAACAAAATCACGCCAGATTTGATCTTCATGTTTAAGCATAAAAATAAAAACTAAATCGTCAAAAAAAGAAAAAAAATCTTATTCGTCAAATCAGCAATAAAGATATACATGAACTTTTGAGACAATCTTTTTTTGATTCGAATAGCTTGCTAGGTATAATCGGTTCAACAACACTTTTTGATTGGCGATGGTCTAGTGGGACTCCTTCGTGAGAGATAAGGGAAAGGGGATAAGATGTCGAATTTGAGTTTTGCCTTCATTATGTCCGTCTATGAGGGAAAATAAAAAAACCTAGAGATACCATTTGTTCATTTTACATGTAGGAAACCTAATTTTATTGATATCATGATATTAATGCGTTGTCGGTTATATACACCAAAAGCGTGTCTGGTATCGTAATAATGGTTATTTTATAAAATATTTTTTTATTTAGAAATAAATCAAAATAATATATATTTTTTAATTTTTAAAATTTATTTTTAAGATCTTCATATCAAAACAATCCCAAAACACCGACGAAAAACAAACAATGTGCAAAGAAAAATAATTACTTTGTTAGGCACGAATCAACTCTTCGAACGGCAATGGTCTTTCATTTGTCGAGACCAGACGGAGTAATTAAACATATTGTAACAAGAACTGACAAACATTTGGTTAAATAATTTGTAGAAGGAATCTCAGAGCGTGCAGTGTGGATTTTTCAATTTAGGAAGACGAACGATTCAAGATCGTTTGCTTCGTAAACTAACCACCCCTCATGTGCGACCACAAAAATCAAAGGCAGAAAAGATTGAAAATCATGGCAAGTCAAAGATGGAATGGTCAAATTACGCGTAAATTAGAATTAAGCCCATGGAGCTTGACCCTCACACGCTTTCACATAGCGTTGTTAATAAAATACAATTAGAGGGAGACAAACAGCCGCTACCCAGGGTGGCCCCAGCCTCCTCCCCCCGCCTAATGGAAGCCACTTCGCTGCCCTTGTTTTCTCTTGTTCCTCCGAGCGCACGCCCTTTTATCTGCTGATGTGGATTTATTCTTTCTTTTTCTCTTTTTTCTTTTTCTGCTCGACTTTAAGATTGCCTAGAAACGATTAATATTCTATTTCTTTAGAGATATAGAGGTTATAAAAGAAAAACTGAGACTTTCTATTTAGATGTAACATTTCTCTATTTAATTAGAGCTTTTAAAATTGAATTTAGAAAGCACATTTTAGAAATTCTTCATAGTTTTTCTTTACAAGTTTTCACTACTTTTGAAATAAAAAAAGGTGAAAATATAATTTTTTTTATATATATGCAATTTTTAACAATGTAAAAAATTAATTTTTTAATTTTTCCTTATATTTAGTTAGTGTCATGAATTTAATCTTTATTATAAATATAATATAAAGTTTTTTTTTTAAATTAACAACATAATTAATAATCTTTTCACACGGAATGAAATAAAATTATCATATTATACAATGACTATTATAATTAAGTTATGAATTTTATTTTTTTATATGAAAAACAGCTATAATCTTGGTGTGTTCTTAATTTTAGATAAAAAATCCATCTTTATTCTTAAAAAATGAACATATTATTTAATTTTTACTGAAAAAGAAAAGAAAAACAGAAAATGCAGATGAAAATAGTTTCCATTGTTAAGCACGAAAATAAGGGCACAGTACTTCTTCGCTATCATACCATCCAGTGCGAAGGTCGGACAGAAAATACTGCTGCAAGAGAGACTATTTAAATCGTGAGAGTTAATCTTTCATAAGAAATTTGATCTGAAGACATATATATCTGCCGTAAAATAAATAAATAAATAAGAAATAAAAAAAAAAACATGTTGGACTGTCACACGTATCAAAGTCGATGTCTCCTATATATGCTCGTTGATCTCTATTTAAATCAAGTACATGAAATTAACCGAAAGTGTCAACCTAGTCTTAGATTATAATATTAATTACCTCTCCCTCGCTCTCCGCCACTCCTCTCTTATGTATAAGAGGTAGCGCCTCGACCATTATCGATCATACCTTCGAGCTTCAAATTCTGGATTGATAGTTTTCTTCCTTCCTCCCTTCCTTCATTCCCTAATTATAAGCAGGAATGGTAGTTCCTTCTCCAACTCCAGCACGAACCAAAAAAACGAAGGCCTTTGGAATTCCTATTGTTGATCTCTCTCTTGATAGGTCAAACGTATCGAAACTGATCGTAAGAGCATGTGAAGAATATGGATTCTTCAAAGTTACAAATCATGGGGTCAGTACCGGGGTCATAACCAGAATGGAGGAGGAAGCTGCTCATTTTTTCTCAAAACCAGCCACGGAAAAGCACCGAGCTGGACCTGCTAGTCCTTTTGGCTATGGTTGCAAAAGTATTGGCTGCAATGGTGACATGGGCGAGCTTGAATATCTTCTCCTCCACACCAATCCTCTCTCTGTCTTTGAAAGATCCAAAACCATCTCAAATGACCCTTCAGAATTCAGGTAATTTATACATGTTCCGAATATCTTCTCTAATATTCACGTCATCGATCAATCATTCAGTAGAACTGTTAGGTATCTTGTGTGTGTGTGTGTGTGTGTGTATGTATATATATGTTGTTCTTATGTGGATCATAAATCATGAAAATGCATTACACATATATTCATTACTGACAGGAATGATCAATTGCTGGGTAGGGAAGAAGGTTTTTAGCTTTCTGTTCCAACAATGTGATGCAGGTTCGCTGGGTTTATGCTTAGTTTGTGGTGTGCTTGATTCATTTTCAACGGGTTTTTTTATTGTATAATTAATTTAATATTATATGATAACGGTTGCACCATTTTTAAAGAACTCTCTAGTCTTTAAATGGAACATTGGGACGGTGGGCAAGGGAATTCAATTATGAAAATGAAACGGTGGAAGATTGTTTATTGCAAATGCTTGGTATCCTAGAAAAAGACATCTTTCCTTTATCAACAAGAAATTATTACAAGTTAAATATAACATCAATAATAGACTTCCAATTTATATTTTTTCTATTAATTTAATATACCCAAGAGATCCGTTTACCTCATTAACTATAATTAATATACACACACATACAAAAAGAGAGACAACACAACTACTATAACTCTAAAAACTCAACCTTCTTCTTGATAGTTCTTTCGAGAGCATTCAAATCTTAGAATGCGTGGTTGGTATTATAATAATAGTTATTTTTTAAAATATTTATTATTTAAAAATATTTTGGAATAATATTTTTAATTTTTAAATTTATTTTTGATGTTAGCATGTTAAAACGATTTAAAAATATATATATATATATAAATAATTTTAAATAAAAAAAGTTTAACTATTCAGTAAATAACATTTAAAACGGAATTATATAATAACTGGTTTGTTTGGCAAGCTTTGCCCACTCTAGTTGCTTTTTATTAATGAATATTTTCATAAAAAAAATCAATCATGAAAACAACCTGATTTCTTTCCGGTTCCCAAGTTGATGCTTCCAACTTGCGATTGAAGGGAAACCATGCCTTAATTAGCTCATTGTTCTGTCACCAACTATTAGCCATATGACATGTTTCTTTATATATATGTATAATTGTGGGGCCTAAAACGGTCCAACTTGACTCCTACAACAATCTTAGGAATTACGAAGAGTCAGCACAATGTACCAAAAAGATTAAATTGTTCCCACCTTTCCCTTTCTTGAACAGGAAGAGTATCTTGAATCATTTTTTATATATTAAAATCAAGTTTTCGTTTAATTGATTTTTAATTAAACAAATCATTCGCACCCAGCCATCGCATTATCCATGTTTTAATTTTCAATTTTTCAAGCATAATTGCTTCAGTTTTTGTGTATAATTGATGTTTTCCTCTTCGTTGCCTTCTTCTTCTTCTTCTTCTTCACGAGACACATCTGCTTGTAGAAAGCATGCAGGTGTGATTACTGTCCTGCAACAGTCAATCTTGCATTATTGCACTGGCAAGAAGAGATCATAAGAATGGGTTTTATATATATCATAAGAATGGATCTTGTCGTGCTCCAAATCGAGGCTACATTGAACCAATTACAATAGGCTAGAGATACACGACATTATCATTCTTGTGTGGGTTCTTGCTAGTAATTGCTGCTGTGATTTTAAGCTGCGTATTTTATTCTTTTTATTATATAAAAAAGAGAAAAATGGGAACAACAATTTTATTCGTAATGAAAAAATATTCTGCAAATTTTTTTTTTTTTTTTGTTTTTGAGGGTGGCGAAATGTTAGTGTGCATTTTCCTTTTTTCCTTGCTTGCTCAGTACTGGCATTGCGATTTATACAGCTGCGTGGTGAATGATTACATACAAGCGGTTAAGCAACTCGCGTGTGAGATTCTTGATCTAACGGCTGAGGGCTTGTGGGTCCCGGATAAACGTGCATTCAGCAGGCTCATCAGAGATGTCCACAGCGATTCTGTTCTTAGACTTAATCACTACCCTGCATTCGAAGAGATCATGGACTGGGACCCATCACCTAAAACAATTGGTTTTGGCGAGCACTCCGACCCTCAAATCTTGACCATCTTGCGATCCAACGACGTTGGGGGCCTCCAAATTTATTTGCGTGATGGTTTGTGGGTCCCTGTTCCTCCTGACCCCACCGGATTCTATGTGATCGTGGGGGATGCCTTCCAGGTTCGTAACGATCAGTCATTTTCTTATAAAAATCATCTTGTGATTCGAATATTATAAACTGATGGTGTAAACATGTTTCATGAGGTGTAAGAATTCTATTGGCTTGATATATAATGCCAATTAGTAAATTAAATTCTCTTTTACCATTATTTTTAAAGAAAAGAAAACACATGCTACCAAATCTCCTCAATTAGCTGCTAAACTTTGTGCTCCTCATGGCATCGATTTCTAGGTTTTAACGAATGGGAGGTTCGAAAGCGTTAGACACAGAGTGTTGGCGAGCTCGGGGAAGCCAAGAATGTCAATGATGTATTTTGGGGCGCCACCGCTTAACGCATGGATCTCTCCGCCTCCACAGCTGGTCTTGCCACAAAATTCAAGCCTCTACAAACCCTTCACTTGGAGTGAATTCAAGAAAGCTGCCTATTCTCTGCGATTGAGGGATACGCGTCTTGACCTCTTCAAGATTCACGCCGCAGAAAAAATTGCTTCTTGATTTAATTTACAGGATTTATATTAAATGTAATTGGCCTTCCGTATATAAGGGTTCCTTTCATTATCGTACTTGTTGGAGGGGATAGAAAGCATTAAGAGACAAAGAAAAGAAAGAAAAAAAAAGAAAAAAAGAAGCTTTTGCTGCTGTAAATAGGTCCGAACGGAAGTCGAAGGATTATTCTACATTTCCGGAAAGGCAGAGGGAGAGTTTTCTCTTTTTTCTTCTTTTTTACTTTCTTTCTCAAAGCACTTTGGTTCCTAGCATTTGTTTAGTCGTACCGTGTTGTGAATTTTTATACATATTCTCCCTCTTGTTTTCTTTTAATTCTTGAATATATGTTCCAAAAAACTGTCCACTTTCTTGTTATAAATATAAAATCTACGAAAGAATGTTCTTAAAAATTAACTCTTCCAACATTTTTTGATTTTTTATTGTTATCAATTGTTTGAAAATATGATAGTATTGCTTTTGTTAATATGGATTACAGATACATGAATTATTTTGATGTATTGATGTCAAAAATAATTTTTAAAAAATAAAAAAAATATTATTTTAATGCATTTTCGAGTGAAAAGTACTTTAAAAAGTAACCGCAACCACACTTTCAAATAGATCATGGGAAGAGTATCACAATAAAAAAAAAAAAACACAATGATTTTATAAAGTATGATTATGTCTATAACTATAGTCAACGCAAATATAGATTTTAGAGAACTTTCAAAGTCAGAATTTCAAATACTCTCAATCCTCACAACACTATATATAAATTTCTCTTGCTACCACTCTTTTAGCAAAAAAAGAGCATTCAAGATCATCCTTCAAAAATAAATAAAAATTACATAGACGTAATCACGTGTTTATAGAAAATATATCTTAATTCTAAGATATAAAATTAAGATTAGTGTAATACTAACCCTTCAAAGATTCTTTTCCTAGAAAATAATTGTAAGTCTATAAGGTATCTATTATTTATTGTGAAGTCCATGTAAATATCATGCCACATCTCAATAAATAATCTTGAAACCTCCCACGTTACTCATCAGCTGCTCTAGGTTACAATATCAATGTGATTGAGTTTGAGCCATTTTCAAAAAAATTATCTACTAAAATTAACATGTAAAAAAAGACTCATTTGATATCCTTATATATATATATATATATATATATATATATATATATATATATATATATTAAAAAAGCACCATATATGAATTTGTTTTTCAAAAAAGCATTTTCAACATAATTTCGCCAATTCTCAGCCATTTCACCATTTTAAACCTTTCGGTTTATCATTTTCATGTTAGAAAATTTTTTAAAAAATTAATTTTTGAAAAAAAAATGAAAATCAAAGAAACAAAAAGTTTAGTGAGTATAGTAATAATTAAAGAAGAGATTAGGGACAAATATTAACATTTCAATCCATTCCCTAAGCAACTTAAAGATAAAAAGATAAGGTGAGAAAGATGTGGAAGATTGTAGAATGTGTTGAGATATAAGAGAATAAGGAATAAAAGAGGAAATATAAGGCAGGAATTAATAAGGGAATATTATGCAGTATAAAAAAGGGAGTGAATAGCAGAGAAACAAGGGATAAATTTTTAGAAAAAATAAAAGAAAAAGAAAGTGTGTACAATAAAAAAAGAGAAGAGAAAAAAAATTAGAAGAAAAAAAAAAGAAGGGACAAATATTAACTCTCGTTCTCTCGTTTCTCTTCATAATCAAAGTCACCCATCACTATCTTTTTGACGACCACCATCACCACCACCAACATCATCGACACTAGCCTTCCTTGTGTTAACCCGCTTTTCTCCATTACAAAAACCTATTTTCTCCTATATTGAAAAGCCCCTCTCCTCCATTTTTCATCACCGATCAAACTCCCTCTTGTTGAACACCATAGGAGCCATTAGTTAAAGAAAACCTAGTTGTAACAACCATTTTAAACAGATTTAGAAGCAGTTGAACCCGTGGTGGCAGCACACTACACCATTAAACAGTTTTACCGACGGACTAATTCCGTCGGTGACAGGAATGAACTTTGTCGGTGAAATAATTACCGACGGCCTCATTAACGGAACACATCCATCGGTATAATAGTCATCGGTAACTCCCATTCCGTCGCTAATTCTATCACAAATAAAAAAAACACCCACCGACGGAACACCGACGATTTTACAGACGGATACGCACACGCCAAAAAAACGTTTCCCGCGGGAACATTACTGACGGAATAAATCCGTCTACAATTTCAATGGTAATTATCGATGGCCTATTCGTCGGTAATTATGGCATCGGTAGTAATTATTTGCCAACCCTCTGTGAAATACTGACGGATATTATCTGTCGGTAAATCCTTCTATATGTAAATACTGACGGAATATATCTGTCGGTAATTATGGCATGCCTGGTAATTGTTTGGCAACTCTCTGTGAAATACCGACATATATTATATCCGTCGATATATATTTAAAAAATATATATATAAATAATTTATTAATAGTAAAAAACCTTAATAAACAAATAAAACCGGATTAAACATTAAAAATATAAAAGTAATGTTAAATAATATTCATTAGAAATTTAATGTGTTTAAAAAACAAAATTAACTAGAATAGTGGCAGAGCTGGAGGAGGAGGAGGAGGAGGCTGGTTGTTCCTGGGACCATACGGCCAAAAAGGAGTTGCACAAGTATCGTCACCCATCTTTGATCTCATCTCCATGACTATTTGACGGAGCTCATCATAATTCGTCGAGAGTTGTAGATATTGTTGTTTCAACGCAATGAACTCCTCAGACTAGGTGTTTGATACTGATGGAAAGTTTCCAACGGTTGAGACACTACGAGTCGAACGCAAGTTTTCAACCGTAGTGTTGGAGAGCTCGTAGACCCGATTTTTATCGGGTCCACCAGACGATCCCACCTCCATCCATAAATCTGGATCGAAATCTGGATGGGTCGACGGATTGTCCCCATATCTCTCCCTCAACCGGTTATTATCTCTTGAAAATTTTATCGGTAAAAAAATCATCAAATGCAATTCAAGATGCAATTAAAGAAAATAATAACTTACAAAATAAAATGAATGAACGAACATACCACGAAGTGCTGAGCACGGTTGTCCACGAACTACTACACCCCCTTTTGGCGGTCTTGACTCTGCACATGCGTCTTTACAAACAGCTCTATTAGACTCGACTCACGTCCAAGAGACGTAGCCTATAAGGAAAAAATAGGTTGAAAGTTAAATATATTATAAGGAACGACAAATTAATTAACGATATATTTCATTAAAATTAATCTTACCATACGCTTTGCATGTGCGCTAAATGGGACGGATTCGCCAGTGTGCGTGGTCACCGAACCATGAATTTGCCGGTTCCGGTTGTTGGCACTGGATTGTGAGCACCATGAGAACTACTCTGAGGTCATGTGCTCAATATATGCCGTCTATATTTCCCCCAAGATGAATGGCGGTTTGAATTCCTGCCAAACCGCCACCTCATTCCATCCTTCAAGACCGTTAACCCTCGCATGTCTTTTTGATTTTTTTTTTGGTGTCATACCAAAAATCACGCAACCTACTTTTATAGTAACAAATTAGAATTTAAAATATAAAATTATTAAACAAAAATAAATATTATTTTCGATGTTACCTAGTTGCCGCGTGATTCTCCCATACCCTCACAACATTGTTGCCCGCCCTATCCCACTCAAATTTGTTCTGTGTATATAAATAATTCATATAAAGTAAAAATAGTACAAGATATAAAATTATAAAAATCATTTATTAAAAATAAGCTGGAAATTAAAAATTAACATCGATCTGAAATCGCTTAAATCATGCATCGATATTAGGTTTCCACTCAAGATGTCTGAAAACCTGGCTTCATTGAAACAATGGAATTTCCATCGACGATTTAAACGCCAATGTCATAGTCCTTGCAGCCTTAATGTTTGTCAACCTGAAATTAAATAAAAGTAGTAATATTAATTAGTTTTTCATAAATTATGTTATAAGTATATATATATATATATATATATATATATATATATATATATATATATAAACTAAAACCTAAACAAACTTACATTGAGAGGTCATCCTTCTATTGTGCCTAGTACTTGGGGGTGAATTGACCCCGCTGTGAAGGCACACCACTTCTACGCTGTGAAACCGTGCTAGAAGATGCAGCATCACAAGTTGGTGTTGATTCCTCGCCGTGATCAGCACCTAAGGATATGTCCTCCTCGTTGCTAGAAGAACTAGCTGCAACCGTCTTCTGACGATGTGCTGTAGATTTCATTCTATGTATCTACACAAATTTATACGAATAATTACATAATTAACTTTGATTATATTAAAAAAATTTCAATAGAGTCTCCCCTATACTGGAGGGTCCCAAGTTATCAACAAAATCATATTACACTTTCAATTTTATTTCACATCCCGATCCAATCTCCTGGATCTCAACCCAACTCATCATCATCAACACAACATTTTATTCAATAACATCATATAATGATATTCAAGCAAAAGAATCAATTTCAACTATGAACATTCATTGTTAAATTGGTACTTAGAGTTACAAACATTAGATTAAAGTCATACATTCAAATTTACGGATTAATATTACATTTCAAGTTTTAGGAGACAAGACTCTTAATTTATAAATAATTACATGGTCAAAAGCAAAAGGTAACTAAATCAATATCATTCCTAACATGATTGACCCTAATGGACCTTAAAATGGAAATTAACATGTACACATAAATATAAAAATGTAATAACAAGCAATAACAATGACATGTAAACAATAATATCCTAAAATTCACATAAACTAATTAAATTTAATTCTATATTTCAATTAACATTTAAAACATAAATTCAATAATAATAATTATAGCAATACAAACAATAATATCCTAAATTAAGACAAACTAATTAAATGTAATTCTATATATATAACTTAACATTTTTAACATAAATTCAACAATAGCAATTATAACAATACAAACAATAATATCCTAAATTAAGATAAACTAATTAAATGTAATTATATATATATATATATATATAAATTAACATTTTTAACATAAATTCAACAATAACAATTATAGCAATACAAACAATAATATCCTAAATTAAGATAAACTAACTAAATGTAATTCTATATATATAAATTAACATTTTTAACATAAATTCAACAATAACAATTATAGCAATACAAGCAATCATATCATAAAATTAATAAATAAAATGAAAAAACTAAAAAACACTATACAAAACAAACAATACACAAAACTAAAAAACACTATATCAATTCAAAATAAATTTGGGAATAAAAAATGCTTACCTTAATAGTGTGTTGAATTTAAGATTTTATCTACAAACAATACAAAAAACAAAGAACACCCAAAAAAATAATCATAGTTAAAATAAAAACATACAAAGATAAAGAAAAAAGAATACATACCTTTTAAAACTACCACCAAAACAATAAAATCCCTTCCAAAAGCCAAATATAAACCGAGAGGAGAAGAGAAATGGAGAAAAGAGAAACGGAGCCAGAGAAAAAAATGAACCAAATGGGGGGGGTTTCATATAGAAATTTTTCCGACGGTATTACCAACGAAAATTAATTGTTGTCAGTGGCATTAAATTCCATCGGTAATACCGTCGGAAATTAATTGAAATGCGCACCAAAAAAGTTCAAAAATCCCGCCAGACTTTTCGATTCGTCGGTAAAGCTGTCGATATTTGTGCAGACAGACACGTGTCAGACATGCGTGCGCTTCGGGATGTGTGTAAATCCGTCAGTATTTTACGTCGGTAAAGCCATCGGTATTTGTGCAGACGGACATGTGTCAGACTTGCATGCACTTCGAGATGTGCATAAATATATCGGTATTTTACGTCGGTGTACCCGTCGATGATTGTGGCACAATCCTGTAATTGTTTTGTAACTCTATGTGAAATACCGACGAGTTATTGTTCGCCGGTGAAAGTGGCACAATCCCGTAAATGTTTTTCAACTCTCTGTGAAATACCGACGGGTTATTGTCCGTCGATGACCCTGTCGGTGAAAATGGCACAATCCCATAAATGTTTTTCAACTCTCTGTGAAATACCGACGGGTTATAGTCCGTCAGTATACCTGTCGGTGAAACCGTAAATTTTTCTTATTTTTTTATGTAACCCTGTCATAAAATCTTGAATTGCAATCTTACAGTACATACAACGCAATAACAAGGGCTGACCATTAAAGAAGAATAAATATTTCATGTTTCAAATTATTACATTATAAAATAAGGCTTTATAACATGTTTAGTTAGTTGGAATTTTCATCTTCATCCTCTATTAAATTGTTATCATCAGCTTCATCGCACTCTTCAATTTCGTTATCATCTTCTTCAACAACATTCTTTTTTCCACTAGTAGAGCTCAGAACAACATTCAAATCCTCTGCGTCAACATTAACAAGACAATCGTTGAAAACACGAAAATTCAAATTTTCTTCTAAGTCAATTGAAAGACTTCATCTATCACACTTGTGTCTTCGTTCTCATCCTGAACAACTTCGACACGACCCTTGGGTTTTGTTTTTAAAACGGATAACCAATCAACTCTTGATCGATCCTTTCTAAAGGAAGGGGTGTATGTGTAATAAACTTGTTGGCATTGCTTTGCGAAAACAAAGACGTCGTTTACGTTGCGGTGTCTAGCTTTTGAGTTGATTTCAACGAGACCATAATGAAGATCTACTCTGATTCCTCTGTCAGTTGTGTCATACCAATAGCATTTGAATAAAAACTCTTTATTTTGCTCGTTATGATATTGCAGTTCGATGACCTCTTCCAATCTACCGTAGTAGTCAACTTCAAACTCACTAGAAGTCGATCTCTTAATACAAACACCGCTATTGTATGTCTTTCTTCCATGCTTGTATTCTTCAGTATGAAAGACATATCCATTGACACAATACCCGTTATAGCACTTAACTTTTCTTTCAGGGCCCAGACATAGTAAAGTTAGTGAAATAGCAGCACTACCTTCCATTTGATAAACCTAGCTTGTAAATTAAATACAACAATAATCAATAAACAAATATTATGTAACATTGACTACAATTAATTACATTGCAAGAGATAATGCGTTTGTGATAGGACTTGCATGTGTTCTAAACCATGTGGCGAATTGTTCATCTTGTAATTAAAAGATTTGGGATTCGGTCAGCTATGAGTTATTGGACAGTAAGTATCGTCGATGTTGCTTGCAAGGTTGTTCCAAATTATATGAGTGTATGGTATCACAGAACATAAATAGTACACTCTTGACAAAGTTTAAGTCGAACATCTACTTACGTAATAAAAGGTCTCAGCTCATCACAGTTAAATAGGACATAATTGTGTGCTTATCTAAATTTTATTTCAGAAAAATATCTTCCCCTCATGATATTTTTAGGTGTGGGTCATCCAGGATTGGAGAATATTGACAAGTTCCCATTTGAAGGCACTTCACCACCATCATCATGCCATGGAACACGGTTTATCCTCGTTCTCAAATGAGGTTCGAAATAGTATGAGATAAATGTTGAGATCTCTTCAATAATATAGTCCTCACATATTGACGCCTCAACATGCGCCTTGTTCTTAAATTTTTTTTTAAGATTGAACAAATACCTGCATATATATATATATATATATATATATATATATATATATATATATCAATTAAAAACATTAAAATAAAAATAAAACATTTAATTATAAATTACATAGCTCATGTAATATCTAACCTCTCGAATGGATACATCCATTTATACTGGATCGGTCCTCCAACTTTTACTTCAAACGATAAAGTACGGGTAGATGCTCCATTGAGTCAAAAAATGATGGAGGGAATATCATCTCAAGTTTGCATATTGTCTCGACGATATTATTTTCAAGCCTTTCAATGTGATCAACATTCAACTTGCTAAAGCATATATCTATGAAGAAATGACTGATCTCCGTTAGTACATCTCATATCCCTTTTGGCAACAAATCACGAAAAGCTAATAGGATGAGTGTTTGCATAAACACATGGCAGTTATGACTCTTCATTACATATAATCTGCATTCCTCTGTATTAACCAGCTTTGATATGTTCGAGGCATGTCCATCGAGGAAACGTAGACTCTTAAGCCATTTGTAGACTAGTAGTTATGCATTTTTCTCTAGTAGGAAGCTTGCTCTTGGTTTTGCGACCCGTGACCTATCACAAACCAACTCCATATTTTTACGGTTACAGAACAATGCTACATCTAATCTAGCCTTGATGTTGTCCTTTGTCTTCCCCTTCACATCCATGATGGTGTTGAAAATGTTCTCAAACATGTTTTTTTCAATGTGCATGATGTCAAGGTTATGGCGGAGAAGATTGGTCTTCCAATAAGGAAGCTCCCAAAACATACTTCGCTTCACCCAATTATGGGTCAAATCAAAACCAGAAAACTTTTGCTTACCTGATTAGAGACCAAACACAATGTCACCGTACTTTGACAAAACATCAAACAATTCTTCACCGGAAAGACGCGGGGGTGCAACATCATTTTCAACTCTACCAACAAAGAAATCCTTTCTGTTCTTTCTGTACCTATGGTTATGTGGCAAGAAACGACGGTGACAGTAAAAAAAGAAGCTTTACCCCCGTTTGTTAGCGTGAATGCCTTGTTGTTCTCCATACAGTATGGACTTGCTAGCTTTCCATGCGTGCTCCAACCAGAAACCATTCCATAAGCTGGGAAATCAATGATAGTCCACATCAAAGCCGCTCTCATAACAAAATTTTGTTTCCTCGAGATGTCATAAGTTAAAGCTCCAGAGGACCACAACTGCGTCAACTCATCAATCAACGGACGAAGATAAACATCTATATTCCGCCCCGGACTGCTCGGACCTGGTATGACCATAGATAAAAACATGAACTCCAGCCTCATACACATCCCTGGTGGCAAGTTATAAACCGTTAGTATGACCAGCCAACAAGAATAAGGAGCAGCAAATGACCCGAATGGGTTGAATCCGTTTGTACACAACCCTAGATGCACGTTCCTTGATTTAGCTGAAAAGTGAAGATGCATACTGTTAAAGTGTTTCCAGGCTTCACCGTTAGAAGGATGAACCATCACTCCATCAACCGCATGGTTTGATTGGTGCTATGTCATGTGCTCAGAAGTCTTTGGTGATATGAATAACCTCTGCAGTCTATGTGTGATTGGGAAGTATCTAAGTTTTTTATATGCCACGAGAGTCTTCCCTCTACCAGTTATGGGTTTGTAACGGGAATGCCCGCATGTCATACACTCGATCATCTCAGCATTTTTCAAGGTAGTATAACATGCAGAAGTTAGGGCATATATCATTTTTCTGGTATCCTAAACTGAGGGGTTTCATCATGGACTTGACAATATAGAAGTTCTCTTTTAGCCTGTTCCCTTCAGGTAAAATGCTTTTCGCTCATTCAATAATCTTGTCATAACCGGCCTCACTCAACCCGTGATCTGACTTGATGGTGAACACCTGTGCTACGGCTGATAATTTACTGTGGTTCGTGCAGCCATCCCATAATGGTTCGTCAGAATCTCTCAACAGATAAAAAAACCTTGCTACATTTGCATTAGGTTCTTCTTCTACGATTGAACATTCCCTGACATTACCTTCACTTATTCTCATTGCATCCATAACCATATTCCTGTAAGGATTACTATTCTCATTTTCAACTTCATGCATGTTGCTAGCACTAGAAGTTGACCCAACCACCTGTTCTTCCATGCTCTCATTAGGAATAAATAGTTCTCTGTGAGCATACCAATACAGGTAATCCTCTATGAACCCTTTGGTTACAAGATGCATCGTTACAACATCTTGATGCAGAAACTTTAAATTTTTACACTTCCTACATGGACACCTAATATCACCATCAGTAAAATTCCTCGGAATAGAAGTTGCGAAATTAATAAAATCCTGGACACCGTTACAATAATCTATCCTCCGCAATTCTTGGGGTGAGTCTCGATACATCCATGAACGATCATCCATGACTTCTATTGAACCTCTATAAAACATAACAAAAATATTGGTTTTCCCCGACATTATCTAACAAACTAAAACAACACTTATGTTAAATATTCATTATCAATTATCAACTATCAACGTTCATACATACAAATTTATACATATATAGATTTACAAAAATCACAACTTTGAAATAGAATTGATAACAATTAAATGAGACTCGTTAAACAAGCTATTAATTATTTATTTCATCACAACACATTTAATTCAGTGTAATTCAAACAAATTTTCAACAATTTACAAACAAATATAATTTGACAAAATCTAAAACAAACTATAAAAACTACAAAATTATGTATTCATACTACAAGTTTCTTTGAAAAATAATAATTAAACAAGTACAAACGTTAACAAAATACATATACTAAAACAATAAAATTCACAATTAAATATTAAAACTAAAAAGGATAGATTTACTTATAAAAAAATGATAAAATCTACAAGAAACGGATATTGTGACCACATACAAGATATAAAAAACTTGAGTGCTCGTGTTAAGAATAGTGGAGAGTTGGGATGGGTGGTTGGCTGCAGTTTGGGAGGGGAGAGGTGGGATGGGAAAAAAGAAGAAGGAGAAACAGAGGAAGAGAGTGTTGGCAGATGAGTGGGTATATAATGGTTTTTTCCGATGGAATCACCAACAAAATGAATCTGTTGGTGATTCCATCGGTGACAGTGCCACGTCACTGTATGGCTTTCTCAGTTTGAATCCCTCAGTCATTCCGTCGGTAAAATCATCTGACGTCACCATGTTGTTGCATATTTCCAGACAAACTGTATACCCCATCGGCGAAACGGTCGGTATATATCGACAGAATATTTCCATCGGTATATATCGACCGTTTCACCGATGGATCTATGCTGTCGGTATATACCGACAGATTTTGAGACGGAATTCCGTTGGTTTTCTTTGATTTTCTGGTAGTGGCATAAGCAACATAAACAATTATGAAGAAAAAGAATATAAAAAGAAATCTAAAACTTCTGGCAACCCAATCTCCTCCCACTAGTAGTGGTGAAGTCACCACTAGCTCAGAAGGGAAAACAAAAAAGCAATATACTTTTTGTTGTGGCCGACGCATCTCCACCCTCTATTATTACATGTAACTATGTGTTGCATCCTTTACAACTCATATATGTGTCTTTGCAACTTGTCACCATTATTAGAATATTTTTAGCAGCTTTTGGTCACACTAAACCGCTCTATTAGGTTGATTTCAGACCCCAAATGAATTTTGAATAAATTTCAACATGTTATTTCTTATTTAATGCAAATGATTGTGAAACATTTGAAGTTTCAGGGTCTATACCTTTATGTGTAAGCCATGGGGTACGAGGTTGACATGAAATTTTTTAAAGCTGGAATAATGTTGGAATCAATCTACAATGGGGTTGGGTGAATGGGTTGCAACAAGTTTATCCAAGAAATAATGGTGTGGCCTCAATGTTGAAATATTTGTGTATTTCTCTGTGTGTAAATATTTATTTTTGAACAAAGAATAAAAATTGCCTTAACAGATTTATGTCAACTTAGCATAATATTTTGATCAAAGTTTAGTTTAAAACAGTTAGGTCAATGTGTCTCCCAGTTTTTAGGGATCAATATAGGCTTTGTGCATTGTTTTCTTACCTTAAAATTTGTTCATTAAAGTATTGACGAGTTTTTATCAAGTCAACAATAAGCTTTGATTAAAATTGGGTTTTAATAGACAAGTTAAGAATCTCTTAGTTTTAGAAACAAATATAGGCCCAATGCAATGCTTTTAACCAAATATTAAAAAAAAAAACTATAAACAATCATGAAGTTACAAGACTCTTGATTCAGGGCTCGATGCTAATTTAACAAACATCCATCGATAATAAATAACTTGTCAATAAATTCAAAAAATAATTTGAATAATAAATGTCATGTGTAGAATAAATTTAGAAGAAAACACATAACAAATGTAATATTTTCTTGGAAAGCATAATCAAACACTTACTCAAATCTCTAGAACCAATGCATATTTTAAAATTATTAGTCTACTTAAAGAAATAGGCAGCAACTCCGAAAATAATGTATACTCTTGATATTAAATTTAATGAATTAATAGAATAAATTTTAGAAATTAGCTGTAGACTTTATTATTTGGGGGTATAAAATTACACTATAAGGTATATCATCGTGTGTTAAAGATATAAAGTAAGAAATAAATGCAATGCTAAAATTTAGGTTTTAGAATGGTTAAGATTTAACTCGATAAGGTAGAGACTTCCACATAAAGAGAGATTTGCCTTAAACCTTAGATAAACCAACATATAGAAACATGACCTAGAAAAACAATCAATCAACAATGTTGTTTATCATAAATACTAGGGGTAATACGTCTTTCCTTTTCATAACCAGTCTCCTTATCTAGATTTTCAAAGACCATTAGGTTTTTTAGTGACTATGATACTATGTGACGGAGACTTCTTCAAAATCATAATTTTATTATTAATCCCAAACTCCCTCGATCTAGGAGGAAAACCCATCATTCAATTATGTGTACGCCATGATAGTTTTGATTCTTGATTTGATTTTAAAATTTAGTGTTTCAACGTGGTGAGTTAAGACATCAAATTTCTAAGTGTTATATAGTCTAGGTAAAAATTTAATGTTAGAAAAACTTGATAAAAAAAATAGGGGATATTTCTTATAATGGTTCATATGGTAGTGAAAAGGTTTTATAAGATGATGGTGGTGCTACCTTAATCATCTAAAATATTTTTCTTGGTCTTATAGGTAATTTAATCGAGGATTAGCTACAAACTAGTATGTTTCAATCAACTTGCATCATTAAGAACAAGATATCTAATCTAATCATCGACAATGGTAATTGTATGAATATGGAGTCGGCCGAGACAATTGAGAAGTTACATGTCAAGTTAAGAAAACATTCTAGGCCTTACAAACTAAATTAGTTGTGCTGAGAAAATAAGGTAATCATGAACAAATGCTATCTTGATTTGTTTTCTATAAGTGAGAGATATTTTGATGGTGTTTTGTGTGAAGTGGTTTCTATAGATGTGTGTGATCTAATGTTAGGTAATAACAAACAAATTCTATATTGATTTGTTTTCTATGAGTAAGAGATATTTTGATAGTGTTTGGTGTGATGTGGTTTCTATAGATGTGTGTCATCTAATATTAGGTAGGCCATGGTAATAAGACAAAAATATCATACATGATAGACACTGTAATATTTATACACTCAACATAAAAAGGAAGTGTATAATGTTGATGTCTGAGAGAGAGGCGACAACTATTTATAGCAAGGGTATAATATATTGTTTTTATAATAGTGTTTGGAGAAGAAAGAGAAGAAATAGAAGAAGGATATTGTAGAGAATCACAATGATGTGAGAAAAAAGCACAATATAGAATAAGCCATTAACAACTATTAATGGTTCTGTAAAAACTAGAAGTGTTTGGGAGTTGATTCCCGACATACTTTATATGAGTTGGTTAACTATACAATGCGACTATGCCAGCTGTCAATGGAGTGCAATGGAATTAACATAACCTTTAATGGTTGACAATAACATTAGTGTAGGTAGATGGATGGCTAGAACTTAAAGATGAGTTCTCTCAAACCTAGAGAGATTGATGCAAGATATTTTTTTTGCTTAACACGCAATCTCATTTTAATAGGCATAATTTTTTATTCAATATTTGGATTGACTTGAAAATTTTCCAGGACATTCTAAAGGCCATGTTTTCTATAGGGTTAAGATTTTATAGCCATCTTAAAATCAGGAAGTTCTTCAAATAAGATCTAGAAGTCACAATTTGATATTTACAATATTTTTCTAATTGATTTATGATTTTTTTATTTGATTTAGAATTAATTTCTTTCTAGTACACAAGCATCCTAGAAGAGCTATAATATATAGTTTTTATTAGAGATATTATTTAGTAATAAAATTTCAAATTAGAATTTTTATATTCGTCAAAAAATTATGTTGCTTGTGCTTCTAATTTATCTTATGATGTTTTCATCTACTTTATACTCTAAGAAGAGGGTTGGAATTTTAGTGGGGAATCTAGTAGCCAATTAAATGAATATTAGTTTTAGTGATCAAGTGAGAATTGATTCTAACATGACAAACGAAGTTGTTGTGTGTCTTAAGCATCCTTATTTTGGTCCTTTTTAATGAAAATATTTTTTCATGCTATCAATTTTAAGATTTGTAAAATATAAAATTTAAAAGGTAAAAAATGAAAAAAGAAGAAGCATCCTAATATAATTAGAACATAGTTTTGAAATTTACTCCGTTTGTTTCACATAAAATAATTTCCTTACATTTTTATGTTGATTCACATAAAAAAATAGTTAATAAAAAATATTTTACTACAAAAAAAGCTTGAAAAAAGAAAAAAATTTGTATTTCTCAACAGATTTTATTACAAGAATATTTGTGTCATTAAGAAATGTTTCTATCCTTTTCTTTTCAATATTAATCTACCTTGCTTATATATCAAATACTAAAGAAATGTTTTTTAAAATAGTATTCAAATATGTTATTTTTTATTATTTGACTATGTTTTTCAAGGAATCAGTTCAACTTAGGCTCCGTTTGTTTGCTGGAAAGTAGTTTTCTTTTGAAAAGTAAATTCCAGAAAAGTGAATTATTTTCTGATATTTAGTAGTGTAATAAAAAATAAATTGGAAAACACTTTCCAGTGTTTGGTTATATCATGGAAAATGAGCTGGAAAATAACTTATTAATGTTTTATTTTTCTCAAGTTTATTAAAATAATGAGGAACAAATCTTACAAATTAAAAGGTTGAATGAGAATGAAATTGAAAAGAAATATAATTTCATAAATTATCTCAAATAAAATAAATAATAATCAAAATAATAGAGATCAAATCTAAAAAATAAAAAAAATAAAAGATGAATAAATTAAAATAATAATAATTAACATTTCATAAATTATTTCAAATAAAATAAGTAACAATCAAAAGAATGAAGACTAAATTTGATAGATAAAAAATTTCAATAAAAAAATGATAAGGAAAAAGTAAATAACAATTATAAAAATAAGGACCAAATAATATAAAAAATTAAATTTTAAGAGATGAAATTGAAAAATAAATATTCAAAAAAAAATATATATAGCAATCAAAAGTTTAAGGACCAAATTTAATATAATCAACAAATAATATGATATTTTTAATTTTTTCACAACTTCCTGAAAGTGTTTTCTGCCCAAATTTTTTAGGAAAATACTTTTCTGAAAACTAAGCTAAATTTTTCTTTGACTGAAAAATATTTTCTGTTGTCAAACTTTTCTAATGGCAAATAAACATAAAAAAATTTTAAAAATAATTTTTTAAAAAATAAATTTTTTTTAAAAAAACATAGTTTTCAAATTATTACTTTTTATTATTTGACTATATTTTTTCAATGAAGCTGAACTGGGAACATGCTGGCAGCCCTAGCTTGGAATGGTAGTGGTAGGATGTAGCAATCCAGCACCCTAATGATTATTAAGATTAGGTTGGACTGGTCATAAATCTCAGCTTAACCATATCTACAAAACATGGTATGAGGCGGCGATGTCTTTCGTTTACTTTCTGAAATATATATTCCTAACTATTTCTTTTTTTTTTTTCAGCAATAAAAAATATATTCATACAATTTAAGTATTCTTTTGAGACAATCTTAAAAACACAATTATAATATTAATCTTGAATATTGAAAGAAATTTAATAATTTTTTTTAATTATTGATTTTAAATTTAAATTTAAGAAATTAAGGGAAAAAATGTGTCTCTTCAACTATCATAACAACCTTTTAAAATTGATTATAGCTAATTCTAGCACATTGTCAAAACTAACTATGCAATATCTTTTAAAAATAAAATAAAATTACAATATGCACATTCCTATTTTTCTAATTAATAAATTATCATTCAAATTTTTAAGAATTAATTTAGTTAAAAACTAAGATGCATTAATACCTTTTCATTTCATCTTATTTGGAGATAGCTGGTCGTTGATCTAGAGATAGACTTTACTAGTTCTATTAACTAACTTGATCGTTCAAAAATATAAATAAATCTCTCAAACTTCATATAAATATGTATATTATTTTTTGTGTGGAACCCAAGATAATTTTCTAAATTAAAAGTATTGGAGATATGATAAAACATCATGCTTCTTCTTAGAATTAATTTTCTAATAGTCATAAATTTTAATAATTCTTTTATTTTAAAACTTTATTAATAAATACAACTTTTTAATTCTCTAATAGTCCTTTTATTTATTTATTTAACTGTTATAACAATTTAATTTTCTAATTTATTTTTTGTCTAGCTATTACATATTAGCACTCTATATATACCATGTATTTTTACTGTCAAAGAGAGCAAAAAAATAAATAAATCATACTATTATTTTTTTTGTATTTGTAAGTCTTGCTGTATTTCTTTTCTATCTTAGTCATTGTTTATGTAATTCTTGTTTTTAAAAGAGAAACTTATTGGATCGTGAAAGATAGCTTTATATTGAAGAAATATTCTTAAAAACAGTGTGTTTGTACACGTCTCAAGTTGTACTTTGTTTCTGCTCATTGTATTTTAATTACAGCATATCTTAACTTATATATAGTTATTTGTTTTTCCCTATAAGAGTATGTAATTTAAATTTTTCACTTTACATGATGTCTGATCTAATTTTGCGGCTTAGAAGTGGAGCATTGTTGAACTGATTCAAGAAAAATTACATGACACCAAAGACTCTGCGCAAGCACGTTGATTTATGAAATGGTTTTGGGTAAAAAATAATTTGCCCAAGTTTGTACACATATATTTCGGCCCACTTGATGCAGACCCCTTTATCGGTACTGTCATGGTGATAGCCGAGCTTGAGAATTCAACATGCAATTGCCAATTCATATGTTACGTCCTAATTTTTAGTCAAATCAAATCTTGAAAGCACATATCAATATTAACTTATATAAGTGAATGAAGAGTTTTCTCAATGGAGAGGGATAGGAGGAACTTGCCTTGTTTCACCACTTTGAAAGGTAATGCATGAAATTTTAGTGTTTTATTTTTTTATAACCTTGGGTATCCGGACCTGCTTACGCACACTTCGACTAATCCCCTGAGACCCTAAAGTTAACAACTAGATAAGCCTTCATTGATCCTGAGGTTTGTAGCACTCGAACTAGTGATTTCTAGGGAGCAAACCTAGAACCTAACTAGTTGAGCTACACCTCTCAGGGTTTGAAATTTTAGTTTTCTAGTTTTAGTATATATTGCAGATATCAATATTTCAATTAATTTACGATGAACACTACTTAGAGGTGAGCAAAAAACAAAAAAAAACCAATTTAATCAAGAAAACAAAAAAAAAGATTAACCAAAAAAACCAAATCATGAAAAAAATCGATTAAACTGATTAGAATATTTAGAAAAACTTCCGGTTCGATTTCGTTTCGGTTTTGATTTTGTAATGCTTAAACCAAACAACCCGACCCGAACCAAACAGGTTCAAATTTAAAAAAAAAGTTCTATAAATACTCCTCAGAGATACGCCACACAACCCACACGGGCCATACCACACCTCCTCAATCCTCACAATGGCACAACCTCCCACAACACTCACAAGTATACACCCAATTAATTCTCCATTCTTCAACTACCCCCACCCAAGCTCTCATAGCACACAACACAATTAATTCTTCATAGCACACAACACTCACAATTAATTCTTCACAGCGCACAACCAACCCCACCTAAGGTCCCACATGCCACACCTAACCTTCCAATCTTCATTCTTCAATCATCTCCTGATCTATCATCCCAGCAACACCCCTAAACCTCAGTACCAACAATATTTCTTCAATTTGCAAGTGACTAATAGAGGCAATAAGAGTAGGGGCTGGGCTTAATTTTATGGTTTAGGTTGTTGCTAGTTGCTAAGTTTTTTTTTTTTTTTTAATGAAAGGAAAATGGGTAAAGAAAGTGGCAATGAGCATTGGGCAGTGTTTATTATGGTGGTGATGGTTTGTGTTTGAGAGTATGGTTTTCGGTGATGTAGGTTTTCGGGTTTGTGATAGTAAAGAGTGATTAATTACTGTAAGAGAGAACGATGTGTTTTTGTAGTTTTGTAGGAGACCATTTGCTTGAGAAAAGGCTGGTATGGATTCAACCCTGTCGTGGGGGCTGCTGGTGATGAAGATGGGTTTGATTTTGTGGCTTTTGGATGTTAAAAAACAATATAGGTTTTTTTGGTTTTTGACATAGAAAACCAAACCGAACCGGAACCAGGTGCGGTTTAGTTTTGATTTTTTTTTAATTTTGGTTTGATTGTTTTTATATGTAAAAACCGAACCAAACAAAAAATGATCATCCATAACACTACTTATTAAAACAAATTGATTGGATTATCATGCCCTCGACACAAATGTATTTCCTTTGATCTTGATACCTAAGGTTTTTTTTGTATCAGCCAATCAACTTAATTAACGTTGATGAAACATGTATTAGCTAAGCAAATTAAATTAAATTTGATGAAATAGGTAAAAGTATTATTTCAATTTAAAAATTTAAATTATTAGGTGAAATTTAAAATAACTTTATATTTAACTTTCTAATACATCATTTTAAAAAAAATTATTGGAACTTGAATGTGTATAAATCCACTCTATTTTATTTTATAATGAAATTTTAATTTTTTTTAAAATATAATAATAAAATTTGAATTAATAACTATTTGGATCCCATATTATATACGAAGAAACTTTGAGAATTACAATCCCTAATCATAACTTGTATTGATGGAATTATACAAGTATATATGAACTAGAATCAGAACCTAATACTACAACTAATGATATGATTATGTCCTGGATTCTAGGAAGAATATATAGTAATTACAAGATCATCTAAACTAGGTAATAGATAACATACCATAGGTGCTATAATAACTACAAAGATCTTCAATATATTAGTCGTTAATCTGTAATATCTTCAAGACTTCCCTTCAAGCTGAATCAAGTGGATTAACTTATCCAACCTTACTTAACAACCATTGAAACTGGCCAGAAAGTAGGATTTTGGTAAACATATCAGCTAGTTGATCATAAGTGCGGACATATGTAGTCTGAATAAGTTTAGCTTGAACTTGCTGGTGAATATAATGACAATCCACTTCAAGGTGTTTTGTGCGTTCATAAAACACTGGACTAGTCGCAATATGCATGGCAACTTGATTATCACAAAAAAATATCATTGGTGAATGATTATAGAAACCAAGATTTGCAAGTAAATTCTTGAGCCAAATTAATTCACATAAAGCAGATGTCATTATACGGTATTCAGCTTCAGCACTTGAGCGTGTGACCACATGTTGTTTATTGCTTTTCCAAGACACTAAATTACCATGCAATATCTAGTGGTAGATCGTCTATCTAATGCATTAGTTGCCCAATCACAGTCTGTATAGCCCTTAATGTCCACATGCCCATTGTGTGTCATAACAATGTCGCAGCCAAAAGTCCCTTTCAAATATCATAAAATGCATTTCATCATGCCAAGATGCTGGATTGTGGGAGCATGCATGTATTGGCTTAATAAACTAACAACAAAGGTAATGTCTGCTCTAATGATTGTTAAGTAAATTAATTTGTCAACAATCCTTTGATAAGTGGTGAATGATGTGAGAGGTTTGCTTGAGGAGTCCAATTTGAGCTTACTGTTCAGAGGAGTAATGGTAGGCTTAGCATGTAATATCTCAACATCTTGTAATAAGTCTAGAATATACTTCCGTTGATTTAGAAAGAAACCTTTGCTAGAAGTTGTCATTTCAATCTCTAAGAAGTACTTTAGTTTCCCAATATATTTAATTAAGAATTGTTGCTGCAGATCATTCTTTAATTTTCTGGCAAACTCTCTATTATTCCCAGTGATGATTAAATCATCTACATGGACAAGTACAACAAGTTTGTCTTTTGAATTCTGCCGGACAAATAAAGAAGAATTAGCATTGCTTTTTATAAAACTAAGAGCTTTTAGTGCAATACTTAGCTTTGCATGCCACGCTCATAGACTCTACTTTAATTCGTAAATGATTTTATAAAGTTTGTAAACCAGATTAAGATAATTACTTTATGGATATCTAGGAGGTAGTTTCATGAACACTTTTTTCTTAAAGGTCTCCATGTAAGAATGCATTTTTTATATCCATTTGATATAATGACTAGCCATGATTGATTGCAATGGATAATACGACTTAGATAATAGTCAATTTTTCCATATGAGCAAATGTTTCCTTATAATCAACTCCAAATTTATGAGAGAAACCTTGAGGTATAAATCGAGCATTATGTCGTTTAATTGTTCCATCTGAGTTGAATTTAGTTTTGAAAATCCAATGACAACCTACTATTTATTTACATGTGGGAAGAGGTATGATGCTCTATGTATGATATTATCAAGTGTAGTCAGTTCTTCCTTTATATCTTGTTGCCATACAACTTGAGATTGAGCTTCTTAAAATCTCTTGGGCTCATAATCCTTTGATATGGAAGTGAGGAATACTCTATGATTTGGAGACAGTTGATCATGTGACATAAATCTATAAACTGGATGCTTGACATTATAAGTCACACACTCTTGTAATCTGGGAGTAGGTTGATGTTTTTTGTAGGACATTTTTCTTAAAGTTGATTGATCATTTGGAATATTGAGAGCTTCTTACACACTTGATTCTAGCACTTAGTCAGAGTTGAACACTACTCCAAGAGCTTAATCAAATGAATTTTCATTAGATGTTGGACTAACACACTGAATGTCATTAGCAGAACTTGAGTTTGATGTAAGGTGATCAGAACTGGAATTGGTCCCAACATCAGGGGATTGATTGCAGAGAGTATGAACTCTAATCATGAGAACTTGAACTAAGCAGTGGAAATAAGTCAAATTGATCCTCCCCCTAACCAATTGCAGCAGAGAAATAAGGGATGTCTTCAATGAATCTAACATCTCTTGATACATATATCTTTTTTAGTGAGGGATCATAACACTTGTATCATTTTTGTGTTCGAGAATATCCTAAGAAAATGCACTTAATGGCTCTTGAATCAAGTTTATCACGTTGTGATGATGACAAATGCATAAAATAAGAGAACCCAAGCACCTTGAGGTGTGACAAATCTGGACTTGTAACCTGCAAAACTCCAAAAGAAGATTTAAAATCCAGCTAATGGTTGGGTAAGCAATTTATAAGATAGATATCAATGAGAATGTCATATGACCAAAAACTTTTTGGAACATTCATTTATAACATTATGGCACAAGTTTTTCCAAGTAGATCATGATTTTTTTCATTTAGAGACCCCATTTTATTGGGGTGCATCAGCACAACTAGTCTGATGCTTAGAACATAAATAATATGACATGTCTTTGGACATGTATTCAGTGTCATTGTCTGATTAGATAATTTTAAGATGAGTTGAGAATTGAGTAGTAATCAATATATGAAAATGTTTAAAACAATTAAATACTTCAATCTTAGCTTTCATTAAATACACCCACTTGACTTTAGAAAATCATCAATAAAGATTACAAAGTATTTAAAATGATCTAGTGAAGTATAGAATGGTTCTCATACATCTAAGTGTATAAGTTCAAATGCATGAGTTACATGTGATACAGAAGGATTAAAAGGAAGTTTATATGATTTGGAAAAATGAAAAATCTTATATTTAAAGGGTTTCTTGGTTGGTACTGAATTTACTTTGCTAAGAACAGAATCTGACGGATGTGCTAGACGATGATGCCATAAGAGTGGCTTATGTGATATTTTGAAACTAGCCTAAAATCCTTTGGAAACTCAGTTATCATGAGAGAAATAGTAGAGACCATGCAGAAAAAGCATTTACCAAACATCTTCTTGGTTAATAGGAATAAAATATAACCTTGTGATTAGTGAAAATTACATCACAATTAAATGTAAAAGTTAACTTAATGATTGAGAGTAATTGAAAAGGAAAGGAGGGAACATATAGGACATCAAACATGATTGTTTCAGAGATTAATTTGATTTTTCCCTTACCCTTCACTAGAGAACCTTTCCCATTAACAAACAAAACAAAGGTAAGAGAAGCAAATTGTTTAAGATTAAAAATATTACTCAACTTGTTAGACATATGATTTGTGGCACCAAAATTAACAATCCAAATATCATGTAAATTATCAAGTTCTGATACAATCATAAAGGCAATTAGATTACCTTGGCTAGCTTTTGGGTCTATTTTAGCTAAAAACTCGGTAAGGTGACTGAAGAGTGTTTTGTTGATTGGTTTTGCTCTTGTCTAGCAGGTCCATTTTGCACCTTCTTGTGACCGCATTTGTCTTGCAAGTAATAAGTAAAGTCCTGTATCAAGGCAGCAGGATTGCAATGAAGTTTTGAGTGGAATGATTTGCTAGATTTAATTTATAATTTGATGATCATCTCTGATATCCTTGTTGCTCCTTAGTAAATCTAGGTTTAATTTTTGGATAAAGTTGCCAACAATGGTCTGTCAGGTGTCCAATGTTATGATAATAATTGCACTTCAAATCTGAATGTTTCCCTTTGAATGTTTTTCCATCAGTTACTTATCATGGTAGAGAGAGATAATCATAAATACTAGAATTCTTACTGTAAGGCATTGCTTTGACATGATAAACACGAGTTGCAGTTGCTCCAGAATTAGTATCACAACTCATCACCTTCCCACGACTCTCTTCATGGTAGATCATTGCATATACAAATTTCAAAAATGGTAATTCTGAATTCATTAAAATATGACTTCACAGGTTTTCAAAATCAGGACTAAGGCTTGCCATAATTTGTAAAATTCAGTCTTCTTCTATAGAAATAGCAAAGAGAAGGAAAAATGATGAAGTGAACTATATTCACTATGTTGATTATAATTGACTATTGCATTGTTTATATATAGGTTGATTCTTGTAAACGTGAATGATCAATCAACAATTAACAGAGTAACTGATTATTGTTAACAGCTAACTAATTCTTCTAACAACTTTAACTAACTCTAACTACTTTAACAAACTCTAACTTCGGCATAGTTGCTTGTTGATGACATCAACTAAGGATTGCAGGAT
This sequence comes from Populus nigra, assembly GCF_951802175.1. NCBI lineage: Eukaryota > Viridiplantae > Streptophyta > Magnoliopsida > Malpighiales > Salicaceae > Populus > Populus nigra. The sequence goes on along the minus strand of NC_084855.1, from coordinate 15,235,016 downwards.
TGCTATATGTGTTTATGGTTAAAGCTGGAGACTGCACTGCTGCAGCTGCTAATGATCTTTCTCTGCCTGTACATCCATTGTTGTAGCTACTGGTTTCAACATGGATGAGCTGCATGTAAGTCGATACTCCCCTTCAAGATGAGATGTAGAAATTCAAGGGGAATAAATGTTATGAAGGCTCATCTTAGATACCAAAGGAAAAGAAAGAGAGAACCCATGAGCCTTGGTAGAAACATCAGCAATCTGGTGTTTGGAAGAAACATAAAAAGTGTGCAGAATGCCTAACTGAAACTTCTCTCGAACCACATGACAATCAATGTCAATGTGTTTTCTACGTTCATGATATACAGGATTAGCTGCAATTTGAAGAGCAGTTTTACTGTCTCAATAAAGAAGAGCAGTTTGTGGTGGAACCTGGAGGTCTTGAAGAAGAGTGTGAAGCCACATAACAAGTAGATGTCATGACTCTGTACTCAGCCTCAGCAGAAGACCTGGATACAGTGGTTTGTTTCTTTGATTTTCAAAAAATCAAAGAATTATCAAGGAAAATGTAGTACCCTGTCACTGAGTGTCTAGAATCCACACACCCTGCCAAGCCAGAATCACAAAATGCCTACATTTGGAAACTAGAGATGACTGGAAAGAACAATCCTTTGGGTTGGAGAAGCTTTAATGTAACGTAGAACTCTATGTGTTGCAGCTAAATGAGGAACACAAAGTTTGTCCATAAATTGACTTAACTCTTGAACAACAAAGGAAAGGTCAGGTCTGCTGATAGTGAGATAAAGCAAGCGCCCAACAAGCTGTCTGTAAGTAGTAGGATCTTCTTAGAGTTGGCCAGAATCCCAAGAAAATTTCAAATTAGGTTCCATGGGAAAGTGTACTAGTTTGGAAGCCAATATATGAGAATCTTCAAGAACTTCTAAGGCATACTTTCTTTGACAAATAGAGATCCCAAGCTCACTACGAGCTATTTCTAAACCAAGGAAATATTTCAACTAGCCAAGGTCTTTTAGCTGAAATCAATTATTAAGCATTTGGATAAACTTTGAAACCTCTGCTGAATTATCACTGGCAACCACTATGTCATCAACATAAACCAACAATGCAATGAATGAACCCTCCAAAGTTCTTGTAAATAAAGTGTAATCAGCTTTGGACTGTATGAACCCAAACTCGAGTAGAGCAGTAGAAAATTTTGCAAACCATTGCCTAGAAGCTTACTTTAGACCATAAATTGACTCGTGGAGCTTGCATACTTTGGACGCCCCCTGATTGTTGAATCCAGGAGATAAGGACATATAGACTTCTTCATCTAATTGACCATGAAAAAACTCATTATTCACATCCAATTGATGAAGATGTCACTGCTTGACTGCTGCCACTGCTAAAAGAGTGCGCACAGTGGTGAGTTTAGCCACAGAAGAAAATGTTTTATAGTAATCCAAGCCATCACATTAATTATATCCCTTAGAAACTAACCTGGCTTTATACCTCTCTATAGTCCCATCAGATTTTAACTTGACTTTGTAAACCCATTTGCACTCAATAACATGCTTTGAAGTAGGAAGGTCAACAACAGTCCACGTATTATTGAGCTCAAGTGCTTTGATCTCAGTATCCATAGCCTCATGCCATTCCTCATGTTTGATAGCTTGAGTATAAGATGGCTCAACAAGTGTAGAGATAAAAAGACCAACGAATTTTTTAGAAGAGGAAAGATGATCATAAGAAAGAACTAAAAAAAGTGAATAAGGAATACCTGAAGCTGTAGACGAAGATGTGGGATCTGAAGTGGAGGTTGCAACATGACAATGATAGTCATGCAAGTACCCAGGTATGTGTTTTATCCTAAAAGACTTTCTACTAGGCTAAGATACATGGTTCTGAAGTGGAATTTTGGTTACTTGAACTAGAAGGTGAAGTATTGATGGAATTCAAAGGAAAAGAATTTGTAAGCAAGGGATCAAGTAAAGGAAGAGCTAATTCATGCATTGGAACAGACAAAGGTAAAACATAATCAGTAGCATATACTAGATATTTGAGCGCAAAAGGAAATATATTTTCATGAAACACCACATCTCTAGAGACAAACACAATATAGAGATTTAAATCATGGATTTTGTAACCTTTCATGCCATATAGATAACTAAAGAATATGCAAGGTTTAGCTCTAGGATCACATTTATGTTTATTCCGAAGAAGAGTATTTGTATAACGAAGGTAACCAAATACTTGCAGATGAGAATATGATGGAGAAGATTTGAACAAAGCTTCATAAGGAGATGTATTTTGTAGTATAGGAGTAGGAATCCAATTTATCAATGCACTACAGTAAGAATACAATCCCCCCCAAAACTGTAAAGGCAAATGTGACTGAAAAAGAAGGGATCTAGCCACATTCAGGATATGCTGGTGTTTGCATTCAACAATGGAGTTTTGTTGAGGTGTTTCAACATAGCTAAGTTGGTGGATAACACCTTTTGCTGCATAGAAATGATTCATGTCGAACTCATCACCATTATCCGACCTTAAGGTTTTGATTTTAGCATTGAAATGTGTATCAACCAGATTAAGAAAGCTTGAATGTGAGTTCTGGTTTGAGATTTATTTTCTAAAAGATGAATCCATGTAAATCTAGTGTGATCATCGATAATTGTCAGAAAATAGGATGAACTAGTAAGAGATTTTGTAGAGAAGGGGCCCCAAATATCACAATGAATTAAATTAAAAGGTTGTGTAAAAGTAGATGTGCTATGAGGAAAGGATAAACAATGTTGTTTGGCTAATGGACAGATGCTGCAAGTCTTATTTAATTCATTTAGAACTTGAGGGATTATATGGGAAAGTAATTTCAAAAGAGATTTTGTAGGATATCCTAATTTGTAGTAAGTTTACTAAGAAACTAGCAAAGGCTAAATCAGTGATTGAATGATTGGACGTGAATTTTACAGAATTGACAGAAACAAAATTCTTAGGTAAAACAGAAATTGGATTTTGCAGCAAATGGTATAAACCTCCAGCTTCTTTACCCACACCAATCGTTTTCCAGCTTGTGAGATGCTGAACAAAACAAAACTTTGGTAAGAAAATGACACAACATTGTAGAGTTTTGATCAGTTTGCTAACAGATATTAAATTGAATGAAAAAGAGGGAATACAAAGTACATTAGTTAGAACAAAACATTCTGAGATCTTAATTGTACCAATGTGAGTAACTGAAGCAAATTGACCATTTGGTAGTCTTACGGATTTGGAAACAACATAAGTAATACTTGTAAAGAAAGATTTGGAACAGATCATGTGATCTGTAGCACTAGTATCAATGATCAAAAGAGTTTTCGTAGGATTTGAGAGTGAAGACTGTTGAGGTAAAGATGAAAAAACAGAATGTGTTGAATCTAAAGTAGAAAACTGAGTTGTAATCGAAGAATCACCTACACTTGTCATACTTTCACCTTGCATGGGGATTTCTGACTCTTTACTTGCAAATAAGGAGACTTGGTTGATGAGTGAATCATGCTCGGAGATGTTTGGTTTGAACATGTTGATGAGCTACTGACATTGCTTATAGGTAATAGGCAGCTGAGGGCCAGAAACTTGAAAAACACTAAGAGATGCATTCTTTCCTCTGTTAAACTTGTAACTAAGTGGAAAATCATGAATTCTTTAACACTTCTCCATAGTATGGCCAGAAATACCACAATGAGAGCATATAGGTTGATCTTTTCGAATATAAAGAGATTTGTTACCAGCAAAATGAGTTGAAGACATAGTCTTTGTAAGCAAGGCAGTAGTGTTTTGATTAAAAGAAAGGCTTGATGAAGAAATCATGTGTTGCCTCTCCTCTTGGATGACAAGTGAGAAGACTTTGTTGATTGAAGGCAGAGGATCAATCAACAGAATTTGACCTCGAATATGTGAGTAACTTTCATTCAATCCCATTAGGAACTAATAAACATGTTGTTGATGATGATAATACATAATAGTCTTTAAAGCTCCACATGTGCATATAGAAATTGGCTGGTGATTTGCTAACTCATCCCACAATCCTTTCATAGCAGTAAAATATGAGTTGACAGAATTATTTTCTTGTGACAAGTAGGAGATAGATTTCTGGAGTTGAAAGATTTATAACCCATTATGTTGAGAAAACTGATCCTGAAGATCATTCTATATTTTAGAAGCTTCATCAATGTAAATGATACTGTTTGCAATCTCTGTCGAAATAGAATTGAGCAGCCATGAGAGAACCATATTATTGCAACGAGTCCATGCCAAACCTTGAGAATTATAAAGATTGGATGGCTTAGGCAAACTGCCATTAACAAAACTGATTTTGTTCTTGGCTGATAAAGCCATCATAATCGCCCTTTTCCACGAGTTGTAATTATCACCATTTAGTGGTTTTGAAACAATCATGGCTTCAGGACTGTCACTATAAAGCAAGAAGAAGGGATTGAAAGAATCCATTTCTGATGTAGGGTTGGTATTTTCAACCATTGCTAAGAAAATAAAGAACTGATGAAGAGGATGCAGAAGATGAAGAAAGAAGATGATTAGGATGAAGATGCAGAAATAATCCTTCAAAGGAAATGCTCTGATACCACATAGAATTAGCAAAGAGAAGGAAAAATGATGAACTAAACTATATTCACTATGTTGAGTACAATCGACTATTACATTGTTTATATATAGGCTGATTCTTGTAAATGTGAATGATCAATCAATAATTAATAGAGTAACTGATTATTGTTAATAGCTAACTAATTCTTCTAACAACTTTAACTAACTCTAACTACTTTAACAAACTCTAACTTCTACATAGTTGCTTGTTGAAGACGTCAACTAAGGATTGCAGGATTGCTGTTTGTTTTTATGGTTAAAGCTGGAGATTGCACTGCTATAGATATTAATGATCTTTCTCTGCCTATACATCCATTGTTGTAGCTGCTGGTTTCAACGTGGATGAGCTGCATGTAAGTCAATATCTTCTGTTGTTACCCAATTTTTTACCCACCTTTTTGATAAAATTTTTGGAAAATCCAAAAATAGTAAAAAACAACGAAAATCCAATAAAATATGTTTTTAATATATTTGCATCGTTTTTAGTATTTTCAACATCGTCTAAAAAAAGAATTTAAATTTTCAAATGTCTTTAACGCGTTTGACTTTTCACGCGTCATTTTTAAAAGCATTGATTTTCTTCATTGAGTCGACGTTGATATTGCTCGTTTTCAAAAAATACAAGAAAAATAAAAATTTACAAAAAAAGGAAAGTTGAGGGACCAATTTTGAGGCCCAAACAACATTTTACTTATAAATATGGGTCCACAACTCACAGAAAGGAGGGGCATTTTGCATAGTTGAAGGAATCACAAAGAAACCTAAACTATAAAAAACCCTAAACACCATAACCCTTTCTTCTCTTTAACCCAAAACCAGCCGCCCCCCCATCATTAGGCTCCCCTCTCCTAGCCAACAGAAAAGTTGTCGTCCCCCGGGGTCCTTGGTTGTTGTTTTCATAATAGAGCCAAGGACCCCCTGCCATTTCAGCTCTCCATTGTCTCCCCTGCACCCAAAGCAACACCATTCCCACATAACCCCCCAAACCAGCACCCCACACACGCTTGACCATCTTTATCTTCTCCACTCAGCCTCCACATCGTGCCCCCATCTTCTTTTCCTTTTCCAGCCAACAACACAAAACCCCCCTCCCTTTTCATTTTCTTCTTCCCCACAATAGCCGACAACAGACCCACATTCCCCTCTCTCTAGCAGCCCCATACATTGTCCCATCTCCTTCTCATCAACACAAAACCAGTGCCCTCTCAGCCACCATGAACAGCCGCCTCCAACATTTTCTTCCCTACAGCAGCCGACCAACTCACCGACACCCACCAATCTGCCCATTCCTCTACCTCAACACCGCTAGCAACCTTTCCTATCTCCGCAGCAGCAAAGCCAACTGAAGCCGACGATCAGACCACTTCATTCTCCTCCCTCTCCGCCAAACCGGACACCAGCAACTGCACAGTCGTCGACCGAAACACATCCACCCATTCGGCCGCCTGAAACAGAGAAGAAGGAGAAACTCAAAGAAAAGTAGATCTGTAGAGACAAAAGTAGACCCAAAACAAAGAAGAGAAAAAAAATAGATTTGTTAACAAGAAAGAAAAAAATTGAAATCAACTGCTTGCTGTATTTTTTGGGTGCTTTGTAGGTCACCGTTGGTAGGGAAGGGAAGAGGAGAAAAAGCTGAGCCAAACCCACCCATTTTTTGGTGTTTCTCGCGGCGACATGTAAACCTACGCGCTGCCAGTGACGGTGGCATGTGGAGAAGACACGCCGCCACTGCTCCAGCACTGTTCATATAGGTCCATAAGGTTTCCCAGCACTGTTATGGATTTTTGGGGTCTGTTTTGTGAACAGCCGCCTCCAACATTTTCTTCCCTACAGCAGCCGACCAACTCACCGACACCCACCAATCTGCCCATTCCTCTACCTCAACACCACTAGCAACCTTTCCTATCTCCGCAGCAGCAAAGCCAACTGAAGCCGACGATCAGACCACTTCATTCTCCTCCCTCTCCGCCAAACCGGACACCAGCAACTGCACAGTCGTCGACCGAAACACATCCACCCATTCGGCCGCCTGAAACAGAGAAGAAGGAGAAACTCAAAGAAAAGTAGATCTGTAGAGACAAAAGTAGACCCAAAACAAAGAAGAGAAAAAAAAATAGATTTGTTAACAAGAAAGAAAAAAATTGAAATCAACTGCTTGCTGTATTTTTTGGGTGCTTTGTAGGTCACCGTTGGTAGGGAAGGGAAGAGGAGAAAAAGCTGAGCCAAACCCACCCATTTTTTGGTGTTTCTCGCGGCGACATGTAAACCTACGCGCTGCCAGTGACGGTGGCATGTGGAGAAGACACGCCGCCACTGCTCCAGCACTGTTCATATAGGTCCATAAGGTTTCCCAGCACTGTTATGGATTTTTGGGGTCTGTTTTGTAATTTTTAAAGTGTTTAATGTAATTTTTGTTTAGTTGTTTTTGAATTTGTATAATTTGTAGCGTGTAAAAAATAAAAAGAAAAGAGAAAATATAGTAAAAGTGTATGTGTGTGTTTGTATTTGTTTTATGGATATTTTTTTATGATATAATTGCAAAGAATAAAGAAGAATTTAATATTTTGATTTGCTCACGGTCAAGAATTATAAACTTACACATAAGTCGTATTTCTAATATCCGATGAAAAGACAAAATTTGTAAAACTTCTTTAACACATCAAAGCCACGAAGCAGCTTACCTCAGGTAGGGTGCGTTAGAAGTGCTAATACCTTCCCTAATCACAACCAGTCCCTTACCCGTGAATCTCTAACAAGACCAGTACATCCGGGTTTCCTACTGACCCTCAATGAAATATTAGGTGGCGACTCCCAAGAACAAATTAATCAATCAACGAAACAAAAATTCGCCAACCAGACGCCGCGCGGGTAACATGCGACATCTTCTATTCTTTTTTGTTCGACAATAACATCAATGGTGTGAGGGCGATACATCTTCAGTTCATTCTATAAACTTTTTAGATTTCCTAATAGTTGAACAAAGGGTCTATCGTCCTGATGAAGATTTGTAATTTCATGATGAATTTGAAATATTCAAGCAGTGTTGGTTTGATTATCATACATGTCACAAATAGCATTCCAAAGATCCAGTTAAGATTCTGAATAATTGGAAATTTCAGAAAAATTACATTCCATAATATTGAGAATCCATGACATTACTAACTGATCTTTAGATAACCATGCCTCTTGGTATGGGATTGCCTCATATTATAGGACATCCACATCCGGAGAAGGTTCAAAGATAAATCCCAGCTTTGATCTTCCACTAAGAGCGATAGTAACAACTCTTGACTAAGGGAAATAGTTGAATTCATTTAGCAATATTGAACTTAACCTTTGAGAGGTTGGTATCATCGGTATTATTGGTCAAAAGAGGAATTAACTTGGGGTTTTCTTCCACTACTTGCTTAGAAAGTTCTTTCATAACATATGAGAGAACAAATACTTATTCAGAGAATTATATGCTTTGATACCATAAAGAAACTTTGAGAATTACAATCTTCAATCATAAGTCTTATTGATGGCATTATACAAGTATATATGGACTAGAATTAGAAACTTATACAACAACTAATGATATGATTTTGTCTTTGATTCTAGGAGGAATATATAGTAATTACAAGATCATCTAATCTAGGTAGTAGATAACATATATTAGGTAATATAATAACTACAAAGATCTTCAATATATTAGCTATTAATCTGCAATAATGAATTGCATGGATGGATTTCATCACTTCAATATTCTTACGCGAGAAATGCATTCAAGTTTGCATGAAGAAGTTGTACTATTAAATTATATAACTATTGATTAATATTCCCATAATCTTATTTTCATATTTAGCCACTTCATTATTAGGTATTCTATAAGTAAGGAGTAGACACAAAGCATTCTTGTTGTAGAACTAATCACAGTTCAAAAAGGTAGTTAAACGCTTCTTAGGTTATAAAGAAGAGAGTAGTGATACTGAAGAGAGAGTTGTTTTCGTGAAGTGTTATTGTCCCTGTCCAAGGTTCAGTCGGAAAAACATGGCTTCATTGGTGTTGTTGCTAAAAGCTCTATTGAGATGCCACCGGGATGATCTTTTGCGAAAAGAAGCGAAAAGAGTTAAATGACAAGACCAACCACACAATGAGGAAACATGGACTGAAACTAGGTTTGCCACCGGTCAGCATGACTACTTGATCAAGAGCAGCGAGAGTGAAGATGATAAGGGCTTTCATAGCTAGAAGATCTCTGATTCTTGTGTTTGGACTTGATTTGAAGCATTAATAAGTTGGCTACCCAAATTATAATATTTCAACAGTATAGATGTGCAATCAATAAAAATCTAATTACTTTTTTCTTTGTTGGGTGTGTTACATACATCAAATAATTAAATATGCACCATCTATATATGTGTGTGCGCTAGCTATTTAAGTTCTATTATACATTTATGTATGCAACGTTAGATGTAATTGAAAACTATATTAATGTTTTGTAGTTAAAAAGTTGTAGATCAGTCTAAATATCACATTAAATTAGGTTATATATAGTAAGCAATTTTTATGTGATCAAGTTAAATAAGTAAAGAAATCAATGCATCCTAGCATACATTCTAGGCATATACATCACACTTTATATGTAAACTTGAATCCTAAAAAGCATGGCATCACAACCAAAAAATTGATTATCATTGATAGAATATTCCATCGATATTTAAACTGTATTTATGCTGGCATATAAATTACCAATGGACTTGTCGTTGGAAACTTTTAGTTGAAGAGATTCTAGTCATGTACTTTAGGTCCATTGGCAATTCAATCGGTAAAGAAACTTACCAAAGGAAACATTGAAAAAATATTCGTAGTCAAATAAACATTGCCAACCATTTTTCTATTGGCCAATATTTCAATAAATAATATCGACGGATCAACAATGGACTAATTATCGATAATTGATTGTGTTTCACCAAAGAATTCCTTGATAAAATCATCGACATACAAATTCTATCTGTGAATCCATCGGCGATATCAAAATAGTGCTCAACTCTTTGTAATTATCCGTGGAAAATGGTCCTTTATTACCAAAGGAATCACCAACAAAATTTTTATGTCCATTGGTGATTCCGTCAGAATTTCAGTAAGTTTTTTAATACATGTGTATTTGGATCAAATAACTTGATAATAAACAACATTAAACAAATAAATTAAATTAAAGAACACATTTTATATTATTAATTTAACTGTAAAATCAATTACAAAAATCTTAGGTGAAGTTTACTTATAACAAACACCTTGGTTTGGTTGTTTGCGAACTTATGCACCCCTTCTGTTTATCCTCCTTTCATATATGCATTTCCACATATAACTTCATTGGAGTTGGCTCATGCCCAAGCTGTGTAGCTTGCAAAATAAATCATTATTTAAATATTATCACAAATAATCACTAGTATTTGAAGAAAAAATCTTAAAATAAAACAGGGTTGTACCAGACACTTTGCATGGTGAATAAAAAATGAAAAAAAATAAGTTAGAAAACAATAGAGAGAAAAGTTATAGATGTGCTACAAAGGTGTTCAGAACATCTCCCTTACCACTATTATTTATGCTGATTTTTGGAACTAAAGCTAATGAAGAATTCCTAGAATTAATACTTGTCATAAAAAAGAATAAAAACCTAACTGTTTTTAGCTTTAAAACCTATATATTTTTTATTTTAAAAAACTATTTAGGAAGATGAAGACTGAATGTTTAGAACTTTTATTTGTGGGTTAGATATTCATAAATGGACTAGAAAAAATATTTTTTTAATGAGCCAAGGAGTTTTTTTTATAGGAAACCCAACTCCAAGTCCAGGATATGTTAGCAAACAAATAAACTCAAACCAAAATGCCATACCTGAAACCCGACACTTAGGAGTCTAGAGCCTAGTGCCCAAGCCAAGCGCACACATGCTGGTTAAACCCACATTTAACTTTCCACTATATAAACTATAAGAGAAAATTATTGTTTTATAGGATAAAAGGTTTTGGGTTTTACAACATGTCAACCTCGGTTTTTTTAGATTCATTTATCATTTACTCATAACTTATTTTAAGGAAACATTACCCTTAAAATCCTATAGTTTAATTGAAATTGCACTTGCCTATCAAGTTTTGAAAATTAGAGTTTGCATTCTATAATTTAGTTAATATGTAATAATTTATATCCTATACCTGGGACATTAAACAAAAGTCAACAAAATTATTTGATTATTTACAAGTTTGCCATTGTTTTTCATTTAATAATTAAAGAGTAAACCTGTTAAAAATTTAAAATTTTCCATTAAGTTAAAAAAAACCTTGAACTCTTTTCTCCTTTACCCTAGCCACCCTTTTCTCTTACACAATATCAAAAAAAAAAACATAATGAATTGATCTCATTATCATCTTCTAATGAACAATTCAAGCTTTGCAGGTGATAATAACAATGTCAATCCATGTTTATCATAAGGAGAAAATCCAAGATTTAAAGCTTTAATTTTGATGACAAAATCATATTATTGTAACACAAGTTGTTATTTCCACAAACCTTAAACACAACCAATTTCTTCATAAAAGATTGAAAGGAAAAACACCATGAAACTCATTATTCTTGCTTCAAAGTGTTTGATTAATGGGTTTTGAAGAGAAAAGAGTAATAGAAATTGGTTTTTATAGGGTCTTAGGAATGCAAATTATAATAGGAATTATGAATTTTTTATGGTATTAAAGGTGATTGAGAAAGAAAAGAGAGAGAATATAGGCTTGAGTTTTGATTTTAAAGTAGAGAGGTTTCTAGCAAAGATCATTTTTACGTGGAGGCTTTAATAGGGGAGAGAGAAAGAATAGATCAATGTGAAGTAATAATTAGGATTTATGAATCTTTTATTTTTAAACTAACCCTAACATAGTTGGATGGATTCAATAAGCAAACTAAATAGAGTTTCATCTTCTAGTCATATAACTCTAGCTCTCTACAAACTCCCTCTCCAAAGAGTATTCTTTGAGTTCGTTTTCTATTTCTCAAATCTTTTCTTTTCTTTTCTTTTTCCTTTTAATAAGAAATGTCCACCATGTATTATCATGCTCATGCCCTTACTAATCCCAAGTAATGTCTTCTCTATAATGCCAACATTGGTGCTGTTGCAAATACTATTATTCCTGTTTTCTTAATTTTTCTCTAGCTTAGATATATTACTTGAAACATTGATGTTTTTATTTTTATTTTTTTTTAATTTAAACCCATAACCATAGAGATAAATAACATAATATCTAAACTCGTCGTTGCGGCTCTCCATAATAAAGGTTGGTCAGAGTTGTTATCGTTGATATCTAATGTGTTACTATTCAAAACAATCACAATTTTCAAGAATCAATGTTTTTAATTTTCTCTTGATTGGTTTCATACATCGAAAAAACTCTAATTCCATATATCAATTAGATAGATAAATGATATATCCTTTGTGTCTCATATTGGCTATAATATATAGGGGTATTTTGGTCATTTTCTAATTTTCTTTTAACCTAGGATGAAAACTTTAATTTTTCAAAACTAGGTAGCCAAGTGCAATTTGACCAAATTATAGGATGTTATACGTATTTTTTTTATTTTAATTATGATAGTATTCCATGTTAAAGAACAATTTCCAACAAATTTTTTATATTTAAAGTGAGTGTAGCTCACTCTAAATTTATTCTTGAATGCGTTTATTAACCATATTTTATTAAAATAAATTCCAACAATCCCCACATGAATAAAAGTTATTTGATCATTATATAGAATCGTATATTTGTGAAGAGTATCACTACATCAGGATAAGTATCTTTTAGCTTTGAACATTTCTTAGTTAAACACTATTGAATTTAATCAGCTAAATAGTAAACATGTTATTTTGAACTATTTAGCCTTTTATGTAAACCATGATGATAATAATCTATTAGTTCTATATCTAGAGATTTCTTTTTAGTTCTCACAGTTGTGTTTATTTTAGCCCTAAACAACTCATTGATTCATGAATGCTTTAGAGAATTTAGCCTTTTCAAAATTCTCCAAGGAACGACCATATTTCTTACTTATATAGATAATATTTTATTGAGAGTATTTTACTATACTTCAATTTAGGGGTGAGCAAATCCGGTTCGGTTCGGTTTTTACCTAAAAAACTAACCAAAATCAAATTTTAAAAAACTTAAAAATTCAAACCGGAACCGAACCGGAAACGGTTCAAACCGACCGGTTTCGGTTCGGTCCGGTCCGGTTTTTTAACAAAAAAACCGGAAAAACCTATATTTATTGTTTGGGCTTTTTTTAAGGCTTTCTAATGGGTTTTCTGATGGGCTTTTTGATGGGCTTATAATTGATGTAATATTATCTAATTTTATTAGAAAATTCTATAATATATTTAATTTTTTTATCACTCAATATTCATTATATTAAATTATTAGTGCTAATATTTTGTTCAAGTCTTTTTAATATTTGTGTTTTGGACTTATCCTGCATCAAAGTTTAAATAATCCACACACACCAAGTTAAAATCTAAATTACAAAACATTGCCTTCAAAAGAGCTTAAAAAAAAAAACAATAAAACACCTTGCATAAAAAATAAAACATTTAATGCAAAAAAATATAAATCCTCATTGTGCACATCATCCAATCAAAAAGCTCACGAAGATGACAAGATAATTGCACTTTTGATTCCTTGATACCATTGACATCAAAACCTGAAATTCAAGATCAAAATTGAAGAAAAAATTGATTAGATGACACTGACGAAAAAATTGAACAAGAACAAAACTTCAAAGCTAGCAAAACCAGGACGGTAGGACCATTAAAAAGGCAAAAATGAAAAACAAGCATAAAGGATTCAAAGACTGCAAAAAAAGAGAGTAAAGAATAAATCAATTAAGTCAGCAACTGACATAATGCATTCTCAAATCAGTAAAGAATAAATTCTAGGGTATCAAACGGCTAAAAAAATTGATGAACAAGAGCAGTATTAATTAGAGACTAATAAGAGACCTATGCAATATAAAACAAGATCACAATCACGATATGCAGGTCAACTAAACTAGGTTACAGACTCGATAGTTTCTTCCTCCTCAATCGAAATGAAAAACCCATTAAAGAATCATAAAGGATTCAAGGACCGCAAAAAAAGAGAGTAAAGAATAAACCAATCAAGTCAGCAACTAACATAATGCATTCTCAAACAAACCCAGTAAAACAACATGATTAAATGTTATTTAAGCAAAGTTCAGATCTTGATCACAAAATCACTGCTTTTAGCCAAACCCCACAATAGATCCAAGCCAACAGCGGAAACCCAAATGAAAAAAAGAGCAAAAACAATAAATGAAAAACTCATTAAAGAAAATGAGAGATGAGCAGTGGAAGAAAGTACTTAGCTTGAAAGATCAGGAAAGCTGAAAGAAGATTTGAACTTTAGCAACAAAAACACTGTAGACAGAGAGCTCCTTGTAATGAAATACTGGGGAAGCTTGGCAGCCTCAGAATCTGAGCATGGATTTCACAGAACATTAATATAATGCAAATGCAAATTTGCTTCTAATAATTCCCGAGAAAATAACCAGTAGCAGTGGGTGCATATATTCTTACTGTTGGAACTTCTTCAGGCTTCTTATCCAACAAAACAGCACGAACATGAAGATTGAAGATGAAGAAATCATACCTGGTGTCCCTGGGTTGTTAGATTTGAAGATGAATATTGAAACCTTGTTGAAGTTTTGTTAGACGACTAAAAGTCTAGATCTGGCCATGAAGTTTTATAAAGTGATGGAGAATTTAATTTTTATCAAGCCGAGAGTGTGAGAGATTGAGATTTGAGAGGTTGTAGCTTGTGAGGGCTTTGGGGAAGGGGGGGCGGCTGCGTGGATGCAGAAGGATGAGGAATGCTACTGCTAGGGTTAAAAAAAGAGGGCTTTTATAGTATTTTTTTTTTAAACTGAACCGGTTCGGTTCGGTTCGGTTTATTCGGTTTTTTGCTTATAAAACCGAACCGAACCGGCCGGTTTTTTTAAAATTTTAATCGGTTTAATCGGTTTTTTTTTTCGGTTCGGTTTTTTCGGTTATTTTTTTTCCGGTTTTCTCGGTTTAATCGGTTTTTCGGTTTTTTTGCTCACCCCTACTTCAATTGGTCTGCCAAAATATAAAAATCATTATCACACTACAACTAACACTTTCTTTATCTTAGAAATAGATTGGAAAACATAATTTTTTACTACTACTAAAAATATTATATGACTTTGGTTTTCTATTTGAGCCTAGATTTTGGAATATCCAATCAACTAGGTATGGTCACCATCATTACACTATTTTATTTTTAAAGGCTTTAAGCCAATTTTCTTTGAGAAAAATATACATAAACTCTCTCAATAAAATGGATCTACAATATTTTTCTTTGACTTTACATAGTCAATGGATTAATACCATTTAAGAATAAGTGTTTAATGGTATCATGTCAATGACATATATGTCTATCCTTACCATTATAGGTACTACCTTTTGCCTTACCAATTGATGACAAACTATCGCAAGGAGTTCAAATTATTGGCACTAATTTTAAGCAATATAGAATATCTTATAAGAAGTTTCAAAGCTACTCAATTCCTCTTTAATATTATCAATAGTAATAAAATCTAATTCTATCATAGATTTTTTGATACACATTTGTTTACAGGATTTTTATGACACAACTACTTCACCGAGTGTCAAGACTAACCACTAAAAGATACCGTTAGGTAACCAATATAGTGTAACCCATAATTAAAGGTGTACCTTACTCTTTTTACTATTTTCCAATGATCTATACTTGAATTATTGGTAAATTTACTTAGTGTTCTAGCTGAGTATGTAATATTAGGTCTTATGCAATTTATAACATATAACAAGCCTAATAAGAAGAGAACATATCGAAAATGGCTTCAAACCCAAAAAGCCATCTCTCATTATCTCCTCTACTTAATCTATTGATAATAGCAGAACTTGGAACCAGGATTAAAGCCATCAATATTAACCCAAATCTAGCTTTTAGAGGGTCTTTGCCAATAAATCATAACTTCAGTTGTTAAGAAAGATTAAAATTGCCTTTTTCACATCCTTAAAAAACAAGAAAATATCCTAGACCATATAAACTAGTCCTCCACTTTTTTAAAAACAGCTAACATTTCTTTATTTTAAAATTGTAACCCCCAAAACGAACCTCTAATGATGTGCTCCTTTTGAACTAAAACCAACATATAAATTCATATGAATGCATTTATCAAATTGACTAATGATGAAAGGATGCAATTTATCTTAAGACATTAATTGTCTTTAAATAATGTGAGCCTTCCAACCACTCCTACAAACTTGTAAAAATTTTCCCCATAAATGAACAATCAATACAATATATAGAGTCAACAAGATGGCATTAGAACCATAATTCATAATTGTTTGATGCACCATAATATAAATATGAGATCTATTTATTTTTATTTTTTTGTAGATCATTCCATTTCCAAACCAATGATAAAAGCTTGACTTGGTTGAAAACTTGTTATTTGTAGTTCATGCCCATATTGGTTAATCCTCTCCCGCAAAATGATGAGGAGTGAACGTGGCTGGAATGATACTGGAGTATCCTCTAATGGTATTATTAATGTTGGACTACTTGAGTTTGAGTTGGTAATGCAAATAAATGATGTTTTTTTTATGTTGTTTATTGTTAGTTCGTAGGCTAATTTTAAGCTTAAATCTGTATCTCTTAATTGCATTGGGAAAATAAGGTTATAATATGAAGTTTTAAAGTTTAGAATATTATATTTTAGATTTTCCAACCATATATACATTGGATTTTTATACAAAAAGTTATGGTTGTTTTAGTTTTTAAGTTTTCTATGTGTTTATTTGAGTTTTTAATAAGTCAAAAGGAATGTGTTAGTTATTATTTATGTAGTTTTCTATCAAAGTCATTTATTTTGAACTCAATTCTATCATTTTGGTTTATCCCTAGACTTAGAGGGTTATTCCAAGTATATAATAACCATTTAAACCATATACGAGAGTTTGTTTTCTAAAAATTTGAATGAAAAAGTCTTGAACTTGGCTTTTTGACACCTTATTCAGTTTTGTATGTCCTTATGAATGGTGAGATTTTATTCCTTAACTTTGTATCTCTAAAGAGGTGAGTGAATTTTTATTTTTAAAGTGATGAGTTATTTACATCTGCATCTTTATGGTTTTGTACCTTAGGTGGTGAAAAAAAAACTATCCTTTATGTAAGTGTACTGTTTCTACTCCATTTTCCTACCATCTAGATATCAAGTTGGTATCAGAGCTTAGGATTTACAATAATAATAGTTTATGGATTTCACGTGTAAGAATTTTAAAGGGACATTAATTAGTGCTCTTGTTATGGATAAAATGAAAAGCAAAATCCAGCAACTCTAGGAGCTTCTTATCCGATATGATAATTGAGATAATGATGATGAGAATGATATTAGAATTGGTTCTTCTACAAATAATAATAAGGGTGGTAATCCTTTTCATCACAAACTAAACCATGATTTTAGTTGTAGTTATTCTTCTGAGCATCAAATAATAAGGAATATAAGGCCATATCAATATTTTAATGTAAAAGTTGATATTTATGAATTCAAGGGAAAAATAAAACCTAATAAGCTCATTGATTGGCTCTAAACTGTTGAGAGGATTTTTTATTTCAAAGAGAATCTTGATGAAATAAAAGTGAAGTTAATGACTCTTAAACTCAGAATATGTTTTTTTTATAGTGGGAGAATCTTAAGAAGCAAAATCAAATTATAAGAGAAGATAAAAAGGAAGTTTAAGAGGAGGTTTTTGTCTGAACACTACCAACAAGAGACTTTTCTCAAGTTCTATAACATGAAGAAATATGGGTTAACCATGGAAGAGTACACTATAAAATTTGAATTCCTTATACTAAGGCATGATATTGTTGAGCTTGAAGAACAAAAATTAGCTCGATACTTAGATGGGTTAAAAGAGAAATTTTGTAATGTGGTTTGGTTATCCCTTTATTGGATATTCAATGATGTAAGGAAACTTGCTTTGAATATGAAAAATTATTAGAAAGAGGTTAGAAAAAATAATAAAGAAAACAATGTCTAAAAAAAGCTCTTCTAATCGAGGGGTATTTCATTCTCTAAGAACATTACAGTAAAAAAATAATCCATTTTTAAGGCTGTAGAGAAGGAAAGTGATGAGGATGGTTCTAAAGCAACTGATTCATCAAATTCTAATTTAAAAAGGTGTTTTAAGTGTCAATGATTATCCAAATTGCAAAATTGCTAATATAGAGAAAGAGATAGCTAGCAAATATGATTTTCCTAATGAATCAAATCAAGAAGATGAAGTGAGTTATGATGATTAAGGCCAGATACTTATCATTCATAAAAGTTTGAATTTTTTTCATGATGAGAGTGAAGAGTCAGTTCGTTATAACGTTTGTATTCCAAGTTTAGCACAAATACAAAAGTTTATGACATGATTATTGATAATGGTGCTTGCACTAATGTTGTATTTAGTGATATGGTGAGCATATTCCAACTCAAGATAAAAGCACACCTTTATGCCTACAAATTGAGGTGGCTAGAAAAGAAGTATAGACAAAAGATAACAAATAGTGAACAAGTCTAGTATGATGTAATTACTATGGATGCATGTATTGCTTGATTGTCAATGGAAATATGATGGGAAAGTTAAGCTTGCATGCTTTAACAATACCTATTCTTTTGTTAAAATTAGTGTGAAAATTATTTTAGGTCCTTTTAAACGAGGACTTATTTCTATGCCTTTTAAAGAAATGATAACATTTTTTGTTACTTGTTATGAAATGGAAAAAACTTGTTGATAATGTGGATGTGGCTTATGCTCCTATTGTTTACGAGAAAATGCTAAAATAAATGAGTTGCTTCCTAAATTGCAACCTTTGCTTGATGAGTTTCATGATGTGGTTCTTGAAGATATACTTCTTGAACTTCATTCAACAAAGAATATTTAGCATTATATTGATTTCATTTCAAGGATATACTTCCTAATAAGATAGTATATACAATGAGTCTCACCGAACATGTAAAGTTGCAAAGGCAAGTTAATGAATTGATTTTGAAGGGCTTGATAAGGGAAAGTAAAAGTTCATACGTTGTTCTTATTCTTCTTGTGGATAATGTGTATTGATAGTCAAGAAATGAACAAAAACACTATTTGCTATCAATTTTCTATTCCTCGGCTAGATGACTTGTTATATCGATCAACTTCATAGTGTTACCACTTTTTCAAATATTAATTTTAGAAACGACTATCATCAAATTAGAATGAAAGTTGGTGATGAATAGAAACAACATTCAAAATAAGAGAAGACCTTTTTGAATGAATGATTATACCATTGGCTTTTCCAATACACCTAGTACTCTTATACGAATGATGATTAATGTCTATAAACCTATCATTGACATATTTTATGTTGTTTATTTGGATGATATTCTTACATACAACAAGGATAAATGATGTGAATCTAGAAGGTTAACTTTTTCAACAAAATTTCTTGAACAATTTTTATAATGGTGTCTTTCATACTACTCGTTCACTTCTCTTTATATGTATTGGGTGGGGTTTGATTTATATAGTTTTATTATCTCATTACAAATTATCGTTATGTGAAGCTCACTCACAAGTTTGAATTTAGCTTTCTTGAGAAAATGTCAATTTGACTATGAATTTATAGATTTTTATATCCACAAGTTTACATCAACTAAATTAGATTTTATGAAATTGCAAAAAGGTTTCCGTCGCTTGAACATTTTATTTTTACATTCAAGAAAATTTAAGTTCGACCAGCATCGCAACGTTGCTAGTAATATACGGCCAATGATCTATTATATATTGAAAAGGATATAAAAGAAAAGGAGGAAGTTGGTGCTCAGGTATGGAGTGGAGCAGAGGCTATTTTGAAAAAGAAAAAAAAATCGAGGTGGTTATACCCACTAATATTAACTCTCCCAATTCTTGCTTGATATTGGTCTTGCCCAGTATCAACCTCCAGGTCAAGTTTTCTATACATGGTGAGAAATTAAAACTCGTTTACAGAAGTGCAAAATGAGTCGTCCTCGTAGCGTCAGGGTTACTGTCCAATATGGGCCTTCCAAAGTCGCAACATCTTCTTATGCCTTTAGTACAAGCTTTCTCAAGAAGACATGTGCTGTTATTGGCGTAAATCCTCTTTCATTTTCACCAAAACTTAAAGTGTGTTTGGTATACATATTATTTATGATTGTAGTTTTAAAAAAATTATTTTATAAAAAGTATTTTTAATTGAGATTAGTTTGAAAAAATATATGTTTGGTTAAAACTGTGGTTGAAATTGAGGTTGAATAAAATGTAATTTAATGTGTTTTGTTAAAAAAATGCTTTTCAAATTGAGGTTATAAAATAATTAAAAAATATTTTTAATTTAAATATTGTAGATTTAACTACTATTATTACATCATGAAATAAATAATATTGATATCAAAAAAATTTTATTATTCCATTAAATCATATGCAATGTCATCACATACGAAATCTATCCAACAATGACTATTTTTTGCATGGTTTCTTAAGCATGTAACAACAAAAACTGAATTTTCTTGTTACGTCATCAAGCGATATCCTTCTAATTTTTTGAATAAAACACAATTAAAATAAAAATAAAAACTGAATTTTTCCCAACTGGGTCGGACCCGGCAAGAACATAATTGGAATTGCGATCAAATTCCACAAATGCTATATCATCATGCGATATCCTTCTAATTTATGTAGTGTTATTAAATAATATTAAATACTAGTTTTTCAAGTAAAACTCAATTTTTTAAAAAAAAAATTTATAATTTCATTACGTACAAAATTCATTCGACAAGAACTAAAATTTTCATGATTTTTTGAGGGTGCAATAAAATTAGATAAAATATTATCAGGAATAAAATTGAGATTACAGTACGAGTAAATTTAATTCACCTTAAACTATCTTTTTTAACAAACAAAAAAAAATATTGTTCAAATTCACATGAATAGCTCGAGTGAAATCAATTAATTACACTGATTTTTCAAAAGAAAAAAAAGCCCTAAACTTTTCATGTGAACAGTGTGAGTGAATTAACTCACTCACACTGGTTTTTTAAAATTTATATATAATAAATAAATAAATAAATTGTTCACTTTAATGAACTGCGCTACAGTAGAGCATGGCTCCACTGTTCACTGAACAGTAGAGTCATGCTTCACTATTGATGTTTTTCCCAGACGAGAAGCTTATCTGAAACCTGCGGTGCCATGTGGGTCCTATCCACTGAAATCACTTTTATTTTGGTTACCAAACGTTCATTAACGTGGCTGCGGGGAGGTTCACCCGCAGCCACGTTACCAAACAACCACTTAATGAAGTCAACTACAGCTTAATCCTCATAGTTTAGAGTAATTAACTAATTAACCCTTATGATAAAAAAAAATTGAATAATTTCTTAACCACGATGGTTATCAAGTGTCCAATACCTCACCCGCAGCCACGTTATCAAACAGCCACTTAATAAAGTCAATTATAGCTTAATCCTCATAGTTTAGAGTAATTAACTAATTAACCCTTATGATAAAAAAAAATTAAATAATTTCTTAACCACGATGGTTATCAAGTGTCCAATATAGATTTATTAATTTTTACATTAATAATTAAATTATTTGTTGATCCATATCCACTCTGCGCAGACTATCCTAGCTAGTTAAGATAGAAAGGGCACCCAATTTCCGTAATGCTATCTGTCGTTCTCTATCACTTACCTCTGTTAAGGAATAAAATCATTAACCCATTATTTTGAAGAATCCATCGTAAAAAGTTAAATTGTCCGCACATTATTATGAACACAATGGTTCTTGTATTGGGAGACTTTGCAATTTTTTCTCAGTCATAAGATTCTTCACTTTTAACTTTTCTCCGTTACTATATCGTTAAAAAAGAAGAAGAAGAAGAAGAAAAGTTGCAAGTAAGTCGTGCCTCCACGAGGCCTCTTTCAGAATAATACTATTCAAGCAAACATAAGCGATGACTGCATTTTATCTCAAAAAAACAAAAAAATGAGGCAGCCCACAATTTTATCCAGCCCACTACACCGTTTATTTGGAGTTTACTAAGCAATTTTCTGCTGCGTCTAAAAATATGATAGGAAAGTTAAGCATGCAGGCTTTAACAATACTTGGTGTTCTGTTAATTGGTGTGAAAAATATTTCAGGTCCTTTTAAACCAAGACTTATTTCTAAACCTTTTGAGATGATAACACTTCTTGTTACTTGTTATGAAATGGAAAAAACTTGTTGATAATGTGGAAGTGACTTATGCTCTTATTGTTTATAAGAAAATTACTGAAATAAATAAGTTGTTTCTTGAATTATAATCTTTTCTTGATGAGTTTCATGGTATGATTCCTAATGATATACCATTTAGACTTCCTTCAATGAATAATATTTAGTATCATTTTAATTTCATTTTGGTGATATGCTTCCTCATCATCTATATAATGAGTCTCATGTACATGTAAAGTTATAAAGGCAGGTTAATGAGTTGATTTTGAAGGGTTTGGTAAAGAAAAGTAAAAGTTTATGTATTGTTTCTGCTTTCCTTGTCGATAATATGTATTGATAGTTATGCATTTATGAACAAAATCAATATTAGCTATTAATTTTTTATTCCTCGACTAGATGACTTGATGATAGACCAACTTCTTAGTGCTACTCCCTTTTCAATATTAATTTGGGAAAAATCTATAATCAAATTAGAATGAGAGTTGAAGATGGATGGAAACAACCTTCAAAACAAGGGTTGACCTTTTTAAATTGAAGGTTATGCTATTTGGCTTTTTTAATGCACTAAAGCTTTCATTGACATATTTAATGTTGTTTATTTGGATTATATTCTTACATACAATAAGGATAAATGATGGAACCTAGAAGGTTAACCCTTTGAACAAAACTTCTTGAACAAGATTTTTGTAATGGTATCTTTCATGTTATTCATTCGCTTCTCTTTATATGAATCGGGTGGGGTTTGATTTATGTAGTTTTGTTGTCTCATTACAAATTATCGTCAAGCTCACTTGTAAGTCTGGATTTAGCTTTCTTGAGGAAATGTTTATTTGACTGTGGGTTTACATATCTTTATATCCACATATTTGCATCAATAAAATTGAGTTTTATGATAATGACAAAGAATTCTTGTGAACAATTTTTTTTTTACCTTCAAGAAAATTTCAATCTGACCAGCGTCGCAACGCTGCGAGTAATATACAGCCAATGATCTATTATATAGTGAAAAGGATATCAAAGAAAACAGGAGGTTGGTGCACAGGTATGGAATGGCGTGGAGGCTATTTTGGGGGGAAAAAAATTCAGGTCAACCTGTTATACCCACTAATATTAACTCAAACAATTCTTGATATTGGTCTTGGCCAGTATCAACCTCCAGGTCAAGTTTTCTGTACATGGTGAGAATTTAAAACTCGTTTACAGAAGTGCAAATGAGTCGTCCTCGTAACATGATCTGTTTCGCGTTTTCTCCAAAATCGTAACCATGGTAGCATCAGGGTTACTGCCCTTTCAAAAACAAAACATGGGCCTTTTCTCTAGAACACATGTGCCTTCTAGGCTCATATAGAATTCCTATACCACCTGTTTTCGAATGGAGATTTGATTATTGAAAGAGCACGGCTGTTATTGGCGTAAATCCTCTTCCATTTTCACCAAAACTTAATGAAGTCAACTCCAGCTTAATCCTTACAGTTTAGTGTAATTAACTAATTAACCCTTATGATAATAAAAAAAAATAAGTAATTTCTTAACCACTTTATTAATTTTTACATTAATACTTAAGTTATTTGTTGATCCATATCCACTCTGATGCAGACTATCCTAGTTAAGATATAAAGGGCACCCAATTTCTGTAATGCTATCTGTCGTTCTCTATCACTTACCTTTGCTAAGGAATAAAATCATTAACCCATTATTTTGAAGAATCCATCGCAAAAAGTTTAGTGTCCTCACATTATTATGAACATAATGGTTCTTGTATAGGGAGACTTTGCAAGTCATAAGATTCTTCACTTTTAACCTTTCTCCATTACAATATCGTTAAAAAAGAAGAAGAAAAGTTGCAATTAAGTCGTGCCTCCACGAGGCCTCTTTCAGAATAATACTATTCAAGCAAACGTAAGCAATGACTGCATTTTATCTCAGAAAAACAAAGAAAATGAGGCAGCCCAGAATTTTATCCAACCCACTAAACCGTTTACTTGGAGTTTACTAAGCAATTTTCTGCTGCGTCTAGAAAATTGGGATTTCTTTTTCATGGCGTACAAGTAGAAAAGGATTCACAGCTAGGGTCAGAGACAAGGAACTCTTGGCTGCTATTATTTTTTTCCAGTCTCCTGTTTAGAATTTATTTAGTCCTCCACTCAGATTAATTGTTTCGTACAGACAAACTTCTGCAACATCAAAAATCCCAAGTCAAACTATCAAATGCAAATCACCAAACATTACAAGTGGTATACGATCGATCACTTTTATTTCTCTGAAATCCATGACAAATCTTTGACCTAAACGGTTAACTTCAATGGTACCAATGCCGGAACTCCATCAAGCGGTTTTGTGAGTAACTGAGTGTTCGGAGATCTGTATTAGTTGGTCACCCTAGGAGTTTAGTCTGTAATAGCATAGGTTTCCACGCTTCGATGTACGACTTGACTATTTTATTGTGTAAAAAATAACATTAAGGTGTTGAAATTGAATACAAACTTCCGACACTAAAACCAGCCAACTCGTGATATTCTGTTAAATTTTTAATTCAAATTAAAATAATCTAATAAAAACAAGTTCTTTTATATCAAAAAACACTAGTGTTAAATTTTTAAAATCGTCATCTAGGTCATTAAATCTAAAGCATTTAATTTAGAAAAACTATAAAGTTCAATTCCCAATCGATTAAATATTTTAGGTTGACATTCAAAAAATATTTCATTTATATAAAATGATTTTAAAAAATTAAAATAATGAAGATAAATATTAAAATACAAATAAATTTTGTATTTAATTGAAGGGTAAAACTGAAAAAAAAAATTAAAAAGAATAAGGATCAAAATTGATATAAGAAAATAAAATAAAAATGTTGTCATTAAAGGGTGAAATTGAAAAGAATAATAACTTTTAAAAAAGGACCAAAAAAAAATTAGAAATCAAAACAATAAGGATCAAATTGGAAAACATAATACCATCAGATTGAATTAAAGGATAAAATTGAAAATCACTAAAATTTTTACAAAAGGACTAAGGAAAAAAATAAGAAATTCAAAGAATGAAGACCACATTGGAGAATATAATATTTGGTAAATTGGAATTGAATAATGAAATTGAAAACAAATAAAACTTCTACAAAAAAATCATAATAAAAATTTAAAAATTAAAAGAATAAGAACTAAAGTTAAAATACCACAATCAAGAGGGCCAAGCTATAATGTTTTGGGGATGAGAGAGAGAATAAAACAAAAAAAGATTCAACAATGCCAAACCGGACAACCACCAATGACAAGTGTCGTACCAATATGAAAAGGGTATGACAACGATTCCAACGACATGGCGGATAGGGATCCTAGACACCAGGAGGTTCTGCATGTGTACCCACCTTTTTGTTTATTTAGCCAAATTCAAAATTGCTTCCATCATTGTGAAAAAATAAAAATGTTTCTTGACTTTAGGCTAAAATATTTTGTATTTTAAGGGTTTTTTTGACGTTTTAATGTGAATTTTAATTATTTTTTATTTTTTATATATGTGAAAATATCAAATTATTCTTTAATAAAAAAACATTGTAAAAATACGAAGATACCTCTTGACACCATATTTAATATTTCCTTCCATATGTATTCTGGTTGTTTCATTATGCACTCAAGAGAAAAAAATACTTATTTGTCACTATTTTATTTGGAAATGATAAATAAATTATGTAAAAATACTTCAATATCCTTGAAAGCTAATGTTAAGTTTTTCATATGAGGGAATAAAAATATAATTACACTGTTTTAGTGAATATTGTTTTAGGGTGTATATCTATAGTGATTTCTTTTTTTAATATAGGATCTTCATGCGACAAGTTTATATTTCCAAATAGCCATTACCTCTAATTCAAAAACTCGGACGATTTTACTTTTATTTATTAATTATTCATATTCTTTCATTCTTGATTCACATCATACATATATGCATGAAAAATGAAATTATTGTTGACATATATATATATATATATATATATATATATATATATATATATATATATCTCAACAATTTCATTTTACATGCGAGTCGTCGTGTTCCATCAAACAATCACACAATTCAAATATCAAAGAGTCATCAACATATTTTAATCTTGCTTATCTAAGAGTTTGTGCTTGCGTTAATCGTGATTTAATACTATTTCATGGCCATTAACTCTATTATTAATCCACATATATCAACTAACACTTCACTTTACCATAAAATAATAACCATCCAGAGTTATTCCACATTATCTTAATATATACGTGTTCTTGCTAATAACTTCATAAACATATATTTAAATCCAATCAAAATAATTGGTCAAAGAGATACGCATCAAAGATTCATACATCGCCATTGTATACAGGGAAGGGCTCACGTTTGTTGATGGAAGCCACCTTCAATGCAAGAGTCATTTATTTTTAAATCTTGCATCTCCGTTGTTTTATTCGTGTTTGTTATTTTATTTCTCATTAAATTGCTTCGCCGGTGATCATAACTCTCCAACAATAACTCGGATTCAGGGAGCTATTTTCTCGATTTCTTGCGAATGCATCTAGACTTAAACTCGATTGGAAAGAAACTTCGCATGGATTGTAAAAGGTCAAAACCAAGAATAAATGATACGATATTTATACAGCTGACTTTGAGTTGGTCGTCGTTGCAGAGAGGTATATTTATTGAAGTATTTGAGTCGTCTGCGGAATGCGCAGAGTGACAGATGAGCGATGGCGAGCAGACTTTTTAGAGTTCTTTTCAGGGAAGCTTCGTTTCAAGAGTTGCGGCAGTTAGTGGTTCAGTCCAGAATCCAGATAGCCTGTGCCAACAGTTGAATTTTTCATAAAGCAGAAAACATATGGCTGCGGCCTGCATGATGTCAATGCATCCGTCATGCACGTTTACAATCTGTGGAATCTGTACGGGTTATTCTAGAGGATTTTGACTTGCACATTCTTTTATATAATGTGCATCTTATGAATCTTATCATGATACACGTGGAATTGGCAGCTAAGTGGCACATCGATCGGTGATTTCTAGCAATCACTTCCCCCCTCTTGATTTTAACTTGCTGTCATGGCTATGTTTAACAGAGGGTGCCCAAATTTTAAATTTTTTTAATAAAAATTTTAATTTTTAAATTGTTATGATATGTTGATATTAAAAATAAATTTTAAAAAATATTATTTTAATACATTTCTAACACTCTAATCGATTTAAATCCGTAACTCCTATTTTTCTTTTCTAACTTTTCTTATTTGCCTCTTCTTTGTTGAAACCATCATTGCACCCGCCGTAGACCCGCCTACCTCTCTCTCTTCTTATCGTAAAATAGTCACACTATAATTACGACACCACCCTTATCTCTCTCTTTACGTCATGAGATGATAGACTCTCTCTTCTCATCTGCAGATCTCTTATCGATTTTGGTCACTGCTAACATTTAGTGTCGCCACCACCATTTATTTTCAACTTTCAACATTTAAGGTATGTCGCACACTTAACTTTTATTAATTTTTAGTATTTGCACTAATTTTTTATCTTGATTATTTTAGGGTTTGGGTTTTTTAGGGTAATTTATGATTTTTATGAATTGGGTTTAAATTATATTAATTATCTATAAAATACATCAATTGAATTGATAATTTCTTTATTTATAAAGAAAAATGATGAATTAGAGTTTCGTTGAATAACTTTTGTTGAAATTATGTACCTTGATTAATTTGCGATATTGATAAACTAGGCTTGGGTTTTATTGTGTTGTTTAACATATTGTCTTGTGGTAATGGAATACTATGTTTTTATGGTAGTATTATTGTCAATATTGACAATTAATGGTACCACTTACAATTGAAAAAATAACGAGTTCCTAACCACTATATTAGATATGTCTCTTACTGAGAAATCTAGATTGTTATGTGATCGAATTGGATGGAATTTGTTTAAAATTAAAGTTTAAATTACTTAGAGGATGCAAATTTAGGTGTGTCCAACTCATTATATGTACCCATTTTTAGTGATGATAATGTGAGTTCAGTGTTTGAGTTAGCCATTGATAATGAATTACAAATTCTAGAGCTCTACTAAAATAGTATAACTAAAGGAAAATTTTCTAGTATAAAGTTCACTCGGGTGAAAAGTTACATTTAAAGGACCACATAAGCATCACAAGTAGCTGATTTCTCTAGTTTAGGTGGTAATGTAATAAACATGATGTCATCATAAAAAAATATGAATATGAAAGCTCGGTTGGATATGAAATCTTCTCCATATGATTATGAAGAATACGAACTAAGTGTTGATGAAGATGATCATCTTGTTGATAGAGTTAAGGACAATAGAGATGCTAAGTTAGTTGAGCCACTAAACTAATTCATGGGACTTCAAGCTTCTAAATTTTAGGATGTGAGTGGTATCGAGTCATAAGAGTGATAAGATGTATCAAGTGATAAGATGAAGATTAGACAAAATTTAAAGACAACTCTGAATGTATTACTATAGTTAAGCGGTGAAACATCAAAAATTTGTTGTAGTGGAAGATGAAATGTTCAACTAAAAATTATGTGCAGTTGCAATGCATTCAAGAACCAGTCTGTAGATTATATTTATGTGGAGGGTATAACTAAAGATCTTATTTATTTGAGATTTCAAAAGTGAGAGGGGCACATACATATCAAAATCCATTGTTTTTGTAAAGCCACCATCATATTGACACATGTCTCATTGTTGAGGTTATATTGATTGTCATAACCTATTTTTTACTCCTAATTTTTCTATGTGTTCTTAAAAATTTATATTTTCAATCTAATTTATTTTTTATTTTTTAATTTATTTTTTATCATGATAATTAAAAAAAAAAGAGAAAAGAAAAAAAATGGGAAGAGAGTTTAGGGAGTTAAATAAAAAAAAAAAGAAAGAACAAGGGATTAAGAGAAGTAGGGACTAAAAAATAATAGGGGAAGAATATGCAAAATTGAAAAATTATTGAAAGAGATCCTACATATTAAGATGAGAAAATATAATTAATTGGGAATCCAAGGTCAAGAAGGAAACAATATAATTGTCTAATATTATTTTTCCACTTTAGTTTTTGCTTTAGACAATATCATTTAAAGAACAAAAAAAAAACTAAGCAAACAAAGACAAAGAAATAAAAAAAAAATACAAGCTATTGAATTACCTAGAAAATCTAGCAACAACTTTCTAGCCTTCTATCTCCAGTCTTTGATGGAGGTAACTGACATTACTAAAACTAACAAAAAAGGAAGAAGTTGTCTACACTTATTTTTGTATTCAATTATGCTTGTTTATATTTATTGATTTGGTTGACATACTAGTGGCTATTTATGATGGTTAAGCTTGGTAACATAATTAATTTATAATGGGTTAATATAAATTGAATAATTAAAGAAAACAATTCAAAACTCAAGTCCTCGTTAATTATTATTTTCAATCTTCCCTCCCATAATAAAAGAAAAAGGTAAGGAGGTGGTTTTGTTGGTAATCATAGATCCTAAATCACTATGCTAGGAATTTTAACCTCTAATAAAAAATGTGTATTTATTTTAGAAAAAATATTACCATGTATGCATAATAGGTATTTTATCATAAAATTAAACAACAATCAGCTTCCTTTAGGTATGATATTATAGAATGATTGTCATCTTTTCTTAAACATAACCTCCTTTTATCCAAAAATATTTAAAAAACAGTTAGGTTTCTCATAACCATAAAAATAGGTGGCGACTCTTTTTCTTATTTTTACCTCCTCTCACCTAATCAAATTGTTAAGATGTCCCCCACCCCTCTCGCGACATTGACAATTGTGAAAAATAATAAAGTATGGGTGTTACAAATATTCAAACTACTATATCTAGGGATTATAAGCATCTTCTCTCATATTACAAGGCATAGGTAACTAAACATAAAATATTGAAGTGGTTGTTTTGTATGCACAAGCAATTCTTTCAGATAATGCCTAGAATTCTATATGCACTCAAAGAATCAAATCCAGGTATGGTTGATGGTAATAAAGCAATATTTAGAAGAGTATTTTAGGCATTTAGAGCTTCAATTGATGGTTTCAAAACTATAATCCTCTTATTAGTATTGAAAGCACTCATTTATATGGGAAGTACAAGGCAAAGTTGTTAATCGTGATTGCTTATTATGCAAATAATAAGGTTTTATTAGGTGTGTTTTGTTATGGTCAAAGAAGATACAAACAATAATTAAAGATGATTTTTATATTTGCTTCGTGGGTATATCACTAATGGTTGCATCGAATTGTGTATTATATTTGATAATGTATTGAAAGGTATTTGTGATCTGCTCATAATGGCTATAATGCAAACGACTTTTTTTAACTCAGATAAATATTTTATTAAGTGAAAAGTATACTGAAGAATTCTTAAGTTATGAGGTATTATGGCCTCCAACTGTCCTTACTTACTATGTGCTGATACGGCAAGATCAAGAACACATATCTATATTGATAGTTATGTAAAGCATGTATAAAAGAGAAGACACAAATAGTTGGTTGTTTATTATTATTTTAAATTTTTCAGTGAAAAATTTCCTTTGTTAGTATTAATTATTTTTAAATGTTAACATAAAACAACCAATATAAATACATCTATCTCTGGTTATGAAAGCATCTTCATATCGATTATCTAGAGAATTTGGGGAACAATAACCTCGACGATGTAATAGGAAGGCAACTCTCTATAGAAGCTTAAAAATAATAAAATTTAATAAACCTTGAATAACTTGTGATATTTATAAATTACATGATGTACTAATTTTGTGGCTTTTCATGTCAGATTGTGTGGGCTAGACATTCTATTTTAAATAATTCCCATGTCTAACCTTTTTACTAGGACGAGTTGGATGCACAATAATCTTATGAGGTATGGGTAACAAAATTATTTTTATATATTTTTATAATATTATTTTTTATTGTTGGTTTTTTTTCTAATATATATCTTTCATGTCTCGATACATTATATGAGTGCTTCATACTAAGGATTTGATATTAGCAGATTCATTGATATGCCGGGAGGGAAATGATTTATAGCTAGCACAAGTCTCATTGCACTACTTTGATATCGTTCAACATTTTGGATTGTCTTATTACATTCCTAATTATATTGATACTAGTAACAAGTTTTATAATATCAATCATCATGGTAAGTGAGAAGGGAAATTGGCTAGTGATTCATGCAGCTTACCTAAATATTTGACATATCAAGAATGATTATGGAGCTACATCCAATAATTGATCTAGATTGCTATATGAGATGGTATTTGCCCATATCATGATGGTTTATTACACCTATTTGGTCATATTTTCTAAGGCCTCCATATAATCCAATACATTCTGAGTAACGTTATCCAAGACAAAATCAATTAGTATGCAATAGTTTTTTTATTTAACATTTATTAAATATCATGTTCATAATACTGTATATGATGAGTGTTATTTTTTATGTATATATTAGATGCATTATTTAATATAGAGGCGTGAAGAGCAATAACCACACTTCGAGAAGGAGTCAATGAGATGGGACGTGTCCTTGCCAACAATACACTTAATTTGTGTTGTGGTAGATTTAAAGAAGTTGGGGAGATTGAGCGTCTCAAAGTTGCATCGGTAGATGATGAAATCGTTTTTTGTGAACAAGGATATGTAGTTAGGGAGGTAGGTTCGTCCACGGGAGATCTAGGCTTATTTATGAGCGTTCCAAACCTGTTTATAAGCTGGATTGATTTTAGTGGTGACCCCTCCATAAGTGCTATAGACTTATCCACAAATTGTGTGAGTTGGGGTGGTGCATGTCCATCCACAAGCTAGGGCAATTTTAAATGTAGTTAAATTATATATTTTAATGTTATAAGAATTATGAATTTAAATTAAATTTAATAAAATATCAGGTGAGTTAATTGTATTTAATTATGAATTGTGATAACTTCTAAATTGAGAAGTGTGTTTGTTTTTTAATTGTGTTGAGTGTTTAAATGTGAATTGTTGTTTTAATTTTTATAACAGTGAGTTGAGTTGAGAAGCTGGAAATTAAAACAACCCAACCCATATTTTTTACATGTCAATATGCATATGATTCACAAGTCAAAGATGTTACATGTGATTTCCTAAATATTTTCTAGATAGAGCTATTCTGCGTTTTTTATTTTGTGAATTTGAAAAAAAAAAAATTCCCTCGTGCTTCATTACGGGGCCAAGTTCAAACTTCGTCACGAGGCTCGATCGAAACCTCGTCCTTCAAGCATGGGGCCCGGCCTCTACCACTAATGCAAAGTATGGCTGTGATCATGAATATCACTTCGTTTCTTTTGATGATCGATAGTATCAACTTAGATAACTGTTGCTAGTCATATGATGAAGATCTTATTGCAAACCAAATTCAAGGAACAAAGAACTTACTGCTGAGACCTCAACTGAGTGAAATAATTAGTAATTTAATTTGTTCATAAAAAGATCCTCTTAATTGGACCTGCAGACAAATCTAAAGAATAAGCGATCGTTCACTGCTCTCATTTATAATCGATGCACTTTATTGATTTTGCTACGTTCATCTATGTACACACACCATATATATGTATATCACGATGATCACATTAGCTGTTGTTGTAAGAACCAGATATTCTCTTCGTTCCACAGGCTCTGATCCAATGAGTCACCACCGCCTATGAAACCATATCTTTCCTGCTCCATGCCTTGCATATCCACTCCATCCTGGCACCAACCCCAGGAACCAGAATCATTTTCCGGGCATAAACCAGACCCGTTTTGCATACCATCTGAATAGTACTGACCACAGGGTGGATTTTGATAATCAGTCAGGTCCGACCAGGGAGAAACCTGGGCATCCAAAGAGTCTGACAAAGTACTACTGACCGATATGTCGGGCATGAAATTCGGGTCTATCAAATCCGAACCGGATTCACTTGCAGCACCTGGGATATCAATCTGGCTGGAATAGTAGGCGGGAGGGCTGATGGTGGGTTGATCCATGGGAGATTCAGATTCTGCTCCTATTTTTTGAATTAGTTGGGGAATCCAAACGTAACGCATGGTATCTCGAAATTGTTTGCTATTAACATCGCATTTGAGCTGTTTTGCCTGCTTCTGAACTCTGGTCCTCCAGTAGTTTTTTATCTCATTGTCTGTTCTGCCTGGTAACATCTGCGCTATTTTCGACCACCTAAATTATTTCAAGCAGAATCCAATATTGATTAGAGAAAGCTTCATAGCAGAACAAATTGTGTAATTATATCACAAAAAGTACCCTAATATACATACCTATTGCCCCAGCGAGAATGGAGTTGAAGAATCAGGAGCTGTTCTTGAAGAGTTATATTTCCACGTCTAACATTTGGGCGCAAGTAGTTTAACCATCTTAATCTGCAGCTTTTACCGGTCCGCTTCAGTCCTGCATATGTATAGTTATATACTCTAATCAATCAGCAGTAAAATCAATGAAGAACTGATAAAAATCTTTATTCCCACGAAAATTATAATGCTTAGAAAAAACAAGTTGTATGTTTCATATGTGATATTAACCTGCACAGCGAGCGGCAGAATTCCAGTGACCTTCACCGTGGATGGTGATGTAATGAGCGAGTAAGGAGTCTTCTTCGATAGTCCAAGGCCCCTTCCTTATGCCCATACCCTGATCTTCACTTTCAGTTCCTGCATAACCATGCTTTCTTGCTTGAGCATCCATTTCCTTCTCTAATATAAAGAATTTAGCGAGAGAGGCACAATTGGAGTTTGAGTTCTGGGTTCGTATGCAAGAGAGGGAGGGGAGAGAGGATAGATTAGTCTCGAAGGGCAACTGACAGACAAGGAGGGAGTATTATATATATATATATATATATAGAATGCGGTCAAGAGGGGAATAAACTTAGAGCTAATTTAGTCTTAGATAGCAACGCGTAATAGGCTAATTACACTGCATAGAAGAAATTTATTATTGTATAAATTATAAAGTTTTTCTGAGTATTATTATATTTGGAGTTTGACCCTTTTGTCTTTTCAACATTTCTAAGACATCCACACCACGCGAGTTGAAAGATATCATGAAGACCATGGTCCAAGGATGATCTGTTTTGTGAGTGAAGCTTTTCTAGGATGTCAAGATCATCGTCGTCGTCCTTTATTTATTTATTTATTTATTTCTTCTTCTTTCTTCAAGGTGCTTGAATGTCTTGGAATGTTTTGCAACATGTGACAGACCATGGTTTCAACGAGGATTATATATTTGGGTGACCGACCACTACCAAGCTACTTAGCCTCTGGTGCTTTAAAACAGTACTCCTCTTTTCTCTCTTTTTTTTTTTTATATTTCTTTTATTCCCCTGATCAAGCTGTGGACTCCATGAACAAACGGGATTGGCTCAAAAAATTGAGAAAGAAAAGTTTAGAAGCAGGTGAAACAAAGGGTTCCAGATGTTTACAGGGAAATGATCAGTTAATTATAACTATAGTAGATACAGTTAATCAAAGATTAATTGATTAATCAATCTTTATATTTTTAACGATCTTTAATTAATGAAAGGGTTCCTAATGTTAACAAGGATTAAGCTATTGGATAATAATCTTAAATCCAACTATCCATATTTGTTTTTTTTTTTTAATTATCATATTAACTAATATTCTAAAAAACATAAGAAAATACTATAACTTTCCCCACGCCACATATTTTTTTTTCACATTTGTTTTTGTTTTTTTTGGGTTTCACATGTTTTTTTTTCCATTGTCTTCTTCTTTTCTTTTTTTGTGTGTTTTTTTTAAATTATCTTTGTTGATTTTTTTTTATTATTGAACTGGTTGAAAATTTAGTTCTGTAATTTTTTTCTTTAAAATATTATGGATTACTATAATGTTTCCCTACATGACTTTTTTTAGCTTTATAGTTTTTTCTTTAAAATACTGTGGATTGCTACAGTGTTTCCCCGCATGATTTTTTTATTATGATTTTTTTCAAAATTGCTTTATCGATTTTATTATTTTTAATATTGAGTTAATTGAAAATTACAATTGTAGATTTCTTCATAAAACACTATAGATTACTACCGTTTTTCCCTGCATGGTTTTTTTTTCCTTTTTATTTTTTTTGTTATGATTTTTTTCAAAATTTTCTTTGTTCATTTTATTTTTTAAATATTAATTTTATTAAAAATTTAGCTTTATAGTTTTTTCATTGAAAATATTGTGGATTACAATAGTTTTTTTTCATATATATTTTTTTATTTTTTCTACAAACTCACGACAATATATAAGCATGCTACAAGTCCGCAGTATCACACGGAGATGGCATCTAGTATGCTTAATATTTAAAATTACTTTTTTGAAAAAACATCTTAAATCAAAGCTCGTGCAAAGCTTTAAATTTTCACCCACGTTAATTTCCTCCAAGTCACATTTGAAAGGATGCTAATCACGTCATCGACATGGGTTTTTTTTTAATATATGAGAAATTAAATCTAGTTAGTCAAATAAATATATCACAATATCCTTCCATGGGTTGGATTTTCTAATTCAGACCATTTTGAGAAGAAATTAATTCAATTTGTCTGGTCATATTTTCTTATGACTTGTTTATATAAATTTAATTACTATCAATTTATATATATATATATATATATATATATATATATATATATATTTTACATTTTTCAATATTCAAATTCAACATGATTAATTAGAACAAAATAATTTTTTTAAACGAACGAGAAGAAGAAGAATTGCTACATTGTTAAAAATATTTTTTCATATACTTTTAATAAATCAGGTTGGATTTGAGTTTTTTACATGAGTAATTTCATTAATTTATATAAAAATATGTTAAAGAATGATTCTATATTTAAAAATAACTTCGAAGCAATTAAATTTATTAAAGGATTTAATACCCTCGAATAGAATGCATAAACTATCATTGTTTATAGTCACTTTCTTTTTCTTTTAGTCCCTAAATTTTCTTTGCATTTTAGTTATTGAACTTTCTCTTTTTTTTTAATTTCATCCTTGTAAGTTATATTGATATGGTTTTATGCATTGATATTTGTTTTTATTTACATGTTCTTACTTATTCGATGTGTCATATAATATTTCAATGGTAAATTAAAATTTGAATTGATATAATAAAATTTTAAATTATAATTAGAAAATTTAAAAAACAAGGATCATAATTAATATAAAAAATAAAGATACTTTCTAAAAGTCCTTCAAGTTTCATATTACACATACTTTATCCCTGTTGTTTAAGGTTTTTATATTCGATTCGAAACTTTATTCATATCACGTTTCAGTCTCTAAATATTAAGCGAAGAAAGATAAAATCACTAGAAAAAGAAAATGAAGTGTATGATTGGCTACATTTAACTATAAGAAAGATAAAACTTGGTATCTATGAGTTTGTATTAAAGAAGTGAGTTCAATAGAGATGGTTTTGCCCTTTAAATATTCTGAAAAAATAGATTGAAATTCGTGGATTTTGTTTTGATTTGATTTAATTTTGAGTTTTTAAACTAATAAATAATTGCTTTAAGGTTGAAAATATCTTTCCTGGTGTTTTTAAGATGCATTTAGATGAAAACAAGTTAGAAAATGAATTTTTAAAATCCAAGAACTCAAACAATGATTTTTTGGTCACAAAAGGTGATTCGAGAATGCTCTAATGGATAATACATTATCTGCTAAAGAGAACAAAGTACTGTCCATTTTAAAAAAAAATCTATATTTCAATTTATTTTCATTCAAAAACACTTAATAAACATCACAAAAACCTTCCTATATTACATACCAACCTTAAAACACCCCAAAATCATCCAAAAAACTAAAACCAATCAATTTGAAAAAAAACAAAAAAAAAAACTCGATCTTCTTTTCAAGCATTCTTGTAGGGAACTCACCATCATTAAACTCCCCTCATCGAATAGAACTCATTGACAATAAGCTTTGTTTGGTTACCAAAATCATGACAACCGATCATTTTATCTCTCTTTCATCGTTTTCTAGCGACTCTTTCATTTCTCTCAAGTCTAAGGACTGGAAAATGAATCATATAAACTTTTAAACCAAAATAGAAATTATTTAGAATTTGGAGTGAGTCAAGTATTTTCTCTATTTTTTATTTTTTATTTTTTATTTGAATTTTTCCATAATTCCAATCCTAATTCTATCTAATTAGGTTATACAATGATTTAATTGCAAGAAAAAAAAGTTCTAAAAACAATTAAGGTTATTTTGTTCATATGAATAGTGAAATATCTAGAAAAAACCCTAAATCATTTAGTATATATGTTAATTATCAAATGTAGTCTCATCATGAATTTTTTTTGGATTAAATTTAATTCTTTGAATTACTCCTTAGAGGAATAGTAGTTAATAGAAGGATGAAACATAGTCATTAAACCCGGACCGACCCAGCAAGTCAATTATTAAACCTGGACTGACCGGGCCGATAGACCTAGTGGCTGGATCGGTCAGGATAAGGCATAAGATCTGAATGAGCAAAAACCCGGCAAAATCTAGTTGACCCACAGGGTTGACCCGTGACCCGGGCGACCCGACAAAACTTGGTTGAGACCTTTTTTTTTCAAATGTGTTTTTTCTTCTAGCCATAGACCCTTTATATATATATATATATATATATATATATATATATATATATATATATATATATATATATATATATATATATATATTGGTTATTAATTCTTTTCAAAATTCACTATATAAATACTAGAAGAATGTTTTATTTTTTCAATGTAGGATTTGAAGCCCTATAGTATATATACTTTATGTTCACAATAAAAAAGTTATGATTTTTCAATATGAGATAAAAAAAAATATTTTTTGTTTAATTACTTCAATTTAAAAGGATAACATACTAACGTAGTATCTTTTCAATGTGAGATAAAAAATCTTTTGAAATAATCTTTTAAACTTTATTATTTATAACACATATAGCTTATATTCATATAAATTGTTTCTTAATTTTTTCATATGAAGTACTAAAATTTTAAATATTTTTTAAAAATTTTCTGAGTTGATTCGGGTTGACCCGGGTCAACCCTTGTAACCTAGGACTCGACTCCTTGGCCGGGTTAACCTCAGATCGGGTCTAATAACTATGGGATGAAAAGCCAACAATGCGAGAACAAATTCTCTTCTTTTGACACGTATCTCAAGTCTCACCTTTTCTCCTTCAAAACCATTACTTTCTACAAACAAAATCCCACCAGCAATACACGCACACGAAAATGGATAAACACAAAACCTGTAATTATTATTTTTATAATAGCCCACACTATCAATGATAATAGTCGATCGAATTAATTCGATTTGATAATTTGATCAATCGATCACTTTTATATTTTTATAATATCTCTTACTAGTAAATCAATTGATCGATCAATTTGATCGACCGATTGAGACAATAATGATTTTGACTGTTCAATTAAATCAAATGGTTGACTGAATTAATTGGTAAATCCAATCGGTCAACCAATTTGAACATAATTTGATATTTTTTGATATTTATCTTTTATTCATTTATTAACTTATAGTGTAGCACTTACGTTCTTGACTTCACAACTTCTCTACCAAATCATTTTGTAAGATTTTTTCTTTTACCTTGAATTATACCATGTTATTCATATTGACCCTTTGTTTAAATTTAATTTCTAATTACTTAATCCAATCATTCTGGATCAAATTTTACAATTTAACACTAATAACATATTTAAGAATCTCTAATTTTATAACATATTTATCACCTAGTAATTCAATAATAATTTATTTTTAGGTAAAAGAATTATAATTTAAATCTCATGCATTTGTAATTGTAAATGAAAAGAAGGACTGATTTAAGAATCTCTAAAGTTATAGTTTAATAAATTTAGTTGATACATGCATCCTATTATTAAAATTTACTTATATACCAAAGTAACATACTTAAATTTACAAAAGAATTTTATATTTTCTTTAATTACAACTTTAATATCTAGTAACAAAATTACAAAAGTGATCTACTGCACATCACGAACTTGTGAAGATCCCGTAAATAATTTAGTTTATAACAATTAACAATAATTACAATATGATATAACAAGATAAGAAAGTGTGCTACTTAATTTATACATAGTCAACCAATTATTAAACCATTATTTTTTATTTCTTTGCAAAATCAATTCATATTCTGGTTGTCAACTAAATTGACACCTTTAGTACTACACCGAGTACTAGTTAATTTTATTTTTCCGGTCATCTAGCAAATTGATGTCTTTAGTACTACACCGAGTAAAAGTTAGTTATATATTCTTGGTCATCAATCAAATTGATGCATATAGTACTACACCGAGTACTAGTCAATTTCATATTTCATTCCATATTCATCTCACTTCTCATGTAACCGAATACTTCTAATTTTATTTTTACAAAAACTAAAATGAATTATCATTAATAATTCTAACATATTTATAATAAGGAGTCAGTCTCTTACCTACTACTAGTGAAGGTCCTACCTCTCTGACCTAGGATCTTGCTCCAGCAACCTTTTATGTACCAACAAGTATACACATCACTTCATATTTAGTAATTCAATGTAAGTTCACCTTACAACTTAATCTTCAATAACAGTTTAGCTCCTAATGAAAATTTCATTATCAAAACCTCCATCTTTTACATCTTATAACATCATTAAACACAACACCCTAATAAATCAATTTGTCCATTTTACATCCTACTAGAAATAATGAAAAAGAAAGCATATTCATTTTCTTTATCATATCTCCATCGAACCATTATTCAACATAACTCAAAATTTAATAATTCCTGCAAAGTTTCAATAGTCGTAATTTAATGTATAAACAACATTTTCATTACCTTTAAAACACAAGATTTTCATTTCTTTTCAATCCATTCTCCACATCAGAACACATGCTATAATAAGTATAAATAAATAACATTTATTTATTAGTTTAGTTTCCTCAACTCTTCCCTTTTATGCGAGCACTAACCTCTTTTAATAACACTAGAATTTTCCACTTCATTTGTGTATATTCTAAGTTATTTTCATTTATTTATATCCCTATTACATCAAATAAAAATGAATTTCTCATTTCCCACACATTTCACTATTAACCCTAACTTAAAACTTATAAATTAGGCATAAATTCCTAATCGAATTCTTTTATGCATGCATATTTAAGTCTAGTGCCCCTAACCTGGTTATAAAATGATCTTTGAATCATAACTAGTAGCATTTTTCTTACACTTTTCTCTTTATCATCTCCTATGCCAAAATTGACTTTATATGAAAGATAAGTTTTTCCTCTTTAATTATTTATTTTTTCAGTTGAATTGATATATACTCAACCATTTTCATATTATTAACCATTATGTCATCACTATTTAACATTTTAACTAACAAATTTTTGAAATTCAGCATCTACACAACACTAACATATTCATCCCTTCACATATTTCATAATCATTTAAATTAACCAAACATTTTAATTGAGTCTCTCACCTTAATTGAATGCTAATCCAAGTGGAAAATGCAAGAGCAAATTACCAAGTTGACGATTCTTACTTATTCTCTAAAATCAATAATTTTAATTAATTGGTTTTTTTAATTCATGAAATATCAATTTAAATCCTTCTTTTTTATTTCCAATCAGATGAAAACCCCGGGGTTTACATGTATAAACCAGCATAAGACCATTGGTGAGTTAATTAATTATTATTTAATAAACTAAGTTATATTGAGAAAGAGGAGCAAAAAAAAAGGGTTAGAAAGCATGGTCGATCGAATAGAATATTAGTAACCCAACAACAGATGAGGAAGAAAGTTCCCCAAGATAGATAATTGGGTGCGTAGGATTACGGTAGGAATAGATCCAAAGGACTTCCTAGAGTTGTAGTGGTAGTTTTCGTGATTTTGCTACTCCCTTTTTATCCGTCAAAAGGAAAATCAGCTTGCCCAAGACGTTCCACACTCATCTCATGCTTTGATTGGTTTTCCAAAGATTACGTAACGTGCAAGTAAATTTGGAGGAAGATACCTTAAAAACTTCTTCTTCAATCAATTTTTTTGTTTTCTTTAATTACATTTCCTGTTTTTGTGTTTGTATATACGATTGAAACATCATGATAGTCATGCATCCATGCATCGTGGCATCGCACGTTCAATCGAGGCAAAACATCAATTCCAAGTTTTCCTTTCATCTTAGGTTCTAAACCTGTGCTGCTCGTCCGAGGAGTCTATCTCTGTCTCACTAATCTTCTCCTGTTCTAGCCTTTCTACTTTGTTAGCCTGAAGAACCACCATAAAAACAATGAAGGTTATATTGTTTTGGATACTTGGGAGATACAGGAATCCGGTAATTTTGACCATATCTTTGAACGTCCAAGAACTTATACATAGAATATATCTCTCGTGCAAAAGAGCTGCTTTTCTACACCATTAGTCTTACAAGCATGTGGGAAAGAGATAGATGCATGCTTATCAAAGAGATCATTTCTCAACAAAAATTAAAAAGAGATCAATGCATGCATGCCCAAATATTCAAAATTAATATTCTCATTCTGTGTTTCCTTTATGAATTTGCTGACCAATATTCACGATCGATCTGTAAAATCCAAGCTATGCACAGTCGCAAACCATGCTTGTATCACGCCCATGTAGCCACCAACTAGTATAAAATAATACAGTATCTGACCACACTATGCTATGGTCGGATAAATCTTTTCTTAAACCTAATAAAGAAATACTCAGGTAGTAGATAACTATTTATTATTATTACTAAAGACAGTACAACAATTAACAACTATTTAATATGCTATGGTCGGATAAATCTTTCCTTAAACCTAATAAAAAAATACTCGGTTTGTAGATAAATATTTATTATTATTACTAAAGACAGCACAGCAATTAACAATTATTTAATATTATTATTAAAGGCGGTACAACAATGAACTTTTAAATTTTAGATTTGAATTTTATTTTAGTTTGAGTTTAAAATTAAATTATAAAAATTATTTTAATATAAACCAATTAATTTAAAAAAATGAAAAGAAAAGAAAGCACCTACTTCATGTTGATAACATCATGTAAGCATGTGCATTACACCTCAAAATTTGTAGTTTTTTAGGGGGAGGACTCCATGTACAGTAGAAATTAATTATGCCCGCTCGAAACATTTTAATCTACTCCAGTCTTTTAGCATATGAAATCTTTTATTATTATTTTTTTAACAGCTTTAGGGTAAGAATCTAAGCGATCGAGTCAAAGCCCAAATCCGTTATATTTATTTAAGGTGTTGAGGGTGATTTTCTATTTTTTTTCTTTTTTTAAAAGAGATCAATTAACTCAAATTTAATCTCTATACAAATATGTTACAATAATATTCTATACCTTATGTTCAGGATGCTCAAATTTTCAGAAGCCGATAATACTGTGGTCACACTCGAAATGAATTAATGTTGAGTTTGTGATGAAGTCATAGTGAATGGACTTAGATACCCGAATAGACTGAAGAAGTTAATTATTGGGGTATTGAATATAAGAAATTTGAGAATTAAGCTATTGGATTAAGTTTAAAAAAATGATTTTACATTAATTCTTTCAAATTAATGTTGTGTTCAAATCTAGCAAGAGAGTGTCATTGTCAAATTCATGGCATGGCATGGCTTGGGGGTTGCAATGGGACAATGGTGGGGGGAGCAGCAATGCATGAACGAATGCATTAAGCGATTGGAGAGAGTGAGGATGTGTGTCCCAGGAGGGAGCCGCGGACCCAGGTATGGTTTGACTGTGTTTGGCCTCTTTCCTTGTTGGAGTTCGGAAGGACATGTCGACTCCTGATAAAATCACATATAGGGAGATTGAAGATTACAAAACGAGAGATGATCTTTAACAATAGGGAAATCTTTGCTAAAACGTCCGAAAATGCTTCATTTCTTGCAAATGTTGGACACTTGGCGTTCTGTTCAGGAACAGCAACATAGAGTAAGTATTATCATACTCAACTCGATTCAGTGGATCAATATGATAATCTACTAACCTGACTCTAATCTCATTCTAGATTTCAAAGTAAATTAAATAAAAATTAATCTGTAATGACTTAATCAACTTAATGATTGTACTCGCAACTCAATCAACCTTGTTAAAACTATATTTGACTTTTTAAGGAAAAAAACAATTTTAAAAAAAAAACCATCAATTTAACATCTTTCTTGTAAGAAAAAATATTGAAACGATAATGTTTTGGATTGACTTGTATAAAATCAAGTTAGCCCGCTCAACTTGTAATCTAAATCATGAGCTTAACTGAGTTTAATAACTTAGTTTTGTTTTAAATTTATTTTTTTATTTTTTTTATATGGTAATAAAAACAGATATTTATGAGAAAGACAATGAATACAATTATAGAAGAAAAAATTATTTTTTTCATTGAAATTATATTTTCTGATTCTTTTTTTTTTAACAACAAAACAATTTTTTATTAACGTATAGTTCATTGAATAAAAAAAACAACAATAAAAAAAAAGTCAAGAAAAGTATAACAATTTGAACTACAAAGAAAAAGGTGTGTCTTTTACTAAAAAAAAACCTAATTTTTTTGTTCATGAATTTCTTTTT
Source organism: Populus nigra (assembly GCF_951802175.1). Lineage (NCBI taxonomy): Eukaryota > Viridiplantae > Streptophyta > Magnoliopsida > Malpighiales > Salicaceae > Populus > Populus nigra. The sequence continues at coordinate 15,191,357 of NC_084855.1, read as the reverse complement.
TATTTTCATATAAACATGTTATTTTTTATGAGAAGTTGTAACTAAAAAATATGAGAATAATAAATTTAAGAAAACTATATAAAACATCTATAATGAAAAATTAAGAAAATAAATATTTCATTCTCAATCAATATTAATAAGTAAATTATTTAAAAAAATGCATATCAAGCTAAAACATGAATATCCACAAAACAAACAACAATATCAAAAAAGCCTTAATATTCTTAAATACAATGATATAATTTTTTTATTAAAATAAAACTTTGTTAAAAATTTCAATCATTTGAAATAAGTAGAAAAATGTATATCTTCATTCTACACTCCATATCTTTATTAATGCATCTCTTTATTATTTTAACAAATGCACATTTTTTAATTGTAAGCATTGTATTTTATATAAAAATCCATCAAGAGATTTCAAAGAAAGTTTTAATTAAAATAATATATAAATACTTTGTATGTAATTGAAGATAAAAAAAAATTAATTAATGTGACAAAATCATGTCAAAAATCTATAAAAAATTTAAAAAAATTATTTTTACTGAATATCCATGAGCAATTTATTTATTTATTTATTACATATTAGGTACATAAAAACTGAAAAGAAAATTGTTTAGAAAATGTGCATTATCATCAAATTCAACAAAGCTTTGAACCTAATATTGTTTAGAAAAAATAAAACAAAGAGCTGCATTGGAAATCCATTATTTTACGATATAGAATTCCTCAATTATTTCCACAGTTCATAAAATGAATTATCAAATTATACGGGCAACTTTGCTATTCAATTATAAGCTTGTCCATGCCCGTTGACATGTTTTGGTGAAGTGTCACGAGGACACATCGTAACTCAGTAGCTATGAACTTCATTTTCCGGCGATAAATCACAGCGGCAGTAGCACCGCTAATTGTAGGTTTTGGTACTGTAAGTTGTAACTCAGAATATGTTTTTTTTTTCTTTTTTCCTCTTTTCCAGCTTCTTTGTTTCACTCCTTGGAGAATGATTCTTCTCGGTTTTTCTTTTTTAAAGTTTCAGCTTCTGGAAAAGATGATGACGTTGATGAGGATGACGGCTGAGGATAAAGGCAGTTCAGTTGATAAAGAATAAATTCTAGGATTGGCAGTGGAAGCTTCCGAGTAGGAAATGTGCATCTTCATTATTTTAGCGTACAACAATGGACTAGGTTCAGTGGCATCTCAGTGTCGCACTGGCCACAGCTAAGAGGAAATCTTTCTAGCTTGCTTTACTGTATCTCATTTATTTACGAGCCACAGTTTCAACATTTATCGAAGCTCACTTGTGTTTCCAAATAACTTGGATGAATACGCAAAGATTTGTCCAGACACTCGTGAAAATCTCTTCGTTAATCTCAGCTAGTAAAGTCTCCACAGATTATCAAATCATTCCTTGAAAAAAAAGAAAAGGAAACCACTGTCTTGTCCGGCAACCATGCTCTTAGGCTAATGGAATAGAGAAGGCAATTATTTACATGATCGTAGCCCCAGATGAACAATCCCCGCCCCCACCATGAAAAAAAAAAAGGTGCTCTAGAATTTTTTGCGAAGAAAACTTCAATTACCACGAGCATATTCGTTTAAGTTAAAGTTTTTAACACCGCGATTAGTGCCTGGAAACATTGTATTTCACACAAGTTTTTGTTTATTCAACCCACCACTATCTCCATTATTCGCTCGCTATATGTACCATTAGACCCCACCAACACCCTTTAATTCTTTTCAAAACCCATAGAAAATTAAGGGGCTGTGATTTTGATTCTTCTTTTTAATTCTTAAGTCGTGGGGTAAGGTAAGATCTCTTAGTTTGACCACTGCAGATGAGTTTGTCACTGGTCGGAATGACCATGGAAATACTACTGCCGACAACATCACACGCATGGCATGAAATATGAACGTTAAAATACTTCAGAGATGACCTTTTTGAAAACAACATGAGTTTACGGGTTCACATCCCTTACTACCCATTCGGAAACAAAAGGAACACCAGGGAACCCAACTAAGCAAAGAAGAATCCTTGTGTTCCATGAATATATCCCTTGCCATACAATCAAGTGAATTATGTTAGTGAAACAATCCATTTTCAAAATGTCAAATCCCACTTTCTAATAGGACAAGAACTAACATAATCCCAAGACAATAGGACAAGATCATGGGCAAGAACTAAGATGTCCAGTGCTAGACAAAAACTTTTTAAGAGTTACAGAACAAATGGTCATCTGTATTCTTCACTAGTTACATCCACTTGATGGCCTGGTGAAATTATTTCCTACGCAACCAAGATGGATCTCTCTTTCTAACAGCCAAATTCAAAGATATCTCAATTTGGTTTTCATGTCTCGAATGCATTATGACAAGTGACAAAAACAACAGTAAGAGTAAATCACACATTTTGATAAAAGAACAAATCTATTTGGATAACCTTTTACAGCTTCTTTGTTCTCTTTATCTTTGCATATATCTCTCACATTGGATGTGTATTTGAAAAAATTAAAGGGATTTAGAAATTCCAAAGTGACTGTACTAGTTGTTATCCGCTAGTGGCCATAACAGAAGAATGTAACATATCTGGAAAATTTCTGTTCAGACAACTTACACCGCACTAAGTGCAGACCGTATGGTAGATGTGAAATGAGACGCAATAGCCTGGCATGCAAATCCTTGAATTTGCTTCTTGGCATCTGAATATGGATTAGAGTACCCTTCATTACATAAAAAAATTTCAGATTTCGACTGAAGCTTAAAAGAGGCCATGGATAAGATTGCTTTAAAGAAATTTAATTGTTCACATAGCAACCAAGAAAAATAAAATGCAGTTATATGAAGGGAAAATAATTCGTGCTAATATTGTTAAGAGGACTGATGCTGTGTAATTTCAATTATAAATCAAGAACATTAGCAAAGTACACTTCCAAAAATGCAACTTCTAAACTGTAGTAATGCAGGCAAGATATTATTGTATAGAGCAACTAAGAATTTATTTCAGAAAGTATTTAAGCACCAAACAGTAGAAGAAACTGCTCTTAATCTTGGCTGTTAAAGAAATTCAGATCAAACATAAAAGGAGGCTAGAATTCTCAATAAGATGTTTATTATGAGTGCTTAAGTTAACCTAAATACAAAGGAATTATATATAGGTTAAACTGAAAATACTATTTTACCCTTAATAAATAAAACTAGATAAATATTACTTAACATCTCCTCTTAAACTCACGATGCGGCATCTACAAGCATCAAGAGTTTGCCAACTAGAAAACAAAAACGAGATATGGAATGCGTCTTGGTAAAGAAATCTGCAATCTGCAAGGAAAAATAAACAAAAGGCAAAGTAATGGTGCCATGCTTGAGATGATGACGAGTAAGATGACAATCCATCTCAATGTGCTTAGTTCGCTCATAAAAACCGAGTTGTGAGCAATCTGAATAGAACTCTGATTGTCACAATTCATAGGAGTAAGATGAGAAAAGAAAACTCTCATATCAGCAAGTAACCAACGTAACAAAACAATCTCTTTGATAGTAGATGCCATGACAGAAGTTGAAGGAAAGTTGAAATACCAGATTTTGAAGAAGCGGAAGACAAAATATCACTCCAAATTTTTTTATTTTTCTTGCAGAAACTTAACTCAAATACCAAATTGCAGAAACTTAAGAGAAGATGAAATACCAAAACAATTGCAGAGACAGAACAGAAATACCAAATTGCAGAAGCTGATACCAAATTGCAGAAACTGAAGAGAAGACGAAATACCAAAACAATTGCAGAGACAGAACAGAAATACCAAATTGCAGAAGCTGATACCAAATTGCAGAAACTGAAGAGAAGATGAAATACCAACACAATTGCAGAGACAGAACAGAAATACCAAATTGCAGAAGCTGATACCAAATTGCAGAAACTGAAGAGAAGACGAAATACCAAAACAATTGCAGAGACAAAACAGAAATACCAAATTGCAGAAGCTGATACCAAATTGCAGAGGCTGAAGAGAAGACAAAATACCAAAATAATTGCAGAGACAGATAGAAATACTAAATTGCAGAAGCTGATTCCAAATTGCAAAAACTGAATAGAAGATGAAATACCAACGCAATTGCAGAGACAGAACAGAAATACCAAATTGCAGAAGCTGAAGAATCTAAAATAAAGTTTCAGATATTAATTCTTCAACCGCAAGCACAAAACTTGATCTTTATCCTCCATCTTTTAATAGGTCAAACAACCCATGCTTGATGTTTTGAAAAATGAATCTGAAGTTAAGCTTCAAAAGAATGCATTGAGCGTGCTGGAACATCTTATAGGGAATGAAGTGGATGATGATAACGATTTTGATACGAGCAGTGGCTCTGACATTGGTGAACATGATTTCTACAAGGGCAGCGAGTTCCATAAAATTAACAAGTCAAGGGTTCGATCAACTAGGCTCTGATACCATGTTAAAGTAATTCAGATCAAACATAAAAGGAGGCTAGAATTCTCAATAAGATGTTTATTATGAGTGCTTAAGTTAACCTAAATACAAAGGAATTATATATAGGTTAAACTGAAAATACTATTTTACTCTTAATAAATAAAACTAGATAAATATTACTTAACAGGCCAAAGGCAAATAAAGATTGTAATAGTTAAATGCTTAAGAAAAAAGTCACATGCAGTTCTGCTAATTACAGTAATATGAGGAATCCATATTCCCAATAAGCAGAAATTGACAACTGGACTTCTCAGAACAGCATGGTAGGTACTTTTATTTAAAATCTCATCTCCAGCACATGCCACTAAAAACAAACATGGCCATATTGATATGATAAGGCTTTTAAAAAAAAATAACAACTTTGAGACCATTCGCTACATTTTTTGACCTTGGCATAAAAGATGGATACTGCTGTCACAGAAAGTTTAAAATATCCAAACCTTTGCGGCACTTGGTGAATCCAACAATGTTTACTATGCTGAGGCTTGCACAAACAGCGACTACTAGGACATAATCAACCTCAAACCTTATGACTGAAAATATTCCAAGGATGACCCAAGCAGCAGCCTATAATAATAAGAAATATGGGAAGTACCAGCTTAAGAAACGATGAGAATTCAAGTGAAATGTCTTTTGTCTTTAACTTAATGCATACAGGATCCAGTACAAGCAGCAGGGCACCATGCATCAGACTTCCACGAAATTTACCAAATATTATTTCATTTTATTTCCTCTCCCAGGGTAGTCATTGGATAAACAATCAACTAAGTTTTTGTCCAAGCACAAGGATGCCTCTATATATAGTGCCCTTCAAGAAATACTACACCATCACTTCATTTGTAACCATATCAATCAACAATTTTTCTGCTGTTAATTGCCCTGATATATATATATATATATATATATGTGTGTGTGTGTGTGTGTGTGGAAACCATACTGCTCCATACTATTAACAAATTAAAATTTTTGTTCTTCAACCACTGTTGCAGCTTTTAAGCTGTCATGCAAAGCATTTCAAGCATATCTTACCACTCATCTACATCAATATCTCAATATAGTAAAAGATCCCTCTATTTATTTATTTCTTGCACACCTGGTATTTGGCAAAATATCAAAAAAGTTTTATACTTCACTTAGATGAATAAAATCAGAGCATAATGCTTGAACTCACATTATACGCAAGGATTGATATAATGTCCACCAAAATAAGAGCATAATGCTTGAACTCACATTATAAGAAAATCAATGCACTAGAACCATGAGTACGGTAAGGATTATACGCAACAGCCATCCAATTTGAACTCACATTAAGGTATAATGTCCACCAAAATAGCCAAGAATCCTTCTTGTTCATGCGAGCCGATGACTGCATAAAAGAAAAGGGGTAGAAAAAGAAAACCATGAAATGCACGAAATCATGAAATATTAGTATCACGATAACTTAAAACTAGTATGACGTTTGAAGTTGAAACCTGTTGGTCTAGGCATTCAAACTTCCAAACACTCTCACCCTGCCTCATTTATTTCATTCCACCATCTAAGCCCAACTAAAATCCGGCCGCTGACATTCTTAACAAACCAAAAATCAAGGGCAGCAAGAACAACCGTGACCACAAAAATAATGACAAAGCTATCAAAAAACAGGGCTGAAAGAATGTACATTACCAGGCCTGCAGCCTGTTAAAGATTTAAATAGTTAATTACATGGAATTGTGTGTGGTGTAGATTCCCCAAACAAAAATTACAGACAAGCACTAACCTTGAAGAGTACGTGAAAGAAACATGTCTTTGGATTCGCATAATTTTCTCCAACGGGCTGCAATGAAAGAAAGATATTCATAATCAGATCAATTATCTGTGAAAAGAAAAATTGCAAAGCAACATCATGATCTGAGAAACGAACACGGGAAAGATGCTAATTGTTAACCTGAGAAAAATCCATTTGAGAAGATCTATGATCTTTACCTCTCAGTACTGGTTCATTTCTTCTCAGATTTCAGGATCTTCAATTAACACAAAGCAATGGCTGACCTGATGCTAGCCTTTTCAGTTGATTTTGTTTAACAAAGAAAAAAAGAGAACAAGGAAAAGGCTTTTTAGGCTTCGGCTGTAGATTGGGTTAGTAAGTTACGGTAAGAACTTTTCTTGGTCCATTGGGCTCATTCATGCATTTGTTTCATTTTTTCATGAATTTTTAGGAGTTTTTATGCATTAATCTTTACTGAGATGAAAACCCTCAAATCACACTGCAATACTGAAAAAAAAAACTCTTATTTATAGAATAAAATAATAATATTTTTAAGAGGATAAAAATAAAATAGTATATTAATTTATTTTTTTTCAATCAACCTTAGATTTGTTTTTCTTTTATATATTGTTAAAGTATATACCTATGACTAATATGGGATATAATTAGGTGAAACTCCACTATCAGAAAGAAAGAACAAAGAAAACAAATTCTCTTATTTTCGAGGAAATGGAAACGGATCGGATTTATTTAGTGATTTCCAAAGTAGAAACATGAATTAAAATTATAAACCATTAATTTATTTCAGTAAAAAGTTTCAAACAGTTTAATATGGATAAAAATATCTCTGAACCTAACTTTAAAAAATATTAAATCTAAAAGTTATAAAAAAAATTGATATTATAATCTTCTTTTTCTCAATTTAGTCCCTTTCTAATCTAATTGGATGAAATTAGCCTTGAAATGAAGGTAGAGCTATAAAATTAAAAGACAATCAATTGAAATGTAAGACACAAAGATAATATATATCTAATCCTTTATTTTTTTAATTTTTATTTTTGCCGAAAAGTTTTTATTTTTCACTCCTTTTATAAGAGAGTTCAGTCCTTTGATACGAGAGAAACTCAATGAAAAATAGTTGTAAAAAAAAATATATTTGGTTGATGCGATTCTAACAACAAAATAATCCAGTTTGGTATTAAAGTGTTCCATTCAATGAGAAATAAATTATAATAATGGTTTTTAGTCCTCACCTTTCCAAAAACAATAGATCAAAGCTTGGAAAAATTTATGATCTTAGTTTGATTATTCAAATTTTAACCAATATTTTGCTTCTTTAAAGGCGGGTTTGTTGAGGTTTGTTATGTGTTTCTTAAATGTTTTTCAGGTGAAAAGTTGGTTAAAAAATGAGTTACTTGGTTAAAAACAAAATCATTTTTTTGTCTCGTTTCTAACCACTTTGACCGATGAAAACTAGGCGAGCAAATGACTCGTTGTCTGCTACAATTGGCGAAGTGTCATCTTCTTTAACTTTTTTCAAAAAAATAAAATTGCATGACATATTGTCCACCCCTTTAATAAAATTAAATCAAGGTCAGACGCGTGGGATGGTCTCCAAGCTTGCTCGTGTCTAACATGTTATTAGGGGTTTAAACACCACGCTTAGTCTTTTTCTGTCTTTTTATTTTTTCCCTTTGTTCTTTGTCTTTTTTTCACACTCAAAAAAAGATTTACGTTGCTAATTCATTTACTCTTTAGTTTTGATATTGTTCTTAAATAATATTATAAATTTTTATTTAAACTTTAATTAAATAATTTTAATTATTATGTTTTTGATATGAAAATAATAGTAGTAATAATAATTTTTTCATGAGAATTTTATTCAAATTATTTTTTTATTTTTAAAATTTTTAAATAGATTTTGAACATGATCTTATCATATTTATGATTTTTTTTATCACACATAAAATATGGATGAATTATTTTGATATATGTTTTTAACTTGTTTTAACAATCATAAAAAAAAAACTTAATAGAAATAATTATTCCAGTTAAAAAACTTACATTCACTAAGATAAATAAAAGATACGTTAATTGAAAAATTGATTTTAGACTTCAAAAATATATGTTTTGTGCTTACTTAAAATGAATTACATTTTTTTTAATATTGTTATATAATTTGATTAAAAAAAATTAAAAAGCTACATATGACATGAGATAATATATCTTAAAATGCATGCATTATGTTGTTATCATAATATGTTGTTATCACGAGATCAAATAACTATATATATGGTTTAAATAAATAGATTTGTTATCATTTATTAATATATATAATTCATGATTTATTTTATTGAATGTACATATTATTGTTTTATTTTTTAAATGAAAATTTATCTTCATGGATAAAAAATACAAAATAACCATGTTTTTTAGTTTAATAAAAATATTAAAAAATTTTCTAAGATTTGAATATTTTCTTATATTAAGAAAAATTTGGTCCTCACCAGCATAGCAGGACATGCAAGCTGCTTCTATATAAATAGATATTACATCTCAACGTGAATTGCTAAATTGTCCTTTTAGTATTATACTAGCCTTCATGTTTGCACTCAATTGTGAGGATGGGTTATTTTTTAATATTTAGATACTAAAAATTGATAATGTGTGTGTGTGTGTTTAATTAAGACTAATATGTGAAAAAGCTAATTAGGTCTAAGCCATCACGAGACATTCCGTCAAACCAGTGATCTATATTATATCGCTGGAATAACCTAATTAAAAATAAAATAAAAATTATAAAGTCTTTAAAAAAAATGTATGAACTTTTTAAACCCGTGACCTTAATAAACTTGAAGCATCTAATCTATAAAAATCACGAAGTTTAATTTGTAAAAAAAACATAAATATTAAATAATGAAATTAAATAAAAAAAAATCTAATCATACAAAATAATTTTTAAAAACAACAATTCAAAAAATCAAAATCAAAATAATTATCACTACTATTGTTAATAAGTAATATCATCATCATCATCATCATCATCATCATCACCCATCATTATTACTAACATTATCTTTATTAGTAATAATAGTAGCATTTCTATTAATATTATTACTATTTTAACAACCATTACCACAATTATTATCACTATTATTATTGTTATTGTTGCTATTATTATTGTCATTATATAATGACAACAAATATTATTAGTATTTTTATTATCATCACTATTTTTGTTCTTCTTCTCTCTCATATCATCATCATCATGCATTATCATCAATATTAACATGACTATTATTATAGTTATAACTACTACTACTATTATTGAAAAAATAAAAACTATGACCTTCGTTTGAAAGATATTATTGAAGACTATAAAATTTTGACAAAAGGATCAAGAAAAACAACAAGAAATCAAAAGAAAATGGAACAACTTAAAATTATTATTATCATTAAAAAAACAAAAATCATAAACTTGATTTGAAAGATAAAATTAAAAGTCATAAAAGCTTTGATAAAATAACAAAGGAAAAAAATAAATTAAAAGTAGAAGGACCAAATTGAAATACCTTATAATACAAATTAAACACTAAGAGTTAAATTGAAGAAAAAAAATTGACAAAAAGGAAAATGACTAAAAACAATAATCAAAATTAAACGGTTTAAATCTGAAATAACTATAACAATGAGGACCGTAATATATTTATCAAGGTAGGAGAGAGAAATAAAGGAAGAGAAAAAAAGGATCACCGGCGATACATCGACCATATTTGAAGAACACACGCCGCCTATAATAGAAGATGAAATGGAGAGGAATAAACTGAGACAGTGAAAGCCTATTTTTTACCGTCGCACTTGCTTCCCAAAATGTGTGGCGGTTACAACGCGCTGGCGCGTGTTGCACGCACCAATAAATTTTTAAATAGTAAATTATTATTTCAATAGTAAATTATGTTACTACCGTTAACCAAACTTACAATGAACAAAAAAAAAAAACAAGGCTAAAAGAACCAAATACCCTTTACTACAATGAATTCAATGCTTTGCATCCAAAATAACCCTGGTCCATGTATTTTTTGTATGGAAAGGAGAAAATGATCATTATATTAGTAGTGATAGGTTGACATTAGGGCTACAAGACATGTATATATTGAGAAGAGGATGTTTCCCCTTACAAAGAAGTGGATGGAGAAAACCTATATATGAAGAACTCATCAACCTTCAAGGTACTAGGTGTTGGAAAGTTTATAATAAAGATGGCCTCTAGAATGTTTCTCACATAAACAATGTATTACATGTTGCTGATATTAGTAAGAACTTAATGTCTGGCTCATTGTTGAGCAAAAATAGTTTTAAAATGGTTTTTTAGAGTGATAAATTTATACTCTCTAAGAGTAGTATGTTTATAAAAATTGAATATCGGTGTGATGACCTCTATATATAAAATAAATGTAATGATCATTATAACTAAGGATGAGAACAAAAAGAAGAATGTCACTTCTTATTTGCTTAAGTCTTGTGATGTGTTACATAACATGTTAGGTCATATTAATTATAATTCTATGAAAATTTCAATAAACCATTAATTATTACCAAGAATAATTTTTGAGAAAAATCATAACTGTGAAATATGCCTAGAATAAAAATTCATAAAACTTTATTTTCAAACAATTGAAGTAGTGAACCTCTAGACTTAATTCACTCATATATTGGTGATTTAAAGTTTGTTCAAATTAGAGGTAGAAAAAGATATTATATTGCTTTTAATAAACAATTGCACAAGGTATTGTATTTGCTTATAAGTAAAGATAAAGCTCTTGAAATGTTTATTAGCATAATATTGTCAAGATAAAACCTAAGACAATGAATTGTGTATTTATCGAATATGCATACAATAATATTGCATATCAATTTCATGAATACAAGTCAAGTAAAGTATTGAAGATATTCATCATTATACTATTATGGAATTAAGAAATGCTATATTATTTGAAGATGTGTTTCCATGAAAGGAAACACGAGAAAATCATTCACTTAAAATAACAATTGATGTCAGCTCAAGTAATCACCATCAATTAGAAGATGATAAAGTTGAGCTTGGAAAGAGTAAAAGGGCAAAAATGACCAAAATATTTGGTCATGATTTTTTAATATACTTGTTAGTAAACAAGCCTCAAACCTACTTCGAAGTAATGTCCTATCCGAAAACTTCTTTTTGGAATGAGACAATCAATAGTGAAATTAAATCTATTATGAATAATTATACATGGGAACTAGTGAATCTTTTTTCCGGAAGTAAACCTTTAGGCCATAAATGAATCTTTAAAAGAAAGATGAAAACTGATGACACTATTAATAAATATAAAATTAGACTTGTTGTTAAAGATTTTAGACAATAAAAAGGTGTAAGTTATTTTAACACATATTCACATGTGTCAAGAATAACTTTCATATGAACGTTAATAGTCATTATAATTATTAATATTATTATTGAAACATCAACTAATATAAGTGTAAATCTATCCAAGAATAGAGGTAAGAGAGTAAACCAATTAGAATATTCTTTAATAATTAGAAGTTTAATATATGCTATGCATTGTATGAAGTCTAATATTTTTTAATTTCTAATTCTTTTTAAAAGATATTAAAATGCAAGAAATAATATAAATACATCAAAAATATATATTTTTTGGTTTTTTTGTTACTTTTACTATTTTTTAGATTTTTCAAAAAAGTCAAAAAAAAAAAAACAAAAGTTAAAATCTGGTGATGACAAGTTGTAGCAAGAGGTAAGGAAAATTCAAGATGATGATGCTACAGAGGGAAAGAAAAAACACATACAGACGGCCACGAAGCCATATGACATGGCAAAAGGTGCATGAGAATATGGACCCCACAAAAAACAGTATCTTTTGTGGCTCCCACCTGAGGAGGCATCAATACAGAAATCTCGACGTGAAGAAGGCTGAGTCCATTGCTCTCAAGGTATATCTATGGAATCGCCTTGTCGCTTTCCATACTTTTGAAAAAAATTAAATAGTGTATGTGAACATACACACATTCAGCGGAAGGATGCTCGACCAAATAAGTTATCATTTAAAAACGCGGATGTATTTGTGTTTTTAAAAGATTTAATTTTTTTATTAAAAATTATTTTTTTATATATAATTTGAATTATTTTAATATGCTAATTTTAAAAATAATTTTTTAAAAATAAAAAAAATATCATTTTAATATATTTCAACATACCATATACTTTAAAAAACAACTATAACCATACTTTAAAAAAATAATAAATCACTTGGGGATTTCAAGAGCAGGTACCGTTAAATTGTGATGATAAAAGGCTTTCGTTTGACGTGTATACGTGTACGCAAACCATTAATTCATCTATCCAATCCAAGTTTCTAAGCATTTCAACAAATCCAATTATTAACTAAAAAATTAAATGTCATGGGAATTTATTGTACAAAATACACTGTGGATCCTTATACCGTATCATATTATATAAATGAATTAGTCATTGTGTTTTATATATATATATATATATATATATATATATATATATTGGCTCTTATTAAACCAAATTATTAATCAATTTGTTGGGGGAAGATAAGATTGAAAAATTGGGATCAAACTAAAAAACATGTAAAGAATGTGTGGCTTTAAAAAGTTTGATCATAATGTTTATTGTAGTTTCTGTACTCTAGAAATTATTGATATTTAGTCCTTTTAATTTTCAAAATTAAAGAGAAAAATCAATTTTAATCTCAATTTTTATTTTTTTTATTTTTAGCCCTCGATGTAAGAAATGTGAGAGAAAGTTGCCGAAATCTAGGTAAAAATCTTATCTTACAACCTTGCATGATATTTTTTTTACTTTTATTTTATTCGATAAATTTTATGTATGTCTATTTCTATTATTGTTTGAATGAATAAAAAAATATTTAAATAAGTATATTTAGCAAACAAAATTAGACAAAAGTTGAAATTAAATATTTTGATTTATTTTGATTTCTTTATTTTTCTTGTTTTATTTATAATTATTGTTTATGATTTTTTTTCATTTATTAATATACGTAATTCTTGATTTATTTAATTAATTACTTGTATGCATAATTTTTTTTTATTTTACTTAGAATTTTTTTAATTATAAAAACATATAAAAAAACTTATATATATAATTTTTTATTAAAAAAATATCTGATATATAGTGAAGCGCGAGTCAAGCAATTAATATATTTAATGTTTTAGGGAAAATTAACGCTGTTTGCCAAGTGTTCTGGCACACAAATCGCATGCTCTCTTTCTCTATCCAAGGGCTTATTTTCATTCGACGACTGAAACAGCCCAAAAGCTTATTCTAGTCCGAGACACATATGATTTATACCGCACTCCCAAATGTAGCTCCTTCCAGTGCCTTCCAATCCATACCCTCCCCATTTTTTTTTGGTTCCTATCCAGAACATGTCGGCTCCAACACAACCGCTGGATCAACTCGCCTGGCACGTGTAAGGCTCACAATTCAACATCACATTTAAGAATTTCATTAAAAAAAACCTGGAAAATACCTTCACAGCTATTATTTAACCCCCCCAAATCATCACCTCAGGTTCACAGCCAGCCCAAAGCAGCAGCCAGCTTGCCTCTCCAGTCCTTCTCTTAAGTTGTCTTTTAAAGCCTCCTCTCTCACTCTCTTTCATCTCCCTCTTCGACGACTGCAACATGGCTCCTGAGCTTGTACAGTCTGCTTTGAAACCAGCCGGGTTCGCCAAGCTCGCTAGCTTACCTAGCAGGGCTTATGTAACGTTCTTGGCTGGTGATGGAGATTACGTGAAAGGCGTTGTCGGGCTAGCCAAAGGCTTAAGAAAGGTCGAAACGGCATATCCATTAATCGTGGCAGTCTTACCTGACGTGCCAGAGGAACACAGGCAGATCTTGGAATCTCAAGGGTGTATAGTCCGGGAAATTGAACCCGTTTACCCGCCAGAGAGCCAGACCCAGTTTGCCATGGCTTACTATGTCATCAACTACTCCAAACTCCGTATTTGGGAGGTACGTACGTACTTACGACGTAGGATTGTAACAGAATCTTATTTCTTTTGTGCTACTTGCACGTGGATTATCTGGGTGCTCCTCCCATTCTCACACGTGTCAATCTAACGTGGGATGATAGTACCTCCTGACCTTCATTGCATCTTAGCTCTGATAAATGGTGTTGGCCAATTTCCTGTGGACGAAAATGCCCTTGTTTACTAAAGAAGGGCCGTATCATCTTCGTCTAATGAACTACTTTCAATTTTGTCGTACGCTAATGACTCGTTTTAATTATTTGTAACTTTTAATGTGTTGATATCTTAATGTTAAGAGTATGGTGTTTGATTAAATTGCAGTTTGTGGAATACAGCAAGATGATATACTTGGATGGAGATATCCAGGTTTATGACAACATAGACCACTTATTTGATCTGCCTGATGGGCGTTTTTATGCGGTGATGGATTGTTTCTGTGAGAAAACATGGAGTCACACTCCGCAGTACAAGATTGGCTATTGCCAGCAATGCCCTGACAAGGTTAACTGGCCAGCTGAGATGGGTCAACCACCATCTCCTTACTTCAATGCTGGCATGTTTGTGTTTGAGCCTAGTATTGCCACTTATCATGATCTCTGGAAGACTCTCAAAGTCACTCCTCCTACCCCATTTGCGGAGCAGGTATGGTGTTCTGATCCATGATTTTGAATTTGATCGTCATGTTGTGTTTTGATGAAGGATTGTAGAGTTTTTCTAACGTTTCCTTTTCGTCTTTCTTTTGGCAGGACTTTTTGAACATGTACTTCAGGGATATTTACACGCCAATTCCTCTAGTTTACAATCTTGTTCTTGCCATGCTATGGCGTCACCCAGAAAATGTGGAGCTTGACAAGGTCAAAGTTGTTCACTACTGTGCTGCGGTGAGTATTCCACTTCTCCTTTTACATCATTTGTTTTTAGTTTTGAGGAGTAAAAATTAGTAATCTCGTGACTAATTAATTTTCTGGCATACATTTATGTGCAGGGCTCTAAGCCTTGGAGATACACTGGCAAAGAAGAGAACATGCAGAGAGAGGATATAAAGATGCTGGTGAAGAAATGGTGGGACATTTACAGTGATGAATCACTGGACTCCAAGAAACTTGTGGCGGATTGTACTACTGATGCTGAGCCAGTGAACTTACAGCCATTCATTGCAGCTCTCTCTGAAGCCGGCGCTGTTCAATATGTCACTGCCCCATCTGCTGCTTAGAGATGGGAAGAAAGAAGGATCAAAGCACTATTATAGATTTAGAGGGGATCAAAGTTGGAATCCTTCTCTTGATAGTAATTTCTTGGGTATAGAAAAGAGATACACTATCTTCTTTCTTGGGAGTTTCTCTATTTTCCACTCTATCCCTCTGCTGATTATGGGTGGAGCAATTGTTAAATTAATGCAAATAAACATATGTTGTGTTACCTACTTTAATTCACTCCCTCTTTTCTTGTGTTTTTTACCCTTAATTCTTGGTTCTTCATGGACTTTCATTCAATTTAAATTCAAATAAAGTTTATTTTTTTCAATGATAAATTAATAGTTAAATTTAGAACTACAAAGAAAAATAAAAAGAAAAGCTATGCATAAAAAAAAATTAAAAAGAATATCAAACATATTAAATTATCACGAGATAAATTACAATTGATACAAATTGTTTTTCATTATTGATGCACTTCTATATTAAATCTAATTCGTATAAAAAAAACTAGAATAACCATAAAAATTAAAAGTAAGTGCCTAGGGATAACCATAAAAATTAAAAGTAAGTGTCTAGGGATAGTATTTGATTATTGTTTTGACTTGGATAAAAAATATAAAAATAATGTTTGGTTAAAGAGATAGAGATAAATTTATTTCTAGAATAAATTTAAAGTAAATTTTTATACTTTTAAAATATGAGGAACACATCTTTAAAGATAATATTTTATTTTCTAAAATATTATTATAAAAAAAACTCTCAATTGTTTGAGTAAAACATGTAAGAATAAAAATAGTTATTATTATAATTTTAAAATCCAATATGGGATTTAATTTGGAGCAAAGCCCGGGTTACTAGTCAAGGCTCGGGTCAAGGGTTGAGTTGACCCAACTTAACCCGAGTCAGCGTATGACTAAAAATCATTATTATCGTAGTTTTAAAATTCAATTCGGATATCACCCGGGGTCAAGGCCTGACTTACAAGTGAGGTTGACCATTGACCTAGATCAAACTAAGGACGAAAGTGGTTATTATTATAGTTTTAAAATTAACTCGAGGGTCAACATGTTAGGAGAGTTAACCTGGGTTGACTCAGGTCAACATAAAATAAAAATGGTTTATTATGATAGTTTAAAAACTTGATTCCATCCAGGTTAATCCAGGTTGACTCGAGTCAATGTAATGATAAAATTTGTTTGTAGAAACATAAATTTTCCACCAATCAAATTTCACCATGTGTTATTTTATTCTTTAAAATAAAGGATAAAATAAAATTGAAATAAATGACATGGAAAACAAATGAACCTTCAAATATTTCTTGACCAATGAAAAGTTGACACTTGAGATGAGATATTCAAGATATCTTGTCATAAAGGCAAGATTCTGTCAATAAAGACCAACCAATAAAATTATGCCACGTGGCATTGGAAAAGGACCTGAGAGCCCCTACAGATCTCTATAAATAGAGGGCTTCAACCTAAAGGCAGGGGAGGGGATTCCAAGGGATACAAATTTTCTTCAAGCCTCTCTCTCTCTCTTCAAGCAAGGAAGCTCTCTCTCAAAGAGTTCTCAAGCCTCCTTCATCTATGCTTGAAGTTTAACAAGAACGAAGCTCTGTTGGATCAAGCCAAAACGCCCCATAAGAGTTCTTTAACAACACTTTGAAGACAAATCAAGGTACTCTTCAAAGCATCAAATCACAACATCTCGCTTCGCAATACACGCCCAAATTCGCGTTCTTGCAAAGCACAAATCTTAGCTTGATTGCTCAAATAAATCAAGTCACCATACATCAAATCCAAGGGAGGAATTAGAGGATTGCCATATTCTTTTGATAGAATATATTATACAGAGATTGTACCCATTCATATATTTAATAAAATCATATATTTGTACACGTGTGCTTGTTTAATTTCAGGTGCACAAAATTGTGTCTACAAATTTCTGGCGACTCCACTAGGGAATCTCTACCTTTCATCTCTTCCCTTCAAGAAAGAATTTTCAACAAAACTCTCAATGGCAACTACGAGGAACATGATCACCATTGTCGCTTCAAAGAGCAACAAGGCCATTGATTCAAGTCCCCAACATACTATTGAAGATTCTTCAACCCCGCCATTGAAAACAAAATCCATCGTCGAGTTGTATGCACAAACTAGGCCGATTCTCAAGTTAACATCAACTTCAAATGCAAGAGGGGCACAAGATGTCGCCTCAAAGATGAAGCCACAAGCAACTCCACTACAAAAGTCAAGTGAGGCGCGCGAAATTGTCTTCAGCACTCAAGGCGACTTTGACAATGCACCTATGGAAACTTCTCCGTGTCAATCACCAAGTAAGGCTTCGGGTTCTAGCACCATGTCAGTGATGATGACCAAGACAACATCTTTAGAGGATCAAGTGGCTAACTTGACAAAACTCGTCGAGGGGCTTTCGACTTCACTCAAGGCAAAAGACCACGAGATAGCAAAGTTGATGAACAAACTGGAGAGCTTGAACGAAGGAGGCCAAACCTCGACTACCAAGGCTTTTCAAGTAAATCAACTAGATGTCATTGAGGAGTCTGCAATCGGAGCTGTGAAGAATATACATGGTATTACTGATGGCATCTTCACCACAAATCAACTGAAAGAACTCATCAAGGAAGCCATCACAGACCAAGTGGAAAGCTCAATTCAACCCTCATATTCGTATGCGAAGCCGTACACCCAAAGAATCGACCTGTTAAAGATGCCTCTAAGTTACCAACCACCAAAGTTTCAACAGTTCGATGGCAAGGGAAATCCTCGACAACATATAGCTCACTTTATGGAGACTTGCAACAATGCCGGGACTAATGGTGATCTCATGGTAAAACAGTTTGTTCGTTCCTTGAAAGGTAATGCCTTTGATTGGTACACTGACTTGGAATCTTGCTCGATTGATACTTGGGAGCAGTTGGAGCGTGAGTTTCTTAACCGTTTTTACAGCACTCGTCGTGTGGTTAGCATGATTGAACTCACTAATGCACGTCAGTGGAAGGAAGAGCCTGTCATCGACTACATTCATCGATGGAGAAACCTTAGCCTCAACTGTAGAGATCGACTCACCGAAACTTCTGCGCTAGACATGTGTATTCAAGGGATGCATTGGGGACTACGATATATCCTACAAGGCATCAAACCAAAGTCTTTCGAAGAATTGGCTACTCGTGCACATGATATGGAACTTAGCATTGCGGCGGCTGAAAGTTCATTGTTACCTATGCAAGAGCCTAAAAGAAATAAGCCTGAAGGTCGTAGATTCGGAAAGAGCACTCTGAAGGTCGAGGGAAAGCAATCTTTAGTAGTTAACTCGACTGTTGTAAGGGTACCAACTGGAGTTAAGAGGAATGATCATACAACGTCGACTACTTTTCAAAAAAGTGAAAGAAAGAAACCATCATTGAAAGAGCGACAAGAAAAAGTGTATCCATTCCCTGACTCAGACATATCTAGGATGCTGGATGATCTGCTTGAGGCAAATATCATTGAGTTGCCGGAGGTGAAACGCCCTGAAGAAGCAAACCAAGTAGATAATCCAAATTATTGCAAATATCATCGCTTAATCAGTCATCCCGTAGAGAAGTGTTTTGTGTTGAAAGACAAGATCATGAGGCTACACGAGAACGAAGATATCGTTTTTGATGATGAAATAGCAGCCTCTAATATCACAACCACAGTCAATTTAGGACCATGTCAATCACTCTTTGCAATAAGTTTCGGCTCCTGTGAACCTATAAGACTTGATGCCATTTTCCCGATGAGCTTCACTGCATCCTCAAGTCAAACTCCATGTATAACCCTCACACCTCAAGTTGACGACTTGAAGCCTGAATGGTCTGAAAATTATGATGATGAAGGATGGACTTTAGTCACACGTAGAAGAGGAAGGAGGAAGCATATGCAAATGACAAAGCCAACAAGAATGAGGATCTCAATGGTGAGGAAGCTAATTGGTGAGCCAATACGCCGAAAAACCTTACAAAAATCCGTACCAGTTAGAAAGGAGGATTTTTCAGCTCAAAGTATAAGAAAGCCTGTTACACTGAATGAGTACATGCCAACAAAAATGAAAAGAATTGAAAATGTACCTGTTGCTTGTTATCAGGTTGATGAAGAGAAAACTCCTATTGATTATGTCATGAAGAAAAGTCATGATGACTCTTCAAACTTATCTCACGGTGTATGCACAACAGAGATATCCTTCAACGATGAAGACTTGTTGCTTGGATCAAAACTCCATAACCGACCTCTTTTCATTAAAGGATATGTTGATGAAAAGATAGTGAATCGCATCTTGGTGGATGATGGCTCGGCGATCAATATACTACCTCTTAAGACCATGAGAGAGCTAGGGATTCCTATGGATGAACTCTTCCCAAGTCATCTGATGATTCAAGGTTTTAATCAAGGAGGGCAAAATGCTATAGGAAAGATAAGACTTGCGATGCACATGGAAGATATGGAATCCAATGCACTTTTCCATGTCATAGATGCCAAAACTACCTACAATATGTTGCTTGGGCGACCATGGATACATGAAAATGGTATCATCTCCTCAACACTCCACCAATGTTTTAAGTACTGCCGAGATGGACAAGTAAGAAAGATAATGGCAGACACCGATCCTTTTACCATAGCTGAAGCTCACTTTGCAGACGCAAAATTCTATTTCAAGTCAAATATGATGGAAGAACTACGAGCACCACCTGACCACTTAGGAGAGGGAATAATTGACTCGAAAAGCTCAAAAGGGCATAAGTCATCTGCAAATGAAGGGGTGTCTCAGCCAACAAAGAATAAAGGAAAAGAAAAGGTGGTAGAAAACTTTGTTGACAATAAACCACCACGTAAAGCCACGGCACTCCGATATATTCCAGTATCAGCAAGAAAAGAGGGTCAGTCTTGTTTTGCAAAGGATGAAGAAAAGATCAATAAAGAGCTTGAAAACTTGACCTTGCCAGCTACTAATCTCGCCTTGAACAAGGTTTCAAAACCTTTACTAAAAGGGTTTGTTCATCAAACTGAGTCGGTGGTGATAAATCTTAAAGGGCTCCCTGATAAACGGTCAAATGGTTTTGATCCCAATGCTTATAAGCTTTTAGCCAGGGCTGGCTATAGTCGTGAAGACATCAACGAGATATCAAAGGATGGTGATACGACTCAACTTGAAGATAAACAAGTTTCTGCAAGGACTAGAAAGGCATGGAGAGAGAAGAAAACTTCTAGCAAAACTTTGAGGGCTGGTCTTGGATATGAGTCTTCCACACCACTGTATTTTCATATTAATAAAGAAGCCTCATGGTACATAAGTGTGGAAGAAGTGAAGGACAAACAACAAAGTCAGCCGACACCTCTTAGAGCTTCAGTCTGGGATCGTCTTGGTGGAACTACAAGTCGTGCTTCTGTTTTTACTAGGATTGGAACCCAAAATAATGGAAGGGTGCTAAAACGCACACCAGTCTTTACAAGACTTGGACAATCCATGTCAAAAGAAACAAGTTTGATGGGTGATTCAAAGGTTCTTCGTAGCAAAATACCTTCACGCATGAAGAGACAATGTGAATGGGTGGTGAGTGCTGAAGAGACATTGAAAGGAAAAACACGCACAATAGTGATAACAAACCCCTCTAATGAAGAAGAAGATGATGAAATAATATGTCTCACTTCAAATCACATCACTATTGAAGAAGATGATAATGATAAGTTTGTCGTCGAAGAAGATGTTGAGGAGGCTCCATCTTCCCTTGAATCAAAAAATAAGCCTACAATGGATGAACTTAAAGAGGTTAACTTAGGAACTGTTGAAAACCCACGACCAACCTTCATCAATGCAAACTTATCATCTGGAGAGGAAGCGAATTACATGGAACTTCTGATGGAATATCGAGATATCTTTGCTTGGTCCTATGATGAAATGCCAGGTTTAGACCCAAGGGTTGCTGTCCACCAACTAGCAGTGAAACATGGGGCTAGACCTGTAAAACAAACTCAGCGTCGCTTTCGTCCTGAACTCATATCACAGATTGAAGCTGAAGTCAATAAACTTATCCAAGCAGGTTTCATTCGTGAGGTCAAGTATCCTACGTGGATTTCAAATATTGTGCCAGTAAAAAAGAAGAATGGCCAAATGCGTGTTTGTGTGGATTTTCGAGACCTTAACAATGCTTGTCCCAAAGATGACTTTCCACTTCCAATTACTGAAATCATGGTAGATGCTACCACGGGTCATGGGAGATTAACCTTCATGGACGGTTCATCTGGCTATAATCAAATTCGAATGGCACCCGCAGATGAGGAGAAAACAGCTTTCCGAACTCCAAAAGGGATATATTGTTATAAAGTCATGCCTTTTGGCTTAAAGAATGCAGGTGCCACTTATCAAAGGGCGATGCAGAAGATTTTTGATGATATGCTTCACCAACATGTTGAATGCTATGTTGATGACCTCGTGGTGAAATCAAAAGAAAAGGAAAATCATTTGCAGGATCTTCGTTTGGTGTTTGAACGGTTACGTCGATTCCAACTAAAAATGAACCCATTGAAATGTGCATTTGGTGTGTCCTCAGGCAAATTCCTAGGGTTTATAGTTCGACATCGAGGAATTGAGATTGATCAGTCTAAGATCGAGGCCATTCTAAAAATGCCGGAGCCAAGAAACATCCATGAGTTGAAGAGTCTCCAAGGAAAGTTGGCCTATATACGGAGATTTATTTCTAACTTAGCGGGCCGATGTCAACCATTCACCCACTTAATGAAGAAGGATACATCATTCTATTGGGATAAAGCTTGTACTAATGCCTTCAACAAGATAAAAGAATACTTGTTGAACCCACCTGTCCTTCGAGCACCGGTACAGGGACGTCCACTTATCCTCTATATTGCGGCTCAAATACGTTCCTTAGGAGTGTTGTTGGCACAACAAAATGATGAAGGCAAGGAAAGTGCTCTCTACTACCTTAGTAGGACATTAAATGGGGCTGAACTGAATTATTCCCCAATAGAGAAGACATGTCTAGCATTGATGTTTGCAATAAAGAAGTTAAGGCATTACCTCCAAGCACATTCAGTAAGATTAATCTCCCGAGCCGACCCCCTCAAGTACATCATCTCAAGACCAGTATTATCAGGAAGATTGGCAAAATGGGCTTTATTGCTTCAAGAATTTGAAATTGTCTACGTCTCACAAAAAGCTATCAAGGGGCAAGCACTGGCTGATTTTCTGGCTGATCATCCCATTCCCGATGAATGGAAGTTCTCTGAAGACCTACCTGATGAGGATGTTCTGTTTATTGAACTGTCAGAACCATGGAAAATGTTCTTTGATGGCGCAGCACGACAAGATGGAGCCGATGCTGGGGTTATATTCATCACACCAGAAGGGGAGGTTTTGCCTTTCTCCTTTTCACTTACCAAATGTTGTTCTAATAACATGGCTGAATATCAAGCTTTGATTCTTGGGTTGGAAATGGCAGTGAATATAAAAATGTCTCGCCTTAAAGTTTTTGGTGATTCTCAATTAGTCATCAGACAACTCCTCTCACTATATGAAGTCAGGAAGCCAGAATTCATCCCATATCACAAGTATGCACTTAAACTGATAACATCACTTGATTGTGTCACTTTAGAACATGTACCGCGAAAAGAGAATAAGCAAGCCGATGCCTTGGCAAATCTGGCGTCAACACTAGCATCATGTAGTGAGGAGATAAAAGTCCCTGTATGTCAAAGATGGGTCGTTCCACCACTAAGCCATGACATAGAAGTGAAAGAACAAGTGGGCGTAGTTTCTGTCTACGAGATTGAAAGAGAAGACTGGCGTCAGCCGCTTATCGATTATTTGAGACATGGAAAACTACCTAAAGACTTACGCCATAAGACAGAGGTGAGGCGAAGAGCTTCTCGCTTCATATACTTCCAAGACACTCTTTATCGACGCTCTTTTGACGGAATCTTTTTGCGCTGTCTCGGAGAAGAAGAAGCAACAAAAGCACTAGAAGAAACTCACTCAGGGATTTGTGGAGCGCACCAATCAGGCCCTAAACTTCACTTCCGGATCAAAAGAATGGGATATTACTGGCCAACAATGGTGAAGGATTGCATAGACTATGCTAGAAAATGTCAAAGTTGTCAATTGCATGCTAATTTGATCCACCAGCCACCCGAGCCTTTACACCCGACAGTTGCCTCTTGGCCCTTTGATGCTTGGGGACTTGATGTGGTAGGACCATTGCCGAAAAGCTCCGGGGGGCATCTTTACATATTGGCTGCAACAGATTACTTCTCCAAGTGGGCAGAAGCTGCAGCATTAAGAGAGGTCAAGAAAGAGACAGTTGTAAGCTTCATCCGAACAAACATCATTTACCGTTATGGGGTACCAAGATACATTATAACCGATAACGGAAAGGAATTCTACAATACAGCCATGAACAAGTTGTGTGCACAGTTCAGTTTCAAACAACATAACTCTTCTATGTACAATGCTCCGGCTAATGGTTTGGCGGAAACCTTTAACAAGAATTTATGCAACATTCTCAAGAAGGTGGTGAATCGCTCAAAGAAGGACTGGCATGAGAGAATTGGGGAGGCGCTATGGGCTTATCGTACTACATTCCGAACACCAACTCAAGCTACTCCATACTCCCTGGTATATGGGGTTGAAGCTGTTCTTCCACTAGAATGTCAAATTCCATCTTTAAGAATTGCGATCCAAGAAGGACTTTCCAGTGAAGACAATGTTCGCCTACGCCTTGAAGAGCTTGAAGCTTTAGATGAAAAACGTCTTGAGGCACAACAACGACTAGAATGTTATCAAGCACGACTTTGTAGAGCTTTCAACAAGAAGGTGCGACCACGCTCCTTTCAAGAAGGGGATCTTGTCTTGGCAGTACGACGCCCGATAATCATGTCAAAACGCATGGGCAGCAAGTTCCTCTCCAAATAGGATGGCCCTTATGTGGTTCAAGAAGTCTACACCAGTGGAGCTTACAAGATTGTTGATGAGAATGGATTGAGGATTGGGCCTATCAATGGCAAATTCTTGAAAAGATACTATGCTTGAAATCTGATGTAGCTCCTGACCCGCACGAGCTAAAACTGTGAAAGGCATAAAAAAAAATAAAAAAATTTGAACTACGTTATGACTTGATCCTTTTATCCACAAAGGTACGTAGGCAACTTGGGATTCATTCCAAGTACAGTCATGCAAAAAAAAAAAAAATCTTTTGAACTACGTTGTGACTTGATCCTTTATCCATAAAGGTACGTAGGCAACTTAGAAATTATTCTAAGTACAGTCGCACCATCCTTTAAAGTTGTTTGAACCCATATGATTGTTCACGTAGAGAAGAGGGACAAATAAATCTCAAAACACAATCGTAACATGGAAATCTAGGTAACAAGACACAAGAGAAGGCAAAATATAGACTTTATTAATAGAAAGAAGAATTCTATTACATAAAGTATGTAGCCTCAACAGAAAGTCATAAGCCGATGTTACCAAAATAAAAAATTCCAAAGCATAATAAACCATTATCATACTACGGTTTCCAGTTATGTCCTTCCATCTCCTTTTGTTTGGTCTCCAACAATCCTTTTAATTTTTGAAGAATGACTGCGTCAGTTTCACTTATCACAGGGGAAGATGATAGTGTGGTGATCTCTGCTCGAATGCCGGAGGTAATGATTTTTCTCTCAGAAAGCTTGTCATCACACGCCTTGAGAGATGACTCTAACTCAGTCTTCTTGCTCTGCAACTCCATCAACTGTCCTGTTATTTTTGTTATCTCAGCATGAGTAATAGAAATGGATGTAGATGCCTCCTCTTCAAAAGCTTCTGAATTTTTAAGTTGCACTTCAAGCTTTTCAACATCTAAAGCTCGTTGCTCTGATGTCAGCATAGGAGATAATGAAGACTCTAAGTGAATAAACTTTTTAGCATCCTCAATCACCTCGGTCACCATTCTTCTGATAGAAGAGCAATCAACCTTTATATCTTCAATGGAGAGGAGGATCTTCTCAACTTCACCAGCCAGGTTAGGAATATAATGGATCGGTGTACGAGCAATCTTATTTCTGATGCTCTCCCAACACTTGATAGCAAATTCAGATCTTATCTCTCCTATTATGTCATCAGCACAATACCTAGTGACTCCTGAAGGTTCAAAAGCAGTAGTAGATCCAAGATTATGCAAGTTGGTCGCTATATTAAAGATCGGTTGAGGTGGATTAGGCTGCTCATGTGGTAAACTGAATGAAGATTAAGAGTTTCCAATCCCAGCAGCTAAAATATTGAAAGGGTTAGGGCTAGCAACAGAAGCAACACTCATTTCTGGCCCAATATACATATCAAAATCATTCCCCAAGTCTTGTTGACCAAGCTGAGACAAAAAAAAAGGGGGGGTTAATATATGAAAAAAAAAAAGGGAAAGTGTCGAACCAGTTCATCAATATTGTCTGGCATGATTGATGCACTAGGGAATCCATGGAGAAAACCCGAGCTGCAAGGATTGAACACTTTTTTGGTACGTTTTAAACGTTTCCAATGATGATCACTGTTTTCATGCTCACTATCCTCAACATTTAAGATTGCTTCAACATTATCTTCCTCCTCCTGCTACATGCATATCCTTATGAGCATCTCAATAAAAAAAAAGGGAATTAATAAGGCACAAAAAAAAAGACGAGTATTTATTTACCAATTGCGGAGAAAAGGATTGTGCACTCCTTTCCTTTGCCCCTGAGGAGTTAGAAGATTTCTTATTAAGATGATCTTTTGAAATACTCACTCTCGTTACACTAGGAATCACAAGTGGTGTCCTATTTATGTGGGCAGATGTTCGAGTACCATCTTCCTTGCCTAAATCAACATCAACTACCCGCTTGTCTCTTTTATAGGTAGGAGAAGATCGTTTCTTTTTGGTTAAGAGAGGGTCATTCTTCTTTTCTTTTGTCCTTCGTGATACTATGGCAACATTAGCAGGACTTTTAAGAATGATCTTCATCTCTGGAGAACAAACTTTGGACCACCTCGGAGTCCACCAATCCATGTAACGTTTAGTTACCAAAGGAAGTTTATCATTTGAGGGCAACGGAAGCTTGCACTGGGAATGAGTTTTGAGTTCGGTAAAACTATGCCAAAGATGAGATACATCCTCCAAGGTTGGGACTCCAGTTGTCCCTCCAAAGTCACGGGGAATATGTTGGCAAAACCCAAATTGTCTACTGAATCTATCAGGACAGTAAGATTCAATAATAAAAGTATCATCATAACGAAGAGTCAGATAGCCGGATCGAATACACATAAAATAGTCACTCTCGAGGATTGACAAGTTGCCATCATCATATAAGACCCCAACTTTAGCCAGAGGAAGTAATGCAGGAAATATGACTCTCTTGGGATCTCTGAAAAGAGCATGAGCTTGAGATTCATTGAAATGTTTTGCCAACCCCACGCCGACATATTTTGTCATCCCAACTAACTTGGTAGGGCTAATTGTTGTTTGATGGGTGCCAAATTTTTCTGCAAGCCAACTGCTGAGAAAATGAATAGGAAAAGGGATGTCTCGTGCAGTCACACTTAATGCAGATTGGACTTCCTTTAGACCTTTGAAGATACTTGTTAGAACTGGTATCGCAAGAGAGAATTGCCTTCCAGCTGCCATCATGGATGCTACTTTGAAAGTACTAGGACGAATGAAACCAACATCCTTGCTAGGAAATACAAATTTGCATAGCCAACATGAAAGAAAAGCCGCTACATAAACTTCATCCTGAATATGAGAAGGGACATTAAGCTCCTTAAAAGGATGAATGAATTTGCTGGAGCGAACACGAGACTTATCAATTGAGCCAGAAGGATAGTTAGTCTTATTGGATCCGCTAGACTTGCCCACAGAAAAAGGTACCTTGTATCTCAAGTCATCTCGAAACCAGAAATCTACCCAATCTTGAAGGGTCATTACATGGTCACCATCAATGGTCCGACATTCTTTATGAAAGGCGATGAATAGGTACTTGCAGCTCTTTGGAAGAAAAGAACGTCCTTTCTTGTCAGCTTCATTAAGTTCATCAGCAGAAGGGATGACTTCATCATAAAAAGTGCCAAAAATAGGAAGGCCGCTACATGATTTTAGCTCCCAAAGAGATATGGATTCCTCGCCATTCGGGGTAGATAGCGTGTTGGTAGCAGGATTCCAATGGTTATAAAAAGAAAGGATAACATTCATCTGCCAGTCATATGTAAAAAGGGATGCAAAAATAGCGTCTCGAATATGTGCCCTCTCGAGGATTGGCTCGTAATATTTCAAAACATCTTCTGTCTATTCCCAATACTTGGGAGTATACTCAAGTGCATCGGAGATTGGGAAATAATCCTTGCAAGTAGCATTTCCATCACGTTTATGATAGTCTAATGACGGCAGATCAGCTAGAAAAGTTGTTGAATGTGGAAAGGAGGATTGAAGTTGTAAAACTGATTGAGGCAAACCACCATGACCATAAAGTTCATAAGAAGTCTCCAATGACCAGGAAGTCAAATGCTTGATGCTTTCGGAAGACCGCTTCTTAGCAAATGGACCAATAGCAGGTTCATATACGCGTAGGCTTGTCCGACGGTACTTCTCATCAATTACTAAGAATCTTTTAATGGAAGAAGAAGAATTCCTGAAAAGCACCATCTAAAAAGAAAAGGAAGACATATAAAAATGCATGAATTAGATGCATATTTGAAAAAAGAGGGAGAGAATAAGAACTTACCTTGATGAAGAGCCAAAGAAAAGTAATGCTCCAATGTTAAGAAATTTATGACTTGCTAAAATTGATGACGTGGTAAAAAAAAAAAAGCAACCGTGACCCTTAAGAAACAACTCGGCAAGCACCAAGGCTCGTGAAGTATTATGGCAAGAGAATTCAAATCACCCAAAGAAACATGCGGCCCTGCAATAAGAATAGATGTTAATTAATGGAAACAGGTGGGCTCACCAATAACTCAATCAGGCTTAGCCAAGTCTATTTCAATAACAAGTTCGCGCCATCGATCATGTAATTGCAGAAGCATAAAAGGTTGCTTTTGGTTAACACGCACATGTCAACAATATGCTTTTCTTCAACATTGAAAAGCTGCAGGAAGAATTTATAAGACTAGACGCGCAAACAACGTTGATTTCTGATGCAAACAAGAATAAAAAAAAAAAACTTGCAGAAGCTCTTTTATTTATAAGGCTGAGATGGTAGAATTGCTTTGGCGCTCATGTCTGATGAATTCTAGAGCAATGGGAGAACTCGCCTTGAACTAGCAATGTTTGCAGAAATAAACCAGAGCTAAGAGAACACCACATGAGCTATCAATTCAGGGCCGAGAATATATCATAATTTATGGCAGCAGTGATTAGGAAACACTGGCGACAAGGATGTTGAATCCCTTGCAACAACTTCAACCAGGAATATGCCTGATGAGCAAGGAATTTGCAATTCTGGACCACTGGTTCGAAGATCATGTAAATTCACAAATAAAGCTTGAGAAACTACGTGAATGAAACCAGTTCAGAGGCTGAAACAACAAAGTTGAAATTCTGCTCCGATTAGTTTGTAAGCACAATGGACGTCCAAGTTAAAAGTTTTGCAATGCTGACAACAGTAAGAAGAATGATTAAGTGGAATCTGTATCGCATCCAAACTTTAATATTTGATGAGGTTCTGCATATAAATCATGTGGAATCTGTCTATAACAGACGAATACAGCCAATTCTATAGGTTTTTTTTTGAATCTATATACAACCCAGAATTATATCCTGCATACACACAAAACAAAAAG
The DNA here is from genome assembly GCF_951802175.1 of Populus nigra. Lineage (NCBI taxonomy): Eukaryota > Viridiplantae > Streptophyta > Magnoliopsida > Malpighiales > Salicaceae > Populus > Populus nigra. The sequence continues at coordinate 15,162,019 of NC_084855.1, read as the reverse complement.
AGGTGCGGTTGTAATAAAACAAGATGAGGAATGAGGACGTGCATACCAGGACTGCTGTGTGAAGGTTGCACTGTTAGTGAAGAAACAGAAGTATTGCTAGGTTGAGGCTGCACCGTTAATTAAATCCAAACTTGAGCAATACCACACTTGGTTTAATGATATCACCAATTCTGCCCGTAAATACTGACAAACACTTGACAATCTTCACAAAGCATCAAGTTGGATATTGATTTTGAAGCGAGACATTTGGTTACCAGGTGGATGCTACGCGGTTAATAAAAAAGCAACATGAAGTGCTGCGTGGTGGGTAACAGGAAAAGAGCAATGTAATGTTCTTTTATAGCCGCCTCAGTGACTCTTTCCTAATCTAAAACAAAGTCTTTTCTTATTCTGTGATAGCAAAGTCGACTTCCAGTACAGGAGATTGTGTTGGTCTCTTTCTTAGTAATTCATTCACGTTGGACAATTCATTCAAAAAAAAAAAAGGGGTCAATTAAGCTAAGTCAGGCTATCAGTATGGGAGGATCTTTTGTTTACTCTTAGCAGCTAATTCACTCTAAGCAATTCATTTAGAAAAGAAAGTCAATTAAACAAAGCAATTTACGTGAAAAGTTATTTTGCTCTCTGGACATTCTTCCAGGAAAAGGTTGAAATTAATTAAGGATGGAGGGCACGGTTCCCAAAGCAGTGAGAAAAGGGAGTTGCAACTTTCATAATTCATAACTTGTTGACCGCTACTCGGAATCACAAACAGACTGCGTTATTGGATTCAGAATAACGAGATCTTTAAAACAAGATGTTACAGTGACCATTTTCAGTGAAAAGAAAATTCATGCAGCCCGGTCAAAGTGTTGGTTGCTATTCGGGTATAAAGATAAATTTTGTTTGGTCCTGCATATGCAGCAGTTTCAAATGAGCAATTGGACCTGAATATTCTATCATTTGATTTGATAAATCTCAATCAAGATTGATCCATAAATTTTCAATTTTTGATTATTATATTTTATTTTCACAATAAGATTTATCGGCTTGTTGTGAAAATCTAATATGATCAAATCAAATTTTAGTCGGAAATATAAAACTCTCACAGCCATATTTTTCGAGACATGCCCACTTATTCCAAAAGTAAGTGAACTTGTCCCGAGGGGGCATCTGTAGAAACATAAATTTTCCACCAATCAAATTTCACCATGTGTTATTTTATTCTTTAAAATAAAGGATAAAATAAAATTGAAATAAATGACATGGAAAACAAATGAACCTTCAAATATTTCTTGACCAATGAAAAGTTGACACTTGAGATGAGATATTCAAGATATCTTGTCATAAAGGCAAGATTCTGTCAATAAAGACCAACCAATAAAATTATGCCACGTGGCATTGGAAAAGGACCTGAGAGCCCCTACAGATCTCTATAAATAGAGGGCTTCAACCTAAAGGCAGGGGAGGGGATTCCAAGGGATACAAATTTTCTTCAAGCCTCTCTCTCTCTCTTCAAGCAAGGAAGCTCTCTCTCAAAGAGTTCTCAAGCCTCCTTCATCTATGCTTGAAGTTTAACAAGAACGAAGCTCTGTTGGATCAAGCCAAAACGCCCCATAAGAGTTCTTTAACAACACTTTGAAGACAAATCAAGGTACTCTTCAAAGCATCAAATCACAACATCTCGCTTCGCAATACACGCCCAAATTCGCGTTCTTGCAAAGCACAAATCTTAGCTTGATTGCTCAAATAAATCAAGTCACCATACATCAAATCCAAGGGAGGAATTAGAGGATTGCCATATTCTTTTGATAGAATATATTATACAGAGATTGTACCCATTCATATATTTAATAAAATCATATATTTGTACACGTGTGCTTGTTTAATTTCAGGTGCACAAAATTGTGTCTACATTGTTATTATCACAGTTTCAAATTCTGACTCGGCAATCAACCAAGGTAAGGCTTAGGTCACGAATTGAAAAGGTTAACACGGATTGACCGAGTAAACATATGGATAAAAATAGTTATTATCATAGTTTTGAAACTCTTACCGGGAGTCGACTAGAGACAAGGTTCAGGCGACGGTTCTGGAGAGTGATCCTGGCTGACCCATTTTTTTTAAAAAAAAATCATAGCAACCTTGTTTTAACTATTTTTTTCAAAAAAATCAACGGGTTTTTAACATGTGTTTTATCCTGGGTTGACTTGGGTTTTTTACTGGGTCATGTCGAGTTAATCTTTCCTCTATTTTTTCTTAAACTTGGACTGATCTAGGCCTCGGGTCACCCTATTAAGTCAGTCCTGGTTTTATAACTAGGGTTATTATAATATTATTAATTTCAACACTTAATATAAAATAAAGTAAAAAAACATCTAATTACTTTTTAAAATATGTAAGTTTGGCAATAATATATATTAAGGGTAAAATATTTTTTTTATGTTTTATTTTGTTTTATCCACTATAACCAAATAGAATACAAAGACAGTTATTTTATCTCATACATCATTACAAAACATAATCTTGTCTCTGTCTCATTTTCTTTCTTGTCTCATTTGTCTTCATTGTCTCTATATCTTTTGTCCTAAAATAGTAACCAAACACTACTTAAAGGTCTTGAAAAAAAGAAAGAAACAATTTTTTATCACACGCTAACTAAGATTCTTTAAGATTAATTTCTCATTTATCTATAATTAGTTTTAGATTAATTTCTATTCTATGTTATATTACTCATGTTGAAGAATATTTTTCAACAAAATTTCAACTTAAAAATGGATTAATCCAATTTTTATGACTTATATGTTTCTGGGTTGTATTGAATGGTTACAAAAGAGGTAAAAGATCTAAGACCAAGTTTGTTTTTAAATAAATATTATTTGTTTACTTTGTAAAAATAAAGGTATTAAAATAGATTAGCTAGTGAGCAAGTTTAGTTTATCATAACAAAAACATTCTAATTAAATAGAATAGCCAAGATTAAACTAGAGAACGTAAAGGTTTATATAAAAGCATGTAAAATATGTGTTATGCAAACATGCAATCAAAACTAAAATCATATAAAGATTATATCAAGCATACTAAGCATTATATATATATATATATATATATATATATATATGCAAACATAATCCTAAATTGTATAATAATATATTTTATTAAAATAAAGAAGGGTACTTGTTAAATTACTTTAAAACAAATCAATCATTATTGTTGTCAATGATAAATTCTTTATCCTTAAAATTTTATTACTCATTACTTGATCCAAAGAATTGTTTGCAATAAACCTCCTAAGATTTCATCACCCTCACCTTGTTTATTTGCACTTTTGAATAAGGCCAATGAACCAAGAAAATATGACTCGGGTATTTCTTAACAAGATTAAACCTAAACTTCAGATTTGAGAGAAAAATAAAGTTCAAAACAAAAGAGAAAATACTAAAATTAAGGTGGAGAAAAGAGTGAGAAAAACAGTGCAAAAAACTCTTCCCATAAGTGAATTTTAGAACAAAAACTTATATGAATTAATTCTTATTAATATCAAAATAAATTCCCTTCACAATTAGCTTTAATTACCTATCATAATATCAAAATTATTCATGACAATTTTTTGTTTTAAAAAGCTGCAAAAAATATCCAAGTTCATAAAGAATCAGTTCTAGAAAAAGAAATTGAAAAAACTGATTAGACTTATTCCATGGCCTTTATAAGATAATGGGTTGGAGAAAATAATTATTTATAGACTAGACCTAATAACAAAATTAAGTTGGCAAAAAAATAATTTTTTATAGCTTAGAAAATTACTTTACAGTAAACTCAAACTCAAATAGATGGGTGGCCCAATCTAAAACCTAAGGCTTAAACACAAGTCATATCAAACTGCACGTGTACGCATATATATGGGTTTTATACCAAAGCTCATTTTGTTTAGGTTTTCTCTTATCTAAAATCTTAACTAGAAAAAAAGTGATCTTAATTTTAATAGATAATGATGCGGATACTTCACAATATACGCTAAAATTATATTTGAATGGTTTGCAACTTGACCCAATAAAAACCTTCCTTGAAGAACTAAAGTTATAAGCATTGATCAATTCCACCATATGCCTATAAAAAGACGCGAACAAGTAATGTATAATCACAATGAAATTGATCACTCCTTCAAAGAGTTTACATGTTTATTCAAGAACTTACCATGAGAATCACCTAACCACACAAAGTAAACCGATCTGTAAACCTTTTACAACATGGGTATGAGAGTAGCTCCATAATACCATGCATACAATATTTTGGGTATTAATATGTCTCACCTTCTTATACTTTATATAAGGATCAATGAGATATAATAAGATCACCATATAAAAGGATATGTATGAAACGTCATGTTATGAGGTTAACCCTAATAAATATGATCTAGCTCATAAAGGGTTTTGGCTTGGCTTTACCACTCCTAAGATTTTTTTTAAGGTTCCTATATGTTTGAATTTTTAGTGGGATAAACCGGTCTCTAAACCTTTTACAACATGGGTATGAGAGTAGCTTTATAATATCGTGCATATGGTAAGTTTTTATCTAAGAAAAAGTACATATGATCATCAATGTATATAAGTCACACTCCCTACCTAAATCTTTATATCTAATTCTAAAAGGGATGATCATGGATCTAGAGCTTTTTATTGGTTGGTTTTGATGTGTGTGAAAACTTGAAAAATGGCATGCATGAACATTCAATGCATAGATTAAAATTAATACAATTATAAATAAAATAAATATTGAACAAAAAATGGTAATAAAGGTATCAAAAAAGAAAGTATATGCATATAGGCTTAACCTAGTCCTCAATGGAGTCATCATGTAGTCGCACTCGGCACAATGTTGAGACCTCTAAAAATGAAAGGAAAATGGAAAACAATGGAATTGTAACCTAGTAATTAAATGAAACAAAAAATTCTAAATTATGTTTTGGTTCAAGATATTCAAGTAAGGGTTTGGTTTGGTTCAAGATATTCAAGTAAAGGTTTAGTTATGATTAAAGAAAGCTAGACATCACCTTTATCGCATCTTTTCGTTTGAAAAAATACGATATTCAAGTAAGGGTTTGGTTATGCTTAAGGAAAGCTAGACATCACCTTTATCACATTTTTTCAAATGAAAGGTTACTTTAACTATATGTTATTTTCTAAATTTATTATATGAATTCCATTAATTATCTAAATTATTTTCTGAACTTATTCACAACTTATTTAATTTATTTCTAATGATTTGTGAAGAATTCAACGATGGTCCTTAAAAATAGAAGACACATTGATTAGGCAATTTGTGAAAAATTTGATGTTCATATCTAAAAATAAAAGAGTTTTCTATTAGGCCATTTGAAAAATTTAACATCCATTCCTAATAATAGAAAACTCGTTGATTAGGTCACTCATGAAAAAATAGACGTCCATCCCTAAAAATAAAAGACTTGCCAATTAGATTATTCAAAAAATTTGATGCCCATCCTTAAAAATAGAATACTCTCTTATTAGGTCATTCACAAAAATATCAACATTGATCCCCTGAAAAAAAAAGACTTGTTGATTAGGCCATTCACGAAAATTTTTTAAAAGGGTTGCTAACATGAAAAAAAAACTCATTTATTTATTTTAAATTTCCAATATACATGAAACAACAACATTTTAAAGTTATATAAAGCATAAGACTAACAGAGAGATAAAAAGATACAAAAAAAAACAAGATGTTTTTCTTACTTGCTTGTTATAGGCTTCATAAACATGAAGGAAAGATAAAAACAAACCTCCTATCATGCATGATCAAACTAGATCTATCTTATCCAACAAAACAAAGATTTAAAGCATAATCAAACCCTCTTAAAACCACAAATCCGACACTCATGAATTATACTTCAAGAAAAGAAAAATAAAACTCATTAAGCATGTTTCACCATGGATTTTCAAAATAATAACTTCATGATTTGCAAACTTAGCTTATGGTATTTAAACCCCAAGTTTCCCTTTATATACAAGTAGAAAAGGCATGAAAAAAGGCCATTTAGTTCAAGAAAGAAAGAACAAAACTCACATTGATGAGAGTTGTTGTTTTGTTGTTGTTGTTAAATGCTATTGTTTCTACTGTGATTTTTTTATGGATTTAGAGCATTGAAACAATTTAGTTTGGAGTTGCGCCCTTCATAAACATCTTATATATCATAATGTTGCTAAATCATCTAATAGTCTTATTACTTTGTTTTGATTTCTATAACTTTAGATAAAGGTTAAAAATCAAAACAGGGTTAGATGTACTAAACTTCTAGATCGATTATGATATCTTTGTATTGGCTATGTTTTGAACTTCAAAATGACACAAATAGAATTTGGAATTTTAATAAGGCCTAAATCTTATATTTCTAAAAAGCTAAAGAATGCCTAAAACTAAGGTGGTTATCTCCAATTATAACTTAAAAACCAAATAATGTTTCAAATTACTGCTTATGGTGTATTTTTTTTTTTGGTTTTGAATCTTTTTTTTATGATATTTTCTTTATTGTCTACGTTTTATCCTTTTATATTCCCAAATAAGCTCTTTTTTTGCTAAATCATAGCCCTCCATTTCATCTAATTAATCTCAGTTATCCATATATCTTTGTATTGTCTATTAATTAATAGCAGTAGTAATGTTGAGGGTTTTTGGGATTTTGTTGAAGAATTTGTCTTTTTTTTTTAGAATGAATATTTACCATTGTATAATACCAGCACTTCAAAACTCAAAAGTCCGTCACTCTGATCTTTTTTTAAATAAAAAAAAACGATGAATTCAAACCTCTTTTTTGAAGAGAAAAAAAATACATATGGATGGATTTTTAATGCTATTGGACTCTCTTAGGAACTTTCTTAGAAGACCGAGACCGATTCCTTGGAAGCCAGAGTAGAATAAATAAATAAAAATATAAAATATTAACGTGATAAAATCATAAATTCTGATTAATTGTATAGAATATATATGAGATAGAAGCTATGAAAGTAATTTCTTCCAAAGGAAAGAAAACAAATTCAAGATTTACAATTAAAAGGAAAGAAAAAAGATTTTGCATTAATGCTAACGAAGTAGCGATTGTGGGTTGGTTCATTTCCTTCCTTTCAGACAGTCAAAATCTCAGAATATACATTGGGAGTAGCCTGAGAAGGAGAATGCAGACAGATTCCAACGATTCTAAATATGGCAAAATCAATGTAAATGCCTGAAACTGATAAAATGCGATGCGATTTCCTTGATTTATATCAGGGAGAAATTATCCCCCCAAATAATTCCTTATATTTGCCTACATTAAATTCAGTCGTCTGTATATATTTGTACAGGCACAGACTCTCTCTCACGCGCATCACAGAACAGTTAATTCTTAGACTGACGTTCACTTTTCAAAGCAAGCAAAGAAGATGGCTTCTCCGCTTTGCTTTATTTCTTTAATCCTCCCCTTGGCGGTCATTTGTGCATGCTGTCCTTCCCACACTGCAGCATTCAGGTTTGAAACGAAAGCCGATGCAGCGTTAGTGCAGAGCATATGCAAGGAGTCCATGGACCCCGACTTCTGCAATAGGACTCTAGCCGTCGACCCACGGGTTGCTGCAGCCAGCATGGATGGTTTAGCCATGTTATCTATTTCATTGACCATCGATCAATTACAAACGACATCGGATAACATTGCTAGCATTCTTGGTCAAACCAGTGACCCAGTTGGCAGGAAACGACTTGGAGTTTGCCAGACTGATTACAAGGATGCGCTAGGGCAGTTTCGTAGAGCTTCCTCTTCAACAGACGCCAGGGCTTATTGGGATGTGATCGATCGGGTTAGAGATGGAACCAACAAGGTTATAGATTGTGAAAATATTTATAAAAGAGATCCTATTAGTGTGTCACCCATCACAGCTGATAACCACAATGTTATTAAACTGTCAGAGCTTACTTTGATAATTGTTGATAAGATTCTTCCGCATTAAGTTGTAGGTTTATCAGGATGTGATTAGATGCCAAGACAGTTCTTTCGAGGTTTAAATCATCATATTGTTTGTCTTGTTAGCAATTAATATATGATATATTGATTATTATGGGAGTGTACTTTTTTTTTGTTTGATTGTTAAGTTGTTGAAATGTTAACTATCACATCTCACATATTTCAACTAAAAGATTCATGTACAAATTATTGTTTATATAATTAATTATTATTTATATCATGGATTCATAATTAGTTTTTTTTTTAATTTTAATTAAAAGCAAACGTCATATAAATTTTTCTTTTTCATATATAGCAAACTAAAAGATACAAAACTTTTTAAGATTAAAAATAACCTTTTAATTTTTAACTATATATGCGTGTGGGGGCTATTATACATTAATTGGTAATTTAATTTTCATATTTTTTTGAGTAGTGAAATTAAAATTTATTTTTTATGTGCTTTAGGAAGAAAATTTTTTTTTAACTAATTTAGTTAGGATTGTGCTACAAGCAAATGAATTTTTATTTATTTTTTTGATACAATGGAAATAGAAAAGAGAAACTAAAATCTAAAATGGGATATACCCATCATATTAGCTTGGAGCAAATATCCTATCCGAAAAGGTGGGCTCTTCCAGATCTAAAAATGCTCATCTTCATTGGCAATCAGTTTAGCTAAGAAATCTACACACGAGTTATACATTCATTTAAAGTATATTGGATACTTATCTCTCAAAATCTTGACAATAATTTTTTGATCTCTGCAATGATAGCATCAAATTTGTGGAAGCGTATGGAATCCTCTTGTATGAGTCTGAGAGAGTTCATAAAATATGAATTACAAATGACCATAATTAAACCCCTATTCTAAGCAAGCTGCAATCCAAACTTGATAACTAGTGGCTCAGGAAAGAGATTAGATCTCATACCAGCATAACAAAAAAAAACAACTAGCTAATAACCATTATCATTCCTTCTTAGGCCACTAAACATGTGCATTTTGAGTTGTCAAGAGAGTTCCCATCAATATTAAGTTTGACAAAGCCCTCATCAGGTTGCTGCAAGGATACCATCCTTGAAGCTCTAGGATCCTTGTCATTGCAAATTAAAAACTTATTATAGTCCACCTCAAGATCATAGATCTTCCTCATCAGCCAAACTTCTCCTAAGTAGTGATCATCATAAGTCACATTGTTGTGATGGCACCACAACCACCAAATAGCAGCTAAAAATAACAAGGATCTCCTAGTTATGGCAAAGGAGGGCAACCATTATTTTGTATCATTAACCCAAAAACAACTTATAAGATTAAAACAACTTTTAATCCAGATCCTCCTAGCAACACCATAGTCACAAATGCAATGTAGTGTGTCTTTCACATCATGATTACAACGGCATCATGTTGTAGTATTATAAACTTTCCTGTGAAATTTGAAAAGATTAGTAAAAATAAAATCATGAAGAATGAGCCAAATACATAATTTTACTTTCTCAAGGCAAGGTAGCTTCCACACCCACTACTAACCTTGGCCATTTACAGACCCCCTCGAGATGTTAAAGCAACCATAAGTAGGCTGATTTAGAATTGTAACATCTTGTGCGACTAGCAACCTATGTTACACAGTCATCAAACGAAAAAACAGTAAAGAAAGGAACAACCATAATCACAAATTTTAAAACATCAGGAACAATAGTAGTCATTTTAGAAAAATTCTAGTCACCATTTATCCATAAGTCTCTAACCTGTAAATCCAAATTAATAATATTAATAACATCCACAAGAGAGCATAAAAGGACCCTCCACCAATCAAGGATTAAACTATAAAGACAAGTCTCATTTTCCAAGTTTGATTATGAGCCCCTCCTTTAATTTAAGAAAAGCTTTAATGATGGCATACTGAGTAGTGAAGCTGACACTAGAGCTCTAGTCACATTGAATAGATCTTTATTAAAAAGATACTTGTGCTTCAAGAGACCAACCCAAAACTTATATGGATTGTTAAACATGTGTCAGACTTGTATACCCAAAAGAGCTACGTTGGAGAGTCTTATCTCCCTAACACCAAGCCCCTCAAACATCTTAAAGAAAGCAATAGAGTCCCACTTTACTAGGTGAAAACCACGAGTAGGATTCTTATTTTTCTAGATGAAGCTCCTTACCAATCTGTTAACATTTGAGCAAATAGATTTTAGAAGCCAAAAACATTGCATGGGATAAATAGGTATAACAAACATCATCGAACTGGTCAGAGTTAATCTCTTTGTCTTATTTAGAACCCTGCCCTTTCAAAAAGAAAACCTCTTTCTAATTTTCTCCAAGGCAAAAGGAAAGTGGTCTTTTTTAACTCTTCCTTAAATTAGAGAGAAACCCAAATACTTGCCCAATTCACTCGCAAAATGATAAGAGATAATTGACCAAATATGTTCTTCCTTACTCTATATACAGATTTAGAACACATTATCCTAGATTTCTCAAAGTTCACTTTTAGTCCAGATGTTTTGTAAAAATCATATAAGACATTAGATATGAGACTAATCTAAGAATTCTTGCCTTTGTGAAAAATAAAATATCGTCAACAAAAAAAATGTGAGATATTTGGGCCACCATGAGATAGATGCACTAGCTTTCTTGTCTTACTTGCAACTTTATTAGAAATTAAACAAGAAAACTTCTTCATACACAAAACAAAGAGATAAAGAAGGAGAGGGTCTCCTTGTTGTAGGCCTATGTTAGGCATAAAACTAGGCAGCTTAGTAACATTTCAGATAAGGGATATAAAGAAGGAATAGACACAAAACATTATAAATTGGATAGTCTTGTTAGGGAAACCAAAATCTTCTAAAGTAGTTAGCAAGAAATCTTAACTATCTTTATCATAGGCCTTTTCAAGGTTTATTTTAGCTCCTAAAAACCCCTGTTTACTTTTGAACTTGTGCATATGGTGCATAACTTCCCAGGCCACCATAACATTGTCTGTTGTGCATTTGCTTGGGATAAAACTACTTTGAAGATGACTAATTAACTCATCCAGAAAAGGGTGTAATTTGTTAACCAAAGTCTTTGTAATTAGTTTATACATTACATTGTAAAGACTTATCAAGTGAAACTATTTGAAATATAAAGGTTTGTCCTTTTTTGGAATCTAAACTAAAAGAGTTTATGCTATTATTTGGTTAAAATAACAGTTAGTGTACGCATTACTAACAAGGCTACAAACATCATCTCCAATAATATCCCAATATCTTTTAAAGAAGAAAAGCTAGAAGCCATCCACACCTGGCGATTTAAAAGATTACATGGCCATTAGCGTTGTAAACACCTCATCCTTCGTGATAGATTTTTAATAAGTTAGTCATATTTGTATGAGACATCCTATGAGTGTTTTGAAAAGTAAGTGATCTAGGTTCCACATACTCATTCAAGCAAAATAGAGACTTGTAGAAAATAAGGGCCTCCTCCTGAAACACCCTATCATTAGTACATCAATTATCACCAAAGATAAATAATCCATTAATATGGTTGTGCCTCCTCTTGATCATAGTTTAAGTGTGGAAGAAACTAGTTTTGCGGTCTTTAAATTTCACCCATCTATCCCTAGATTTCTGGAACCAGAAAAGCTCCTCGTGATGAAGAATATCATTGTATTCTTCTCTTAGGTCCCTTTCTAAAATAGCCAAGGAGTGTGAAGCACCCAATTCAATAGTTCGATGGACACCATTTAACCAAGTTTCAACACGTCTTTTCCTTCTAAATAAATTACCGAATGTATTCTTATTAAACCTAAAAGCATCCTCCTGAATATATTGTAAGCCCCTCACCCTTACCTCTTTGTGATCACCATTTTTCCACGCCCCAAATACACAACAATGTGGAAATTTGGATGCTCAGCCCATATGGCTTCAAATCTAAAAGGTATGTTCCAAATATTTAAAGGAAGACCCCCGCACCATAAAAGGATGGGATTATAGTCTAAGTGCAGCTTAGACAAATTCTCAACAACTGCCTCTTAAAAAAAAATGCTAGTTAGGCGTTGCTAGTGCTCTATCCAATCTTTTATCTAAGCGTCTGATTCTATTTATTTACCTGTGCTAGGTGAAGGAATGTCCAACGTATCCCAAATCAAGCAGGTTATAGTCATCCATCATATTAGTAAAGGTAGAGCCTTAAAGGCATTGAATAAACCTCTTATATTCTCCGAAGAAAGGGCAATCTTATTAAAATCCCCACTAAGATGATAAGCCTTATTTAATCTTGTACTCATCGAGACCATGTGATCCTAGAGCAAAGAACACAAGTTGGGGGCTGGGGAGGCATAAACAATAAAGAAAAACCAGGACTGATTACCCGAATGCAGTTTTAGTGTAACACATTGAGTCATGATGTCTACAATTAAAACCCTAAATCCCTATGAGTGTCCCTAAGCTTTAGATTTAGTTGTAGGCGAATACCTAAAAAGTGCCTAGAACTTGGCCGATTTGAAAAACTAGGAATAGGTTTCTAGGAGTACAAATAGAATTGGTTAAAATTTTTGTATAAGTTCTTTACAGTGACGCCTACCCACAACATTGGTAGCACCCCTCACATTCCAAGATAAAATTGACATATCTTTGAAAATAATTAATGGATTTAAAGCGAGAGGCAAGAATAATCTTACTAAAAAGACCCCTCATCCATCTGCATAAGAATATAGTCTCTATAGTTAGATTCTCCTTCGATGATTGCTAGGATGAAATTCTAGACTCCTCCCCAACATCTCGAGGATCATGTGAAATGTCCAGCCTCCCCTCCTTGAATTTAGACTGAGCCTTGCTTAATAATCGGCTAAATAGCTCAATCTCGTTATCCTTTATACGAAGGAATTTTTTGAAATTTTTAGAGTCATTTTCAACCAGAAATTGACAGTATATTTGATTTAAATTTCTTGTGGATGAACATGGGTTGTTGATATTAGTTATCTATCCACACAATAATTTATTATAAAACAAAATAAGTCATAAACAATAACCGCGACTCTAGGACAAATATCAAATGTAATTCTAGAGTAACATGTATTAATCTACAAGTTTTAAAATTATATTATTTTAAAAAAATAAATCTTTAACGATATTATTTATAAAACAAATCTTGATGTGCTACTTAAAAAAAACTAATTGTTTTTAAGATCAAAAGAGGTTCTTGAAACTTTTCAAACTCTAGGGTATGAGCGAAGGAAGGATAATTAGGAAAAAGCCTAATTATGCTAAGTATTCAATTGTATTACAAGAGAAAACATTATAGATTAAAATATATTTTTTCTATTTTTTGGTCATTGAAGCATTTTATATTCTAGTCACTATTTTTTTTTAAATTCTAACCTTCCACATAGCATTGGTTATTAGGCTTGATAATTATTTTTTGTAGGGTTCTTGCGTTGTCAAAAAAAAAACTCATATCAAGTTAAAGCTTGATTTGATAAAATATAATTTAATTTTATTATTCAAAATAAACAGAGATTAATGGGATCAAATTTGACACTAAAACAAAAAAGCAACCTCTTTTTATCTTTTTATTGTACTTAGAGGTGCAAATTGTGAAATTTTAGTCCCAAAGTTTTTTTGTTTTCTATGTTTGGTCCTTTTAGTTTTTATAGTTTTATGTTTTAGTTTAAAAATTATTTTATTTACATTTTTTATCTTTAAGTTTAAAACAAGATAACGAGAATAAAAAAAAGATAGAGAAAGTTGTATGTTGTCTTTATTGCAACAACTAGAAAAGCCAATCATGACTCGGTTAAAATTTATGATTTAGGTCTTGGATCGGATTGATCATCTAATCGGTTTAAAAACACCAGGTAAAATAGCAAGGATAAAGCGGGCAAGAGGATGTTCGCATGCATGCATTTGCCACCACCCAAAACTTCTTGGACAATTTTTCTCCCAAAATGCCAAAAGACTTCAAATTCAGGGGATTAAAATTGCCACTGTCAGAGCAAGAAGACAAATATGAATCATGGCCATAGATCTACCCTGTGATCTTCTCCATCATTGCTTTAGAAGGATTCAAAACAATTTCTATATAAATCAAACAACAAGAGTTAATTTAAAAGCATGCTTCAAAATTCAAAACAGAAGAAGATTGGAATTATTTTTTGAAGTATTTTTATTTAAAAATATATTAAAATAATATTTTTTTTATTTTTAAGTATTAAAATCATTTAAAAATATTAAAATTTTAATTTAAAATAAAATAGATTTAAATTTTAATAAAAAATGATTGCATCACAACCCAAACAGATGAAAATTTACCCAAATTGCATAACAACAAAAATTTAAAGTTTTCCAAATTTGAAAACAACGAAACAAGACAGATTTTACCTCAAAGGATAACCTGTTCACCAATAATCTCCATGAGAAAATCCCATCTTTGAAATGGCGGAACCTCTTGGCATCTCGCGTGATGAGTTGTCTGCCAACAAGCTTCGAGATGATCTTCATAGCATTGTGGCAATCACCACAAAAATGAAGATTCTGGACTACTTGAAGAGGAGAGCGAACAGTGACCATGAGCTATTGCAAGCCTCTCAATATGACCAAGCAATTCACCAATCATCACTTTTGCTTCCTCTAAAGCTTCAGCTTCTCCACATGCTCGAATCAACTGTAAATAATGTGGTAGATCCACAGAAACACTCTGCTTCTGTAACAAATGCAAAAAATCCACGGCTTCCTTCACTTTCCCCTCCTTGCAAAACTCATCGAACTCCTCCAGAGAACCTTTATCCAAGCTACTTTCAGAAGATTCAGCTGAATCTGCTTCGAGTATGGCATAGTTTACTTGAGAAGCCTTGATATCGCTCTGAAAAGTATTACAATTTGGCTGATATTGTTCCAACATTGAAACTCTGTTGGTATTCCAAAATAATGGCTCTGTTGATCTTGTCCACCATCTCCAGTCTAATGATCATTGAGTCCATGGAGGAATTTCTCCACCTTTTGAGTGTAATTGCTATTCAGGCTTCTTTATGACTCTGTAAGATCTTGTGAATCAAACCTAGACTAGTTTCGACTCAATTGCACATCCTCATTTACTCCATAAAGCCCATTTTGACCATCCTGCCCACTAAACCCACCATATTCCTGTTAAAATTCTCCGCTATTATGATCATAATAACCACCAAAGTTTCCATTTTTGTCAACTGGGTTATTCCGATTCTGTCTCTTACTTCCATCCCAAGAAGCTCCACTCAAGTTATGCTATTCTTACCGGTTGGTGAGGTACAAGTTTGTTGAAGAAGTTAATTTATGGGGTGTACTTAAGAGAGAGAGAGAGAGAGAGAGAGAGAGATTAAAAATGAGATTGGATTTGTTCTTTCAAGTTCAAAACATAGGGTTAAGGCCCATTCTCAGCATTTCTTCAAGCTGTCCCTATTTTTACCTTGAATCTAGACCGCTTGAAGGTACTTTTTAAACCACTTATATTACCTAAAGTGCGTGTTTGATAATTTTGTTGGGTTTTATGGTTGTGATGTTAAAGTACGGTGTTTGTAAAGAAAAGGTTGAATTTACAAATTTTATGGTTGCATGTGTGTGGTTGGATAAAAATTATTTAAGAAATAATGGAAAAGTAATTCAAAAGATTTTTTTATGTAATAACACTCTAAAACTTGCATTTACTATAATTGATTGATCATTACTTTAAAGATTAGGAAAAATTAAGGGACAAAAGCTAAAGAACTAAAGAAAAGAAGGTCTAAAATGCTATTACCAAATCAAGTAGGTTAAGTATGACAATTTTGTATAGTCGTATAGGTGGAATATGACAAGTTTTGGCATTTTCATGCTTGTGAGGTGTGAGACATAAAAAAGAATGTGCTCTTCTACTGAATTTTCAGTAGTAACCACTACACTCTTTTTTTCCATTTTCTTGAACCTAAGAAAGAGCTAAACACCATCCTACAAACTAACACTAGCTAACCATATATTCCAAGAATAAATTATGGAGTATTAGAGCTTAAATTCAATAGAATTGTTAGAAAGGAAACCAAAGATAGATTGTGATGTTAGAAAAGAAAAGAAACAAATAGAGAAATGAAAAATGGCTAAAGCTTAAGTGAGTGATTAAACTAATAAGTATGCATAAATTTTATTGTTTTAGATATTTTTATATGGAGAATTTTCTTAAATGCTTGTTGGGTTTTCAAAATTTATATATGAATCCTAACCTAAGTGTTGAATGGAGATTTCACATGATAATTACTAGTTAATGGTATGTTTGTGAAAGATTGAATCATGTTTTGTTTTATTAAAGTAAAAAGATGTGTTTTAGCTCAGATATTGTGTTGATATAATAGTACATTGAAAATATAAGAACTTGATTTACATGAAATTATGGCCACTTACATGCTACATATGCTACCATTGAGGTAGTATATAGATATGAGATATCAGCATTGAGTTGTCATGCATGTTACACTTATAAAAATGTTATATCAATATGATATTGAGTTGAAGACTTGTAAAGTTTTTTTTTTCCTGTTGATCTAATCTGAATTATACTCTTACTCATTAGTAGATAAAATGTTATTTTTAAAGGATCAAAGTGAGAATAAAAAAGGACGCGGGTGATAGGCTACCAATCTAAATGTTTTTGAAATCCTAGTTTAAAGTGTAACTTAAGAAATGTTATTGTATCTTTGATATGTTAGTTTTGTATATGGAACATTACATAAGTAAATGCATTTGTAAATATATCATGTATAAATATTTTTAATGTTGAATTGCTAAATAGGACAACCACGTACAAAGATGTTGAATATATTTTAATGAACAAGACAAGACAACAACAATATATCATATAAGCTTGTTTAATGGAGAGTATGCTTATGAATGCATGTTTGGTTGGTAAATGTAATTGACAAGATAGGAATAAGAAGTAACTAAAGAGGTTGGTTTACTTGACTAACTAAAACCATAATTCTTAAGTATACATGACTACAAACAGTAACTAAGATGTACTATCTTAGTAATTAGGAGAGGGGTGCGACATTTTATATCCCGGTATATTCATACACCTTTTAAGTGTTCTTTTTATAATTTTAATAAAACTAATAATTAATTTACTCTCCATCTCCTAGCAGCATCAAAAGCAAGTATTTGTTGCTTTTGCAAAACTAGTGATCTAATCATGGTTTTTAATGAATCTTGCTTTTGTATTAGCTTTTTTGTAAGCATGATTGGGGCAAAAGCAATCCCAACCGCGAAAACAAAAGGATTCCAGCTGGAGAATGAGCTTGGATAATTGCAAGACCTGTAAAGCAAATCTCCTCTCCTGTGGGTTTGGAAGCGCTCCAATGTCCAAGTCATTTAAAGTTGGTGATGTAAGCTTTGTAAGGTTGTAATAGCGTGTATTTAGTTGTTTGACAATATTTAGGATTAAACAAGAATAAGATTATGGTCTTACTTTAAGAATCTATTTATAGAGCAATAAACTTATGTGCATGTGTCATTGTAAGGGTAAAGTGGTCAACGACCTTCCAATTTTGGGACTACTAGGAGATAAAAGTCTGGTAGTGGCAATGTGTGCCCCTACAAAAGCTTCTCCCCCGTTCAGGTTGTGTGGCTGCGAGCGTTAGACCAACTCCTACGGTGAGATGTCCGAGGGACATGACCACATATAATACATGTATAGTTTTGTTCAATTCGGAGGAGATTGTTTACGCACTAAAGCCTGGTAGCAGGCACTATGGTACCCCTGACTCCACGTCAAGGATGGTTCGTCTTTAGAAATTAGGAGCACTGGGCTTTGCTATTTAAATAAAAATCACCAAGAAAACGAAAATTTACGGAATATTCTGAAGCTACAGGAAACAAATGACAGAGTTTGCAAAAGTAACCACAAACATGTTTGGACAGGTAAAGACGACAAAATGAGTTGGAGGAAAATCCAGAATACAAAACAAATATAGACCGAGTATTCCAGCACTCACTGCGATTGCGAACTTGGAGTTGTGTCATCTAAGCCTGCAGTCAGATGAACACATTAAGCTCACCAAATCATGAATAATCACATATGAGTAAGAAAAATGGATGACTGTACCTTGTTTGCAATGTTGTTTGAGAGCCAGTCCAATCCCTCATACAGCCCCTCACCAGAGGTGGCGCATGTGCTCTGGATGTACCTGCAATGAATGACTTAGACAGTCAGTTACCAAGAGGATGGTGGATTGCTGGAAAAGGAGGGCATCTGACTGTAACAAGTTAGCTTACCAGTGGCGCTGACGAAGGGAGTGAAGGCCAAGCTTATCGGTAATCTCGGCAGCATTCATTGCATTCGGAAGATCCTGTTTGTTTGCAAACACTAGCAGCACAGCATCCCTCAACTCATCCTGCAAATGCAACAAAAGCCATTGTTATCTATCACACAAATCATGCAGAGGTGACAAGTCAAATTACAGCATGTATATCCTTCCACATTTTGCTAATCATTATAAAATGTGGAGCAGTATGGTACCTCATTCAACATCCTGTGTAGCTCATCCCTAGCTTCAACCACACGATCTCTGTCATTGCTATCAACCACAAAGATAAGTCCTTGTGTGTTCTGGAAGTAATGTCTCCACAAGGGGCGGATCTGGGGAAGCAAGATAATAGGGCATCAGTTGATAAACAAATTAAGGGATTAGAATATTAAAATCTTTAGACTGATTGTAAAGGATCCAGATCAAGAGCACGTTATTATTGCAGTGGCCATGCTGCAGTGGCACTTGGAGACAGGAGGTATAAAAGAAGCACAGATCTATCCATTTAAAGATTTGACCATAACAATAAATACTTCAGCAGGAAAAGGTATAACACAAGAATGCGACAGCTAGCATCACTAGGATTATTTGGCAGAGGCCACAGTAATGCACTTGGCTATTCCAATAGCAGCAAAAAAAAAGGATTTATGCAAACAGTGCTATACACAATACAGCAAATGATGTTGTCAAGTGATAAAGCAGTATAATTGGAAAACACTTGCACTAGTGAATGTCTCAAAATGTAAGGCACCAAATAAAGACTTTCCCTTGATAATCAAAGGAAGTAGCAAAGTATAACCATGGCATAACATGTTTAGCTTATAATTATTTTAAGTGCTGGTGAAGGAAAATCAGATCAGCACTAGACCGTCCATAAGCACTCATTTTCAATTACGTAGGTTCAATAACATGATGGCTTTCTGACCATAGAGGCTTGAGTTCTTGGATGCAAACACGATTAATTGCTTTCCTTATGATCCAATCCACTCTAAACCATTTAATGAAGGAGAAAAGGATGCTATCAGGATGCTATCACTACTACACCCCAAAATGATAACAACCTTCATGCAAAAGATAAAAAGCCAAATCAGTGCTCAAAAGACACACATACCTTGTCCTGACCCCCGACATCCCAAACAGTAAAGCTAATGTTTTTGTACTCCACAGTCTCCACATTAAATCCTGATCAAACATCATCATCATCATCAGATCTAAGCCCAACAGAGAACATACGGAGGATAAAAAATAATTTCAAATCAAGGTAATTAACATCTTGTCTCCATAATAAAGTGAGACTTACCAATGGTAGGAATGGTGGTGACAATCTCACCGAGCTTGAGCTTGTAGAGAATGGTGGTCTTACCAGCAGCATCAAGACCCACCATCAGAATACGCATTTCCTTCTTAGCAAACAGTCGGCTAAACAACTTGGTGAAAGACAGCCCCATTTTCTCACGTCTGCCGATATCAAATAATCAAATCACTAAATATAAATCTCCCAGCCTAAATCAGATGCAATTCCACACCATTATCAAAAACTAGATCTCAATCAGCTTCATTTAAAACATTTCACATTTCAAAAAACAATCACAAATCAGAAACCTAATTGATAAATGAGCCATATCAACAACACATACGAAAGACAAAAAAAATCACGATGAACCTACAAGACTCAGATATTCAATTCAAAACACATTAAAACGACAGCTTAGACATGCATTTCCAACAGATCAGGTACCAAACAGGATGTGTTGCATCTAGTGATCTCCAAATCTAAGGTATCATCACATGATTCAAATCATGCAAAAACAAAAGCATAATATGAAGATCCATAAGGCAACACCACATCATAATCAAGATCAAGCCATTCCAAAACCAAATCGTGCTCTAAATCTTAGATCAGGACGTAGAATCCAACAGACAAACATTCAACAATTCGATTAAGAGAGTGATCGAACACAAGATCAGGATCTAAAGTTCGAAATTTCGGAATCGTTAAACACTTGCCTGTCAAGGAGCCGAGAGAGGAAGAGAGGGATCTACCTCAAAAGAGAGAACAAAGAGGAATTAAATTGAAGAGCAGGAGGAGGAGCTGTCTTTCAGGGAAAAATATTTTCACGTTCCAAGAGATTGATGGTGTGTATTTATAGGACGTAACGGGATCCTTTTCCTTTTTTTTCTTTTTTTAACTGTCCAATACGCCGTCAATAACTGTGACCATGTGGTTGCCTATTAATGGGTGGTTACCCTTGTTACGCCGTTTACACGACGCGGTGGCCTGCGTTAGTTGGAGATTGCACCCTGTTTGGAAATAGGAGGTGTGTTTCCCATTTCGGGATCGGGCCTTTCTGATCCCGGCACTTGGAAACTCTTTGCCTCGCGTCATTGTTATCAGGCTCTTATTTAATTCAAGATCAGTCTCCTGTCAGACTGCAGGCATGAAGAATGCGAATTTATTTTTTACTATTATCTTTTCGGCCGAATCAGTGATCAATCCGTCGATACACTTTTTTTCTTTCAAAAGTTAAAATAAAATAATAATAATAATAAGTCAACAATTTTCATATTTTTTTAAATATTATGAATGGCATTCCACGCAGCATTATTGAAATCACAAGTTAACTTGTAAATTTTATACAATTTTAAAAGTCAATAAATATATTTATGTATGAAAGAAAAACTTGAAATTTCACTAGACACGTCCTGAACCAATCAGAAATATTGTTGCAAGACCTTATATCAGGAGCGTGCTACTCCTAATCCCCTCGGCATCTCCATTTGCTTAAGAACCGGAGGATGTTTGAAAATATTACAGTGATTATTGTTTTTTGAAAGTTATTTTTTTTTTTTTGATAATATATTAAAATAATATTTTTATTTTTAAATTTTATTTTGATATAATATATCAAAACATAAAAAAAAAAAAAATAAATTTAATTTTTGCCAAACCTAACACAATGTTAAACAAAGCTTCCAAACCGTTTGGAAACGTGATACAAATCGTATTTTTAAAAAATTCAATTATTTTGCTAAAATTTAATATGTTTTGGATTATTTTAATGTGCTAAAGTCAAAAATAATTTTTAAAAAATAAAAAAAATCATTAGCATACATTTCAATACAAAAAGTTATTTGAAAATTAACCAGAACCACACTACCAAACATGGTGTTAAGAACGTGATATTGTGGTAGTTTTTCAAAATACTTTTCACTTGGAAATACATCAAAACAATCTAAAAACACCAAAAAAATATTAATTTTAAATAAAATAAAAAATAAAATTTTTAAAAAAATTAAAAAAACACGATTTGTACCACGTTTTCAAAGTATTTTTCATCTTGAAATATATCAAAATAATATATATTTTTATTTTTTAAAACTCATTTTTAATATAGTACAACAAAACATAAAAAATTAATTTTAAACAAAAAAAAAATCAAATTTTGCTTAACCCTGAAGCAATGCCAAACAGGGGCTGGATAAAAATAGCAGAAGGGAGCCAAATAATCAAATCTAAACTTGCATAGGATCACTTTAGGTTCAACAATCCAGGATTGGCGTATATAGAACGAGGCAATAATGAGCCTCTACAGATCACGCCGCTCTCTATTGGAACCATTTTTCAACTCAGGTTATCGAATCCCTAACAAAGCACATGATCCAATGACCACCTGTAGCACCATCAATGCCTAGGTAAAAGGAATAAGAACATGCTGTACAAGATGAGACAATGAGGGAAGTGTCCACCGGCGAATAAAATACAGTTCAACACTAATATCATAGCTCAGTACAAACCCCACAGCATGTACTCAACAATTTCGCATGCCAACTGTGGGGCGACCCAATCCTTCGTGTGATCACACACAACCATCTTCTTGTTATTACTTCCTTGCAACAAACGCGCGTAGACATTCCTTTTATTTCTAGTCGTTCAATCCAAGATAGACTGCTAAAAAAAGGAGGAATCAAATTTTCTAGTAAGGACTAGGACAAGGGGTGCGGAGGATGGATGCCTGACTATACTAGCTACTAAGAAAGCGTTAGATGCAAATCTTGAGATGCGCATGTTGCTTTTAAACCAGTCATGCAGAAAATGTCATGTCGGACAACCCTCCTGTCATCCTTTCAGCCTTCTCTCCACGTTCACCTGAAAATGGTGCATGGAAGGAAAGAGTGTTGTCATATATCATCATAATCGCAGAACAGGAAGGTTTGGATAATTAAGAAGATGCATGGCTTGATCCATCAGAATAGTATACACAAAAAGGCATCAGTGTTGGAAGAAAACAATGGCTTACCAGTGCGAATTCTTATTACATCTGCAACAGGTACCACTGCAAAATAACAAAACCTCGTTAGAAATGCTGATAATATATCTAAGCCATCTACTAATTCAGAGATCAAGTTACCTTTCTCTACTTTTCATAGTCATAGGTATAATTAATTTAAATTATAATGGAGAAAATCACATTCACAATCGTTTAGATTCATCCCAAGAAATGGTTAGCAAGCTTGGTTTCACATTGCAAGGTTGCATCCTGGACTTGCACATTGCAATTTCAGTTTTATTAAATTCCAAGGTGAGTGTGACTGCAAAAGAGAGATGCATATAGCGTGGCTCTATGATAGTTCACAAGGTGAGGTTTAGATGCAGCTATGAACTATGGTTTCTGACAAGAGAGCTTGCCAAAATCAACCCAAATTTATTTGATATCTATTCAATTGCTAGTGCTCCAATTAATAATTTTTACATTTTAATCCTTTACAGGGTCCATACAAGTAACTGAGTAAGAAGTCACATTGAAAGAAATGTGCATGGGACTTCAAGGGAGAAAATAAATACAAGGCACATGTTAAAACCTACCATTAGAGTCCAAACTGTTGTAGCTTGTGAAATCAAAATTACCGAGGAAAAACAAAATTGCAGCTAAGGGATTTCATGTTAACACAGCTCTAACCACATATGAAATACAGATTTACTCTGCGAGCTGTCAAGTATAATACCGTCAGAAGAAAATAACCTTTATTCATTTGTTCACACTTTCTTATTTTTCTATTTGCCTATAAACAATTGTACTTCCAATAGCTGTAGTTTTATACAGCCTACACAAGACAAGCATACTCAAAGGGTATTATAAACTGCATCGCAACCACAATGGTCTTTGACAATGTATTTCTAAGTTGTAAGAAACACACAGAATGAAGCCATGAAAGACTCCAAAGAAAAGGAGCAGTTTCCATTTATATTAGAAAATTATTATTCTCAAATACCTGACAACCATCTAAAGCTGCAATATGCTAGCAGTTAGCACACTTGCTAGAAACTTTCACTAACTAAATCTGTTCTCCATATTCCCAAGAACCATATAAATGAATGAGGCCAAGAAAAAGAGCAACAAGAAAATGCTAAAAAGAAACACAGCACAAAAACTACTAAAGCAGAGTAAAATAGAAAGCAAATCAAACCATGTTCAGATAAAATTTCAGTTCCTTCACATGTAATAATATACACCTTTAAGATAAAGTGCAATGGAAATCAAAGGATCATGGAATCTGCTATCATAAAGATTAATTTCGGAATCTTACAGAAAATCTTGCCATCTCCAATCTCTCCAGTCCATGCCTCGTCTTTTACCTTTTCTATAACAGCTTCAACCTAAAACAGCATATGGACATCTGTGAAATTCTTTAATTTACGTGCAGCAATATGAACAACAATTTTATTATAACAGAAGAACAACAATCAATTCTAAGTGCACATATCATATTTGAAATAGTACTTAGGCTAGGTATCATGAATACCTGGTCTTTGCTCACTACAATCTCCAACTTAACTTTAGCAACAAACTTGTCTTCGGAAAACTCTGAGCCTACGGTGTTAAAGCAAGAGGTATGGTTTATAAATACTTTGACTACTCTCACTCATATAGAAGAGATTAACAGACAGTACTCATCAAAAGGGCCAAAATTGGATAGAACAAGAAAACAAGGGCGAAAGGATACGAAACAGAAAGTGAGATGATTCTATAATAGGCAACTATAATCAAGTCATCTCATTATGGAACATCTAGAGGTACAAAAAGAAGAGAAACTTTCAGTGGTTAAAGAAAAAAGCTTACCACCATGCCTCTCCTTTGAACCACCTTGAGCCCCAAAGCCTCGAACATCAGAAACAGTAACACCAAGAATACCAATTTTCAGCAGAGCCTTCATTTTTCAAAAAAAAAAAAAGTAGAAATTAGAACTAACTGTAACCAACTAAATTGCCTAGCAAAGAGTTTTAAGAAGTTCAATTGTGGAGCATAACAGAAAAGGGTTGATATGACCCAAAATGCTGCAGCAATAATGAACTCAGAAATCCGTATGGTCAAATAAAACTTGAACCCTGTTTTTTGCAATTATGAGATTGTACAAAATCATCAATTCATGTAACTTAAAAGCATCTCAGTTTCTCTGCATACAAGAACGATAAAGTCCAAATTAGAAACTTTCAGTTAGTAACAAGATCCAACGAAAATTGTACAAAGTTCCAAACTTATATTTTCTTCTAATTGTGCTCTCTCAATCACCCAATTCCAAAACTGTGGTAACTAGAACTCAATACGAAAATGGTTTAATCATCCCTAGAATGACACAAGCTCTAAAAGTAGAGTGCCAAGCTTGAAATTCCTGGAATCCTTCTCTATCTAAAAAGACTAAAACAACACTCGAGTAAGATTCAAATTTATCCTGCTAATATGGTGGGTCATCATCAAATTTAGGCCTGCAGTATCCAAACAAGAACGCTAAGAGGCATGAATAACAAACAGCAATGAGCTAGCTATTCATTCGACATATTATTATGACATAACTGGATTCAATATTAGATGCATCAAGTCAAGTAAGGGCAGCGAACTTTTAGAAGTAGTGGGTGGATATCAATATGGAAATACAAGTAAACGAAGCAATGAGTAGAAATCATAGTAAAATGCATTGGGTCGGGCACGTCTAGTCTTACCGAGGAAACTTGCGAGACTCGCCAGGGCCTATTTCATTCATCCCAGATTCAACGGAATTAGAGAAACCAAAAGGAATCAATAAACAGTAATATCTTATATGCTGCCGAAGAAGAAGATTACCTCAAAATTGCTTCTATCTTGTAGAATTTGGCATCTGGAATATACTCTAAACAACCCAAACATACAACTCGTTAATGTTCATGCCATCTCTCAATTCAAAGGTGGAGAAAAAACTATATTAACGCATACCAGGAACAGAGGAGCTTTGGGCTCTAATTGTAGGAATAATGGACGCATTTCTTGAGGTGTTTAGGGTCAAGTTAAACTGAGAGAATCGAGAATTCTTCAACTTGAGAGGTTTCAAAAGGGAATCAAAAAGAGGGAGTTGTTTGTTGAGAGAAGAGTGAAATTGAAGAGAAGTGAGGGAGCCTGGTTTCACTGCTGCCGAGGTCATTGCTATTTGATTTTCGTCGAATTTTGAAGAGATGAAGCTACAAGTTAGCTACTTATGCTCTCTATTCTAGACCGGAGAACGGAGATGCTGCGACGCCAGAGCGAGCGAGCCTTGAGATTAACGCAACTTTTCTGATCGAAATGACACGAGGAAAGGACTGGGGAGGCTTTGAATTAAAATAAGAGTTGCGATGGGCCTCAGTCTTATTGGGCTCAAGGATCTTATTTCACCCGACATAGCCATAGTCCAAGGAGTCCATGAATAAATAAATAAATAAATAAAAATGAAGAAAATCACTACTGTTCATTTTTCTTTTCCTTGGTATTACGATACGAAGAATAAGTCCATTGAGATTTATAATATTTTATTATTCTTTCATTGAGTAGTTTATTTTAATTTATCTATTTAATCTACACATTTCTTATTTTATTATTTAATTATATATTTTTATTTTTTTTCTATTTTGGTGCATAATATTATTTTAATATATATAGATTATAGAGTGTTGAAAAATATTGGTGCATAGCAAAAGTTATTGGTTAGGATTTTAAAAATCATTTGTTTGATCTTTGTAGAATAGACAGTAATTAAATCAGTTTAAATGTATATTTGTTTTCAATTCAAAACGAATAAAAAAAAGATAATTCTCAAGATGGAGAACTAATTTTATTTAAAAGAAAAGAATAATCTTAAATATTTTAAAATTAACTAACTTCAATCATTTTTTATGTATAATAATGAATATTATTTAATTTTTAAATTATTCGGTAGTTATATTTACTAAAAAAACGATATAATATTTTTATTATTCTTTACGATATTTATGTTTTTTATAAAGAAAGAATTCATTTTATTTAATTTATTAAAAAAATATTTAATAACAATCTTTAATATATCATGGAAATAATTTCCCCACAATGCGTGAGCTTGCAAAGCAAAACAAACCCCAAAATATAAAACCGAATCAACATAAATTGTAAAGATGAAAATAACAAGAAATAAATTTCATAGCCAAAGCACAATGAAGAAAAAGTTTCAGGGTTCAAAAAGTAAAAAAAAATAAAATTATGATTAGTGGGGTGAGCATTCTAACGAGCCTGCATGAATAGTGATATCACAATGAATTCCCTAGCTCTTTTAGTTTTGAAATCGAACTAACATAACTTGGGGGGAAAAAAGAAGTTTAATGACTAAAATGTAAGAAATAAAAATTTTCAAAGATGAAATGGGAAAAAAACCCTATAAAATATAGATGTTTATGGATATAATTGTTATATTTTGGCTTATAATGGTACCCAACCCAACTTCTAATATTTTATAAACTATAAACCTGATCCATTTAATTTTTTTCGGGGCTCAAATGAGTTGGATATATTGGGTTAAGCTAAATGTTTTGTAGATACATTAAATATTCACAATTTGAACGTATATTATTAATTTTCATAGGTTGAGATTAATTAAAACTAAAACTTGGGCTTAATAAATTAGCTCACAACCTATTATAAGCTATAACAAATAATATCAGTTTAATAAATTTACTAAATCAATTGTCTAAAATAAAAAAAAAAGTACAAAACATATAAAAATAAATTAAGTTATGAACAATAAAAAAACTCAGTCACAACAAAACATAATATGTTCTGAACAGAAACTTAAATTGAACTATTGTAATTCCACTATTTTTACGACAACATCATCCAATGTTAGTTATTTGAAAGCAACAATAAAACACACACTAATACAACATCAATTGCAACTCATACAAGCAATCAAAAAGTTGTCATATGTATACACAATTATTTAATAATGAAAACTTAAAATATAATTGTTTAACAATTCCTTGCTATTTTAAATTATCATCAATGACACATTACTTTTTAACATTTATGGCTAAACCAGCACTCCAACAAAAAGGATAAAGATAATAAAATAGCTTTGTAAATTATAACTTAATAAGTAAATTATAACTTAATAAGTTAATCTAAATTATTTATAATATAATTAAAAGCTATATAGCCTTACAATAGTCTAACACATATATTATTCTAGTTTTTTTTTTACTTTTTAAAATCATTTATCATTAATGAAAGATCTATTGGTGCTGAAGAAGAGCGAATCTAATTTTAGCAAATAAACAAAAGCTTTAATAGTTGCTAGATTCAATAAACTTCTAAAAGGATCTAGTATATAACCTATCTTGCTAAAAGCTGATTTAGAGGCAACTGGAAACCTAGGAATAATTATGACATCTCTTATAACTATAAAGAATATTAAATATTTATAGCTATTAACTTTCCACCAAGTTAAAATATCAAATGAAGTATTATTTGTACCAATTTGCCAAGTATTTCTCTAATTCAAATCTACTCTCCTCATTATCCTCTTCCATTAAATGCTTATTGAATTGAAAGACTAATGCTTGACATGCATCTTTTTCCACCTTATTAGCATTGAAATCTTGAGAAAGATTGTTTTTAACATAACAATTCACCACATATTTAATATCTTGGCAAGAATAGTAGAAAAAAACCGTCATAAGTATATTTTTTACTTTTTCCATCAAGTCTTTAACCATGGAAACAAACTCATACACTTAACTTAACATAAAACTTCATATATTTTAATTTGTAACAAGGATATAAAATAATTGCTACAAATAAAAGAGAATTTATATCCTTAAACCTTTCTCGATATTTATCAAACTTGCATATTATATCGACTACAATTTCACCGTTGAGAAATCTCCACTTTTGAAAAACTTAGGAATATATGTTTTTATAGATACTAGTTTATGAAAGAAAGAATTGCATGTGACATGCAAATATCCTAAAAAAATTTAAAATACTTTATAGAACATTTTCAGGAACTTTATAAGGATTCTTGTATTTTGCCAATCTAAAATACTAGGAGGCCCTACATGTTTCTTCTTATCCTTTGAATCTACCTCTAAAAATAACATCAAATATCTAAGACCATCCTCCTCTAATCTATCAAACACTTTCTTCAATTTGCAATTGTATCTAACATCAAATAAGTGGAATCCTAACGAGTTAGGACATCTAAAAAAAACCTAAATTTTATTTTGAACTTTTAATTTTTCAATACGTTTCTTAAAAAGACATAAGCCTAGCAGGAGATGATCTTACAAACTTAACATCATTTTTAATTTTAATAATTGACTCATTTATCTCATTTAACTCATCACTCATAACAAGATTGATAATGTAAGCACAAAACCTAACATGGATACACTCATTATCTATATTTGTGAACTTTCAATTGTTGGTCATTCTTTTTAAAAAAGTAATGCACTCTTATAAGAACTTGCATTATCTAATGTGATTGTTAAAATTATGCCAATACCTCAATTAGTTAAATAACTGTTCAATGCTTTTTAATGGTCTTAACCTTGTGATTTGAAACTTGATAAGAGTTTAAAGTATTTTTATGCAACTTCCAATCATTATCTTCCCAATAAGCTATGACACACATCAGTAGCGGAGCCAGAGTTTTTTAAATGAGGGGGCAAATTATTAATAAATACTATATTATATAGACATGTATTAGAAATCAATTCAAAACATATATATTAATTCATATCAATTCAAAACATATATATTAATTCATATCAAGTAAAATTAATATAAAAATACTTTTAAAATGAAAAAACTTACATTATAATTGTTCTCTTCGAGTTTTTATATTTTAAAACCGCTTCATAATAGCTTCATTATCAATCTTATCGAAGATATCTTTCTCAATGTATACAACCAAACTATCATTCATCCACTTATCTCTCATCCTGTTTAGCAATCTACTCTTGACAATATGCATAGCAGAAAAAACTCTCTCCACTGTAGCTGTTGCAACTGGTAGAAGTAATGACAATTTGATAAGCATATATACTAATGGAAATATCAAATTCTTCTTTGTTTTTACCATTTTCTCTGCAAGACTAGCAATACCTTCAATACCAGAGAACTCATAATCACCACGTAGATCAATAATATACATGTCAAGTTGGTCACCAAGTACCATAAAGTCCACTATAGAGAATTCACTAGGATAAAAAAGAGCAAGGCGAACAAGCTTTTCTTTGTTGAAAGTAAAGAAAGAGTCATTTGGACTTAAACATGCCACACAAAGAAGTAACTACATACTCGTCTTGGTAAAATGATCATCCAACTCAATAAGTTGCATGTCAATGATATTGTTAAACAATTCATAACGAAAATGGTGTAAGTTTGTAATCCCTTGAGATTTTTACCTTGAACGCCCACGGAGCTTGTACTCATCATCCATGTTTAGAATATCAATATCATGTTTGATGCAAAAAGATGACACTTCTTCCAGTAAAGATTCCCAATCATTCTCTCTCATCAATTTGAATCGTTCCTTTGATGTTTTTAATAAACTCATACCATTTTCTATGTCTTGATCTTTTCTTTGTAATGCTTGTGATAACTCATTAGTAACTGCTAGTATCCTTCTCAAACAATGAAGCATGAACACAAAATTAAATGATTCCATAATACCTATTAAAATGACCGCTTCCATTCTCTGTTCTGAGTTCATTCCATCCTCCCTTATAATCTCAAGCACATCAAGAACTGATGAAAACATTGCAAGTAAATGAATAATTGTAATATAGTGGGAGCCCTAACGAGTATCACCATACCTTCTAAGAGAAGTTTCTTGATTCAAGCCTCGTCCACTAGAAATTTCTCCATTTTCAAGTCCTTCAATAATTCTAGCATATTATTTTTCTCTAATCACCTCCATCCTTTTACATGATGCTCCAACTATGTTTATAATGCTAGAAATAAAATTGAAGACATCTCCAACTTCATTATGCTTCTTTGTAACAGCTACAAGAGTCATTTGAAGTCTATGAGCAAAACAATGTACATAATATGTACTTGGATTGTTATTTAGAATAAGTGCTTTCAAGCCATTGAATTCACCTCGTATGTTACTAGTTCCATCATATCCCTGACCACGCAATCTTGATATACTTAGCCCATGTTTAGAAAACAAAGCTTCAATAGCTGTCTTGAGTGAACTAGCAATTGTATCTGACACATGTTGAATGCCAAGAAAACGTTCAATTATATGTCCATTGTTGTCTACATATCGTATAACAATTGCCATTTATTCCTTGATTGATATGTCACGTGACTCATTAATTAAAATTGAAAATAATGAGTCACCTAGATATTTGATAATCACATTTGTAATCTCCTCTGCAGCAGCTTGAGTAATGTCTTTTTGAATATCAGGAGAAGTCAATTTTTTATGTTTAAGAGCTTCACTGAAAGTAACTCTTTTAATAGCTTCATTGTTTCTGGAAAGGAAATGCAAGAGCTCTAGATAATTTCATTGGTTGCTTGAACATTCACATTCATCATGGCCATGAAATGGAAGTCTTTGGTGCAGCAAAAAACGAGCACACTCTATTGAAGCATTCAATCGAGTTCGATAATCATTTTGATTCTTTATTGTCTGCTCAGACAACAAAGTTATGATACTTTGTTTTTCATTCATCAAATTCTCATATTTTATTCGAGCTGCATTGTGATTACTATTAGACTTTCCAATATGAAGATCAAATCTTTCCCTTTTTTTCCAATTTAAAAACTCATCACCCATAAACGAATCAACACCCTCTTTTGACTGGAAGAGGTAACAATACAAGCAAAAAGCAACATCTTTGGCTATACTGTACTCTAACCATGTTAGGTATGCACCAAACCAAGCCGGATTAAAGCGTCATAGTGTTGATATATTCTCAAATTGTTTTTGAGGAAAATCATAGTATGAAGGTTGACAAGGACCTTTTTATAGATAAGCTCTTCGGATTGCATCCCTATCATTTATATGGTACTTATAAATTAGTCTTCTTAAGCCAGGGTCAGCAAGGAGATTGTCGAGGGTGATTTCAATATGAATATTTTTTTAACTTGATTGAGTTACATGACTTGAAGCTTTGATCGACTCTTCATCCTCAAGGGATTTACGCTTGAAATACTTGTCTAGTGACATGTTAATTTAATATGAACCTGCTAGATTTTTTTATCATCATTAGTGTCTACATAATAATTAACACAACTACACAATAATTCACTATTAAACAAAAGTCAATTGAGTTACACAAAAATTCTAAATCTTCTATATGAAATTAATAGCAAAATACACGTCAATTCATCAAAATCAAAACCTATTTCAATTCATATATATATGCATATAATAAGTATGTTGATTAAATTATACTTAATTATTTCTAGACATTTAATTAAGGAATAATGCCTAGTGTATGTGTAAGAGGAACAATGTTTGAAAAACATGTTGTCTACTTGATATTTTACTTACAAATAAATCATGTGAAAATATTAAATTTCAATAAACTACTCTATCAATGCAAGAGATGTCAAGAATAGTAGTTTTGCATGAATATTAATTTATTTCTTTATAATAAGAAAAGAAACACTTAATTGATTAAATTAGCAGATTTAAACATTTATTTTGAACATCTTCATAACAAAACCCATAAATTATCATAAACCCTAATATTTTTAATAACTAATTATAAAAGAATAAAACTAAAATTAGATAATAAAACAAATAGAAAAGATGAAGAAAATTTACCTAAAGTATAAAGCAAAAGACAAAAAAGCTTAATTGATGAGAAATTTGCATATAGGAGACTAGGAAAGACAGGAACGGCTACTGGAAAA
Source organism: Populus nigra (assembly GCF_951802175.1). Classification (NCBI taxonomy): domain Eukaryota; kingdom Viridiplantae; phylum Streptophyta; class Magnoliopsida; order Malpighiales; family Salicaceae; genus Populus; species Populus nigra. Next base: position 15,129,587 of record NC_084855.1, on the reverse strand, counting down.
ATACCTCTACAAGGGAAGATAAAGAAACAAAAGGGAAAAGGGGAAAAATTGAGGAGCCGTAATTATATATATAAACTTTCCTTAGTAGTTAGTTGTAGCAATAATTATTGTTAATAACAACTTTCCTTACCTGTAGGCTGTAGCAATAATTCAAACCCACTAATCTATTAATATTTTTTAAAAAAATATTAAAGGGGTAATTGCCCTCTTTTGACCCACTGTGGCTCCGCCACTGACACACATGTAATTGATATTTTGGATAGAAGTCCAAATGTCACTTATAAGACACGCATACTTGTTTTTTATGGTTTTCTTTAATCTTTTCTTCTCTTTAGCATAAAGGTTTAAACAATCCCTTTGTAATAGTGATTTGAAAGGGGATATAAAATCCATGTTACATGGCTTGAAAAAACTATTTAAATCCTAAACCTTTTTCAATCCTAAAAGGAAACTCATCATAAATAATTATCCTTAATTACAAAGTGTTTTTCTACAAGCTTTTTGACTAAAATTAATAACATGAAGAATATCCCCAGTTTCATCTTTAACCCCCTTAAAAGTTTGAGCCAATGTCTTTTGTTTTTTATCATCAAACTTAAACCTACCAAAAAACTGTTTATATAATTTATTTAACTATGTCCATAAATTACTAGTGCCAAGAGTTTTTAGGGGCATATAGATAATCTTGTTTACAATACTTATATATAACTCTCCTTAATGATGGATCAGAACCCTCTATTATATCAAAGTGATGTTAAACTTTAAATATAGTTTTAGAGGCCATATTTCTTTTCTTGTTACCTTTGTTACAATAGTATTTGCAAGAGTAGCTGAAACATGTTTGGTCTTTATTGGAGCAACAACATCATTCGCTGAAGGAAGAACAACATTATTCATTTGAGGATCATTTGATGGATCAACATTGATTTCTTGAACATAAGGTTTTGTATTCTCCATCTAAAACAAAAAAAATTAATCAATTTCAGTTTAATACTTATACAAATCCCTTTGTTCATAAGAATATAAAATAATAACAAAAAAGTCCAGCAAAGATATTAAGTACATAATATAGATACAAAGAAATTATTTATAATTACACCATTTTTAAATTGTAAAGTCTGAATTAGGGTACGAATTTTTTTATATTTTGAGGATGTTAAGGATATGGAACTAGTTAGTTCAGGATGCAACAACGAAGGTGAGACATATGAATCCTTCCACACCTTTAACTCTCGTCAAAACCCCTAGGAGTATTAAATGTCGTTGTCAACTCCTTTTGTCTCTTGCAAAAAATAAATCAAATCAAATTAAATTTTAGACTTCATAGGTAGGGTTTTGATTTTTTTTTTTGAAGATTCGATTGACAAGGGGGTATAAATGAGGTTTGTTAAAATTAAGTTGGGACTTTTGGTTATAAAGATTAAAAAGTGTTGATAATTTTAGTTTGTTAAAATGATGGCCAGAAAAGGTTGTTATTGTCAATGAGACAGGGAGATAAGAGAATGAGAGGCTAAGCGGTGAGAGAGAAAAAACTAAATAAAAAAAAATATTTATGCCAACAACTTTCTATAATATAGGGTTACATTGTTAGTAAATTGTATAAGATATATAAATTGGGTGAGGTTAACCATGTTTTAAAAATTCTAACCAGTCAATTGACTCATAATATCTATTTCTTAAGTTTTTTTAAATTATTATTATTTGTAATGTTAATATTATCTAATTTTAATAAGTTAAATCAAATTAAATAATATAAATATTACATATTTAAACTGATTTTTTAACACCCTTTATATAAAGTTGAGTGAACATGCTCGTATATGCATGAGCAGTGGCATAACAGTAACTTCCCTACCTCTTCTTAGTTTAATTTTATTATTTATTAATTTTAATTCTAGTTTTCTTCACATATTTTTTCATCCATACTTTTAATCAAGGTTGTCAATTTCGTTTCGGTAGGTGTTTCGTTTTTTCAATTGGAACGGTATGTTTCAGTTTCGGAGTGTTTCGGCGTGCCGTTTTGAAATTGTGCTGTTCATATATATATATATATATTCAACAAGCATAATTCAAATTCAAGATAAATTAATTATAAATTATGCAATACAAACACAATGCCAAATAAATATAATTTCAAAATTTAAAATATTTCTAAATAGTCAAGAATAAATAGATCTTTAACTTAAAATAATTCAACTTAAACAAAATATCAAAATATTATGAAAGTAAAATGTTTTAACACAAAGATTTTAAATATAAAGTTATGTCAATGTTATTAAGGCTAATGAAATCTAAAGCATCCCTTGTTTTGCTCAAATTCCTACAAAATATAAACATGAAAAAAACAACATGAATATAAACCATATATATTAGTGATAAATCTAATTTTAAAAAATTAATATCATTGTTAATGAAAATAGTAATAATAATTTTCAATGTTATTATTAATATCATTGTTATAGAAAATAGTAATAAAAAAGAGTTTTTTATAATTGGGTGGTTTAATTAATTAAATTGAATAAGGTTCAATTTGATTCAATGGCTTTTCAAGAGCGGAACGGAACATGTGGAATGGAACCGGAACGTTTCGGACGGAATTTAGCTGAAAAATCCAGAACGGACTGAGATTTAAAATGAAATGAAATTTATTCCGTTTTGTTCAATTTTTCAAATTAATATGGAATATTTCGACCATTCCAGACAGAACAGAACAGAAACTTGGTTTTAATATCCTCTCACTTTCCATTTCCATCGACTTATAAGCAGCTCGGCGGTGGTGATTGTTGAAAGGTAAGTTAGAAAAATGGCTGCAAAGGAGGGAATTAGGAGTGGAAGGGAAGGTGAAGAAGAAGAGCATGTGTATAGGATAAGCACAGACAAAGAGTGGGAAGAGTTGCAGAGAAATGGATCTTGTTTTGGTGGACAACTTGACAAATCTTCTGGCTTCATCCATCTCAGCAAGCTCGACCAGGTCTCCTCCACTTCCGTCCCTTCTCTCTATAGATATTGCTCTTGTGCTTCGATTACTTGTCTAAAAATAATTTTGTAACCTCTCCATATTCATATTTTCATCATAGCATTGATCTTGGCAAGAATCGGGAAACAAAAACAGAAATCAGGCTCTTAATTACTCATTTATGTGCTTTTCCAAGAACTGGTAGAGGTTATGGAAAATCTTATGATTTATTTTAATGCGGGATTAGCTGATAAAAAATACTCAGTCGATGAAATGCGATATTTGGTGGTTTTGTTAATATTCAGTATCCAAACTGCGGCTTGCTTCCCAAGACGACAATTTCTATTTTCTGATATCTATCCATTTTTTAGTGAGGGATGATTTATGGATACTCAACTATTTATGGGACGGTCTTTATATATATATATATATATATATATATATATATATATATATATATATATATATATATATATATATGCAGGTGATGTCAACATTGCAGAACTTTTTCCTGAATACTAAGGTGGATTTGTATCTGCTTCAAATCGATGCTAAAAAGGTTTGCACTTTATCATTTTATGTTTATTATGTCTTTCATTGATTCGTCAGAGGTATAATTAAGCTATTAATAGGAAGGGAAAGAGTACAAATTTTCCATGTGATGCAATGTATAGCAAACTGAATTTCATGTTAGGGGATGATGAACAATTGTGACTTGGAAGTGTAGAAGTACTTTATGAATGCTAGCATCTACGGATAAATTCTGATGAAAAGGTTATAGCTTTTCTGCCCAGTCTGCTCCATGTCTAAAACATTTAACCCATTTTGAAGTTTTTAAGTTGTACTGTACTCTATTTGGCAGTTGAACTCAATCAACAATACGGTAACTGGTTTATATTTCAATTTTGGATTTAAGTTTCCCCGTAATAAAAGTTTTAGATGAGGTTATCCCAAGTTTTTTTCTTTTTTTTTGCTGGTTATAATTGAAAAAATCAGCTGTGCAGAAAAAAAGAAATACTAATCAGATATTGGACTGCACTTTTATCATCAGAATTCATGGAATAACGCATGTTAGGTATTGCTTCCTGAGGGTTACTTCCAAACTCACCAACGAAGTCTCAGAAGGTTCAAGTTACTGAGACTTGGGTGCTAATGGAAGGACAAGCAGTCAAAACAGGAATGTGTAGAATTAGGAGTGGGGGTCTTAGAAGTTCAGACCTCAGGCCACGATTCGAAAGGAATAAGGATTGAATGGCCAGCAATACTATGTTTTCAGGTGTTTTCAGGTCCTATTATGGAGTACATGAATCAGTTGGTTATATGTATAGTTTCCTTTGGTTGAATTGATTATGAAGTCACATAGCAATAATACCGAAATTCAGATTACATAGTTGCAATGTTAATCCTTGGCAGTGCTAAAGTCTCATGATTTAAGTTCTACTCTGAAATATAGGTAATCTAATTAATGTGCATTTTTCTTGCAGCTCGGGGATGGATTGATATATGAAGTCGTGGATGGTACCAACAACTTTCCTCATTTCTATGGCCCTTCTCGGAGTTTCAGTCCCCTCCCTCTAGACGTAGTTATCAAAGCAGAGAAGCTTGTTCTAGCAGATGGCCAGTTCAGTTGTAGTTTGCTGAACTAAGCTGCTCTACTTCGAGATTTAACATTTTTCTGTGCTGAAACAAAAAAAGAAAGATACTTGTGACCTAAATGGACCTATTGAAAGAGGCTCACTATGATAATTCTTATGTTGTTTCAAGCATGGCCGTGAAAGTGAAATACTCTGTAGGCAATGAACTTTAGGTAGATATCCATGATACAACAGATATGATCTAATATAATTTCTTGTGCTGTAAGAGGAAGTTTGGAATTGTCTGCCTGACCACATTCACCTTGGAAAGCCCTTATGGTTGTTGAATGGGATGGACGACGCAGTTCCATAATACTCCCAAGAACAAAGGGAGGAGGATTGGAGAGTTCCAAGTCCACCTCTTTACACCCACAAAAGCTGGGCGTATAATCTGGAGTTAGAACACGGTAGTTCAATGTCCATAACTCCTTTCATGCTAGGAAAAATGCCTACCAATTCTTGAGTGCATATGAGCTGAAGATATCTGTCATGTATATGCAGCAACCTAATAGTATTTTCCCTTGTAAAGTCGGCTGTATTATCGGGTGTGTGAAAGAAACAAGACAGCAGCACATACATAAAATATATATAAAAGGTAAGCAAGGCATACAAGTAGCGGGGATAGCTCAGTTGGGAGAGCGTCAGACTGAAGATCTGAAGGTCGCGTGTTCGATCCACGCTCACCGCATTTTACTTTTTTCCGTCTTGGGAATTACTGTTTGTCCAGAAGATGAGGGAAGTTCACGCTTCTTCTCGCTCTCCTTTATCAAAAGATTTTCGGGAAGTTTTTTTGTGGTGGTTATTTAATGTATTTTTTGTTTAAAAATATATTAAAATAAAATTATTTTTAATATAACTTGAAAATATATATTAAAACATTATCATTGATGGTTCAATCATATGATCTCAATGAGTGTGATTTCTTTGCCATTAACTTTCTTTTGCTGGTGTTCAGTACAGGGAAAATAGATCATCTGCCCACATTTTAGTTCTCTTGTGGGCCTGTGGCCGAGGTTGTTCTCCGGCGAGGTTTTTGGAAAATTGGGTTCACGTGGATATATACAGTACTGCCATCTGTTACCATTTCTATTTTTGTAATAATTGGGGTTTCCAATGCCTTGGCCAGAAACCGTGGACAGTAAGCACACATGTGAAGGGAAGAGGGGAAAAGGCATCCTTTCCGGACTCGGCTTGATTCAACATTTGAGTTTTAACCGGATTAATTTTTTTAAATTAAAATAATATTATTTTAATAAAAAATATAAAAGTTAATAAATTATAACCGAGTTTTTAATCGGGTTAATAGATCAGTCGGGTCATGTCAAATTTTTTTTTCTTATTTTTTCTTCAATCCAGCCCGGTTTCAACCTCGGGTTAGCCGAGTTTCAGGCTGGGTTTCAAAACTATAGAAAAGTAACTATACTTGTTTTCTATATTTTGGTAAGAAAAATCACTATTTTCCATGCCTGTCTTGGTATTTTTAATAATTATTGGAATATATTTTTTTATCCTTATTTTTATTTCAATGCCAATCTTCTAATCATTCATGAGCTAGTCAGTTATCGTTCTTTTCTGTGGTTATGATAAATTTAGTTTTGAGATTAAGAAAAATCTAAATAACACATAACAAGAAAAACAACAAGCATAAAAATACAAGATTTTCAAAAAATAAAAAAGATTACATGAAAACTCCAATTCATAATTTTATTAAAAAATATTTCTTTTCAAGTAATTTAATTTTTCTAAGAGGTTTATAACTTCTTAAATAAACCCAAAAAACTAAACTAAAGAAATTAGAAAACTTGAAAATAAAGGAAAAAGTAATGAATATCCTACACAAACTAGAAAAAAAAATATTACTAAGCATATTATTTAATTTTAATTTTGTAAACTAAATAGAAAAAATAAAAATATATTTTTTTAAAAACCCTTTTGTATTAGTCTCCCCTTGTTAAAAAAACTCGTCATCATATTTAAATTACTCTTGACTCTATCATGTGGGTGTTCAATCAAAACTCTCCAACTTTTTATTTTCAATCACTTTGAATGTACAACAATTTTAGACATTAACTTTACTCTCATCTTAAAATTTGTATAAGAAACAACAATTAACAAATTATTTCGTTTCCATTTGTTTCTATAGTAATATATTACAAACCTCAAACTTGCTTCATCAATATATGTTGTATCTACATAGCCTTTGAAAAGATCTACCTATGTGATATCAATAAACTTGTAATAAAAAATATTAACATAATTTAAATCAATAATTTTTTTTTGTTGAGTACGTTCAATATTTTCTTTGCACTAAATCTTTAGCGAGGCGACCATTAAAGATATCATCACTACCGTTATATTATTGTATATGAAATCATTATCAACATAATTATTATCAAAATAAATATTATAAATTGATGAAAAATATTAATTCACACCTATCTCATCATAAACAGGATCAAGATCTTCATGATACTCATCCCGAACAAGAAGCTATAATAAGAACCAACAAACACCATGAAAAGATCTATTAGAGGTGTCAATTGAGTTAATTACAATGTCAAAAGACAAGAAGATTAAATAGAGGGTTTTGGGCTTAATTTTTTTTTCTAATAGATAGTTTTGATTAACATGTATAACTTTTAATCTAATTGATAGATCATGTCAAAATTTTATAAGAAGATTTTAAAGGTGTTTTTTTTTTTTGCTATAACGTTAAAATTTAGTAGCAATTAGAGTTCAAAAAAGCCTTATAATAAAGTTTAAAAGTTATTGTGCGAGAATTATATTAATTTTCTAGTTAGTTCTAGTTTGTGTAGGATTATCTTTTTTTTTTTTTAATTTATGGATTTATGAAAAAACAAGAATTTCCATTTTATAGGTGGTAGTTTTTCCATATTAAATAAGGACAAATTGGCAGCAAATTGAGAAATTAATTGTCAAAGTTTCCATGTTGATCAAGGATTCAAAGTCAGCAACTTTTCCATGTTTTTCAAGGACATCAAAAGTTGGCATCATGAGCATTATTTGCATGGATTCCTAATCCTACAAGGTTGCCATGTCGGCAGCCCTTTATTACACGTAAGTCAGCAAAACACACATACGCAAGGGTGGAAGTTTTTGACGTTCTTTTTGGGAGTTCGACAACTTATTAGTTTATTTGGACTTGAATTATTTATTTTACAAACTTAGGATCTTAATCTTAATTAGGTTTTATGTTTAGCTCATTAGTCCATTAAGGTTTATTTGTTTTGTGTGCATAAAGTTGTTCATGCTTTAGATTTTACGTTATCTTTTCTTGTAATTATAAAAAATTCACTGTTTTCATGCCATTCTTTCCATGGGCGAGCGGAGCTAGGTGTATTTTACGGGAGAGGTCAAAATTAATATAATAATATATATTATTAAAAAGTTTATTTATTTAAATTAAAAATATTAAATAATAAAAAATTTTAAAATGAATTGAGGAATAATTTTTTTTAATTCATATTAGATGGTGGTTTTGATATTGATTTCAGGTTATTTGAGAAAATTATAATTCAATGTTTATTGAAATTAGTTTGCATTGTCGATTAATTTTGTTTATTTGTTATTATTATTTCAGGTTAGTAAAATCTATTATGGTTTCAGGTTATTGGAGTCTTTCCTGCATCCATTTTTGCTTTCATATTTGTTTTTGTATTTATTGATATATTCATTGCTATTCGCTATTGTTTTTCTTATTGTAAATTCACATCATTTTCTTTATCATATTTATTGATTGTTTTGATTCTCAAAAGCTATGGTTAATCATTATGAGGTTGTGATCTTTTTAATGTCTGCAATTAGTTCCTTAAAAAACTGAAAAAAAGAGAGCATGAGAGCTAAGATGAGAAAAAATGAGCATATTATCGTGATAAGCTATAATTAAGTGAAAGACGAGTGGAGTGACATCTTATTAAGTGTAAACATATGAGAAAGTATGTAATGATATATTTTGTTACTACAAAATAAAATTTTAGATTTCAATGATGTCTTTCAAAGACAAATCATCACCTATAAAGGGAGAGGAAAAACTTATTCTTTATGTTATAGGCCATGCAACAACAACTTGAGAGGATTGATATGAAGTTTGGTGAGGTTTTTTATAGAATAGACAAACAAGTGATCGCAATTATTAGTCTATGAGAGAGGTCAGTCTGAAATGATCTTATGATCAGAAGGTTATAAAGACATGTTACCCCACCTTAAAATGAATTTATTAATGAGAACAAAGATGATGAAGCTGAAGATCTTGACTATACATCAATCAACCAAGGTAATAGATCTCAGTAGCCTAGAAACCAAAGTGACAAGGGATTCAACAATATAAGAATTTCAGCCATAGAGGTGTAGGAAAAGATTTTGGGTATCATGATGACTTTGATAAAAAATTAAGGAGTATTAAGATAAAAGTTTCAGTGTTTTAAGGGAGGAATGATCCCGAAATATATTTAGAATATGAGAAAAAGGTTTAGTTGATTTTCTATTGTCACCACTATTTAAAGAAGAAAAAGGTAAAACTTGTTATGATTAAATTGATTGATTATATTGTAACTTGATGGAATCAACTTGAATTTTTGTTCTATACCTTCTAGCTATATATTCCAGTCTAATTCTGGTCATTAAATAAACGAAACTTTAATAAATAACTAATGAATTTTTAAAAGAATAGATCATACAAAATTCATAATTTATAATTTTATTGTTGAATATTCTTTTCAAATTGTTTGTCTTTATAAAAGATTTACAACTCATTAAATAAATAAATAAAAACTAACCTAAACAAACTCGAAAACAAAGAAAATATAATAACGTAACTAAACAAAGAAAAAATAAAATTGTTAATCTTATTATTTTAAAAAATTCATTGAAAACCCCCTCCATCACCTACAAATTGACTAGAGGACAAAAAGGTACAAACCAAAAACACTGATAATCAGGTCACCCCCCTCCCTCAACTTGTTAGAGGTCGGTTATCACGGGTTTTCATCACGGGTCTGATGTCAAGTAATGAGAATCACTCATCAAGTAAACCAAAAATATGAATCATGTCCTTGTAATACTTTACTATTAGAGTCTTTGTTTTGACATGCCCTGCTTCTGTTTCTGTGCAGGATTTAGAAACTGCGTCCAAATTCTCACCCCAGGCGTAGTTTTCAATGCCTAAATCAGCTTCACTTCAGAAAACACATAAATACGGAGAATTTTTTTTTGGCCATTCTAAGCAAAACAGATCAAAATGAGTGCACGTCTGATAAAAATCCCACATCTTTTTTCCTTCACACCCACTATGATTCTGTATTTCTTCTTCCCCCTTCTGATTAATTGCCAGTGCAGCAGAAATCCAGTAATATTCATCTTTGGCGACTCCAATTCGGATACTGGTGCTTATTATTCTGGTCTTGGATTGATGTTTGGAGTTCCCAATGGACGCTCATACTTTAATCAGCCATCAGGTCGATTATGCGATGGACGATTGGTCATTGATCTCTTATGTAAGTCCAACAGAATCCTTTGCATTTGTCAACCATCTTTCCTTGTTATTGACAAGTTTCTGCTTCTTTCAGAATGTTACGTAGAATAATGCTAGCATGCCGCTTCAAAATTGCCATCCAATGCACGGATTACGGACATTTAGTACTCCAAACATTTTATAATCAGGACCAAGTTCATAAAGACCATGGATTTTGTGCATTCTGAACTTGCCTCCACAACCTCTAAACAGTACTAATCAGAGAACTATCATCTTCTTGACACCCGACACAAAATTTCTTTTGTTCTTCATTTTGTGGCTACTGTGGGTCTGTTTAGTAGCGTGCTGAAATATGGTTGAAATTGTCTTTTGCTTTGATAGCATTTGATTAATTAATATAAATTATCATTTTGTATAGCCATGAAAACTCTTTCTTGAAATCTTAATACCAAAAAAACTATAATTTACATTTTTTTAAAACTGTAGTCATAAAAGCTAGCACAATGTCGAACACACACAGCCACACAGCTTCTTGAACCTTTTTTTTCTTTTTGTAATCTGCAGAGGCTAGAAACTAGGCTTGCCCCATGTTTTTGGAGAACAACTGACAAACAAGCTCCTCTCTCGCAATTGTATTCTGTGTATACTGCAGGCGAAAGTTTGAATACAAGTTACTTGACCCCTTATCTAGAACCATTGGGTCCAGATTTCAGAAATGGAGTTAATTTTGCTTTTAGTGGTGCTGCCACTCAACCTAGATATAAACCTTTCAGTTTAGACGTTCAAATTCTTCAGTTTCTTCGATTTCGAGCTCGCTCCCCTGAGCTATTTTCAAAAGGTACATTGTTAAAGATTAATAAACTACAGTTATAAGCTCCTTCCAAGAAGAATTTAAATGCCAAATAGAGTTCTTTTGCTTCTCTTCCTTTCATTTCAGGCTACAAAGATTTTGTCGATGAAGATGCCTTCAAGGACGCAATTCATATAATTGACATTGGACAGAACGATCTTGCTGGTTCATTCGAATACCTTTCATACGAACAAGTCATAAAAAACATATCATCTTACATAAAAGAAATCAGCTATGCAATGCAGGTGATTCTTAACTTTTCACTAGCAGTACAAAATTTGATATTTTTAGCCCTTTGAAGTGTTTTTCATGGAGAAATTGATTTCGAATGTAGAATATATATCAACATGGTGGAAGGAACTTCTGGATACACAATACGGGACCTCTGGGTTGCCTGCCACAAAAACTTGCTACCTTCGACAAAAAGAGCAGTGATTTTGATCAGTATGGATGCCTTAAGGTTCTTAATGATGCAGCAAAGCAGTTTAATGACCAGTTGCGCGTCCTATGTGAAGAGCTTAGATCTGAGTTGAAGAATAGCACCATCGTGTACGTTGATATGTATTCCATCAAGTATGACCTCATTGCGAATGCTACTACATATGGTATGGTCTCGTTCCCAAATTGTATGAAGTTCATCAAGCAAATTTAGGATCTTTGTGTTAGTTTCATTGTTGAAGAAAACACATACTTAGCTGTGTGTGGATCGCGCATGTGTTTGTCACCTCGAGCTGACAAACGTTCAAAATCAACAGGTTTTGAGAATTCATTGATGGCATGCTGCGGTTATGGCGGTCCACCATACAACTATAATCCTATTATTACCTGCAGCCGAGCTGGTTACAGTGTGTGCGAGAGAGGATCAAAGTTCATAAGTTGGGATGGAGTTCACTACACAGAAGCTGCCAACGCAGTCGTTGCCTCCAAAATTCTATCTACTAATTACTCTACTCCTCAGATTAAGTTTAGTTATTTCTGCAGTAACTAGCTAGTTTGCAGCTTGATTGGAATTTGCTGATTTTAAATATCCTTGGAAATTTAATACTTGCAGGAACTTTGCAAGCAAACCAAGATGAAATTTTCACTACTATTTATTGCTAATTGACATGTGATTCGGCGAACTTGATCTACACTTTTCACATTCCTGCGGCATGACATGGTTAGTAGCATTTAGAAGAAAATCCCTTTAGTCATCTTGCAGAGAATGTGGTTTACGTAAATGGACAAAAAAATAGTGGTTTTGACTGAAAATCAACGCCAGCAAATTAATTCCATTGAACATCTGGAACAAGTCTTTCCATTCTACATTATGAATTAATTATTTCCTAAAATATTATTACTATGAACGAATTCCCTGCCTTCTTAAAACCCGAAGCTTGTATGACTCATTACAAGAAAAGAGTGCTGAATATGAAAATTTGAATTCTAGTATAATTGCATTTATTATCTAGTTATATACTATTAAATATAATTCTCAATTTAATTATTAGATTGAACTAAAAATTTAACAAGTATATTTTTCTACATTGAGTTAAATTTTCAGGTCAATTCAAAAATATCTTGTAATATAAGTTAATAGATGCAATACAGATTTTATTATTTATTATCTTTTAATATTGGGGTTTTTTATTTGAAAAATATTATTTTTATAAAAATACAAGGAAATTTAGCATCATATTAATAGAGTGAGGGTTCATTTCATAGATAATTTTTATGTAATATTTTTTTTTAGCTTTTTAAGATTTATATTTTTTGAATGTAAATAAATAATTAGATGATCACGAATTCACATCATTCTACCGAGCGTAGAAATTGCTGCGCTATAGGAAATGGGCCCCGCGGGATTTTCTATTTAATCCGTATTGGCTGGAGGTACTGGCCTTCCCCATGGCATTACTTTTTCCACGGAGGCATTGGACAGCTAGGTATCGGCCGGCTTCTGATTTTCCTACTCCTGTTTGTTTTTATATTTAAAAAAATTTAAATTTTTTTTATTTTAAATTAATATTTTTTTAATAATATTTTTTATGTCTTTTTTAAAATAGTTTTAAAATTTATGTTTTAATTAATACTTATTATTTGTGATCTTTTTGGTTTATTTAATATTTTTTAAATATCAATTATTTTTTTATTATATCGGGAGTGTTTAATGTTTTAAGAGATTAATATGATTCATTTGTAATTTTTTATGTAGATTAAATATTTATTTTTTATAATATTTTTAACATGTTCAACCTTGCATAATATTCTTTTCCTTTCATTTTATGTGTGTGTCAATTTCTATTAAAAATTAATTTTAATAAACAAATTCATTAAACACAACAAGATAAATGACTTATGTTGCGATTTAAATATCTTGGTCTGCATTTGTCTCTTAATTTTTCAATTATATTTTTATTCATCGTTAATGACTTTTATTTTTCATTTATTAACACAATGGTTCCTGATTTATTTGATTTAATATGTGTATAAATTTTTTAATTTATATTTATGATTTTTGATGTAAAAAAACACGTTAAAAAATTTTGCTTACTCAATTTTTTGATCATGTATTGATGTTTTCAATTTGATCATTATTCTTATGATTTCTTAATATTTCCCTTAATCCTTTTATAAAAATTTTATTATTTTTAATTTCATTCTTCAATCCAAGTTGACTTATTTATCTTGTTTTCTTTTCTAATATCGTTGTTCGACATTGTTTTTATTTTAAATGCTTTTGTGGTTTTCTTCAATTTCCTTTTCTATCTTATTATTCTGATCTCATGATTTATGACACGAGTTTGTCAAGTTAATCCAAATTAACTTTCTCATTAATATCCAGATTACTTATCTACCATGCTAGCTCGAATTGATTCACTCCAATTTTTTTTATCTTTTTTTTTACCATATTTCATTCTTTCATGTTTAATTGACTAAAAAATAAATAATATTATCTTTTGCTCTTATATAAAGGTTTTTTATCGTGATCAAATTCAAATAAAATATCTTCTTTAGTTGGTTGGGATTATAATACCAGTTATTAGATTTTTGTTTCAAAATACACTTTCAACTTTTAAATATTTTACTTAAAAAATAATAAAGACTCACAGCACAGCTGAGTGCGGGCAAGTGAACAGAGTAGGTGAACGATGAGACACCATTCTAATTTAGTTTAGTTTATATATTCGTTTATTAAATGGTGTGCAATGCAAACTCACTCCCAAGTAATAAAGCCCATTATGCTCTCTGCCCAGCCCAACCTGCCTCCTCGTCTGCAGGTCCTGAAAATAAAACATCCAGGAAAGAAAGAAACGGAACCAGTGAGGGTTTTTGTGATTTCACTGCTTGAAAGGAAATTAAACTGAAAAGAAGGAGCTTAGAGAGAGATTGGGTGTTAATTGGATAGACCTTGAGCATGATTTGATATCTTGCAAAATATAATTCTGTGTGGTGAGTGACTGAGAAAAAAAGACTAAAGCAATTACCTGCGAAGCTAGCAAGAGGATTTGTGTTGCTGGGAGGGATTAATGCAATTACCTGTGTGGTTTTCTTTTTTCTAATTTGGGCTCTAAACCGCTGCTTACTTCAAAACACTATGCGAGCAGAAGAAGCTCCACGCCTCCATGTTAGTGGAGGCTAGGCAGAGGGAGCACATTTTAAACTCCAGCAAATTTCAAGTACAGAACAGGGTCTCTTAATTACTAGCTGGGCTCCAAGAGAACAGGCACTCTAGAGTCTAGGCATTTTGCTGTGTTACAAGTCAACTTTGAACACCCCACCAATGGAGCTCTCTCGCAGTGCTATATCAGAAGCAGAAGAAGCATAATTTTGCTTTGCAAGGACCCTCTCCTGCCATGTTACTTCATCACGGGCTAGAAATTATGCAGATAAAGCATGTTCCTTTAATTCCAACAACCTAATGAGAATTGCCTAGTTCTTTTCCCTGCTAGAGTTCTGTCTTCTACATTATTGATCCGAAGAGAAATAAGATATGCTAGTGCATGCATCAAATAATTGCACCTCAAATGGGGCATCCCAGAACAAAATTGCCGTTCAAATTGCTGGAGTGGATTCTGTGGAAGTGACCTTTGAAAAGCTATATGCATCATGTCAATGGGCCTACCACTTAGTCAATGGCTGAGATTGAAAATGATATACATATGCCTTTATGGACAAATGGTTTTGTCTTTGCCTCACAATTTTCAATTATGAGCAAGAATAAAGCTCCTCTGCTAGACAAAATCATTTGAATGCAACTCCAGTCTATTTATTTTATGCCCAAAAGAAAAAAAATGTATGGAAACTTGCTTTCGAGTAATTGTGGACCTGGATTCTTATTTCTTTATTTTCTGGCGAGACATGGGAAGTAGGGAACCAGCAAAATGTTTTCAATGTCACTACTATTGTCCCTCATTCACAATATATATTTTTTTAAGATGTAAAAAAAAAAATTAAAAATATTTAGTAGCCATACCAAACTCAAACAATTTAGATTTGATAGTCATTTCAAACAAAAATAAATTGGGATTAGCAGCGTATGACATAGCTGCCAGACCCCCAACGCTTGGGTCTGGCATGACTCCCAAGCCTAAGTCGTTACTTGGGTTTAAGACCCAAGTAATTTGGGTCTTGCTTGTTTGTCAGACTAGACCTAAGCAAACATGAGTTCAACATAATTTTTTAAATTTAAAAATAATAAAACAATATCATAATATCCTCCGTGATTATAGAAAATTACACAAAAAACAGTGTGAAAGAACAAAAATGGATTTGCAAATCTTATTTTTTGCCTTTTCCAAGACTAAAGATGTATTTTAACTATTTAAAAGTTTGTGAAAGGTAAAAAAACCCATGAGTAACAAGTTTTAATTTTGTTAACCTTAGGGGATAGAATAATATTTTTACTATGCAAATAATCATGAAAAAACTACCATACACCCGTTGAAACGTTTAATGACTAACGAGCCTATGAAAAATACTGAAATACCCCCACAACCAGGGTTTTAATTTTTTCAACCAAAGTGCAATATGATAATTTAACTTTATGTGAAAAGACAACATTAGCCCCATCCTAAGCCTTTAGAACTGGAAAATTCGCTATACAAGTCTACAATGAACTGTGTCTTGGTCCACAATATACTTGTATAGAGTTGCTAGACCCAAGTCGTTTGGTTCAACTCGAGAAAATTAAAAAAACATATTTGAGGTTTTAATATTTTATATGAAAAAATTAAGAAACAATCCATATGGATATAAGCTAAAAGATTATTTCAAAAGTTTTTTTTTATCTCACATTAAAAATATATTATTTTATCCTATTAAGTTGAAGTATTTAAACAAAAAAAAAGTTTTTTCATCCCATATTGAAAGAACACAACTTTTTTCTTGTGAATATATATATATATATATATATATATATATATATATATATATATATATATATATATATATATATATATATATATATATTAATGGGCCTCACATTAAAAAATAAAACATTCTTTTAGTATTTATATAGTGAACTTTGATATGGGTTAGTAACCAACTGAAAAAGATGAAAAAAAATGGGTCTTTGGACAGGGAAAAAAGCAGGTCTCTATCAGGTTTTGCTGGGTCACCCGAGTCCCGGGTTGAACAAATGAGTTGGGTCGGGTCTGATAATTATGCTCAAACAACAAAACGTGAGCTTGGGAGTCTCTTAATCTACAATGATTTTCCCACACCATGTCAGACCCAAGTGCCTTGGGTCTAGTAGCCATGCTAGACTTGCGCTTCGTTCTGGCATGACCTAAGCACTTGGGCTTGGCAACCATGCCAGATCCATGCATCTTTTTTAAACAATATAGAAATTCACTTATAGTTGTTCTAAAAACATATTTATTTTTATCTTTGTATTTTTAATCAAATATATTTTTATCTTTGTCTTTTTAACCAAATATATTTTTATCTTTTCTATATTTCTTTCTTCTATTTTTGGACATTAACCACACACATTCCTAAAATTCACTCATTTTTTTTATATTAATCTCTAATTTTAGTGAAGAAATCATCTACAAAATTGCATAAATTAAGATAGTGAAAAGATCAATAAGTCTTTTACATATATAATATTTTCTTTTCCTACAACATAATATATCAATTCAAAAGTTTAAAGGTTTTCTCTTATGATCATATATTTCAAATTTTTGTATATGCTAATAGTTATAATGTAGAATAAACTCTTATTGTAACAAACTTTGACAATTAGATTATCCAACAACATCTCAAATTTAAAAAGTAAGAACCCTTTAAAAAATTGTCCAACACTTGGATGGAAATATAAAATTAATATTTTCATCCACAATGCATATAAAAAGAAAAAGTTTATTTTTGAAGACTTGAAATAAATAACTTAGAACTCAATATTTTTTTCCTTTCTTTCTTCTTCGAATATAACAAATTTATAAAATAAGCTACACAAACAAAAAAGAGTTTGCAGTTAAGTTTTATAGCATATGAATGAAAAATCTTACTTGAATGAGGCAGTGTTTGTTTTTGCAGTCCAATCGTGCTTTTGAAATGTTTTAAATTTTTTGACCTAGGCGCTTGGGTCCAGCATGGTTGCCAGACCCAGGCACGAGTCTGACATACTTAAGCGAGCGGGTCTGGTATGGTTGTTAAGCCCAGGCGCAAGTCTGGCATACCTAGACGAGCATGTTTGACATAGTTGCCAAATCCAGGTGCTTGGGTCTAGACCCAATTGACTTAGGTCCAGCAACCATACCAAACCTAAGCGCCATGAGTTTAACAACCATGCCATACCCAAGATATGTGGGTCTGCAATTCAGTCCAGATCCAAGGTGTGTGGGTATGGCAAACATGCCTGATTTGACAAACAACAAACAAAGAGAACGATTATGCACTTTAGTTGTCAAGAGAGAGAAAAGAAAGAAAAAATACAAATAATCGATTATTGATAGCAATTCAACCATTATCTGTCTACACGTGCTATACCATGTAAAAGAGGACATGACTGTACATCTAGTGAGACGGTAGATGACCAGATTTGGCCACCGGAAAGTGTCACATACACCTTCTTAATGGCACGAGCGCCACCTATTTACTAGAAACAAAAAAAAAAGAGAAATTAAAAGTGAAACTACCATTATAATATATAATGAAAGATGTTTTAATTTACAATGATTTCTCCATACTATTTAGCCTTTTGTTATAATATACAAGACATGGATCAACCTTCCATGCTTCGTTAAGATGGCTTGAAAGTGTTGAATTTACCCATATTAAGAACGGGGGGGAGAGAGAAAGAGAGAACCATACGAAAAGAATTGAAATAAAGTGTAAATAGAGTATCGAGGAACTAGAACTCGAAAAGGGTCCACAAGAGAATATAGCTAACTTAAAAAAGAAGGAAAGAGAGAACATAAGACGCCAAGAGCACGCACTAAGTAAGTTTCTTCCCGACACTAATAATGTCATTGACCATTAATGATAATAGTTTAATTTCATGCGATACTCATTTCTCTAGTAATTCTTATTTCTCACGCTATAGTTGAGGTTGGATAAAACAAGAATTTCTTTTTAAAATAAATAAATAATATCTATACCATATAATTTATTTTAGGTATGGTTACAAGACTCATTGTAATGGGTTAAATTTGAAGTTTCAAATATTATTAAAAATATTTTAATGAAAAAAAGAATATAATAAAAATAAAAATAAATAGAATTTAATAACAAAATAAAGAAGAAAAAATAACAAATCTAACAAACCCATAATTATTAAAAACAAAACTCATATTTATTCTTGTTTTCTAGTAAAATATAATTATTTTGAATATAAATTAACCATAAAATAATGAATTTCTCGTTCATAATTTTTATTATAATAAATGTTTCATTGGATGCTAATATTTTTATAGTGATATTTTTTAAAATTAATATGAAATATTTGTTAAAGGAGAATATTTATAAAGAAAAAAAGTAATACTTTATCCTATGTATTTAACTTCGTTTCTTTAATTTTTATAATTTCTAATTTTGAAAGAACCCATGTTTTTTTTTCCTATAATTGTGATTATTTCTTTAATATTCAAATTTGTTTTTCTATTTTGTTATTGCTTTGGTTATTTCTCAAATTTTCGTATGCAATTTTCTGATGTCCAATACACAAATATTTGACACGTGGAACCTAAGCTAATGAAATTTGTTGGAAGAGCATAAACCATACCAGAACCTATAGTAAAAGGGTAAAATCCATAAAAATTATCCAGAGGCAAAATCCTTAGAAAATCAAAATTACAGATACAAAACATGCCATTAACCTGCTTATGGAATGCATTTTTTTTTCTCAACATTTTCTTTCAATTTCTTAGTTATCTTATCTTTTCATCCTAAAGCTTCGTCTACTTTGTATGAAAATAAAAATTTTATTGATAACTATATAGTTACCCTATAACTCAAGGTTGTTAAAATCGTAATTTGACTTATAACATCATACGATTTTATAAGTTGATATAGGCTTAACGTGCGAAATCGTTCATAAAACTCAGAAATGGATGAAATTGGGTAAAATCATTAAAATCAGGTGAAATAGTGTAAAATCGTAATTTCACCACCAATTTAATGATTGCATCATAAAAGATAAAATTGCCATTATTATTTCCTTACCTCCAGGTTTCCAGCGATTATTGGCCTATTGTATAACCCTTTACATATTTATATAAAGAATACAATTATGAAATATGAAAATAACTCGAAACATATTAGAAACATATTACAATCAAGTATTCAATTTTCTTGATCTCCTCTGGTGAGGATCTTTGACCATTCTCATTTAATTTCATTTTCTACATAATTAAGAAGAAAATTAAATGGTGTGGAAAAACACTATAGAATCAAAGATAAAATACTATGGATTTGCATAGTGCTATCATTCTTTTGTCCTTAAAGCATTTTCTATTCCATCATCGATTTTTTTTTTAATTTTATTTTTTTACATTGCATTGACATGGGTTTAAGCCTAATAATTTGTTTTGATTAGCTAACTATGAAATTCTTATACTATCAAATAAACATCTTAATATGAAGTTAATTTTCTATTTAGAAAAATAAAAATCTATTTTATTGCTTAAAACAAATTGAAACTACAAGATCAAATTTGACACAAAAAATAACAGTGTTTTACCCTTTTTTATTGTTTATGAGGCATTTAATTTGAGATTCTAGCCCTTAAATTTTTTTTTAATTTCTTATCCTTGTTTAGTGAGGTTTTGATGTTTCAGCCCAACAAGTTATTTGTTTTGAGCTTAAATTCCTAAATTTTGTAAGGAGAGAGAGTCGTTGGAAATGATAGAGTAGATAAAAAGTGGTTAGTTGACTAAATTTTAAGAACAAAAAAGCCAAATTTTCTATCATTATGTTAATCCTGACGAGAGGAGTGTCATCGAAGTGTTTTTGAGCTTTTATATCACTAAAAAAAGATAGATCGAGGTAGAGAAATAATTTTTTATATTTAATTTTTTGTTTTTTTGATCGATTTATTGGTGTTTTAAGATGAGAAATTGGTTATTGAGTTTCTTAGGGTATTTATTAGGTGTTTTTGATGAAAATTATTAAAATAAGTTTTTAGATCAAACAAACATGTGAACCAATTTTCTACCTACCTCTATGGGGTAAAATTTAAACTAGTATATGACACATCGTTCGTCAAAG
The DNA here is from genome assembly GCF_951802175.1 of Populus nigra. Taxonomy (NCBI): domain Eukaryota; kingdom Viridiplantae; phylum Streptophyta; class Magnoliopsida; order Malpighiales; family Salicaceae; genus Populus; species Populus nigra. The sequence continues at coordinate 15,108,963 of NC_084855.1, read as the reverse complement.
TAAACCATGACTTCTGTCTCGTATGTTTTTTTTTAAAAGGCGGCGTTCATTTTTTTAAAACTAAAAAACTTTAGGTTGTGTGACACATGGACCTGGTCTTGCAAGCCCCCTCACATGTGCTCTCATTTGTTATAGGCTAGACATGTTGACCTAGGCACAAATATTTAACCTCTTTTTGTTAAGTTCTTTATAACCTTTTCCCTTTTTCCTTAATTAGAATTAATTAATTAAAAAAATAAATAATTTTTTTATTGTATATTGTTCAATCAAATACCATTCAATTTTTACTTATTTTTTCAAATAAGATTATAGTGTTTTTTTTTTTAATTTAACAAGAGCTCTTTTTGTGCAACTCTGATTTTTTTTCCTTAAATTCTATTCATTTTGTTTCCCACATACATATATTTTTATTATCATGTAATTAGATGACAAAATAAACTCCAAAAAGTTCCTAGCTCAACGCTCGAGTAGGCTATTATTCTTATATTTTTTTAATGTATTTGTATCTACATTATCAAGACATTGTTTTGTTCATGAGACCCTTTTTGTCTTCTTTTTTTATGATTCTTATAAGTTTTTGTTTGAGAAAAATATATATTAGGTAAAAAAAAATCTAGAAAAAAGAAGTGCATTAATAAGATAAACGGGTTTTTATTTAAGATACATTTTTTTATCCTTATTTCAAATTATCCAAAATTTTTATATTTATTCTAATTACTTTTGGTTTTTATAAAATAAAGCATATATAATAGAAAAGCTTATTTTTTTTTCTTGAGGAAAATAGATTGATAAAGGAAGAAGGAATTACACCAACATATTATTTTGTTTCAATGGAATTTAAATTCAGATTTTTCTTACAAAACAAATTATTAATATATTATTAAATAAAAAAAATTGAATAGCTCTTCGTGGAAGATGATTAGATATCTTAATATGACTCTATCTCTTAATTTCATAATTTAGTATTTAGTTAGCACTAATAGCTATTTTTAATATATATTTTTTTATATATAATTCTTAATTTATTTAATAAAAATCATGCATCAACTTTTTAATTAAGAACTTCAATTTTTATTTAAGCTAAAAAAATATTAAAAATATTTATATATTCTTTTTTGTGTTTAAAATTAACTTTCTATTCGTAGAACATGAGTCAACTAACTATTATTTTCTATTTTAAACTCTTCAACACTTCCTTTTAAATTCATGAAAATTTTAAATAAATATATATATGAATATGACATGTATTGTAGATATTGATCTTGGCGAGTTTCGTTAAAAAAAAATGCCATCATTAATAAATGGATTAATAGAATAGTAATGCTAAACATCCCTAAATGGATTAAAATTTTCAACCCTAAATTAGGGTTATTAAGCCCTAAGAAAATTTGGAAGTATTCAAAAAAGTTTGTATTGAATAATCTTCAATTAAAACAAAACAAATACTATACAAGGTTATTTAAATACAAGAAACAAATTAGTAAAATTTTAATTAAATTAAAATTTATAAGTTAAATAATAAAAAATCCAAATACAATAAGAAAAATAAATAAAATCCTGAATAGTCACTTCTAGGCTTTATTTAAAAGCTTTCTCGACATTCGATGAGTATGAATTCTTAATAAAGCTTTTAAAATCTCTTAACAAAATATCAGTTTAATATAAAGATTGAATTAAAAGTTATGCTGGTTTAATAAAATACACATTTGACTCTTATAAATCATCGAAACGTAGAAAATTTTACAATTAAAAAGATAATAAAATAAAAATAATTATGACAAGAATAATAATAAAAAAAACCCCATACATATAGTCCTTGAAACTATTAGAACATTTCTACTTTTCTTTTTAATTCAACAAAACTATTAGAATATTTATATACACAGGAAAACAACAACATCACAAATGTTAAGAATAAATAAATATTCATGGCATGTCAATGTCATCATTTTTTTCTACATAATTTGACAAAGACACTTGATTATAAAAATTTAAAAACTCATACACTCAAATAAAAAAAAGATAATAATAAAAAAGTAGAAATAACCAATTAGAAAGAATCAAAAAGTTTTCACACTAAATTATAAGAATTTCTTTCATTTATTTTGTCAATAGTGAAGAGAAAAGGAGATCATAATCCAACAAAAAAAAAAAGAGTAAATGAGTTTGTGTTTCACGACCCAAAGAAAACTTTTTTTTCTTGAAAAAAGAAAGAGAACATAAAAAAAACTAGCCTTTTATAATTTTTTAAACTCACTTTAGCTTTACTAATAATTAATGCAGAATCTTGCTACTTTATAGTTTAACTCATAATTAATGCTTTACTTGATCATAGAATAATATAATTAATTCTGCTTTAGGGAGCGAAAGTTTTCCTAGGATTTAAAGAAATATGAGATGGCAATATAAAGGAGTTGGTAGATACTTATGAATCTGTAAGTGATGCTCTTTTGCCAACCCTCCCTTTTAATTAAAGTTGATGATTAAATCTGCAACCATATTAATTAAACCTTGCTTTTAATTACTTAATATATAACTATTGGGGCTTAAATGATTAAGGACAATAAATAAAAATAGATCAATTACGCGGAGAATCATATAGTTTATTTATTTTTTTGGTTTGTTTGTTTTTTTTATTTATTTATTTTAAGAATTGCATTTTACTCTGTGAAGTTTATAAATTTAAAGGACTTTATATCCTCTCGTTGACACATCAAGAAATATCAAATTATTTATAAATTTATTATTATATTCTATTTAATGGCTAAAAAGTTCTTATACTAGATATTAAGTTTGTCATTAAATTAAAAACAAAACCCTAACCACCATGCCCACCTTCTTCTTTTCCTTTTTTTTTTCTTTTTCTTTTTAATTTCTAGCAATCACACAAGAAATAATTGAAGCCATTGAATTATATTTCAATGGGGAAAATAATCTCTATTAAATATTAAATTTGTCAATGAATTAAAAAATAAAAAAAACCCTAACCAACTTGCTCTTTTCCTTTTTCAATTCCTAGCAATAGCAAGCACATAATTGAAACCATTAAATTATATTTCAATGGGGAAATTAATAATCTCCACGACCTCCTTTTCTTTTTGTTTCTTCGCATCGACCGCCACTGTCTAGCCATGACAGCCCCCTCACATCCACCATCTCCATTCCTCTTAAAGCTGTTAATTTAGAGTGAGATCTGCCTTGGTGGTGTGATGAGTCACTAGAGATGAACAATTGTCGGTTTGAGTAAAGCTTGCTTTCCCCACAACAAACAAAGTCATTTTCTCTGTTGCATTTTTTTGGTTCACATGGTGGCCATTGTTAATTTCATGGCTTAAGGGCAAAAGATACTCCGGGGCACATCTTTCTTCCACTGCCAAGAGGCAACAATTCAAAGCTTTGCCCTAACATCAAGATCTTTGCGAGTGAATGCAAATTCTTCAAAGAGAAATCGCCAGCTCAACTTGTGTTAAAAGAGAGAGATTTTACGTAAGTGGAGTTGCTGTGAGCGACAAGGGAAAGATCAATAAATGATTATTTTATTTGATTTCTAAATCATTAATCTTCGTATTAAAAGAAAAAGAAAAGGGAAAATCATTGATCCTCTCCCCAGTAATGAGTCAGAGATGAGTAGAACAATCCTTTCACTGACCGGTATTTTAAACAGTAATTAACACAAGTTGATATTGTTATGTGCCTAATTAACAACTTTGATGGATAGATTAATAATGAGCTACAAATTAATGAGTGCACGTGTCAATTTTTGAAAATTTACGATATGAAATATATGTTAATAAATATATAAGTTTTTATTCATTTATACATGTTACTCTCAGGCCTGGTAATCTGCGATGATATAAATTCTAGGTCGAAAAGAAAATATGCTTGATCAGTAATGCCCTAGATGTGACATTGCATATATATTGCATGTGTCGTTTTTGATAAAAACAAAAAATTAAAAAAGCCTTTGACCACTGCGCTTTCAAGGAAAAAAAGGCAAGCAATACTACAAGGAGGGTAATAAATTTTAGTGCCTGATTAGGCTTTGCAATGGAATTTCTATCGTTGGTTTTTCTGTGTACTCTCACATCATGAGAGAAGGGAGTGGAAAGCCTTTTTCTGGCTTACAAGAACATGAACGGTTTAGAGATGAGGATCAGAGGATAAGTCATTTTCTGATTTGATTTTGAAATTTGTTGCTACAATTATTAAATCTAAGCGCACTTGCCATGGCTTTCGGCAGCCAATGCCAAGTCGTAAGTCTGCATGATTAAGGCTTTGGTATTATATATCTTTCACCACTCTTTAATCATGATCATCATTCATAAATGGCACGAACTTGTAACAACCACACCTTTGCTTTGAGTTCGGTCGAAAAGAGAATTGAGTTTCCCTCCTTCAGTTCTGTCCAAGTGACACTTTAAATCAAGTACATGGATATGGTCATTTGCGAGATCCAATAACTTTGGTTTTAGTGATGAATATACTTAATATTACTGAGTTCAATTATACATTGAGTAAAAATACATCTGAGGTTATCGGTTGTCAAACTTAATCTTTTTTGGTTCAAACACGTGCTAAGTATAAATACATATGGGTTTGGCAAGATATCAAATCCAATATCCTTGAGTTCAGCTATGCACTGAGGGACCGTTTGGGAACGCGGCTGCGGCCGCGTTTCCAAAAAATTTGAAAATTTTTTGTTTTTTTTTTTTTCTAAAATTTAATATGGTTTGTACGTTTTGGATCGTTTTGATGTGCTGATGTTAAAAATGATTTTTAAAAAATGAAAAAACATCGTTGGCAAGTATTTTGGCACGAAAAGTTATTTGAAAAGCACCCGCAACCACACTGCCAAACACGCTCTGAGTCTAAACAGACACGGGAATGATAAGCTGTTAGATCCAACATTATTGAGTTCATCCACGTGCTGATCTTAAGTACTTATGAGTTTGGTAAATTCTCAGACTCACTATTATTGGATTCAACCACGTGCCGAGCTTAAGTACATATAAATTTGATAAATTCTCAGACTCACTATTATTGGATTCAACCACGCGCCGAGCTTAAGTACATGCAGATTTGATACGAGCTGTCAGATCTAACACTCTTAGGTTTAGTCATGCGGAGCCCAGTTACATGTAGGTCCAGCGAGTTGTCAGGCCCAATATTTGTAGGCTCAACTATATGTTGAGTCCAAGTACATATGAGTCCGGTAAGTTACCAGGCCCAACACCCTCAGGCTTGACATCATTTCAAGTCTAAATGAGTATGAATTTGACGATCATAGCCTCATGTTGGGTCACAAGACCTTATTTATTAATTCTTATAACTTTTAACATGAAATGTTAAAAATCAAGAATAATGATCTCTCTATACTCCTAGTATATAAAAGTTTTGTAAAAACCTAACATATTTCTATCAACATTAATATTGTGTAAGAAATATCTATTTCTTATTAATACTGCGTAAGTGATATTTATCCCTCGTTAATATTATTAGAAGGAAATGACACTTTAAAACCTCTATTAAAACAATATAACAAGGTTCCATGATTATATATATTTCCTGAACCACCAAGATAAAATGTTTATAATTTTTTTTCTCTAAGTATTTGTATTTTAATTCTTATAGCATTTATCATATAAAAATAAGAACAAACAATTTTATTTTTAGAATTTAAAGATCACTCTTTTATTTATTGTAATCTTTTATTAAATGTTATTGATTTTTTATCGAAAGCTCCCTAAACCCCACTAAAAAAAATGTTTTATAGATATTAGTTCTTCTACCATTAATTTCATAAACTACAAAAAAGAAAATATTAATGTAAACAGGTGATTGTAACTATCTAAACACTCAAAAATTCCCATTTGTATATTGGATTTTGTAGCATCAACAGTGTATGTGTGTGTGTGTGTGTGTGTGTGTGTGTGTGTATAAAGAGGAAAAGAAAAGCATGGAAGCTTGATTGTTGACGTAAAAGAGCACTTGAAACATAGTACGAGTGATTAGGAATATAGCTAAGATGAGTTGTTCCAGTTTGAAAGCACATGGGCAGCAATAGAATAAAACACAAATTCTTAGATCATTCCTAGTAGTGTTGAGTCTGTCCTCGAAAACATAAGGAAATGATAAAGGAATATTGAGCACGAAATCCTCACTTTGAGAGGAAAAAGAAAAAAAGAGAGAAGAAGACAGATTAATATTGTACTACACCCCCATCAAAATGAAGGCACCAAAGGTATCTTGGCGCATCAAATAATAACCCCCCCCCCCCCCCCCCCCCAAACTAATGTGGGGGGAAGATGCTGATATGGCTGTATCATAGGGTATGATCTCTACTGTATAATGAACACCAGACACTATGATTTATAACCTAAATAAATTCAAGAGAAGTCAACTATTGCTCTCAATGTGGCCAAGAAGTGCTTCAAAATATACTGCTACCTGTATGCGACACTTTTTGGCTAAATAAAGTCCGTGAAATGTAACTGAACCTTCCTGGTGGAGCCATCTACCACCGCGTTGCTGACGTGGTCCAGTTAAAGCGGAGAGTGCATGCAAGTGGAAGAGATCAAGGGTAGAGAGGATTATTGACACCCCCAAGCTAATGACTCTTCATTAATTTAACTCACCATTCCCTCTTTTGCTGTCTGCACAAGAAACTATTATTACTATATATATCTGGAGCTTTCTTCTCTTCCAAGTGCCAACACATTGAACTCAAGAGGAGTTTCAAGAAGTCTGCTGCTCATTTTTGTGGTCACCAACCCACCAAATTCTGTACTGAACTGCAAGCTTTCCCCGTTGGCACTCTTTTGTCTTCCACACTTTGCTAGCCATCGCGTCATTAACTCACTTTGTTGTGTTTGTTAAGCCTGGTAGTACTGAGCAAGCTCGCCTTGGATTTATCTGTCTTTTTCATTTTTGCTCCATCCCTTCTAAAAGTTGATCTTATTTTCAAGTTATGTAACTTCTATCACCAATCAGTTTCTCAATGGCAAATCCACTCCTCCCTCTAAATTCCCAACATTGTCGCTAGAGGGTATTCTTGCTTATCGTCTGAGTAGTCTAGTCATCTGTTGCAAGCTTTCAAAGAAGGAAGAAAACAAGTACGCAGTACTTTTCACCACTGAGCTTCCTATCGGATAACATCATGGAGGAGACATTTGTGCCTTTCCGTGGAATCAAGAATGACCTTCGGGGAAGATTGATGTGTTACAAGCAAGACTGGACAGGTGGATTTAGAGCAGGCTTCAGGTAAAGTCTCATCTCTTAGTGATCACACAAAATTTTGTCGTGCATGGTTTGCAGTAATTGCCATTTTTCTGACATATACATTCTTTGCATTTTAGGCCTCCTTTATGAATAAATTTCAATATGATTATTGGTTTCATATATATTAATGTTATTTTCAGGATTTTGGCTCCCACCACATATATATTCTTTGCTTCCGCGATTCCGGTCATCTCATTTGGGGAACAATTGGAGAGAAATACTGGTATTAACATGAACTCAGCAAGGAACTTTTTTTTTTTCTTCTGTTGAATATTCTTTTTCTAAAAAAAGATTGATGTTAGCTTGCTGAAATCATGCACATTCTTTTTTCACTTGCGCCATCTTTTTATCAAACCATTTTAATCTCAAGGTAAAAAGAAGAAAAAGAAAAGACATGATGTTCTGTGAAATTTTAGCACATCATGAAATCTACCTTGCACTTGCAGATGGAGTTCTAACAGCAGTTCAGACCCTGGCATCCACCGCAGTTTGTGGGATCATACACTCAATTATTGGAGGTCAACCTTTGCTGATATTGGGAGTTGCAGAGCCGACAGTCATTATGTACACATTTATGTTCAACTTTGCCAAAGAGAGAGCTGATTTGGGAAGGAACTTATTTCTAGCATGGACTGGATGGTGAGCTGATTAATCCCTTTTAATAGGTCTTAGATAATCTCTTTTTATGCTTGCTTCCACTGCTTGACAAAACTTACCTGGTTATATGATCTTGCAGGGTATGTGTTTGGACTTCACTCTTGCTGTTCTTACTGGCTGTCTTAGGAGCATGCTCAATTATTAATAGGTTCACTCGTGTAGCTGGAGAGTTGTTTGGTCTGCTTATTGCAATGCTCTTCATGCAACAGGCTATCAAAGTAAGAGTAGTTAAAGACTTCAACTGCATTATGATGATGGCATGTTGTTAATTATTGTTTAATTAGCAGTTAAACTAAGTAATTGACTTGACTGTTAAGGGTCTCGTGGATGAATTCCGCATTCCAAAACGAGAAGATCCAAAATCAATGGAGTTTATACCTTCATGGAGGTTCGCAAATGGAATGTTTGCTTTGGTTCTATCATTTGGCCTCCTGCTCACTGCATTAAGAAGCCGCAAGGCAAGATCATGGCGCTATGGGAGTGGTATGTAGATCAAAATTCAGGTTTCTGATAGAATACTGAGGGCTTTTACTACTTATGATCAGTCGGGAATCTTGGTCACTTTAAAGATTACCATATTCTTTTATTTTGAAAGCTTAAAATCATTTTCCTGACAGGTTGGCTTAGAAGTTTAGTAGCAGACTACGGCGTACCCCTCATGGTTCTAGTATGGACAGCTGTTTCTTATATTCCGACAGAAAATGTTCCGAAAGGAATCCCCCGGCGTCTTTTCAGCCCAAATCCCTGGTCCCCTGGTGCATATGAGAACTGGACTGTAGTCAAGGCAAGTTCCGTCTCTTCTTTCCATCATCCGGAAAACAAAGAATTTTATCTCTACATATTAAACTAAACTAGCTATTTTAATCTTCACATGACAGGAGATGTTAGATGTTCCCATTTCCTACATAATTGGAGCTTTCATTCCTGCTACGATGATCGCGGTGCTTTACTATTTTGACCATAGCGTAGCATCTCAACTTGCTCAGCAGAAGGAATTCAATTTGAGAAAGCCATCTTCTTATCATTATGACTTGCTTCTTTTGGGATTTCTGGTATGCAAATTCCCTTCTTACTAGAACTGTCTCATCCTACTGGATTTTCTTTTTTCAAACATTCATAATATTTTCATTAATGGTGACAGACCTTAATGTGTGGTCTTATTGGAATCCCACCATCAAATGGAGTCATTCCCCAATCTCCAATGCATACAAAAAGTCTGGCCACTCTTAAGTACCAGGTAATCTACCCTGAAATCTCTCAAAAAATCAAGGTTCTTTCAATAGTCAGTGTTGAAGAAATAAATTGTCTTGTTTTGTCGTCGTGGTAACTCCGTGCATTAAATCTTTCTAAGATTAGTATTTGCTTATTATGCAGTTGCTTCGAAATAGACTTGTCGCAACCGCACGTACAAGTCTGAGAAAGAATGCCAGCTTGGGACAACTGTATGGAAATATGCAAGAAGCTTATCACCAAATTCAGACTCCTTTGATGTATCAACAGCCCTCTCAAGTATGTTTGCAACTTATGTTGCTGTTGACCATTTTGTTTTGTCCTGAAATTAAACATGATCGTAATTTTGGAATTCCTAGATGAAATCAAATTATCTAGTTTTGCAGAAAGTAATTGAGAATTGCTAAATATCTTGTGCAGGGTCTAAAGGAATTCAAAGAATCAACCATCCAAGCAGCTACATGTACAGGCCATATAGATGCCCCAGTCGATGAGACAGTATTTGACATTGAGAAGGAAATTGATGATCTATTGCCTGTTGAGGTCAAAGAACAACGTGTAAGTAATTTGCTTCAAGCCACAATGGTTGGAGGTTGTGTTGCAGCCATGCCCTTTCTCAAAATGATCCCAACCTCAGTCCTTTGGGGCTATTTTGCCTTCATGGCGATTGAAAGTTTACCTGGTAACCAGTTTTGGGAAAGAATATTATTGCTCTTCACCGCACCAAGCAGAAGATACAAGTAATGACTTCAAATCCTTCATCTTTCACAGTTCCCCATGTCTTGCATTCTCGCTTGTTCTCATGTCTAAATTAACTTATTTTTCTTGCAGAGTACTTGAAGATTTCCACGCCACATTCGTAGAAACAGTTCCTTTCAAGTCAATTGCCATGTTTACAATTTTCCAGACGGCTTATTTGCTGATATGTTTTGGTCTCACTTGGATACCGATTGCGGGCCTTATGTTTCCTTTGATGATCATGCTTTTGGTTCCTGTAAGACAATACTGCCTTCCCAAGTTTTTCAAAGGAGCACACCTTCAAGACTTGGATGCAGCCGAGTATGAAGAAGCACCAGCTTTGCCATTCAATCTCGCAACAGTAAGATTTCTTTCCCAACATAATTAAAAGGAAAATCCATCCTGCATTCACTTTCACTTCACATTTACAATTTCTTCACTTTGTCTATAGGAGGCAGAGCTGGGGGAAGGAGCTGCTTATGGAGGAGATGGAGAGATTTTGGATGAGGTTATCACCCGAAGCCGTGGAGAGTTCAGGCACACGAGTAGTCCTAAAATCTCAAGCTCCACTACAACACCAGCAAATAATCCTAAAAGCCTTCAAAGCCCTCGTCTCTCGTACACATATAGTCCTCGTATAAGTGAATTAAGAGGGCAGAAAAGTCCCAAATCCAGTGGAAGAGGGCTTAACAGTCCAAGGACTGGAGATCAAAAGTTATCTAAACTGGGGAAGAGTCCTTCAAGTTCAGAACAAAACTAGTGGCAAATTTTTTTGGCTTATCTACCAGTAAGGAGCTTTAGATTGGCTTGTGCTCGCACCATTTCCCTTTCAAGTGTGTTGTTGTGGTTGGAATTAGTGTAAAATATCTCTTCTCTCTGATCTTCTCCTTTAGAGAAAAAAATTGTAACTTACAATGGAATAGTTGCTATGTTGTAATAAGTGTGCTAGTATATATTTGTTCCGGCTATAGTAGTCCAATGCCACTGCCTTTATGATGAAATTTAGTTGCTCTTAATTAGAATTCCAAGTAGTCAATTTATAATTCAGCGAAGCCTTACTTATTTTTGCTCCTGCTGCAAGGATCCCATCTTGATATCACTTCCAACCATATTTCCGATGCTTCAAGCTCTTACAATTAATATATGCTCTACTTTCCAGAGGTTTTTTTGGTTGTGTAAAGCAGAGCATAATGTTTGAACCTAAAATTATTAAAACTGCAAAACAGAAATTGGAAACTGGTGTATTTAATAGTCGAAAGAATTTGATACTCTTAAAAGAAATCATGAAATGCGAAGATTTGTTCACGACTAATCATGGTTTTGGAGATTTTAAAAAACTATTTCAATCTAATAATTTAATTTTTTAAATAAAATTTTGAAATATAATATATATTATTTTTTAATATATGTCGTGAAATCTATTTGTAAGTTTGTTTGGACAGCTGGTGAGGGTGAGGCCTTTTCTTCTGTAGTAATACTTGCAGCCCAAGGGTCAACGCTACAGTGACAAAGAAATCATGTTGAGGGCTGGTCTGGAGCACAAACTTGATATGAAAAATGGGACTTTGTGACAGAGAAGATGTGGTCAGAATTTATCCCACCAAGAATCCAAAGGAATAGAACAGAGAGTTGCTTGGCTATAACCTACTAGGTCCTCCACTCTCAATTGGGAAAATTACGAGAGAGTGAACACTACTGAACAGGGTCTGAGTGCTTTCCACAGCATAGATTTCGGTGGGCTACTGTTCTTCACGTCTGCCACTATGAAATATAGGGGAGCTCAAGTCCCTTTCTAATGATTTCTGTATCTCTGTCGGTACGCAATTCAGAGAAACATTCCAATAGAATAGCTTGGTTTATATGTGTATGTTCAACTCTTTAATTCCTTGCAAAAAGAAAGCAGTTGCTTGAGACCAGATGATTCGAGTTTCGATTGGACAAAGGAGTTGACCATCAAGAAGCTTTGATTTTACTTTATTGAGTAGGATGGAAACCATATCATGAGAAGCAGCTACCATGCGTTCCCATATGAACAGTCCCAGTCAATCTTGCCATATGCACCACAAAAAACCAGAGGACATCATGAATATTAGTTGTAAATTTACCATCATTCTCCACAACATCCATCTCTTTCAGATGAATCACAATCACTCAAATCAATTGACTGTATAACAATTATTACTTGTGACGGCAAGTTAAGACAATCAATTTAGATAAATTAAAACAAAATGGAAATGTAGAATGAACTGGGAGTTGTACCGACATGGGAATCAAGAACACTAGTGATCAGCAGTGAGAACTGGCATACTAAGAGGCATATCTAAATGTTGATGGTGATAATTTGCAACGTCCTGGTGGCTGCTAATATATTCATTTGGAGATGGGATAAAGAATCATCAAAATGATAGGTCTAAGCCTCAAAAAAGTATACAGAGACTTCCAGTACTGCAGTTGTTGTAATTAAAGTTACAAAGAGAAGAACAGTGATGGTAATAATATTGTAAGTGAACAAAATGATGATCGAGTACATGAAAAAACATGCTTGACTTCGAGTTGTCTAGCATGGTTGAATAATTGATGATGACCTCAATATATTAAGAGAAAAAAAGCCCATCAAAGTGAAAGATTGAGATCTAAATCTTGATCTTGCCTTTTCTGATCTGTTGTGGGTTGCTGTCCTTCATCAATATTCTTAGAGGAAGAAGGAGGAGGAGGTGGGAGCATTTCAAAATTGCCTCTGAATTGCTCATGATGATCCTCCTCGGCAAAATCTTCCCAGGTGAAAGATGGGGTCCAAGTTGATTTCATTTCTTTTTCCTCCGCTTTCCCTTTCCCTTTGGAACCACTCAAAATTTGATTATGGACATCTCTTATATTTCTAACCAAAGTGTAAAAAGCGTTGATCTTCTCTTCTTCTTCATCAACCACCATATTTCCCTCTCTTCTTTCTCCTTCCATGCTGTACTTTCTCTTCATTAATAAGGTGCTGGTTCGTATATTTATTCTCGTGCTCTGTGCTCCTTTCTATTAATTAACAGGTAGAAGGGAGTGAATATATATATTCTTCCATGAAGATGGGCACATAATTTAACAAGTATTTCTGGACCGAAGCTGGTAGGAGAAGTTTCTGAGAAACACAAGGAACTCATGAAATGACCAACTTAGCCTTTAAGAGTATGTGGCACAACAACCTCAATATTGGAAGTACATGATCATCGGTAAACGGAGGGGCTTATGACATCACCACAGTATCCCATGATGACTTCACGGAGCAGTTGCACCGGCGGGGGGGCTTGTGTGAACATACTGTTGACACGTAATACACGTTACTTTAGCAGTCAGCATGCCTGTACAAGTGATGCAGTTGAAAGGCTTATCACCATTTACCTTGTTGACAAGTAACAATGACTAATACCTTGTTCATCTTTGTATTTTAAAAATAATTTTTTTTATTTTAAATTAAATTTTTTTTGATATTTTCATATTATTTTTGTCAAATACAAATTTCATTTAAAAATTTAAATTATTAAGTGAGGTTCTGTCTTGTGTTTAATTTTTATTAAATAAACACGGATGGTGAGATTCGAACTTATAACCGTTTGGTCATCAAGACTCTGATATCATGTTAAAGAACCAATTCAACCCAAAAATTATAAGTTATTAGATGAGATCATAAAATATGATTTATATTATTCTCTAATATATAAATAAATAAATAAATTATTTTAATATATTTTTTAATAAAAAATACTTTAAAAAATAAATATTACCACCCTATTAAGCACTCTAATGTGTCATCTTTCTTAAATAATCAATGTTATATATGATTACATGTGAGACAAAAATGGGCCTTCGGTTGATTCCAAAAAAAAAAAAAGTAGTGGAGACAATGAGATCTTTAGGTCTCCATGGAAAGGTCTTTTTATGTTGCCTCTTGGTCTTGTTCATCTACCAAACTTAATAATGCCTTTTACTTTCTACACACTCAAATGTCGTCAGCATCTTAGAACATTTAATATAGCTTTTTGAATATTGCTGAAGTCAATAAAAATCATTTTTCATATGACATATTTTTATATATAAAAAAAATTATTTAAGAATATCTATTGTATTTTAATATATTTGATATTAATATAATTATTTGTTAATTATAATTAACTAATACAATTTTAATCAAAAAATTTATACATAAAAATAGAGCAATATATGGAGATGTAACTCTTTCCTTGAAATGATAAAAATAAGAGATGAAAGTCTAGATTTATTGTCGTTTTTCTCTGGAAGATGCCCTTCTAGCTAAAGGCCAAAAGCAAATATTAAAATACTTAAAGCATCAAAGATGACATTACCTCCGATTCTTGTTGTCTTCCCACTTTTCACTATTTCGTTTTAATTTTCTTTTCGCACTTTTTCTTTTCTTTTTTTCTTTAATCTTTTACTTTATTTGTTTTAAAATATGGTTGCAGTTGTTTTTCAAAATATATTTTTTATTAAAATATATTAAAATAATATTTTTTTTCATTTATTTTAAAATTACTTTTGAAATCAGTGTATTAAAACATCCAAAATATATAAAAAATTAACTTCTAATAAAAACTTAAAATTTTTAAAAAACACAGTTTCGTCATATTTTCAAAGGAATCTTTTATCATACTGTGTGTTTCCTGGGCCAGCCGACCTGAGCAACAAGATAATGGGCCTCTTTGTTATTTGTTTTTGCTAGAGAGGTCCACCGGACATGCTTAAAAAGAATATAAATCTAACTTTTTTAAAGAAAAAAAATATGTTTAAAAAATATAAAAACCCTAATATTATTATACCTAACGGCTTTTCTTCAGGTTAACGATGCCATATGATTCCTACTTTTGTTATTATCACGGCCATCGTTGCCATTATGGATCAAGACTGCCGTCCATTTATTTTTATCAAGGTATGCGACGGCGAGGCAAACTCACCTCCCTCCAGTAGCGTGGTGAGGGTGTAGAGAAGTTTTAATTTTTTTTGTTTTAAATTAATTTTTTTTTATGTTTTTAGATCATTTTGATATGTTGATGTCAAAAATAATTTTTAAAAAATAAAAAAAATATATTATTTTAATATATTTTTGAATAAAAAACATTTTAAAAAGCAACCATAACCACACTTTTAAACACGCATAATTTAAGAAGGTGTTGGTAATTATGGTTGTGGTTTTAAAATGTTTTTTTAAAATATATTAAAAAATATTTTTGATATTAGCATATCATAATGATCTGAAAATACCAAAAAAATTAATTTAAAGAAAAAAAATTAAAAATTTTTCAAATTTTTTTTAAAAAAGCAAAAATAAACTGTTAAAAGTGTGTTGATTGTTTAAGGCTTCATTTGTTTGACGGAAAGTGGTTTTCTAGAAATCACTTTCCAAGCTTTATTGTGTTTGTTTGTCTTTGGAAAAATTAGTCAACAAAAAACACTTTCCAGTCAAAGAAAAATTTAACTTGGTTTTCAGGAAAGTATTTTTCTTTTATTTTGGACGGAAAACCCCTTACAGAAGTTATGAAAAATTTAGAAATATTATATTATTTGCTAATTATAACAAATTTAGTCATCAAACTTTTAATTATTATATATTTTGTTTTGAATTCCTTACCTGAAGAACAACAACGATTGAGTTTATTAATTACAATTACAAAGACTCTAGACCATGTGGTGGTATAAATAATGTTCATTGCTCAAAAAAAAAATTTTATTTTAATCTTTAAATTTTTACTTCGCACAATTACATTCTTTTTGGATATAATTAAAGAATAATTGAATCAAATTTGTTGACCGAAGACAAACTTAAAAGATAAGGGATCAAAATATAAAAAAAAAAACACCACGAATAGATGATGCTTTCAAAGTTATCATAAACAAGTTTACTTTAGTCTTCAAACTTTACAAATTATACTTATTCTAAAAAATATGAACAATAAACTTTACATATTCAATTTCAGTACAAAAATTTATTTATTTTTATTTATTTAGTCTCTAGTTCAAGAGAGGAAAGAGAGGATATTGAATTCCGATAATAGAGAGAGAAAATTAACATTAACATTGACACTGATTCTAGCAATCAAAATAATCAATCTTGGTGTCAAAATATTTCATTTGATTATGAGAGTTCAACTTAGGTGTTTTTCACTTTAAAATTGTCTTAAAAACCAAATCCAAGCTCGAGAAAAGTTTATGTATTCTAGTTTTTGTTTTGTATTTTTAAAGTTATTTGTGGGTTTTTCAAGTTTTTAGGCTTTTTTTATATTGAAATGGGTTTTCATGTCAAAAAAGCATAAGCTTGTTTTTTTCTGGCCGCTAAGTTTAGGGAATACTAGGCAATATATCATCTAATTTTTTTTAAAAAAAAAAACATTAAGACAAATGATCAATTGTAATTTTTTTTTAAATAAAAATAGGGTTATTGTGCAAGCCCTTTCTAAGTGAGCCAAGTGTTGGCTTGATCTCTTTCATTTTTTTTTATTTTGACTTATAGAAAAAATCATGCTTTTTTAATTTTTTAAATAAATTTTAAATTTATATCAAAATTAATGCTCATTCTCTCTTATTTTTTATTTTTTGAATTTAGTATTTAAAAAAAATGGTTTTTTTTAATTATTTTTATATGTATTTAATTTTTAAAGAGATTATCTATAATTTTTTTATGTTTTATATAATGGAAAAATATTTTAAAGATAAAAGCTATTTATTTTTAGATATTATTTCTAATAAGTGCAAACTTGTGAGAAAAATTTATATGTATATTTATTTTTATTATTATTTAATTAAAAATAATAATTGTAATAAACAGAGAAATTTTATTGTACTTGCAATTAATGAGCTGGATAGAAATCAAAACCAAATTAAAGCCCAAATGGGATAATGAAACACAAGTCCAACTATTGCAAAGCTGACCAGGCCCAGTAAATCTAAAATGTTCCTTATTCCACTCGATTCTCCTCCTTTGACTATTCCTAGTCATCGAGACATGCTTTGATTTCATATGCATGTTCCTTATTCCACTCTCAAATTGTAGAAAAAATTAGCTCCTAAATTAAAAATGAATTGGGATTTTCATTTAATGACTAAAGAGCCTTTATATTAAATATTAAAAGTTTGCATTAATTGTTTTTTTTTTAAAAAAAAAACTAGTAATTTCATATCTTCTTTCCCTTAACACTGAACCTAGCTAGCCTCCATCTTCCCTTTCATTTGATCCCTCACCAGCTACCATTTTCAGCCGTAATAAACCCGCAATCTCACCAAAAACTTCTTCATGTGCTCTGATTCCAATACATACCTGAGAAATCAATAAAGGTTATTAAGATTATTTTTGAAAAGGGTTTTTTACACTGTTGGTGTTGAATGATTTTATTTTTAAGGAAATGAAATCAAGATAAATGTAAGATAGTGGCAACAAGATTGAAATCAAGCAACAGTTGGATGAATCCTTCAAAAAATGACATGCCTAATGGATTAGACTAGAAATGATTCAAAATGATCAAATGTGCAAGCACAAGGACGAAACTAACTTATAAGACAAGGATCGATGACAAAATGTAAAAGAAGTATCAATGATGAAAGAGTAAACTTTGCACTCAAACATGCATAGAGTGGTTCAATGACCCGTGAAAACCAAAAGGAAGGTCTAACAAAAAGTATTGATAGCTACCTTTAGGCATTAATGTTCTTGCTGCTTCCGCAAGGACCTACAGAAAACATGCAATGAACAAAAGAGAACAGGAGGTCCATGTCTTCGGACAGAGTTCTTTGATCGCTAACAAAGCTGGAAAGGTAGTGACCCTGCTGGGCAAAAATGAGGTTAAAAGGTGTTAGAAAAGCGCATGTAATGAACACAAGATGTGATGGATGCAATAGTTGTGGCAAAAAGATGGTTAAATTGCTAATAAGCAGCGAGCTTCTATCATGATAGTTTTCAAGCATGCTATGTAAGCACTCAAACCATATTTCTTTATGCTTATAACTCAACTGGTGCGGGAAAAACCAGGCGGCCTGAAAAGGGATGGAATGAGAAGAAACCAAAATAAAGTTCTTCACCAGGAGCAACAAATAAAATGGCATTGGAACGACGACACAACAAAGCCATTGAACATTGGTTAGATGATCAACAAACTGATTCCTTTCTCTAAGAACATGGGTAATTTCCTATATGACATTTGCAATCCCTAACTTGTACATTTGCATGAATGGAGGAAGGATGGCTCTCGCCAAATCATGAGCAAGAGTTTCCTTTATTGATGCCGGAATACCATCCAAGTTTATTGCATCAAGCTTTGTCTCTTACATCTGAAAACTGAATTCTGCTTCTGCTGGAAGTTCTGTCAGTTTTCAATGTCAAAATCCGATCCTTCCGAAGAGCAATATGAACATGAAGGATGAATAAGTCAGTGAAGATAATAGTTTCATATGGTTTTTTCTTAGAAAACTATAGTAACCAAATAATTGCTCCAAACTTGCCTAATCCCATTCTGAAAACATCCCACACCATTTACTTTCATGCCATTATTTCCTGTACTAAACAAATCAGTAATTGTAAAGTACTCATCTTTAGCAAACATTAATCCCGCAACTCAATCCCCTTCTACCTTTGATTTTAATTAGGAAAAAATGGATTTGCAATACACAACATTAATTGTTAGCAGGCAGGCACATAGGCAAAACCCCAATGAATTATGGCAAACCTAACCTAAGCTAAATCGTTTAGAGTGACTAATACCATTATCGAATCTGCTAAAATGGAACCGTGAATCCCATAAGCTAAATAAACAAGTTAACTTATAATGCACCACTATGCAAACGATTCATATGACCATTTAAAGGCAAAACCCTCTCTTCGATAATCCGATTAACAAACACTTAACATTAAACACTGTGAGAAAGTGAAGGACTCGAAGCATTCAAACTGAGGATTTCAAATCAAATAAAGCATCAATAAATAAAAAAAACTATAAAAATAAATAGGATTGTGAGTTAAAATCAATCCTAATTAAAAAGAAAAGAAACTAAAAAAGAAGAAGCTCATCACTGGTGCAGCCTTTTCCTCTGCATAGTAGATACGTTCCTTGAACATACAAAATAAACAAATATATAGGAATTGCTAATGTCTTTTTAGTAAAAAAAGTTAAATAATATGAAAGTTAATCCTGATTAATTTGATGGTTATAAAAATAATTTGGATAACTAGTAAAGATATAGTTTGACTCATAAAAATTCAAGATAATTTTTTTAAAGAAAATATAATATTAAAACAAAAACATATTAGATTGATCTGAACTAACAAAAGTTAACATACAAAATTCATGATCAAGATCATAAGACCATTATAAACCCATATAAAATAAATCAAAACAAATTATGAAGTTCAATTCATAATCAATCTAGTGTTAAAAAATAAAATTGAAAAAAATTAATTTAAAAAAACAAAAAAAAACAACATGTGTTAACCTACTAAACCTATAACTCGATTCATGAGACTGAGATAACCTGATAGAAAATAAACAGAAAAAATAACCTAAGTCAACATGTGTTAACTTATTAAACCCACAATCAAGGTTACGAGATTATGATAACCTCATAAAAAATAAATTAAAAAAAATTATGAAGCATATTTTTAAATAAACTCATTGTTGAAGGATGAAATTGAAAAAAAATCAATATAAAATTAGAACACAATAAAACAACCTAAGTCTTCTCAGGTTAATTCGCAAAATACATGACTTGGGTCATAAAATAAGGATAACCTCATAAAAAGTAAGCCATAACAAACCATGAAACTTAATTCATAATCAACTCAATATTGAAGGGTGAAACTGAAAAAAAAAACATCAATTAAAAAAAGATAAAACAAACTCAAGTCAACTGGGTTAATTGACCAAACTCATGACCCGAGTCGTGAGACCAAGATAATTTTATAGAAATCAAACGAAAATAAATCATTAAGACTAATTCTTAACTAATCTAATGTTGAAGAATAAAATTGAAAAAAAAAGTCAATTAGTAAAAAAAAAAACTTGAGTCAATTGAGTATAGACCGAGTCAATCATGTATAAAGCAAATCACATTAAATTATGAAGTCAAATCTCCAATAAATCAAATATTAAAGTATAAAATTAGAGAAAGAAGCATAAATTTTGAATAAAAAAACCAAAATAAAAAACACTATTGAAATGAATAGTATCATGTGAGGTGTGCAGAGTAAAAGCACCACTCCTTTTAGTATATTGAAAAAATATATCAATTAAAAAATAACAAAAAGCTTGAATCAACTAAGTATAAAACCGAGTCAACCATGTATAAAGTAAATTACAATAAATTATGAAGTCAAATATCCAACAAATCAAATATAGAAGTAAAAAATTTGAGAGATAAACATAAATTTATATAAAAAAACAAAAGAAAAAAACTCTTCAAAAAAATATTGTTATGTGAGGTAAAGCACAGTAAAAATATCACTCATTTTAGTAAATTGTTAATAGTAATCCATAGTAAACCAAACTAAGATTTTCAAAAATAATAAATAAAAAAGTTATTAAAAAAATTGGCATTAGGAAGTTGAGGGCTCCAAGCTGCCAACAACAACTTTTCACTTAATTTCGTGAAGAGTACTCTTTATTTTATCATATTAAAATAAATGGATTTCTAGAAACTTGTGCGCATTTGGTGAACAAAATTAATTATGGAAACCCATTTAAACTTTTGAATGACTTTAACAGCTTAAAATGTTTTTAACTTAAAAATATATTAATATAAAATTTTTTATTTTTAAAAAATTATTTTTGACATCAGCATATTAAAACAATTTAAAAACATAAAAAAATTATTTTATATAATAAAATATTATTTTACATCGCGTTTCTAAAGATACCCTCAATATGATAATCACCCTCAACATGATTTCTTTTCTTTTTAGGAATTGTTTTAAAATTTAATGACAAACTCATAATATTTAATATATTTATATATATGGACATTTTGATCATTTTATCCTATCTAAACAATTTTATTAATTCATTATGTAAATAGTAATTTTTCAAACTATAATATATAATCACAATATCACCAAACTATATAATGATAAATATAATTTTTCCTAGTTTAAATTGAAATTGGGAGAGATGACACAACTCCTCCTTTTTCTTCTTCTTTCAGTCAGGCACTTATACCTAAACCCATAATTAGTTTTTACTGACTTATGAATAATTTCCACCCCGTCAAGCTTTGGAATAAAAAACTAATACATGCACCTGGTTGATGTATGTTAAATCAATTGTATCATAAGGAATTTACTGCATTATCAATTCAGCAAACCATCAATTACCAGCTTTCAAAGTAAAGAGATTTTTTAGTATTATAATATATTTTATTTTTTTACAATGAAAAGTAAAAATTATTTATTTAATTAAATAATTTCTGTTTTTTACATTAGCTCCACATTTAATTATATTTTAAATCTTAATTTTATAAAAATTAAAATAATATGTTTTTTTTATAAAAATATGTTTTTCATTCATTTTACATATAAAAAATTAATTTTTTTTATCATTTTTAACCAAATATATACTTTTTTTTAAATCATAACTAAAAATACTTTTAAAATTTATTTTTTAAAAATTGTAATAAAAATATCAAACACATACTAACCAAATCAAGATTAACGATCCCAACATCATATGCATTCATCTCAAAAAAAAAGAAAAAAGAACAATACTTCATTTAATTAAAGTTTACAGTGTTAAGAAACATATTTTATTTTATTTTATTGATTAAGGGTATAATAATATTTTTATTTTAGTTTATATATAATCTCTTTGTATTTAGGTTAATATAATTTTCTTCAGAATAAAGTGATCATGCAATATCAATAAAACTCTAGCCCCTTCCTCTTTTATTTTTGATATTTCTCTTTGTGTTAATGTGGATTGTTTAACATGATATCAGAATATGGTTTCATGAAACGAGACTTAATCTCATACACAACTTTCATGAATATTTAGAATGATCGTATAACTTCGAGAAGATATTTGTTCAATATTTGCAATCTGGTATTTCATCTTCCTTTCAGTTTCTGTAATTTGGTATTTGCATTGTGCTTTTTCTTTGTTTGTTGATTATGGCTACTGAAAGAGACGATTCACTTCAGTCTATGAGTGTGAGGTTGGATGGAAAGAATTGTTCGTATTGGAGTTATATGATGAGAAATTTTTTTAAGGGTAAAAAGATGTGGGGATATGTTAGTGGAACTTATGTGATACTTAGAAATACTAATGAGGGTTATGATGCTTTAATAGATGCCTAGGAAGCAAACAATGCAAATATTATTACTTGAATTAACAATTCTGTTAATTATTTTATAGGTATGTAGTTGGCAAAGTATGAGACAATAAAGGAAGTTTGCGATCATCTACAAAGGTTATTCATGCAATCAAATTTTGCAAATCAATATCAATTAGATAATGACATACGAGCTCTTCACAAGAAAAATATGAGTATTCAAGAGTTTTATTTTGCTATGAAGGATCTTTGGTATTAATTGACTGTTACAGAATCAGTAAAATTAAAGGCATGTGGTGCCTATATTACTAATAGAGAGCAGCAATGATTGTTATAATTTTTAACGGCACTTCACAATGATTTTGAAGGACTTAAAGGTTCAATTTTGCATCATTTTTCACTGTCTTCTGTGGACTCTGTTATGAGTGAGTTATTGCTTGAAGAAAAACGTCTTCAATCTTATTCTAAAAAGGAAATTCTTTTTGCTTTTAATCCTTCTATACTAGCAATACCCTTTAAGTCATTCTCTAATCATCAAAATAAGCCTTACACAAGGGTTGCCTTTGATAAGTGCAGTTTCTGTATTCACAAAGGTCATTAAAAGGCTTAATGTCCCAAATTGAGACAATAGAATTAAGCTTTAAAATCTGGTAGTCAATCATAATTTAATGCTCATGGACAATCTTAAGGTTATAAACCACCACACCATAATACTGTATCAATAGTTTCATCAAGTTCTATCATAGCCCTGATACTTTAGCTGAATAATTTTAGAAATTTCTCTCCTTATAGCTACAAGCAATGTCTATTTTTTCTTTCTTAGGTCAGTTGCTCTATAGTTCCTCAGGTATGTCATTTTCTGAATGGGTCTTAAATTCTGATGCTTCACATCATATGTTTCAAAATTTCTCATTTCTTACTTATGTGCCCTCTTCGTCCTCTATTCTTGTTATAACTGCTGATGACACTTCCATGTCCTTAGCAGGTGTTGGTTCTGTTGTCACATCTCATTTGTCTCTCTCTAATGTTTATCTTATTCTGAAACTCAGATTGAATCTTGCTTCTATTTATCAGTTATGTGATTTTGGTGATTATTTTGTCATTTTTCCTCTTCTTTTTGTTGTGTACAAAATCTGCAATCTTAGAAGCTAATTATGACAGGTTATAAGGAGAAGGAACTATATATTTTGGATAAGTTAAAAGTGTTAGTTGTTGCTGCTGCTACTAGTGTTGATTTGTCTTCTTTTCGTTTGAGTCATTCATCTTCTAGTTTTCATTTATGGCATTCTCGTTTAGGTAATGTTTCGTCTTCTCGTTTGAGATTTTTGACATCTACAAGAGCTTTAGAAAATTTAAAAACTTGTGATATTTCTTATGAAGTATTTTTGTTTCTTCTTCCCTATTTGATTTGATTCGTTCTGATGTATGAGGACTTTCTCATGTTGCAACAAAAAGAGGATCTCAATATTGTGTTTTTTTTATTGATGATCATACTCGTTATTGTTGGGTTTATTTAATGAAACATCGTTCTAAATTCTTTAAGATATATACGACCTTTTGAGCTCTTATCAAAACTCAACATTCTGTTATTATCAAATGTTTTATGTGTAATTTAAATTGGGAATACACCTCTAATAAATTTTATGAGTTGCATGTCTTAGATGGAACTATTCACCAAACTTCATATACATATACTTCTGAGCAAAATGGAGTTACTAAAAGAAAACATAGGCACACTGTCAAAACTGCTCGTTCTCTCTTGTTGTCTGCTTCTATTCCTAGTGAGTTATGGGGAGAAGTTGTTCTTACTACTGTAAGTTTGATTAATATAATCCTATTTTATTATATTTTAGATTTTTCTCTTTACAAAAAGTTGTATGGGTATACTCCTGATTATTCCTCATTTAGAACTTTTGATTGTACTTGTTTTGTTCTTCATTCTTATATAGAACACAATAAGTTATCCTCTCGATCTGTTATTTGTGTCTTTATTGGTTATGGTGAAGGAAAAAGGGTATTGTTGTTTTGATCCAATAACTTAGAAACTTTATGTATCTTGTCATGTTGTCTTTCTCGAGATATACATTTCTTTTCTATTCCATCAATTACTCATAACTTAATTAGATCTAATTTTATTCGTATAGATCTTTTTCTGAGGATTCTGATACTTTATCATCTTAGGTTCCTAGCACCTCAAATACCTCTCTTTATGTTGGACCAATTCGTACTAATCATTCTGTAGGTATTGACATTTTATTCTCAGTCACACTTGAAGCTTCATTCTCCTTTACAGTCCCTTCAGCTTTGTCTAAGATTATGAATCTGTCTCTATGCCAATCCATACGCATTTGTAAATCCATAAAGTTACCAGATTTTGTTTGTTCTTGTTATTCTTCATCATTTACTTTCTTTTTAGCTTCTATTCATTGTCTCTCTAAGCCCCCTTCCTATAAAGAGACAATTATTGATCCTCTTTGGCATCAAGCTATTAATGAGGAATTTTATGCTTTGCATAAGCTAGTAAGAGTGTTGTTGGTTGTCGTTAGATATATAAGATCAAGACCAATTCTGATGGGTCTATTGAACAATACAAAGCTAGGTTGGTTGCAAAAGAATACTCTTAAAAGTATGATATGGATTATGAGGAGATATTTTCCTTTATTGTAAGAATGACTACTATTTGTCTCTTATTATAGTAGTTTCAGTTTGTCAGTGACATATCTCATAACATAATGTTAAAAATGCCTTCTTGAATGGAGATCTTCAAGAAAAAGTTTATATGGCCCCCCGTTCTTGTGTTTTACATGACTCTAGATATATTTATAAGCTCAAGAAAGCATTATAAGGTCTTAAACAGCACCTCATGCTTGGTTTGAGAAATTTTTTATTATGATTTCTTCTCTTGAATTTGTTTCTAGTAGTCATGATTCTACTCTTTTTGTTAAGTGCACTGATGCAAGTCATATCATTATGTCTTTATACGTTGATGACATGATTATTATTTGTGATAACATTGATGGTATTTCAATTTTGAAGACAAAGTTAGCTAGACAGTTTGAAATGAAGGATTTAGGTTATCTACGATAATTCCTGGGTATTAAGGTAGCTTACTCACATATAGGTTACCTTCTTTCTCAATTGAAATATGTTGCGGATATTCTTGAGCAGGTTGGACTTACTAATAATAAAACTAAATTCTCTCATTAAGGTTAACGCAATGTCAGATTATACTTTATACCGTACTATTATTGGGAGCTTTGTATATTATTACTCGTCCATATATTGCATATGTTGTTCATGTTGTTAGTCAGTTTGTTACTTCTCCTACTACCATTCATTAGGTAGTTGTTCTTCGTATTTTGCGATATCTTTGGGGTATAGTCTTTTAGAGTCTTTTATCGTATTTTACGATATCTTTGGGGTATAGTCTTTCAGAGTCTTTTACTTTCATCCACTTCTTCCTTAGAGCTACGTGCATGCTTTGATGTTGATTATAGCAGTGATCCTATAGATTGCAAGTTTGTTACTGATTTCTGTATCCTCTTAAGTGTTTCTTTTATTTCTTGAAAGAGCAAAAAATAATCTATTGTTTCTCAATCTTCAACCGAAACAGAATATCGTGCTATGACATCTACTACTAAAGAGATTGTTTGGTTACGTTGGTTACTTGCAGATATGAGAGTCTCTCTTTCTCATTATACTCTTATGTATTGTAGCAACTAGAGTTCTTTTCAGATTGCTCACCACTTTGTTTTTCATGAATGAATTAGGCACATTGAATGTTATTTTAGTGGTCGTTTGGTATTGTAGCTGCGGGTGAACATTTTAGTAGCTGTTGGTATTGTGGCTGCGGGTAAGGTTCACCTGCAGCTACAAATATTGATGTGTGGTTAAGTTAAAAACAAAGTTTTGTGTTGGTGGGACCCACCAAAAATTACGGTTATGCCTCAGGTTTAGCAAAAGCACAATTTATGTGTTTTGCAAACAACAGCTCCTCCATTGTTCACGTTAACAGTGGAGATGTAGAGAGTGAATTAATTCACTTTCCACTCTGCATGACACTGTTTGGATCATTCAAATTGCTCCCCAAGCTATGCAAAGCATCACCTGTTTTCAAGCAAGCAAACCAGTTAAGTTAAGGGTTGACAACTGATAACAATACACTAGTTAAGGCATATTGAGTCCGTTTTTTTAAGCGGCAGCGTTTGCGTTTCTTAAAAACGCACTGATATATGTGCTTGGTTACCACATGCTAAAAAATTCTAAAACGTGGGTCCTACCATTTTGTTGAGGCAGGACCGTGATTTTGAAAAAGCAGTAAAATACTATTTCTTACAAGTTCAACCACAGGTTGAACTTTCTAGAGAGAACAGAGATGGCAAATATATTAGCTTATCCTCTTCTCTTTTGCT
The DNA here is from genome assembly GCF_951802175.1 of Populus nigra. NCBI lineage: Eukaryota > Viridiplantae > Streptophyta > Magnoliopsida > Malpighiales > Salicaceae > Populus > Populus nigra. Next base: position 15,082,345 of record NC_084855.1, on the reverse strand, counting down.
ACTCTTCTCGTCCATTCTTCGCATTCATTTCTCTTCACTGCGCACAGCAACCTTACAGGAAACCATTACCGCTAACAACAATTAAAGTGATGGTTGCGTCTTTTTCTAAAGGAAACCATTGAATTATGGGGAAAAAACAAGAGGGCAAAGGAAGGGGGCATTAAAGAGTTAGAAATGCAGGGCATTACTGTTGTAAAGCCATTAATTGTCTAGATATAGACTCAAGTTTGGTCAATATTTGTAGTGGAACTCTTTTTCAATAGGTTTGAACATGTATCCCACGACATTTTATTGGTTGTAAGATTATTTTTTATGTAATTTTTCATTAAAATTAATATTAATGAAGTCCTTTTAGGTAATTATACCATAATATAAAATTAAACCACAATTTTTAACTACTTTTTGTTCAACCTCAATTTTAACCATAATTTTAACTAAACATATATTTTTCCAAACCAACCACAACTAAAAGTACTTTTTATAAAACTATTTTTTTCAAACCACAACCACAACAGCCACCACAATACCAAACACACTTAGAACGTGTTTGGCAGTGTGGTTGCGGGTGCTTTTCAAATAACTTTTCGTGCCAAAATACATGCCAATGATGTTTTTTCATTTTTTAAAAATCATTTTTGACATCTACACATCAAAACGATCCAAAACATACAAACCATATTAAATTTTAGCAAAAAAAAAATTCAATTTTTTTAGGAACGTAGCCGCAGCCGCAGCCGCGTTCCTAAACGTTCCCTTAATATACAAAGATAAGTCAATGAGGTATAAAAACAATGTGTCTTCCTCTTCCCCTTCCCCTTCTCCTTCATCTTCTCCTTCTCTTTCTCCTTCATCTTCTCCTTCTCATTTGTCTTCTATATTATCCATTGTTCGAAGAAGAAGAACAGAAACAGAGCACAGTGAAGAGCATCTCTCTCAGCTTACCACTAGCCTTCGTCGTTCCCACCGCCAGCCACTGCTCTTTCTATTTCCCTTCCCCTTATCCTTCTCCTTCCCCATTATCCACTGTCCGAAGAAGAAGAACATAAACAGAGCACAATAGAGCACATTGGAGCGCAGCTCCCTCAGCTCACCATTGGCCTCCGTCGTTTCCACCCCCAGCCTTTGCTCTTCCTCTTCTCCTTCTCCTTCTCCTTCTCCTTCTCCTTCGTTTAGGCTGCTCTTCCCCTTTTCCTTCTCCTTCGTTTAGGCTACTCTCTACTGTTCTGCAAAGTGAACAGTGGAGAGCATCTTCACTGTTCATGGCCAGACTGGGTTTGGCCCAAACCTAAATGCCCAGTGTTTGGGTCCGACCCAACAAAATAAAAAAAGTCCAAAATAATTTCTCAGATATTGTGTTTTATTTGAAAAACTAGTGTTTAATATTATTTAATGACACTACATAATTATATTACAAAGAGATCGCATGATGACGTGACATTTGTAAAATTTGATCACAATCCCAATTTTGTTCCTGATGATATTTTACCTGATGTTGTTTCAAGTTCAAGAAGCCATGGAAATTGTAGTTCTAGATTTCGTACGTGATGGAATTGCAAATAGTTTAATAGAACAATAAAAAATAATTTATATAAAATATTGTTTATTTCATGATGTAATGACAGTAGTTAAATGTACAATATTTCAATTAAAAACTATCAATATTAATATGTCTTTTTTAGTTATTTTATAATCTCAATTTGAAAAGTATTCTTAACCAAACACATTAAATTACTTTTTGTTCAGCCTCAATTTCAACCATAATTTTAACCAAACATATATTTTTCCAACAACCTCAACCTAGAAGTACTTTTATAAAACAATTTTTTTCAAACCACAACCACAACAGCTACCACAATACCAAGCACATATACTCATCATCATCTCAAGCATGGCACCATTACTTTGCTTTTGTTTGTTTTTTTTTGTTGATTGTAGATTTCTTTACTAAATCACATTTTATTTTTCATTTTTATTTTTTAGTTGGTATTAGAGAATTATATAAATCATATCCTTAGACCTCACCTAACAACTTAAGCTATTGGGTTGAGATAATTATTTGATGTGATATCAGAGCCTTGATGATCAAGCGATTACGGTTCAAATCTCACCATTCTCATTTATTTGATAAAAATTAAGCACAAGGTAATATAGGCTTGTGTAAATTTCAAGCTCTTATTTGATAAAAATTAAGCACAATGTAATATGGGTTTGTGCAAATTTCTAGCTCAAAAGACTTTCACTTAAGAAGATGTGTTAGAAAATTATATAAATCAGATACTGGACCTCACCTAACAGCTTAAAGCATTGGGTTGAACTATTCTTTAACAGATGACAAATTCTCAATACTTGTAGCTGCCCATCATAGTTTAAAGAAAAATATTTTATTTTATATTTTAAAGATATAATTATATTTTTATTTTAATCATATATAATCTCTTCTCTTGAATTTAAATTAATACAATTTTCTTAAATATAAAATAAAAATAATAAGCAATATAAACCTTAGCCTTTTCCTTGTTTATATTTTTATTTGTTTAATTTGAATTGCCTACTATATAAAATATAAAAAAACAAAGAAGATGGAGATCTCAAACGAATGATATTTTTGTGCACACCCAGATATCAAAATTTTCCACTAATACTGAGAAAAAGTCAATTAACGAAAAGAAAATAATAATAATAAAAAAAACAAACGTAAATACACGGCAAAGGATCCATACTCGATTCCTGTCCACAAAAGACTCGCGCTTTCTGATTTCTGAAGCATCTAACCATCAGTTCACCAAACTTGTCCAACTTGAATGCTTTAAGGGGCGGAGACGTGTGCTTTCTTGGACACGAAGTTTAATTTATCATTTATATTATGATCAAACCCCTTCAACAAGTTTTCGCCATGGAAATTCGCAAACATGTTGTCATTTAATGTTTTAATGTCATATTATACATCGATTCTCAAAGCTAATGGAGGGGAATCATACCCCCTTTCAATCCATGATACAATTCTAAAACCAAAAATCCAGAAGAAAACAAAGAACTAGATGATACACGAACAGTAGAATAAAAAGACAACGTTAGAAACCATGCATTGATTAACTGATTTAATTGAACAACGACGTACGTACAACATTATAGAGTGAGTCTGAGATCTAAACCATCTTCTTCTTTAGGTTTCTTGTCATCTAAGATCTTCTTGTCATTACAAGGACTAGGGAAGATGAGAGGAGGCCTTCTAAACTTAATATCCTCTGTGAAATCTTCCCATTCAAAAGATGGCACCCAACTTGACTGCGGTTCTTTATCATTTAACCTTCTTACCTTCTTCTTCTTTTGCTTCTCCTCCAACTCATCTTTCCTTCTATTACGTGCTTCCTGAAAACTTCTAATCAACGCGAAAAACTGCTCCATCTTCTGGTCTTCTTGCTCAATATCTAGTTCGCCCGTGTTGGAAGCACTCACCTCGCCTTTCTCATTTTCCATGTTAGATTACAGTGTACCAGCGGTTGAAAAACAAAGCTAGGAAGAAAACGGGCTCCAAAAGAATTAACCTTTTCAATTGAGATACTAAAAACAAAGGAAAATGCAATTTTTCTTCGGTGGTGGTGGTGGTGGTTTCATGTCTTGAAAATTCTTCGAAGTTAGGCGATTTATAGCGGTTTTTTTGTCATGGTTAAGGGCGAAAGGATGAAAATGCCCCCACCTACGGTAGGTGGGCATCTAGTATATGAAGACTCTCGTGAACATAAGAGTAAAGGTGACGCAATAGGGGGTGCGTCAGCAAAGAAACGTCGGCGTTAAATGATTTTAGTCTTATTAAAGGCCACCAAAAGGCACCCACTTTCCCAGCTGATGGGTTTGCTGAGGTGATATGCATGACATCATTCATTATGGTGTGGCTTGCGTTTCTTGCTGGCTTGCCCACTGAGTACTATCATTGATTTTGACCACTCAAAACGCGTCCCCTTTCAGACAGTTTCTACGGAATGATGATACCGCGTAAGAGAAAGAAACTTGTCCTTTTGATTTGATTTTTTCTTTTTGAACATTTAACATGAATTGATATATTGATCTCACGTTATGAACTGATATTTTAAAGTGTTATTTAAAACAAAAAGTTTTAAATAGATTTTTCTTTCAGTGCAAATCCTTATATTTTTTTTATTATTTCAATTTTGATTTAGAAATACAAAATTTTTTTAAAAAAAATTGAGCTAAAAAAAAGGAGACAATCACATGAAAATAATAATAAAAAAATCATCTATTCAACAACTTTTTAGCTATTATAGTCCATGTTTTTAGGTTAACTGAGTATTAGATATGGTTTTGTTTTTTCTAAATATCCTTAAAAAGAAATGAGTTTAGTTTAGTTTTTTTTATTCAGTTAATTTTAAATTTTTTTAGTGTTTTTGGGGTTATTAAAGGAATTATAAAAGGTTTTATGATGTTTTTTTATGTGTTTTTAGGTGAAAATAAATTTTAAAAATAACCAAAAAATCCTTTTTTGTAATTTTCCAATCACTGATAATTAAAATTCAAGTCTCATCATACATATATCTCGTGTTTCTTTAAAAAGAAAAATATAAGTTTTGCTTAAAAGAAGATGAACATAAATGATCAATAATTATTTGTGTATGTAAGTGGTTAAAGTGTTGGACTATGAGCTAAACATTATAATTTTTTTATGAAGCTGTTTGGTATTCCTTTAAACAGTACAAAAATAATTTTGTCTTATCCGATATTGTTTTAGTAGAGAAATTTTTATCTTACTAAAAAGGATAAGAAAAGCTTGTCCATTTCTCTGCTCAAGGGTTAACCCGGGTTGATCCTGATCAATATAAAAATAAAATTAATTATTATCATAGTTTTAAAAAACACCCTAGGGAAAGGCTTAGATTACGAGTTGGGTTGACCATTGACCTGAATCAACGTAAGGATAAAAGTGATTATTATCTTAATTTTTAAACTCAACCCAGGGCCAGGCCTAGGTTACAATTCGGGTTGACCTTTGACCCATATCAATGTAAGGATAAAATTGATTATTATCATAGTTCTAAAACTCAACTTAGTGGTCGACTCGAGACTAATCCCATGTCAAAGGTCAGGTTGATCATTGACCCTAGTCAATATAAGAATACAAATTATTATTAACATAGTTTTAAAACCTAACTAGAAGGTTGACCTGGAGCAAGGCCTAGATCACGAGTATGGATGATCCACCTGGGTTAACCTGAAAAAATATAAAAATAAAAATGATTTTTATTATAGTTTTAAAAACCTGACTTCGGAGTTGACGTGGGGCAAGCCTTGGTTACGAGTCGAGAGGGTCAACCCAAGTTTCTCTAAGTTAAGGTAAAGATAAAAGTGATTATTATCGTATTTCTATAAACAAACTTAGGGGTTGACCCAAGACAAGGCTTGGGTCATATGTCAAGAGGGTCAATCAGGATTGATCCAGGTTAATATGTAGATAAAAGTGGTTATTGACATAGTTTTAAAACCTGATTTAGGAGTTGACTAGAGATAAGACCTGGGTTACAAGTTTAGAAGATCAACTTGAGTTGATCCAAATTAAAAAAAATCAAAGCAACCTTATTTTTTTAAAAAAAAAATTCAATGGATTTGTTAACATGTTTTTATCTCGGGATGATCGGGTAACAGGTCGACTTGAGTTTTTGACCGGGTCGGCTTAGATCAATCCTTTCTCTATTATTTTTAAACTCATACCAGTCCAGGTGCAAGCCCCAGGTTGGCAAATCTCATTTTTTGTCTACTAAAAATAAAATAAGACAAATTATTCACTCCAATCCAAAATATACCAAACACAAGGCAATTATTTCTCTAGTCTAATCATATCTAATCTATTTTAATCATGTTCAGTCCAATCCAATCAAACATTATTTGAAATACCAAACATTACCTAAAATTATTTATTTTTTTTATTGTAGAGTTTAAGGATGTGTTCACATTTGTTTTTTAATTTTTTCCACATGTTCCATTTGTTAACTGTTTTTCTTAGTATTACCATACAATATGGTAATAAAAGTGGCACAATTTTTAATTACACCCATTTTTTTTTTAGGAAACTTTTGTGGTTTTTTTTTTCTTCAAGGTTCATTAGTTCTTTTTTTTTCCACCTGGCCCATTTTTAAAATTTTCTTTAAAGTTTTTAAGAATGTTTAGGTATTGTCATATAACTTGATAATAAAAAAGAATTTATAATTACTAAATCATATTCAGGTGTACATGCCTGAACTATATAGTTTTTAAAGGGTGACTCACTAGCAAATTTTAAAAAATAAGTCAATAAAAAAAATTTAATATTAAAAAATAAAATTAAAAAAAAGGTCACTCTAGGCATGTTTAATTAGTTTTTGATTATGGTTCATAATTATTTTTGTTTTGTTTTTTTTTAAGGTTAATCCAAGGTTGTCAATTTCGTTCCGTTCCGGCCAAAACATCTCGTACCAATTCAAAAAACAGAACAAAACGGAATAATTTTCACCTCGCTTAAAATCTCGGTCTATTCCTGATTTTCCGGTCAAATTTCAGCCGAAACATTCTGGTCTAATTCCATGTGTTTCGTTTCGGGTCAAAGCCACTGAGTCAAAGACTCAAAATTGAACCTGATTCAATTTCATTAACTACACAATACACCCACATATAAAAGCTCTTTTTCTCTGAAGTCTAAACTAAAAACCAAATCCCTAATTTCTCTTCCTCGTAGTCTCAAGTTCCCAACCAAAACAATTACAATCGGCATCTTGTCTTTCACAACCTCCCCCTCCAATCTTTCCTCTTCTCTCTTGCTGTCTTGCTCTTGCATACTGCACTGCTGCAACCTGACTTTCCAACTGAAGCGGCTTAATCAACAAAAAAGGAAAGGAGCCCCCCTAGAACCTGGCAAAGTAATTATCAATGAATTTTGGAGAATTCTCAACCTCCCCGTGAAGATTATATCACATAGAAGACTCATATCGGACTTCCCGACCATCCCAAGAGAAATCTACCACTCAAATAGACTCCAAGACATCTAATCTCACTTTATAGCCATTTGCTCCCTTCTTGAATAATTGTCTCTTCTCTCTAAGGTGCAATCTTTTCTCTCTTTTTTAAGTTCAAATTGGAAATGAAAAACGTATAAACTCAATTCTATTACACTGCTAGAACATTAATACCAAATACTTTTCTCATAAATTTTGTATTTAATTTGGTCTTTCTTTAAATCTAATTTAATATTCTTTTTGTTTATATAATCCTATTGTTAGGTTTGTAACTTTGTATTGTATTTATTGCTTCACCAAGCTTGGCTAGCTAGTTTGAACTTTGAAGTTTTATATGAATTTTACTTTAATGTTTGATCTGTGCACAAGCCTATACAAATCAAGTTAAGGCTCTTTAAGTAAATGAAATTGATAAAACAGAGTTAATGATCTATTTTATTTATACTGCATATGTTTAAATTATACTACATACATCAAGATTAAACAGAGTTAAGCCTAGATATGAATATTACATTTAAATGAATAAATTATACTGCATATGTCAAGATTAGAATTCAAGAAACAAAGAACAAAATAACTGAATTAATTTCTAGGTTGCTAGGTCTGGTAGTTAATAATATATATATATGAATAGAACAACCTCGAAACGGCACGCCGAAACGTTCCGAAATCGAAACATTTCGTTCCAATTGAAAAAATAAAATGCCTGCCAAAACAGAATTGACAACCTTGGGTTAATCACAATCTCCAAAAAAATATCTTGAAAATTAGTTGGTGCTTGATTTTGTGCATCTATTTTTGTTGTTGTATAATTATATAAAAAATAATTTTAAAAAATAAAATAATGAGACTCAATTAACTACATGACTCGGGTCATAAGTTTAATAGGTTAAATCATGAAACTCAGGTTGATTTGGTATATTATTGTCTCAATATTTTATAAAAATATCATCTTAGAATAACTTTTTAAATCAAATCATATTTTTACCAATAATTTAGGTTTAATAACATTGTAAAAGAGTTTTATGCAGCGTAGCATAGAGATACAACCTAGTTAAAAAAAAACTAAATCTCCTATAAAATTTATTATTCATCATAACTCATATTACTATTTATTATAACAGTATTTATTATAACAGTGTGATTATAAAATTTCCCTTAGAAAAAAAAAAACTTTGAACTAGGCATCGATTGTAAGATTGTATTTTTACTATGAAACAATTATCTTTTATAAATTGTACGAGATTAGATGGACATTTATTTTTTTACATAGTAAAATTACTAATTTAATTCTAAAATATATAATCTAATGTGGGACATTTTTATATTTTCAAGTGTTTTAGAATATTGTAATGCTCCTAAAGAGAAATGTCAGCAGCTCACGGATATTTTCTTACTGTTCAAACAAAATTAATCCGAGTTGTGGCGTAATGCGGGCCCTAGCTAGTATATTCTAATTTTTACGACTTTTGAAACCAGCATCTCAGTTTAGCTTTTGTCTTCTAACAATTCATAGCGGTTACTTTAATCTAATGACTAAAATCACGTTAGATCACCTGAAAGGACATCTATAATAAGATATTTTTTAGTTCAAAATTTTGAGAGCCGCTCCCTATTTTTAGCATTCGTGGCTCACTTCAATCATAATTAATAATATTTTTTAGTATTATTAAATTTATTTTTTCAAAACCCTTTTAATATTACCAAAATATCATAATTAAAGCTACACGAGATCTTATTTATTCATTCTTTCCTTTCCTTTTCTCTTTTCTCTTTTTGTCCTTGGAATTTATACCTCCTTGTTTTGACCACTTGATTAAAATGCCTCATTTTTCAATTGTGATATTTTTACCGAACTATATTATTTTTCAAAAAAATTTGTATGTGCTAGTTTGTCCCTTTTTTTAATGCGCTCATTTAAAAAAATCATAATTATTAACATAACTCTAAAACACGTGGGTTTTCTATTATACATGAATTCACTGTGAACTTACTGTGCATGCATGCACTGTGGATCAAGAAACAATTAATTGTGGACTTGCACAGTTGCTTCGCTATATATTGAAAAAACACTATAATAACTATTCCTATGTTTTTAGTCAACAATTGCGACTGGGGGTGTGGCCTTCTCTGCCACAAGCCGCTGGATCTGGCTTTGGTAGCCGGATCCAGCGCTGTTGGGTCTGGTTGACAATCCAGACCCAAAACACTTCCAAAACATGTCAATTCTCAGCTAGATCCAACAGACACCGTTTCGCCTGTGGGGGGTGTTGTCTTTGCTGTTGTTTGTAAGTCAGACAGGGTTGCTGGGTCATTGCAACAGCTAGGACCTAATGGTGTTGGGTCCTGCTGGCACCATTAGAGTTGGGTCTTGTCCCAGCAGGACCCAAGACTCTAATTGGATCATTGCAGCAGGACTTAATAGCTTTGGGTTATGCTGGACCATTAGAGTTAGGTCCTGCTCCAGCAGGGCCCAAGATTGTAATTTTTTTTTTAATACGTATGCAGGACCCAAAATCACATTGGGTCCTGCCGGTGCAGAACCCAGAGGGATTTTGGGTCTTGCACTTGGCATTAATAAGATAAATTCCGTGGGTAAGGATTATATTAGTTGGTCGCGGGTAATTGAATCCGAGATTGTAATTTCAAAGGGTACTCAGAATTTAGTTAAATCTTCACAATTCTTCTTTCTTTTCAGAACTTATCATTATTTTTATTTCGATTTTCAATGTTAAGAAAAGTAGATTAGTCTCCATACAAATAAAAAAGATAAATTGTATAGAACTTCCTTCAACTATTGAGAGTCAGGTGTATTTATAAAAATATATTTATTAAATAGAAAAACAAGTTTGAGTAATAATAACAAAAAGACTAAATTACCCAAATAATAATTCTATATTAAACATAAATTTTTGAACAAAACTCTAAAGTGAAAATCCAATACTAATGTTAGTTACATATTGTAGTGCTACTGTTTTTTTAAAAAACAATTGAAAAAATATTAAATTTGTTATTGAAATTCAAAATATTCTTATTTGTATTATCAATATTGTTATTTTTATGATAATTAATGTTATTGAAATTAAAAATATTATTATTTGTATTATAAATATTATCATTATTATAATTCTCTTGGGTCTGGCGGCAGGACCCAAGGCTAAAGGGTCCTACTTCAAGACCCAATGCTAAGGGGTCCAGCGTCCGGATCCAATGCTCTTGGGTCCGCAACAGGACTCAAGGCTAATAGATCCTGCATCAGGACCTAAGAGAATTGGATTTGACGTCAGTACCTAATTCTCTTGGGTTCGGCAGCATGACCCAATGCTAATGGGTTCTGCATCAGGACCCAAGAGAATTGGGTTCGGCAGCAGGACCTAAGGCTGATGGGCTCCTGCTTCAGTGCTGGGCACACCCCTGCGCACACTTGGCACTTGGGGTGTTTGCCTGTGGGCTTGGAACACCCCAGCGCACACATGGCATTTGGGCTACCTGCCTATATGCTAGGCACACCCCAACGCATACATGGTGTTTGGGCTGCATCCGAATGCAAGGCCCATCTTCCAAATCAAAAGAGAAATGGGCTCGTTGGGAAGAAAGATAGAATGTCTTTCCATTGAAAATTATGATCCAGAGTTGCTTTTCTATTCTAACTCCTGAAGCTATAATCCAAGCCACCAACCCAATTTATGAACCAAGTATGCTTCCTCAAGTAGAGACCACCATAGGCCCAAATTTAACTCATCCCGAGCTTAATTTATCACTTACCTAATGAGAATGTAAATATTGTGAATTTTTTTGTTGTTGTAAAATTAGCAAAGTAAACCTAAAAAGTTGATAAATTAATATAGATTAAAAAAGATTTGATGAAATGACATAGTTTGACTATGTTACGCTTCAGAAACGTGACATAATCAAACTCTAATCTTCTACCTAAATCAGTTGACTAGTTCGATCTAATTATATTAACCGATCGACCGGTTCACACAAAAAACCATAATTTTATGAAGTTTTTCTTTTAAATATATTTTATGAGTCAAAATATACCTCTTTGTCAAACTTATTGAATAAATAATAAACTTTAATTTAAATCTCAAAAAATTATTGTTCACACAATAGTGAGTGATTCTGAGCAGTCAGGTATGAGTTTGCCGTAACTAAATGAAAATATGTCCAAACAGATTATGTGGATAACCTAGCAGATGTATTTATGGATTAGTGGATAGGTTTATACCCAAAAGGAGGCTTGATCATACTAGATTAGAATATCAGTTTAAAAGGATCATAACTTATGATCCGACTGTGGATCACATTTAATTTTTTACAGGAGTTTTTGGAGGCTATAACTGCGTCGACACGAACTGTCGGATTTTTAGATATCAAAATCCCACTAAGGCCCCTAAATTTTGAGATTTTTCTTATTATTTAAGTTTTGAGATTTTTCTTATTATTTTCGGAATTGATAGATCGATTTCATTAACTATTACAAATTAGTCGACTCATTAAACTAGAAATGATACAGTTTGATCATGTTGGATTTCATAAACATGACATGGTTAAACTGTGATATATCACAAAAAAAATTTAAACCCATATCAATTCATCTTTTTTTAAAAAATTTGCGTTCGAGTTTCCAATTTATCCAAATGTTGTTGTTCACACGCACAGCTCTATTGAGATTATCTTTTCGTTTTTTGGTTTTTCCCCTCGTAATTGGACCGAAACTTGATGTAGCACTATGTTCTGCTTAAGCTAGACGAAGGTGGTGTTGGACAATATGATTAATTCAACCATATATTTACAAAATTTTGAATTATTTTTAGCTTTATTTTTTATAAATTTTTAAATTGTTTTGATGTGTTAATATTAAAAATAAATATTAAAAACAAAAAAATTAATTTAATATATTTCTAAATAAAAAACACTTTTAAAAAAACCTTTTACAATATTCTTAAACAAACAAAAAAACCCAGAGATAAAGAATTATATATAAAAATATATATCAACCTGAAATAACTTTGAACTAATTAGATTCTGATAGCAATAAATTTTTAAAATTAATTGTTTTTCTTAAAAAAATCATTAAAATGTTTAGTAACTTTGAACTAATTAGATTCTTATTGCAATAATTTTTTAAAATTGATTTAAATTATTTTTAATTTTTGTTAGAATTACTTTTTGACTTAAATAAAAATGATGTTACAAAATCGAGTCAAAAAATCTTTTTTTATTTATCAAAAGTTAAGATTAAATTAAATTTTAATTTTTTGAATTTTAAATTACATTACCTACTTTATAAAAATTGAGTTATTTTTATTCAATCATACTTCTAACTTATTTTATTTGAATTATGATTAAAATAATTTTTTATAATTTATATTAAATGAACTCTTTCAGCTTGTTTAGAACTAATTCTCTATTATAATTAAATTTAATTTTAATATTTAATTTGAATTTTATTTATAAATAAGTTAAATTCATATGTTTGAAAGATATGGAATTTAATTTAATTTATTTTCTATATTATCCTCATCACATTCATCTTATTTATTTGAATATCTTTATAAAAAAAGATAGGTAGATTAGTATTTTAAAAAAATTAATTTTTTTTTGAAATTTTAAATTAAACGGGTTAATCTCTATTTTACTTTTATATAATTTTTAGAGATTTGATTTTTTTCAGAATTCAATTATTGAAACTTAAAATAGTTTCAAACATAAGATTTTGTTAAAAGTTTGTATTAAATTAAATTCAATTCAAAGATTCCAAATATGGTGGTAAGTATTTTATTTAAAAAAATATATCTACATTTTCATAATTTATATGAGAATAAAAAAGGTAGAATAAATAGAATCCCGTGACTACTGAAATCACGCTCTTTAAAGGGAGGTCAACTAAGGATTTCTAATGTTGGTGAGAGTTTTCAAATGTGAATCGAATTTTTTTTTTTTTTCCAGGATGCTGTCTGGTACCTTGACTTGGTGGTACCCACAAAATTGGTGTCTTAGGAGAGAAGGATTTCTTATATGAAAAAAAACCTCATCGGCCTCTTTGTAATTGACCACTGCGTCGGAAGCAATCAACCATAGAGGAAATATGTTCATAGCATGTTTCCTTTTACCCTCAAGGTAGCCATTTTTGACCTGCAAATGTTCAGGCACTACATGGGGAAACCAGTTGAACAACCATAGTGTTCAAGCGAGCAAATTATACATATAGAAGAACACTCCATGAACACATAGACTTCGTACAAATATAGAACAAACTTAATATTTTTGTTTTCAGTGCTCATGAATCATGATCATTCTTGGAACTTGATTCTTTCCCATTAATCCGTAAACTGAAAAGAAGACATGATAAAGACAACAGGGAATCAATTAGACATGTCAAGCCACAATTTTACTCTTAACACCACTTTATTACAGACCTCGCATTTGATCTCCTCAGTTTCTTAATTCCATTATTGAACAGTCACTACAGGCGTATTTCATTCTAGAATTAAAAAGTTAAATTACAGTAAGAAAGTGCTGCGGTGCACAAAGTAGCGAGCTTGATGGTGTTCCTTCTCAGCAATTCTCTGACATATATATATATATATATATATATATATATATATATATATATGTATAGCCAAACACTTTAGTAACAAGGAGTTGGATTTCTCAGGGCCTTCCAAACTTTTACTAAAATCAGCACTAAAGTGAAAGGTTCAGGTCTAAGCTTGCTTTATTCTCACCATTCTTCACAGCTTCCTTTCTTTGAGAAGAATCCACCAAGCTGGTCGACACAGCTGCAGCTGGGATCAGGTCTTTTAACTTCTCAGTCTCTGCCATGAAGTCTTCACGTTGAAATAAGGGCTTCCAGACAGTAACCTGCTTCATCTCTTCCTCTAGTTTTCTCTTCTTGTTCTTGCCATCTATCTCCGGTTTCAATGCGGGATCTGAGACATTCATTAGTCGATCACGAGCCTCGCGAATGCCTTTGATGAGCGCAAAGAATCTCTCTATTTTTTCTTCTTCATTCTCTTCATCAAGATCGTCACTGAAAAGTTTTCTCTTCTTGCTTGCACCATCCATGATGATGTTGGTTGTTGGATGCAGAGGCAAGCCAGGAAGCAGGCAGTCACAAACAGAGGAAATGCACTTTGTAGGTTGCTTCTCCGATGCTTCTGGTAGACCCATACTTGTAGTCTTGTACACAAGGTCAGGGTCAAGCATGTACAGTCATTTTTCACTTTCCATCGATTGGTTTTTGATCAAATTTTCGTTGGACCTAAGCATCCCTCTTTTTCTATGTCAGTGCCCTATGGATGATGCTATTGCTGTCACTATTAAAAAACAGAAAAGAAACAATGTCGTTTTGCTAGATATAATCTTTTACTGTTCAACTCTATTGCGAAATGCCGCCCTCCTTTGAGTATATTATAGTGTTATTTAACCTGTGGATGTTGTTTGTATTTCTGCTTCTGTTTCTTTCTTCCTTTTCTCCCTTTCTTTCGTTTCTGAGGTTTCTTCTTTCAGTTTTTTAGTAAAAATAGTTGACGATATTCTGCCTTGAGAGTAGACACAAGTAATAAATAATAGAAGACTAAAGGTACTTAAATGTATTTTTTTCAATATGAGAGTATTATTTTGTTGTATATTAAAATCAATTCAACTTATTTAATGAATAAAATGTGACTAATTAACCAATGAAGAAAACTACTCATTACAAATGATATTTTGTTGTTTTATCAAAACATATAAATGTTGACTAATCTGACTAACATTGAACTTAATATAATGAAATAGTTAAAAAATTAAAAAATAAAACATTGAATGCTGATATCACGCATTGAACCGTGAGTCATATATTATTATTTCAAAAAAATAGATAAATAGGTTTTTTAAACGGGTTTTCTTACTTAAAAAAGTTTTAAGCGTAAATAAAAAAAAGTTTATGCAAGCATTAATTAAATAAATTGAGAACCTTTTATTTAAATAAATGAAGAAAAATCATTAACCATAACTAACAACAAAACTAGAAAAATCAGGAGATAAATATAAATCAAAATATTTGATCTCATAACATGGAACATTTATTGGATGTGTTTACTGAATTTGTTTATTAAAATTAATATTTTCTTTAATTAAACAATAATAGAAATAGACACATACATGAGATTTATTAAATAAAAGAAAAAAAATGCAAGGTTACACATATTAGAAATATTATCTAAAAATAATTTTTTTATTTTTAAAAATAAGTTTTATCTATATAAAAAGTATAAAAACATTATAGATAAATCAGAACAATATCTTAAAAAATTAAATAAGAAAACCTATTAAATGAAGGTATTAAAAAAAACCTCTATTAAAAGAAAGCTAAATAAGAAAAATAAAAAATCATAGATGAAGGATATTAATCAAAACATAAATTAAAAAAAAAAGACCTCTTAAATAAAGACATCAATTAAGATAAAAACCAAAACTGGAATGAGTTGGTTTTTCAAGAAATAAGAAAAACAAACGAATCAGGTTATAACTCTGATTGGGTTTAATCAGTTGATTTTATTTTAATTAGATGATAAAAAAAGTAACAATAGTAAATGAACATTTTTTTAAATCATGATAACTTGAAAAAAAAAACTTTTAAAGTAAAAAAAAATGGATTAAAAAAGGATAAAAAAATCAACTCGAGTCAACCTAACATAGCGTGATAAACATGTAACTTAGGTAATAAAAGGCAAGTTAACCCATGTTAATCCACAAAAACCATGGTCCAGGTCATATGATTAGAATAATCCGATAGAAAAGAAAATGAAGAAAACCACAAAGACAAAATTTTTTCAAAATAATAGGGCTAAATCGAAAAGAAAATCTTTTTTTCAAAATAATAGGGTTAAATCAAAAAGAAAAATAACTTTAACAAAAAAAAGAATAAAGACCAATTTGGAAAAAATAATACACCATAAACTCGGATTGAATGATGAAATTGAAAACCAACAAAACTTTTACAAAATACTAGGAAAACAAATTAGAAATCAAAAGAATAAGGATCAAATTGGAAAGAAATAATATATGAAAAATTGCAATTGGATGAAAAAATTAAAAACAAATAAAACTTTAATAAAAGGGCCAAGAACATAAACTAGAAATCAAATGAATAAGGACTGAAAGTGAAATACAAAAAACAAAGAAGGTCATCCTATAATTTCTTAGGGAGGAAAGAGAAAAAAAGGAAAAAAAAAACTCTGCCGACAACAAAGCGTGTCACCTCCGCTGACACGCGCGGCACTAGGAGTAAGAGGACGCAGTAATGCTTTAAACAACATGATCTAGAGGCATTGCGTGGTACTAGTGCCTCACGCGCACTAACAACTTTTTAAATTTATTATTAGTTAATTATCCTAAAAAAACCAAATTACCCTCAATGATTTGAAATTGCCAAAAAACTTATGTGAAAGGATAAAAAACCTTTAGACTAATGGCTGATATTTTCTTGATTTCAAGGATAAAGATGTGTTTTAATGTATTTAAAAAAATGAAAAGACAATAATACCATTGGTCATCAATTTCTTTTAAAAAAATTTGGGGTAATTTATTCATTTTACTATTTTGAAAAGATACATATACCCCTGTACAATCCTTTAATGATCAATGAGCCATGAAAAAAATACTAAATTACCCCTAAATCCAAGATATCTCATTTTTTTAAGGGAAAAAAGTAATTTCATTATAACAATGAATAATTTTTTGTGTTTGAGTGTATAGTATTTTTGCTACACTTTTTAGAGTTTTTGTAACAAGAAAATTAGTTGGGCCATATTGTGGGTAGGATTTCAAGCTATGTTTTAATGTAAAAGAAGAATATGTTCGTATTATGAATACATGTGTTTAATAAAATAAATTAAAAATTATATGAAATAATCGATCGTAAAAAGATTTATTAACACTAACTAAAGACTAAAGTGGGAAACTGAAAGATATTTGATTTCGTAACACAAGATATTCTTCAACTAATTCTTTTATTTAATTATATAGAAATAAAAATAGATTTTTCATTACAAATGCAATAGTTTAAATTTTGTAAAGAAAAACCTTATCAATGTATCTTTCTTAACAAAAAAAAAAATTCTTTCTATAACTATCTTGTTTATTGTGTAGAAACTATAAACAATTAAAATCAAGATTTAAAAAAATTCTAATGATATGAAATAAGTTAAAAAATATCTTTATAATCAAAATCTCTATTCTTTTTTTTTTGACAAAATATTTTTTTATCACAAATTTTATTTTTAAAATAAAAGTTATCATAATATTAAAAGGTAAGTTTTAATAAAACACAAAAATGTAATAAAATGATGAGTTGATAAATTTTAACGTGAATGTATTAGAAAATATAACAATAATAATGTTTAGAATAAAAATAAAAAAATAGTTAAAGTATTAAAATAGATATTTCATCTATATTTAGAAAACCAATCATATTAAGTTCATAGACGCTAATATCATTTAAAAATAATGACATAATTGAATAATATTTAAAGATTATTTAAAAGATCATTTTTAAAAACAATTCAATAAAAAATGTGAAAAGAGAAAAAACAACGAGATTAAAAAATAAAGGGTCAAGCACACATGGCTGGATATGCATGCCTAGCCTATATGAAACCTAAGGCCACACGTCATATTGCTTCTTTTTTCTAATAGGATAGACAAAACATTGTCCACCCCGTCTAATTTTTTTAAAATGTGATGGACTTTGTGTTCTGTAATTGGATAGACAATGCATCATCATTTTTTCATCTTTTCTAGTCATTAGAGATGGTTTTGGTGATCGAAAGATAAGAATCTAGCTTTTTAAACCCTAAAAACCTGAATTCCAATCATTTTCACCTTAAAACATGAGATTAAAACATCTCATAATTCTCTGTAATCTCATTTCTAACAGTGAAACACATTCTAATCAATCTAAATTTTTAAATCAAATCAAATAAGAAAACCTTCCCAATCTCTTATTTATTTTCTCCAACATTAAAGGCGAAAACCATATCTATTAAGTTTCATTTAACAAAAATAAATTTATAAACACTAAAATTATAATTATTAGTGGTCAAACTATGACCACTTGAAAGCGATCTATGGTCAAACTTTTTTGATAATCTTCTCTTGCCTCCCTAGATACCAAGAGACTAGAACACAAATGAAGTTAGGGATAAAAACAAACATTTTAAGTATAGAAAGGGCCAAATTAGAAAAATATTTAATTAAGGGACAATAATCTAGATTTAAATGCATTTTAAATAGTAAATATGAGAAAAGGTTGCCAAATAATGGAAATATGGAATTTGGTTCCTATTTGATTTAATTTTATCTTCTGCAATAATTTATTATTTTCCCATGCAAAATCAACATGTCATTAAATATGATTAAATCTTGAACAATTTCATATACTCAGGCAAGCACAAACATGTAATCTAAAAAGAACAAAAAATCTAGGACAATAAAAATAAAACTTTTGAGCACAAAAATGAAAGGAACTGTAGCTTTAAGATCAAAAGGCAAATAAAAAAAAATTACGAATCAAGAAGGAAATATACCAATGCCACAATACTTATGAATAAGAAAATGTTAGAGGATGAATAATGATTCTATAATAAAACAACAATTTCTTTTATTTTTTTTTGTTAACTAGTTTGTTGTCCGTGTGATACCACAAGGAATATTTTTGTAATGTTATTAAACCTGGCCTAACTTGATGGGTCAACCTAATGACTTTCCTACTTAGCCCATGCTTATGCCAGGTTCCAAACTAAATTGAATGAGAATTGATTCAATATGATTTAGTTTACCTAATGGTCAACTAGCAACTCAATCAACCTAATAAAACACGATTTCAATTAAAAAAAAACTCAAAACAACTTTGTTTTAACTTTTATTTTAAAAACAATTATTGAAATGATAATATTTTGAATTGACTTGAATTATCTTGCTCAACCTATAACTTAGATTATGAGCCCAATTGGTTATAAAACCTTTGTTTTTATATCTACTTTTAATTTAATTATACAAATATTCCTATGAAAGACAACTAATGAAACTATGGAAGAGAAATGCTATTTTCTTCATCAGGTCCTTTATTTTTTTATTAATGTGGCTTTTTTACAACAAAATGTTTTTTTTATTAGCATCATATTTTAGTGAATAAAAACTAATAACAATTAGAACAAAGATATTTGTAAAAACTATAATGATTTGAACTGAAAAAAACAAGAAAAAAAACATATTTTAATAAAAAAATCTTATATTCTTCTTTGTAAATTTCTTTTTTATTTTGGAATAAAAATTATAAGAATTTTTGCTTTTTAAGTAAAACTTGTTAGGATTGTGAAAGCAAGTTCAATTAAAAAATAATAATCATGAATCGATGTTCTTACACACCTATATGAAAAACATTTAAGAATAATATATTTTATAAAAATATAAAAAACAATCATGATAAAAAATAAAAAAAAATATATTTTATTATCATTAAATATAAATGGGAATATTATTGTAAAAATTCTACATATTAAGCCAATTCATAATTATTCATAAAACAATCCATAATAGCATAATAAAAAAATTGTTATCTTCTTAAAAGCAATAACATAATTAGATAAACACTTAAATATCATTCTAATAAATTGATTTAAAAAGATATTTTTTTAAATTGTTTAAAAGGAATATCTAGATAAAGGCTAGCCATGCATTGGTATAGAAGGCTAGGTCCATTCATTTGGTTGGTTTAATTGTTTTTAACGGGTGAATGATCACTTGTCCATTATTTTTTTAATCAAACAAATTATTGCATGTTTAGGCAAATGACGCATCGTTTTCTAGCTGACTTTCTGGCCATTTTCGTTAACTAGATAGTTGGAGTCCAAGTCTTTGAACTTTAAAAACCTATTTTAACCATTTTTCACTTGTAAAGACACAAAAATAAACACTCTAATAACCTAAATTTTATTTTGCAAAATGGAATTTTTTTGACATTGAAAAAATAACATAGTATGCAAGTTGAAGCAAATTATAAAGCTTTAAATAATATAAACATTAAAAGATAAAATTAAAAAAAAATATTTTAGTCAATACAAATAATTTTGCAAGCATTAGGAAAAAAAAAAGGTGGGGGACGGGGGTAGAATCACACATTGTAGCTTTTCACGATGTATCCGAGTCTGACACCACATTGAAAGAAATTATATTTTATTTATTTTAGTTTATTTTGTAATTAATGTTTTATTATTGTGCAAGACTATAATGGAGGGTTGAAACTTTATGAACAATCTAGTAAAATTATCTTACCGAATTCTCAGAAAGAAATTATTCGAGATTTGTTTTAATCTCTTTTTCCATTTAAAGATTTTCCAACGCAAATTTAAAAGTGAATATTACATAAAGTTTACGTATCAACATAGAATAAATAAAAAAAAATTGAGTGATTTATGATCAAGAAAATATTATCAGTCATTTATTTATTTGAAAAGGTTTGGATTGATTGAATATGATATATCATGTTCTTTAAAACATAAGAAGATTTCAATCCATTGCAAGGAAATTATGTTAATTTGAAGAGGCTTTCTCTCTCTCTCTCTCTCTCTCTCTCTAAAGGGAATTCAAAATACCAGTGGAATTTTCTTAATATTTCTGTTCCTGCAGAGCACTACCTACGTAAGCAACAAGCAAGAAAAAGTATCGAACACGCTTCAGAATTACACAAACTGGTATGTGCGCGTAGACAGGAAGATGCCAGAGCACGTTCGGAGACTATTCCAATCCTACAAAGAAAGTCCCCTGTCCGTTTATGTCTGCCTGGAGAACTTGTTAGTAGCTTTATTCCTCTTCTGATCAACCACCAGTTTGGCCAAAAATTCTCATCTAACAAGGGATCCTGCAGCTCACATCCCATCATTTAAATATTCAAGCACATCAAGTCACAGCACAAGAAGTCAGTACAGATGCATGTGTTCACTGCAATATCGCCACTTGAGCAGATGCTCGAAGGCAAAATGTTTTCAAGCAACACTTGAGGAACTTGCATCAAGCTTAATTATGCCTCAAGGATGGCAGGATGCTCTGGAGTTCATCCAGCAATCATGCATATCATCACACAAGATGATCATGGCCATCATAGTTGAGAGAGTATGGCTAATGATGATTCTTTTAAGAAAGGTGAGAAGATAAATGTCAGGGCATAAGAATTTCAATTGCATAGAGGATGCAGAGTGATGGAAACTCAACCAAATTTGTTTTTACTGTTCTAACAATAAATAAAGAAAAATTTAGAAAGTAATTTCTAGAAAATCATTTTTCATAACACAAACGGGGGGCATGATGATTCAACAACAAATAAAGGAAGTAAGTCATGGCAGCACTTCAAATTATTGGTAACGGAAAACTGCATAAACACTGGTATTCTTTGTGAAATTAAGAAGATACGCAATACTCATGAAAATGGGTTGGTTAGAAGTTAAAAGTCAAAATCCTCAAGCATTAATAACTTGCCCTTAATTTCAAATCGATTATGGGGTAGAATGTTTTTTTGTAAAAAACCGTCCTCCATCATAAAAACATCCTTCAACCAGAAGCTTTTTAGTAGGAAACTATCCCCGGCCACCATGAGAACGCCTAACACAACATTATTTGAGCATAACCTTCTTAATAGGAAACTGTCTTTCACCATGAACATGTCTTTTACGATCTCTAACCATGATGATTCTACAACATGCATCAAAAGCCACTAAAAATCGCCAGGTTTTGAAACTAACCAATACACCTGGGAAGCGAATAGTAATGAAGTATGTTATAAGTTAAACCCTAACAAACCACAAAGTTTGTTACGAGTGAAAATCCTCAAAGTCCAAAAACACAACAACTAAATCTTTCTACAACATGCTTCCAGTCTGTTCATTTTGAATGATCTAATGTATCCGTTTGGCGATAGGCGGTGAAGGTGAAGGGGTTTGCATTAGGAGGGCTGTGTCAATGAAATCTCGAAAACTATCAGAGAAATACATATCAGAACTTGAGAGGGACTAAAGGATCCATAATTCAACAGCAGATTCAGTGGTGCAGCCTGTCCGGCTAATTAATAAAGATTGGTTTAGGGACTCCAGCAAAATCATTCCTTGAAGTGATTGAACAGAATACTGCTAGCTTCATGAGTGTGGGCTCCTGGACAGTTGTTTCCCTGGCTTGAAAAAAAACACGACACTTGACTCTGTTTCTCTCCTTCCTGGAACAACTATTATTGACACTCTAGAGTCCAAACATGAAACATGTGGTGTCCGAGAAAATTCAGAGACCAGAAACGAGAATGACGGGCACCGAATCTATCTACGTCATTGCATATGCAAAGTTGACGTATGCTTCTTCACACCATTCCATGCGCCTTTTTCTTTTTTTTTTCTTTACCGACTTCATAAATTCTTAATTATTCTTGAAAAAAGATTCTGCAGGTGTAGAAAAGGCAAACACTAGAATAAAGGAGTGTTTATCGATGCATATCAAAACAGAATCCAGTAAAATTGACAGATGTTTGACTCGTCTTTTATTTTGAATTATTTTTTTGAATAAAATAATTATATATATAAGTATTTTGAACATGTTTTTGTTATTAAAAAAGTTTAAGTAAAAATAAAAAAATTTATACATACAATCATTGGAAACTATATGGGTTAATAAATGAAAAAAAAAACATATATTACTTATTTTGTGATTTTTTATTTTAATTTTTTAAAAAAAAAAAATTTAAAAAGAAATTTACTCTATTATGATGTTGTGATTCAGGAGCGCTATAGAATTTAATACTACTTTTGTAAATTGTTTTTAGTGTAATTGTACTTTGAGATCTTAAGTATTACTCTCCTTGATTTTATAATAAATCTTTTTTTTTTTTATTCATGTGAGGTGTCCGGGTCAGCTTGCGCGCACCACGACTAATCCCCACGGCCCACTGGATATCCTGCAAGTCCAGGGACAGGTTAGGCACCGCGGGGGTGACAGACGTGCACATAGAGGGTCGAACCCGGGACGAGGGCGGAACAAGTCACACGGTTGACCACAGTAACTAGACCCTCAAGTGCAATTTTATAATAAATCTTTAATCCATCAACTCATGGGAAGTAAGTAATTTGCTAAACTACATCAATTTATTTATTATTATCTCTATTTTATTTTTTTATTTCTCTTTTATTTTATACTTTACATATTATTTTAAATCCAGCATAAATCCCTAAGATTTTTTTTATCCATAATTTTTTTTTATTTTTTAGCTATTTTCAAATTACTTTTTTAATTAGGTTTTAGAGTTTTGATTTGATTTGGTTTTAATTAGCTAAGTTAGTTTAACATCTATTTAAATTGTATATAAATTTAATTCACAAGTAGCATATTAATAAGTTATTTTAATTTAAAAATTTAAAGTTATTAAAAATAAAATTTATATTATTTATTAAGAGAGAGACTTGGTCCAACATTTATGTTTTAAAAAGTTTCAGTGGTCAAGTCGCCTAGTTTTGCGGATGATAATTGGTCTGGACCGGTGAATGATGGGCACATGCAATCAAGTTCAAACTCCTGTGTAGAACATGTACACCACGGTCCACCCCTAATCGTTTGATCAAGTAGATGCAAATTCATTAAAATTCTCAGTTTTAACTTTACCATTTATCAAGATTAGATTCTCCAAAAAAAAAAAAAAAAGAGAGAGGCTAGATTGGTAATTACCTTCGAGCATACCAAGGGGATTCTTTTGGACTTTTCAGCACTCTTGATGATAAAACTGGGGAAAGACTTCGTTACATGTACCAAATTAACATTAACAACAAAAAACCTAAAAGATTAGATTGGTAGTACTGTTGATTATACCATATGTTTTGACTTTTTTTTGAGGAATTATTATGGTATGATATATGAATCCATTGGTTAATCTGAATTGATCTAATATATTATTGTTTAAATATTTATATAAAAAAATAATATGTTTAGTGTTTATTTAAGCTATTTTTTGAGTTATTAACCTGATTGGATTATATCAAGATAATTTTGGTTTGATTGTTTTGAATTAAAAAAAACATTAATAATATTTAAAAATTTCTTTTTATATTAAAAAAGTAATTGAACGAACAACATAGCACGGGGTAAATTTCTCCTTAGTCATTTTTATTTTACAATAAAGAATGACCAGCACAGCTCATGAGGCCGACATAGGGTGATGGTGGGCTACTACATTAAAGTGAGTCCAAGACACGAAGATTAAAGGAGTGATCCAGAGAACTTTTCAAGAAAAAAGGTCTGATAACAACAATAAAAACAGTATATAATGTCACTCATAAAGACTTCGAATCACCCGGCCCGGGGGGGGGGGGGGGGGGGGGGGGGGGGGGGGGGTGACAAGAAGAAGAAGACTGCCTCAATGAGGTGATTGGTGTGGAGTTAATTTGCTGGAGCATTGTTCACAATGGGGCGATGCGATTGAAGGGGTCAATTGATTGCTTTCCTTTCGGCTGTATAGTCGTTTTTTATCACTCAAAAATAAATAAACAAACCATCGAATACTTCTTTTCTCCATGACCGGAGGTATAAACCACCTCCGTCCAAGCATCCATTGGTGAACACGTAATTAATCAAAATAACAAGGCCAAGGAGGTAGAATATAAAAACAAGGAGAATGAAAGGGTAAGAGAACTATGCTAAAAGAGAATTTTGTAGCTTAAATAGGAAAAATGTCTCTTTCAGGGGAGAGAGGGCTTGTTGTTCTACTGTGATTTCTTGTGGGTCTTATATATAGTACTGTGCCGTAATATACCATCGCTCGCAGGTTAATTGTGGGCCAAAAACAAAAACTTACATGATATCTTGTTGTTTTGTTTATCCTATATAGCGATTACACATTAAAAGTGTTTATACCATGATATATTTACATGTGTAATGACCCGTATACAAAACTAACATGTGAAATATATCACAATACTACTCAGGTCACACTTCAAATTAGGACTCCAGACACTTTGGTTGGTAGCCTATCACATGAGCCATCTTTCATTCTTACTTTGAGCATTTGAAAACAATTTATCAACTACTCATGAGCATAGCTCTTGAATGATTAGACTAATAAGCGGGAAACTTCACAAGTTTTCAATATTTAGGCCCAACATCACATTTACATAACATTTGCACAAGTGTATCACAATTTAATGTTCATATCTCATATTGTTGCAAATATGCTTTGTCGCGATAATTATCCTCCCAAATCAAAATTATCATGAATGATATGAGTGTAAAGGATAATAAATTCTTGTTATTTATAAAAAAAAGAAAACAAAGGGAATGAAAATTACCACCTAATATTATAATTACTAAAAAACTTAATGGTTTGCGAGAGTTTTGGTAAGGGGATTGGTTGTGTAAGGGGAAGATGTATCACTCTCAGTGCACCCTACTTATAGTAAGCTACCATGTTGTTTGTTCTAAAGTCATGTTTTTATTTATTAGTCTATCTAAGTTTTGAAAAAAGTCATCTTCAGTAAGGATATCTTTATCTTATCAGGTTAAAGTCTAGTCGTTCTAAAGCCTAGAAAAGTTTGTCCAAGGTTTAAGAAAAGTCATTCTCAATAAGAAGATTCTTATCTTACCAGCTTAAAACCTAACTATTCTAAAGCTCAAGAAATAAAAAAATATTTTATTTGAAATTTTGATCAAATCCTAATGGATAATCACAAACTTATAATGATACCTTTTAATTGATTTTTTTGTATTTTTCAAAATATAATGAAAATACAATTTTTATTTTTTGTATTAAATATGCATGAAAATTTTAGAGTTTGGCCATATGCACATAAAATAAAACATATTTTTTTTTGGAATCAGGAAATGTTTTAGAAATTTTTGGAATTTTTTTGAAATTTTAGCAAAAAACGAGTATTTTTAATTTCGGGTCAGTGTCTTATAAAATAAGTTTACAACCCCGATATTAAGTGAAATAATTGAAAAAATATACAAGGGACCCATAAATATTTTAAAATTACCCTTGAAAGTTTTTAGAATTTTTGACAATTTATCCAGGGTCTATTTGGCAAAAAAACATATTTTCTCTTCAAATGAAGTTGCCAAATTAGGCTTAAGGGCATATTTGCCAAACACACCCTTAAGCCAAAAAAACCTTTATCAAAATACTTGCCAAACAAACAAGACCTAACTTAATTGACCCCAAGCCAAACCGATCGGGCTGACCCGAAATCAATGGTTTGACCATGAACCAAACCTAAAACTTTAGTTTAACCCAAAACAAACCAAAACAAAGTAAATATCCAAAAACATATTCAAATAAAAAAAGACACGAAAGACATAAAATTTCTTGACAAAAACATATCAACACACACACAAAAAATGAAGAGCACGATGAATGTTCTTCGTGAACCCAGAAAATGCAACTCTCATCATCGACCAGATATAGCAAAACCAAGGGCACAAAGATATTATAGATCATGCAAGGGTTAATAATCTAGCACTTATTCACTTCGATTATCATTAAGACATCATGACTTGACCAATGATGGTTTTAGTTTAAAACCAAAACTTTAAGGTTAAAATCATGAACAACATGTTATTAAGGCAAAAAAAAAAAAAACCTAGATTACTGGCTGACGAGGTCATGCAAAGTGGTTAGTGCTAAGAAATTGATCAAAATTAGTCCAAATCATGTAGTTAAGGCAATGTTCTTCCTAATAACATTACCCAAAAAAATACAGAAACCCAAAAAACTCAATATGACAAATATGCAACCAGACCGGAAAAAAAAATGCACTAAGAGCCTAGAGAATGTACTAACCTTAGCAACCAAAGCTTAAGCATAGTGAAAACAACTTATTTTAACTATTAAAATAATAAGAATTACGGAATCAAAGGCAGAACAACAAACATATCATATATCCTATAGAAGGCCAAAAACATATTCCAACACTATTTCATAGGGTTTTTTTCACATTGTTAACCATAAACAAACATTTATTTGGCTTAAACAAACTCAACTAACCACTAATAATGGTCTCAGAACATCAAAAACAAACAACAACCAAACCTTCAACATGTATTGCTATAAAGACTTCATTCACTACCTTGAACAATCAAAACAAGCTAAAAATGTATATCAACATAATATTTATCACCTCAGAGACAAAACTAAACATCCAAACTAAATCTTGAACAACACTTATGTTGTTACTCAATTTTGGACCCCATATGCTGGAGACGGTGTATACCTCTTTTGAACCAAGTGTAGGAGTTTAGCTCATATTTGCAGGAAGATTGATAAAAGCAGAGAAGAAAGAAATATTTTTTGAACCCTGTTTAGGCTGTTTTCTGCCCTCTTTATCCTTTCTCTTTGTTGCCAAAATCATCAGGTTTCTTAGATTGACTAGGAGTCTTCTTAATGCCAAAATCGTTCCTTCTTTATCTTGTTCTTAAGGTTGGATAAATCCCTTAGAATTTGCACTAAAACAATTGATTCTTCTTCTGTTGCAATTTTTTATTCCAATTTAGGCTCTGATTCTGACTTGGTTTCATATGATATTTGATCATTCTAGCTATATTCTGTCACTCATGACATGTTGAAGAATTGACTTATATGTTTATTGGGTCCTAGGGCTCACTATTCTTATAGCAGACTCTCAGTCAGATTTGGACGCTCGGCATTGTCAGATCAGGAAACCCTTTTTGACTAACCAGATAGCAGCCAGATTTTGTTCTTCAAAATAAATTTATCTCATTTTTAACCCTTCATGAAAGTTGTAGACTTGTATGTGTAGATGAATTTAGGTTTTTCAATCTCCTGATTTTGATATCAGAAGCTCAAGATATTCCCATGAGAATATCTAATGAGAAAGTAGAGATTTCTGCCGTGAAAAGGATTCTGACCCGAGTTTTGCACTAAAGAATCTGTTTCTATCATAAACTTGTTATTCACAGTCCTTAGGTCAGTGCCTCAGTCTGATTTGGGATGCTTGACATTGGCAGTTTCCAAATCAGATCAAGAATCCTCTTGACCAACCAGGTTGCGGCTACATTCTGCTCTTCAAAAAGAATTTATCTCATTTTGGATCCCTCATGAAAGTTGTAGTTCTACAAGTGTAGATGAATTTGGGTTTTTGAATCGTCTGGTTTTGATAACAGAAGCTTAAGATATTTCCTTTTGAAATCTAGCGTGAAAGTAGAGAATCTTGTCGCAAAAAGGTTTCCAGCCGAGTTTGGTTGCAATTCTGTTCTTCAAAAAGAATTTATCTCACTTTAAACCCTTCATGAAAGGTGTAGACCTGTATAGATGAATTTAGGTTTTTGAATCTCCTTATTTTGATATCAGAAGCTCAGGATACTCCCATATGAATATCTAATAAGAAAGTAAAGAATTCGGCCGTGAGAAGGATCCTAACCCACGTTTTGCACTAAAGACCCTATTTCTGTCATAAATTTTATTGATTGTTCTTAGGTCATACTTTCAATCATATCGGGATGCTCGGTGTTTGTCAGTTTCTGAATCAGATCAGGAGACTCTTTTTGACTAACCAACTTGTAGCCAGTTTCTGTTCTTTAAAATGATTTTATCTCACTTCAAATCCTTCATCAAATTTGTAGTCCTGAATACGTAGTTAAATTTAGGCTTTTGAATCGTTTGATTTAGATATCAGAAGCTTAAGATATTCCCATTTGAATTTCTAGTGTGAAAGCAGAGAATCCTGTCGTGAGAAGGATTTTTGCCCGAGTTTGCAAGGACACAATTGCAAGATGCTTAAAGTTTGAAAACCAATTGCAAACCAATTTGAAGCCCCTTTTTTTTACCAAGAACTAAATGGAAAAGGTGCTAAAATAAAAGAGTTGATTGAAGATAAAATTAGAATAAATTTTGCCGGATGAAGAAATTAAAGAACGGGGATTAGATCAGAAAAGGAAAATAAGATAGTTGATCATGTTTGCTCTCATTTTTACGATGTCGTACTACCTTTTGTTTTGACACAAACCACACAACCCCTTCATGAAAATATAGTTAATATGACACTGTCCATTTGCATTATGAGAATAGTGCCTCCCCGTCTGCAATTCTTTCCTTTTTCTCTGCACAGCTATCTTGGTTGTTTTCTTCCTTTTATCTGTAATTTCCTGTTTGGTTTCCATGTTTCTCTCGCTTGATTGGAGAGCTACAGACCATGTTTTTTTTTTCCTCAATTCAAAGGAAATAGCTGGTGCCTCATGGTCCCAGCTATGGAAGGGGAAAAAAAAGGAGTCGCACCATCCTCTAATGACTGGAAAGAAATCACTTATGATCACAGAATCAGAATCAAAATATTTTAGTTTCCTATTTTTGCTTTATTTGATCACCCGGGGTTACATCCTAGAATTAATTTAATATTTGTTTCCTAATAAGAGCTGTGATTAGGCTATATAAGCCTCCTCTGCTGGGAGGAAAATGAGGGGAAAGGAGAAAAAGGAGCAAGAAAGGGAGAGAGCAGAAAAACGAAAAAAAGGAAGAGACAGTGCGAGGAAAGGATGGTGCAGATAACAGGGGAACATAGGGGTTATTTCTTTGATCCTTTCATCACTGTGAAAGAAAGGAAAAGGGAAAACAGAAAGGAAGGAGGTGGAGAGTAGAAAGTAGAGAAAACAAATGGAAAAGATTAGGTTTTCTTAAGATTATCAAAAGCCAAAACAAGAAGGGACTGCCTTTCGATCTCTGCTCCATTCCCTGCAACAAGATCTGCAGAAAAGAAGAGAAAACCGAAGCTAAAACTAGTAAAGAGAAAGGGACGAAGACACAAAGCTAAACACAGGAGACGGACGCAAACAGAGAACAAAGGGAAAAAGGATGGAACAGACGAACATGGACAGACCAGCCAACACGTCTTCAACATCGCTGCAGCTCCTTCGTTTTTCTCCAGGTCTGTTATTCATTCAGTTTCTGCATGCATTTCTTAGTTGCATGTGTTACTGTTCAAGTGAAATTTAATTCACTTGAACAGTGATCAGCCAAGGCATGCATGAGGAAACTTACGCATGCTTTTGTACCCAGCCGGGTCACTGGTTTGGGCTAGTGACCCGGCTAGGCCTGCTGGGTTCAGCCCAGCCACATGGGTTGCGCTGGACCCAGCTCCCTAAAAAAAGGAGTAATATCGTTATTGTTTTTTTTTGTATTTATTTTGTGATTTTTTTTGTATTTTTATATTGTAAAAATACAAATCTCGTATTTAGAATACCCGGTTTTCGACGCAATGTGACAAATATATATATATATATATATATATATATATATATATATATATATATATATATATATATATATATATATATATATATATATGTTTATGTTTGCATGCATACGGCCAATACCCTAACATATTTTGAACGTTTTGTTATAAAAAAAATATTGGAAGTTTCAAAAATGTATTTTCGCATGGATTTCTTAAACACAACAAAAAAATTATTTTCATGCATTTCAGGATTTTACAACATGTTTGTAAAACTCCAAAGGGTATTGGCCAATATTCTAAATAATACAAAAAATCTTATTTTAGGGGGAATTCATCTATTATTCACGTTAATGTTTGGATAAGGAAATCCTAAATGAATGAATATCCAAAATATTATTGGTAATAACTTGTTATTATTCATTGTTAATATTTGGATAAAGAAACCCTAAGTGGTAAATATCCAAAATAATGTTTTAGGAATAATAAGTCATCACACTTCCTTGAAAGAAGCCTTGATTATAATTAAGGATATTTTAATTTTTGACTCCGTAGTTTACGAGCTGTGAGAGTATGAAACACTAAGGTAAAAATAAGCTTTTAAAACGCCTTGAATTTCCTTAGATTTCTAAATTTTTATCCTTCCTCCTTGCGATTTACGAGTCGCAAACTCTTGAAATACTAAAGGAAAAATGAGCCTTTAAAGCACATGGAATCTCCTTGGATTTCCATCTTAATAAATTTAGTTTGAATCAAACACAGATTTTAAAAGATCTGTATTGGTTCTCCTTGGCACCTTGTAGACATATCTAAATGTATGATCCATATTGGCTAAGGGTTCTTGCTTTTAAACTTTGAACACAAATCCATCCATCATAACAAACCTATCCTAGGAAAACTAATTAAGAGAACACCAACACCATAGCAATTATAAGGCAAACCAAACACCAAGCAACTTACCTTAAGTAGGGCGTACTAGGAGTGTTAATACCTTTTCTTTTACGCAACTAGTCACTTACTTTAAACACACATATGCATACTAAAACATGACATGGTTAAACATAAAAAGCAAACATCCATTGCATTTAAACTAACAAAAAGCTTTAAGAAAAGGCATAAAGGACACTCAATGCAGAAGATAATAATGAAAACAAAATGGAAAGGGAAGGGGTGTGCTCATTAAACTACATCCCCTTATCAAAGTTGAAAACTTACCTTATCTAAAGATGTTGCCTCCTTGGTTTCTTTCCTTGAGTGATGGTGAGTGTGGTCATGTAGTTGTGTGTCTGAGAGTAAGTAGAGAGTTTGGTAACAATGGTGAGGATTTATGGTTCAAAAGGTAACCTCTCTTTTGGTTCCTTTTATTCTCCCCTCCTTTTTTCCCTTTTTTTATGGTCTTTTGCCTCCATTTTTAAAAGGTCATAGGGATCCTTTTTTAGGATGTTGGACCATTCTCTCCCATTGATGTAGAAGAATCAATCATATCCATCCATTAAGGCTACGGTTTAGGCTTTGTAGTGTTGTAGAGTCGACGAAAGGGGTATACTAGCCAGCCTAGTTGGTTGGGGCATGGGTTTTGGGTTTTTTGTAGTAGCACTTTCAAGGCTATAAAAAAACTTATATTTTGTCTAGGTAGGAGTACAACATTCAAGGTGTGAGGAGGTACATTTATTATTTTGTTCAAGGAAGAGATGAGGGTGATTTTAAACTTGAAAGATGGCAACAAAACCAGCTTTCTCGATGCTTTTAAGGAGGAAAAAGATCTATATTACCAGACAACAAGTTGTCTAAATTTGTTTTTATTTTTTAATATTTGGACTTATCAAAACGGCATCATTTTGGTTAAAATGCATCATTTTATTTAAATGAAATGAAGTCGTTTTGATAACCTTTGGTCATTTAAGGTTCTAAAATTGAGATTTGATCAAAAGTCAAATTAATCCCTGATTTCTTGACTTCTTTTCATTGCACTTGTAATTACCTTATAACTTTCAATTTTACGCAATTTCACCTTAGTCAAACTAAAACATTGAACCCGAAGTTCAACATCTTTTCTATTTTAGTTATTGGTTTCTAATTTATGCAAATTGGTCCTCAATTGATCATTTAACTTTTAATTTTTTTTAATTTGACCCCTGATTTCAATCCCTAGTGTTTCGCATGTTTTACAAGTTGGTTATTGGTTTCTAATTTCTTTAATTTGACCCTTAATTGACCATAAACTTTGATTTTCTTGCAATTTCATCCTTGATTTCACTTAATTAAGTTTGGAAAAATTAAATTTTATCCTCTAAAATTATAATCTTCTCAATTAAGCTCAAATTAAGTTTCCAAACTTAATTTTTTAAAGTTTTGCGACATTGATTTTTTTGAAGAAAAAAAATCAAATGACGCATTGCTTGTTGTGGCAAATGACACATTATTTACTACCTATAATTTAGCTATTATTATGGTGGCCGGAAAATCAAGAGAATTTTTTTTCATGTAAAAATTATCTTTAAGTCGATTTTCACGTTAAAACATTTAATAGCACCCTTACACCCAAAACCAATTTATCAAGCAAAAAAAAAAACCCAAAAACAATTCAAAAATACAAAATCAAATCGAGAAAAATTCTTTCTTGAGACCGATCTATGTTTTCATACAAGATGAAAATAAAAAAACACCATTATCAAACTTCTATCATCAAATAAAATCCTTTAATACTAAACTTAGTCAATTTAGTTGTCAAAATCATGACAATGTACCAAGAACCTTTTTTTTCTTTCATCATTTTTCAATGAATTTCGCTTTCCTCTCTCAACCCTATTAGTATTAGTATGCTCTTACACATTAATTGTTAGGCCTTATTGGATACTTTTGTGACGTTAATTTGTGATTTCTGATGAGAGTGTTTAGAAACTCTTTTCTTTCTTTCTTGCAACAAATAAACTCTTTTATTGCCGATTTTAATGTGACTTCTGTTTATATCGATGATTCTTTAATCACTACAAGATTTAACAGTTTTACCAAAGGAATTTTTCCGTCGGCGTAAGACACATATTCTGTCGATAAATTAATTACCGATGGAAATGCTCCGTCGGTGAATCTTTCGTCGGTAATTTTTTTTCTGTCGGTAAATTCGTTGGTAATAAAAAAATAAATTTATTCGCTTTATTTCGTCAGTATTTTCCTCGGTAATAATTTTTTTATTACCGACGGAATTACAGATGGAATTTTCGTTGGTAATTCCTTCGGTAATTATTGAAAAACATTTAAAAAAAATAATTTTATAAAATTATAAAATAATTAAATTAACATAAATTAACACAGTATAATATATACTCAAAATGCTTGGAAAAAAGAATAAGAAAATCAACTCAAAAAAATTTGCAACAAATAAATAAAATAAAAAAATAAATTCAACTAAAAAAATTCATATGAAAAAAATAAAGTTGCAATTGCTAAAAATTTAAAAATCCTAAAAATAAATCTACTAAAAATTGATCTCATATGAAAAAAAATCTCACAACAACATTTATAAAATTATTAAGAACAAAAACAATTAAAAATAAAATAAAAAACAAATATAGTGAAAAAAATCATGAAAAAAGAAGAAAAAAGAAAAATCTTACCTTAATGTAGTTGCAAGTGAAGCTAAGGAGAGAGAAAAATTTTTATTAAGCATATTAATAAAATAAAAAAAACTAAGAGGATAAAAGAAGAAAGAAGAAGAAGACATACCCAAGCATGGAGGAAAAGGAAGGAGATGAGGAGAGAAAAGAAGAGAAAGAAATATATAAGAAATGATGTTTTTTACATATAGTGAAGAAGAAGAAAAAGACATACCTTAATGATGTTTTTTACATATAGTGAAGAAAAAGAAGAAGTAGAAGAACAAGAATAATAATAATAATAATAACAATAAGGAACGGGTCTGTCTCTTGTTAAATAAGAGCATTCAAGCTTTTTATTGGGACGCTTTACCGACGGATTTACCGACGGATAATTAATTATTAATATTTTTTAATTATTCCGTTGATAATTCCATCGGTAATATTTAATTTAAATTTTCAATTTCATAAAAAATTTTCAGAAACCACCAAAAAATTACCAACGATTTTTCAATCCGTCGGTGATTCCGTCTGTAATATTTAAATGAAAATTTTAAATTAATTGAATTTTTTCAAAAAACCGCCAAATAACACCGACGACTTTTCAATCCATCGGTGATTTTGTCCGTAAAGAACAACAATTAACAGTGCAAGTGGAAAGTGAACAATTCTGGAGCTCTCTGAAAAATACCAATGGAAAATTCCGTCGGTGATTCTCTTTGTAATTGACATGATGAACAGTGTTCACAGTTTACCAACAAATTTATTCCATCGGTAATTCCGTTGGTAAAAATGACTCGTCATCATTTTTTTTGCTTTGTTTTAATTTTTTTTCCCACGGTAATTTCCTCGGTATATACCGAGGGAATATTTCCGTCGGTAAAATCCCTCGGAAATTTACTGACGGAAATATTCCCTTGATATTTCCATTTATATTTATCAATTTTCTGGTAGTGAATGTACTTGTTCTGCGGTTTGCCTGTTTACATGCATTCTGTGATCATTTGAATCACAACCAATAAATCCCCATCAGTTAAGGTAAAAGAGATATGCTGAATGCATTCATTGCACTAAACATGTTATATATACAAATATGGATGTTTGGATAATGAAAAAAAAAAGTTTGAAATTGCCGGACTCTTCAGAAGGGATTTTTTTATATATAAAATAAAGCCATTAGCTCTTGAGATGGGATTGGATGGAGAAAAGATTCGAAAAGGCTCTAGCTAGCAGTTGAGTCAACAGTAATGCATGTCATTATTCAAGATTGATCCGGGAATGCCCTCCATCAAGCAAGAAACTGGAGGAATGGTTAGGGTTTGTGAATCTCCATATGCATTCCAACAATATGGATCCATTACTGTATATCCTTCAGCAGGAAGAAGCTCAACATCTGAGAGTGTTATGTTGGTACATGGGAGTGAGTCACTGCACGCAAAATGCATTGGTGGGCTTCGAATATTGTAAGTTCCCTTTATGTTTTCATAGAGAATTTCTGATACTGAAACGGCAGATGTTTGGTTGGCGCACCTCTTGGTGAGGCAGTAGAATTGGTCAATTATAATCGGATTCCTGACGTTGTCCATGTGAATATTACTGAAAGTTATTCCTGATACTGCTCCCGATCCACCTTGCCATGTCTTGATCCTAACTCCATTATCCGAGACTCTAATCACCGAGTCCCTGACTGTGATATTGGAAACACAGGCTCGTGAATTGTGATTTCCTAGACTCCCAATGCTGGTTTTAATACGATCAAAGGGGAAATTTGCAAAAAGATTAGCCTACAAGTCCATGAAAATGTGACAGACCAAATTCCAAGATTAGAGCCTTATATATAACATTCTGTGCATACCTGATTCCATGACTCGGTCCACATGTGATGTTCTCTATGTCCACATCAAAACAACCTGACCCTATTGATACACAATCATCGCCTATGAACAGGTGAATATTGAACAACCGTTTGATGTTAGTGAGCTTTTGAGGGAAGCTGTTAATGGAAATGAGAAAGATTTATATGTTCTGACTAACCGTTAGAGATCACTGAATTATATATCCCAACACCATTGGTGTTCTCTATGTGAATTCCATCAGTGTTGGGACTTAAGGCAGGAGCGGTAATGTGAATTGATTCTACATGAACATTCTTGCAGTTGTCAAATCTGAGGTTGAACTGCGGGCTATTCTTGATTTTAAGTCCATGGATAGTTAGGTTTGAGCTCATGAAGAACCTTATGGCCTGCATTTCAAATGTTAGGTTTTACTGAAAGAATTCAAGAATATTTTGAATTGGGCGTGAAAATAAAAGGTTCAAGTGTAGATGACTTACAGTTGGACTATCACAAGGTCCAGGCATTGTTGTTCCATTTATTCCCTGTGCCATAAACGTAAAGAATCAGTAACACGAAGTCGACCCAAATTTTTTTCAGGCTGTAAAGAGTTTTTCAAGAAATGGCTTGTGAGTGATGCTAGTTTTTTATCATATATTTACAAAATTAATGAGCTCCATTTATTCCTGACATGAATCACTAACACAAAGCCAACCCAAGTTTTTCAGGTTGGAAGAATTGTTTCAGCAGTACCTTGTGGGGTTTACAAGGAAGATCCCACCATTTCTCTCCTCTGCCATATATTACACCACCTCCTTGAAGTGACATTTCATTTATTCTGTAGAATACTAGCCATTGACGTCTGCTGTTCTTCTGTGGCCAAGAATCAGGTCCATCAGGTGGCATAAGAGTCCCATCAACCTTCTCAATGAACAGAATATAACCAAGCAATTACCAGAAGTAGTAAGTCTTTTCAAACCTTAAAAGGCACAAAGAACAACCTGACATGACTGGCAAATAATATTACCTGAAACACTAGACCATTTTTGCAAGGACCAGAGAAAATTGTAGATTGGATCATGAAATCAAAACCACAAGGAACAAGGATGACAGCAGGATCAACTTGGTTGCAGGCCGCATCCCATGCCATCTTGAACGCGTCCGTATCATCTATTATACCATCACCTATAGCCCCAAAATTTCGTACATCAAAAACTCCACTAGAGTTATAGCCACTCCCATCTGAAGGATCAGCGGGCTCAGGTGGAGGAGTGGGAGGTTCGGAAATTGTGGATGATCTGTGATTATTATTGTGTTTGTGGTGTTTTGTATGGTTATGCCACCTAGCTTGGGTGCAAAGGAAGAAGCAAATGAAAGAAATGCCAAATTCTAGTAAAGAGAGACGAGAATGCTCCATGTTAAGCTCAACTTGGTAGAAGTCTTAAATGGTGGAAACAAAAGAGAACTCTTCTAGAGTCTTTCCACTTGCCGGACCTCAAAAAACAAAAACTGTTTGAATTGCTTTTGCACTACGAATTATCAGAAACTAGATCAAAAGACTACCTGACAATTAATATTTGAAGTTGAAACAAGCAAGATGCTTGTTCAAGTGACCACTGCGAGCACTAGAGCAACTTGACAAAGACCAAGTTTGGCTTTGGAAAGTATACAGAGGCAGAAAGGCCTGTTTCCATATTTATAATAAGAGTGGTTAGTGGAGGTGGCTTTGAAAAACACTTGCACCTTACCACTTATTTTAATGGCTTTGGTGGCGGGAACCGACCGAGTTCCTTATAGGCTTTGGCTATTCTTTTTTTCTTTGAGAATGTGGAGTCTGCAGATGACTGTTCGGGAAAAAGGTAAAAGTAATAGCAAGAGTCGATAAGCCCCCGTGTTCCTCCCATAACTCTCACTTTCATCGGTCCCCAGCTTGGTTATTTCAGCGATATCACGTTTTATAATAGGTGTAAGTTTGACACCATACCTGTATGAGAGGATCGAAATTGATTTTGTGACTGGCACTGAAATTAGTGAAATCTCTTCCTAGATTTCAGCATTGTTTAAATTAAGCAGTGTAGCAAATGAAGCTCTATCTGAAAACACATCTGGTTTGGAGCCTATGTGCAGTTCAACACAGTTGATCATAGACACATGCACTTATGGATGCAGATAATTTCCATGTGGTTTCCCATGATGATGGCAAAACCCTGGCTTGAGGGAAAACAGATTAAACTGAATCATTTCCATGGCTCTTGAGCTGTATATGCATATGGTATTTTGAATATGATTATTAGTGATCAAGGAAATGTTTAGCCCAACACTTATGTTCTACTACTTATGTATTGAAACATGGAAAATGCATGTTAGTTATCAAAGGTCTTTTTACAGCATATTGCAGCATCTCCACAGAAATAAACTTTTATCTCTGTGGGAAAAATAGCCTGTCATCAAAGCAATGAAATTGAAGGGTGAAAGGACAAATATTGGTAACCATCAGGTTTTGATTGAAATAGCTTAATCAACTCACTGTCACTTCAACCCCTTGTTTTGCAGTTACTACGCTCATGTATGATTCGAAAGATACAGAAAGGCAAACATCCACTTTCTGGAAGTGGTCCGCTTTAGGAACTGGAGGGTGAATGTCTGCCTAAAATTAAGTTATCTTTCCTTGTAGTGGAAACTTCACTTGGAGCTCTGGTAAGGCTTGTTGAAGCTTATCTTATAACCGACCAAATCAATGCAAACATGTCTGATCATGGTTTCTCTCATCGCCCCTTTCGGTGATATATATCCAATGATGCCCACTTGAGGGGTTCAGTGCTTGTTATCTGTAGCCATGAACAGTTTTTAGAAGCATTTCTGCTAGTAATATGATTTTAGTAATCCAATGACGTAACATATTCTGCAAGTTAATCAAAGCAGAACAGCACACTAATTCAAAGTCATAATGATTGACACGTCCATTTCCAGTGATTTAAAGATCAAATGCTTAACGCGAAGATTGGTATGGATCACCTTGTTCAGCATTTCACTAAGGTTCCTGTCATCTTGATACTACATGCAGCATGGATTCTGTCTTCTGTAGTATATTTTTCATTTTACAAACTCTTAAAGTGGTGTGACGAAGCATGCTTAAATCAAAACAACCATTTGTTAAAATAAATCCATTATATCTTATTCAGTGTTGCCACCATACCTTCCGAATTCGGAATCTGTACTTGGCAGAGTTTTCAATAAACAGAATGTCTTGTGCAACAGAATCCAGAACGTTTCAATTTACAAGTCGTTGAACCACCTTGTCCTCTTTGAAAATCGTAATGCCTGGATTCCTGATTCATATGAAGAAGACCAAAGTCTGCACCATTGCTCAAGCTTGCTGAAGGCTCAAGGAGGAAAGGAATGACTCTCAGACTCGAGATTGTAGATTATTTATTGAAAAAAAAATCCATCTCCACTGCTATGTTGTGGGCTTATTAATCATTTCTCAGATCACTAAGCCTGACATTGAGAGGAGGCAAAATCCATATTGATGTCCCATTATTCTTTATGAGCAGAATATGCCATGGCGGTTCCATCATTACTTCCAGTCCACGCATGTCTAAAAGCGCTGTAG
The DNA here is from genome assembly GCF_951802175.1 of Populus nigra. Taxonomy (NCBI): domain Eukaryota; kingdom Viridiplantae; phylum Streptophyta; class Magnoliopsida; order Malpighiales; family Salicaceae; genus Populus; species Populus nigra. The sequence continues at coordinate 15,043,054 of NC_084855.1, read as the reverse complement.
TTAGGAACAAAAGTAAGCCATTGACGCTGCTCGCTTTTGAAATTCGGTACCCAACAAATCCGCCGCCTAACATGCCGACTAATGAAGTCTAATATTTTCAACCCCATATACAGAGCATTCATTTGATTCACTTTCTCAAATAAAAACGTCATCCATTCTTAACCCTTTCTATTACATTTCATTGAATAAATCATGTACGGACAAGCCCCGTTGGTCTATTTGACATCCATTAATCGTGCGAGGATAGATCAAGCTGAGAATGATGGGTTGCTTAATCTGTTTTGCAGCTAAAATACACAAAAAAAAAAAAAAAACAGAGGAAACATAAACCTTCTTCCAATGTAATCCTCGGGATCGAATTGTAGCCAAGAAAATTACACAAGTTGCAACTTGTCTTTCACTTAAAGATTAAGGGTCAGTAATGCCAGGAGGTCTTAATAACATGCTACGCAGAGCCTTCTTTACCTGCTCTCTACACAGATAGAAGATGAACATAAACTTCAAAATAATTATAAAAATGGAATAAATGAACTGGGGATGCATAACAAATAACACAGCTTGCATATGGTTCCACATTAAACAGACCACTAGCTACTTCTCTACAGTGGAGCACCATTTTCTGCAAGGAGCATACCGCCAGAGAGGACAGCATCACAACCCAAGGAAGGCACACTGCTTTCTTGCATGCTCTGGGATCAGCTTGACAAGCATCTCAACTGGCACTCCTTTCAGCTCTGACACGTAGAGTAGAGAGAAATCAATTAAAATCATAAACAGGAACTTCGAAGGAATTAATGAATGAAATATTGAGAACAGGTCATACCATGAGGCTTAAAGTTGAACAGTGGTGGAAGGATGCGTCCATTAGGTAAACGGGCATTAGGATCACGCAGCTCATCAAAGAAGGGGTGGATCAAAGCCTCCAGCTGCATTACAAAATAAATTATAAGAATAAATAAACAAACCAAAAGCATTGTCACTAAAAAAAGGCAGCCACAAAACAAAAGCTTACAGCTAAAACCTAAAGAACTCGTTCATTCAATCGATGCTACACCGCACATACAATAGAAAGCTCAACTACAAGTCAAGAAGGTGAATGCCTAATTGGGGTTCCCTATTTCCCTAATATTCTGCAGAAAAGCAGCACATCTGAAGCGGGGATTCCTGAGAACTGTTTCATGTCTTAAATGGTACAGCTGAGTCAATGACAAAAAGATGCATTATGTGCCTGGAATGACTTCAAGAAAGAAAATACAAAGAGTCACAGTTATGAACCTGGAGGTATCTTTGTACAAGGTCACAACACATTTACAATCAGAAAAATACAACAGAGTAAGTATTGAGGGAAGAAAAAGCCATTCAAAGAATAATTTTTCATTTGATCTAGCTGGAATTTTATACTCACAGCTGTGCTTCGGAGGTTTGGAGAGTACTGTAATAGTCTTGAGACAAGGTCCACAGCTTCAGGAGGCATGCGCTTGTGGAATATCTAGCAATCACAGGAGGCAAATAAGTGAAAAATTCATGTCATTTGTACGAGCTTATTTTGTAGAGACAAGGCAGAAGCAATATTTTCCGGTACCTTGTGCCATGGGTGAGCTTTAATTTGAGGAAATTTGAACTCTGTGTAATTAGGATTCATGCACTTAATTTCCTCCCTTGTTGGGGTACCCAAAACCTGCATGAGAATCACATAAATTGTAAGGGAAAAAGAACTTACAGCACAGGCAGTTAAAGAAATCTAGAAATTTCAAATCTCAGCAACATAACAAGCAATGCTCCCTCTAAGTTCATTATAATTAAAACTTCACCTCTTGACCAATTGTGCTGGATGGGAGACAAACTGAAAATGGATTTTTCTTATACAGACCAATCTAGCACTTTTTTAAGTATCAGAAACAATTATTACCTTTATAATTTCAACCAGCTGGTCTACTCCGCTCTCACCCGGAAAGAGAGGCTGTCACCAATAAAAATATTTGTTACTTGTATAATTTACTAACCCCAAAAAAAAAAACAGCTAAACAAACTTGTAAAAAACAAAGCCACCTACCTGTCCAAGCAGTAATTCAGCCAGAACACATCCCGCAGACCAGATGTCAATGGCAGTGGTGTACTCAGTGGCACCAAAAATAAGTTCAGGTGCTCGATAGTACCTAGAACATATGTAAGATATGTTTGGTTCGCCTTTAACCTGTCAAAAGTAATCAGAATTAGAATAATACACCTTATATACATATCATAACTCAAAGAATGATAATAATTCCAGCATAGAAAAATCCATACCAAAACTTTTGCACTTCCAAAGTCACATAGTTTCACTTGGTGCGTATGTGGGTTCACCTATTACAAATAATAAAAGGAGATTCACAATAGAGAAAGTAATAATACAAACATCGAAATAGGATCGGCATATTACAAGAATACTACAATGCCATCTTAAAAGCACATTTAGTAGTTTGCTGCACAAATGGTCCACATTGCAAGTGCTACTCCAAGTAAAAGAAAAACCAAGCACCCTTGCCAACGTACCAATAAATTTTGAGGCTTGATGTCTCTATGGCACACTCCAATACTATTGTGAATGTAAGCAAGAGCTCTACAAATCTGTTCATGAGTAAGAAAAAAAGGATCAAATAAGAGCCATAAGCTAATAAACTCCACTTGTTAAACCACTTGTCATATAACCTATATCTAGTGTACAACAAACACGCTTCTAATAGGAAAGAAAGCACATATACAACTCATACCTGATAAAAGTAAAGTTTGACATATATCAAAGGCATCCTTTGACTCATCTTATAGTAGTGTTTGATTACACGATGGATGGTCTCAGGGACATACTCAAGTACCAGGTTAAGATAGAGTTCATCTTTTTCAGTTGTTGAGAAGAAACAGTGTTTCAAAGACACTACATTAGGGTGGTCTAGCAGACGCATGGTTTGCAGCTCCCGGTTCTTGTACCTTTTATCTTGCAGAACCTTTTTAATAGCAACAGTTTCACCAGTCTCTAAACATTTCGCCTGAATACCAATGCCACAGAGAAAAAGAAAGAAAAGAAAATTTAGTGCCTCGTCCAAACAGTATGAGAATCATACAGCTAAAAAAATAAAATCAATATTATATCTAGATAACAACTTACCTGGAATACTAGTCCAAAAGATCCATGCCCAACAACACGCTCAGCCATATAGCTTATTGTCTGCATTCATCAGGGATTAAATTATATCATCACAAAATGAAAACACCAGAATTTATTTGACCAAGAGGCTAGAATTTAAAGATAATAACCTGCTTTGGCTGGCCATTTTTGCCACCAATAGTCGTGACGATTATATGACCTGTCTCGGTTCCATTACCATCAACCACAGCTGCTTCCATTTCCTGTCCAACATTAGACATTTTCCTTCCAAGTAAATAATATTGAAACCAAGCAATCAACACACGTGATGGGTAATGAAAATGATGATAATAGCAAGTTGGAGGAAATGGATAATAGCAAGTTGGAGAAGATGGCAGCTAGCATACCTTGTCATCACTAATTTTCATGTCATTCATCTCTTCAGGCAACTTATCAACACCGGTTGTGTTTCCAAGTGTATCTCGCAATCCAGAGGCAGGGACAACACTTACAGAAGCCATTTGCTCAAAAAAGAAAGTACTCAAGAAGATCCTCTTACAAATTCACCTTGCTAGCACTATAAAAATTCAGTAACTCGCCTGTGTAAAAGACTAATCAAGGTTAGTTGTTTCATGTAAAAGAAACAGGGTACATCATCAATGCATAAGCGGAATGAGTTACCCTTTGATATTAAATACAGTTTGCAAGCTGATAAAAGATAGTTTTCACACAACAACAGTCTTCACATGGAAGAACAACAAAAAAAAAATGCATAAGGAGCCATCCATGCAAAGTGCCAGCATTACAGCATGTCGAAGTGCATTCTACTTAAATTCATGCAATGCGTCGTTATTAAGACCTTAGTACGATCTCAAAGAGTTAATTAAAAAAAATTCATGTTGAGAAAGTACTCTGACTATGAAAAACAAAATGTCAAAAGATTATTTTGTAGTAACAAAATAATTTTGCAAGCAAATCATCTGCTTCTTACAGACCCTAAATAGATAGATTTGAAGATCAATTAGACTTGGGATAATAGATACTGTCGAAGGTTAAATTAATCAACTTAAAATAGAAATTAATAGCCAAACTCCATTGGACACAAAGTTGCAAGCCAAGCTCCTATCAGCACTCAAGTAAACAGTCAAACACTAAAATTCATGCGGTATTCTGACACTGAAAAGGACAAGGAAAGGTGAAAGGTGTTTAATTTCTTTCACCATACACACAAATCATTAATCTCAAACACGTTTGGCGTGGCTAAACCACATCGTTAGTTTAGGCAGGTTTTTCTCGCCTCTCTCTGCTAACCCCTGCCAACAGAAGGCATAAGAGATAGCAAAATAAGTTTAACTGAGATGGGTTTTTGTCAGAGCAGCCAAAACGGAAGTTTGCTTGAGATGGGATTTATTAAGTTTTAATTTCTTTCCTCTTAAACAAAAATGCTAGTAAGTTTTTTTAATAAAAAATGTAAGTTTGTTTTTGAAAAGCCACTCACTAAAACACATTTAGAGTAGAGAGAGGCCAAGCAAAATTAAATGAGAGGATAATGAAGATCCACAAGACTCACAAATTCTGTGTAATTACCACAAGAGGAAAAGGATAAAACAGCATAAACTACTAAGTAGTAAAAGAAATAAAAGTAAAGATCCTTCCTGATGCACACACAGATCAAAGCATTACAATGTAAATAGCCTGATCCAGAAACTAAAAACAAAAGGACTCAACTTCAAAAAAAGAACCAGCTTGTAAGAAATCCATCAAAAATAAAAATGAGCAAAGAGAAAAAAGAGGAACTTACCTAGACTTTGCAGATCAGGTCAAGAAATTGAGGGGATGAAGGGAGGGTATTGCAGGGAGAGGCGAATTCATGACCGGATTTCAACAAGCAAAATGCCTTAAAGAATCGATTATAGTTCTAGAGAGAGAGAAGAAGAAGGGGGGGAAGACAGAGAAAGGGTCAGGACAAGGGAGTTTGATGTAGCTTTCTTTGGTTTGGATTTTGGAAAGTTTTTACCAAGTACTACTCTATTTTGTTCAGCACAGATAGAGAAAGAAGCCATAAATATGTGTGTTGTTCTTGTATTTTTCACTTTCCTTCTTTTTGACCGTTCAACACTGGCCTGGACCCCACTCTTCCACTTTCCCTGTCTCCTCTCTGTTTTTTTTTTAAATTATTATTATTATTATTATTATTAAAAGGAGAGAAAAGCTGTAGAAACCAAGGCTTACAAAACCTTGGAGTAACAACTCCAAACGCATGATTAGCAGGTCAATCTGCAATTCTATTAGCTCCGTGATAAGACCAGCCATGGGCGTTGAAAAAGAAGACAGCTGCCTATAATCACCCTGTAAAGATGTCGAAGAAGTTAAAAGATGAGCACCGACAGCAGAATCAGGCTCCACCAAAGCCTTCCTGTATCCTTCATTCCAGTCTATCTCAAATCCTAACAAAATACCCCAAAGCTCAGCTCATAACACTGAACGAACACCAATGTGATGAGGCTTCCCGCAGTGGCAGTAACCAAGCTCTTATTAAAGGCCCATCAGTGTTCAACTTAACCCAGCTTTTGGATCGCCCAACCAATGACTTGTTCATGGCGGACAGCAGCTGGATTAGAAGCGGTAACAGCAGTAGCAGCACTATTCACCACTTTTATGGAATAAGCAAGAATGCAATGCATGGGATTATTTGGAAAGGAAAAGCTAGCTTCAAACAAGCTTTTATTTCTCCAATACCATAAGTACCAGCAGCAGCAAACACCAAACTAATACTGCACTGTCCTTAACAGCCCTTAGAATCCGAAGACTAAAACACGTCCAGTCCTGAAGATTAAGCTTAAAGAAATTGCCCCCGCTGCTGTAAGAAATCCTCATTGATAATTCTGTGAGCATGAGACATTAGCGCACCCTCACCTGGAACCCATGGCTCCAGCCAAAACGGACAAGAAGGCCATTCCCTGGGGTCCAATGAATGTTTTGCCATAAGATCCTAATTTTAGACAAGCTCCTCCAAAGATCTGATGCCCCTGCGGTGGAAATATCCAAAGGAATAGGATGGAAACTAGATAATTCACCGTTACATTCAATTTTTCTTAATGTAAAAATAAATAATAAAAAAAATTAATCTTAAACTCCAAATATGAATATGAATATAATGTACGATGATATTTTTTAAAATATCAATATAGTAATATATTAAATGATATTTTTTTAAGTATTGTAACAATAATATATTGAATCGATACAGATTAACTTGACAAATTTCTGATCCGGATCATGAAATCATGATAACCCTATAAAAAATAAATTAAAATAAACTATAAAAGTCAATTCCTAATCAATCTAATTTTGAACGATAAAATTTTAAAAATAACAAAAAAAACATAATCTAGTCAACTCGGGTTAAATGATAAACTTGCAACTCGTGTCATGAAATCATGATAACCCCATAGAAATTAAATCAAAAAAATCATGAAACTCAATTTTCAACGAACTTAATGTTGAAGAATGAAATAAAAAAATGAATTAAAAAAACAACTCAAGTCAACTCATGTTAACTTGTTAAACCTATAACCTTAATCATGAAACTGAGATAATTTCAACAAAAAAACTACAAAGCTCCACTTCTAACATATTAAATGTCAAAGGTTGAAATAGAAAAAAAAAATTAAATTCATAGGACTCAAGATAACTCCACTGAAAACAAATTCAAAAAATACAAAACTCAATTCTTAAACAATCTACTATTAAAAGATAAAATTGAAAGAAAAATAAAAAAAAAAAGAAAATTGGTTGGAAGGTGAAATTGAAAAGGAAAATATTCAATTAAAAAAGAACAAAAAAAATAAACTGAGCCAACGTGAGTCACGCCAAGGCCAACCTACCAAACATGTGACCTAGATCATAAGATCGAATTATTCCCGTGAAAAGCAAATAAAAAAATTATGAAGCCCAATTAAAAAAAACCTATGAAGCCCCCTTCTAACTTATAAGATTGATATATAACCCAACAAAAAACAAATCTTCACAAAATAATTTAAGATTGAATGATAAAAAAAAACTAAATAAAAATAAAAAATTGAGTTATTAAAGAGTTAAGTAGGAGAAAAAGAACAAGAAAACAACACTATTATAATAAATAATATTTTATAGATGTAGCTACAGTAATTTAGTAAAATCTTTTAGTATTTTGTTAACTAAAGTTGTATTTGCCTGCAGTCGTTGTACCCCTGAAGAAGAGTTATGAACTAGCTGTTTGAAAAGTAAGTTGTTTAGTGTAATTTAATACAAGGAGAATAATGATAAGTATTACAAATTATGAAATGAATTAAGGAAAACATTTTTTTTTTTACTCCGCCGCCAAACTCCAGTTCTATGTAAGTGTTGATGTGTGAATTAATCATCAATATTATGAACAAAAATTTAATTTGTTGCTGGAAAAAAATTGAAAAAAACAATTATTAAAATTAAAAAAAAACAGCAATTTTTTTTATTATTCAAAAAGAATGAAAAACCACTGTTTAGCCCCTAGGTGCAAGAGTTTTAAATTTTTGTTTTATTTTGATTACTAGAATTTTATGTTTAGATCCTAAATTTTATTTTAATTGTATTTTAAGCCTTGTATGTTATGAGATGGAAAGAAAGTAGCCAAATAAAAGGGAGGAGAGAGAAATCATTCAAGTGTTTATATTTAGACAATAAAAAAAAATGATTTTGATGTTAATGTGTTTGTCTTGGATAATAGAGTTTTATGTAGGTAATTTGAAATTTTTATCTTGTTGCAAAAAATAAATCCAAGCTAAAGAAGTTTTTTTTAATCAGTTAATTATTTTGTTTATAGACCTAATTTATAGTGTTTTTGAGTTAATAATAAATTTATGAGTTTTATGATGTTTTCAGATGCTTTTAGATAAAAACAAAATATTGATAATGAGTTTTATAGGTTTAAGAATCCAAAACCTGACTTTCTAAGCATATGAGATGTTCAGAAATTGAACTATGTGATGACGTGTTATTTGTCTAGGTAAACAACATATCATCCATTTAATTTAAAAAAAAATAATTGAACAATATGTGGTCTATTTATTGAAATCAAAGATCAGATATGCAAGCCTAGGGGTTTTTTCAGCGAAGCTTACAGCCCAATCATCTTACAACTAGCATCTAGCCTTTTTTTATATTACTCTTAATTTTTTTCTCTTTTTTTAATTTTGAATAAAATTATTAACATGATATTTAAAATGTTATTCAGTTTCATCATAGTTTTTAAATAAGATTGTATTTCTTATAATGGCATTAACAATTAATTACTTTGTGAATTATTATATATTAACCTAATATGCAAATCTTACAAAAAATAATATGCTCATGAATGTTAATTAAAATTAAAATATTTATTTTATTATTTTTTGTTGTAAATATTTTATATGATTTTACCAAATTAATTATTCTTTTTTTATTGCGTACACATTATTGGATTATGATTTTCTATTTTTTATTGGGTCGTGCTTTTTAGATCATAATGAATTTCTATTTAAAAAGAAATAATTATTATAAAAAAAAATATTTTTTTCAAGACAAAAAAAAACTGAACAATTAAATGGAATTTTTATTGAAGAGAAATATTCTTATTTGATATAGTTGATTAACTGAAAAATTCTTATTTGAAACTAGATAATTCACCGTTACATTCAATTTTTCCTGATGTAAAAATAAATAATAAAAAAAATTAATCTTAAACTCAAAATATGAATATAATGTAAAGGATTTTTCTAAAAAAATATCAATAGAGTGATATATTAGATAATATTTTTTAAAAATATATTATAATAACAATATATTAGATCGATACAGTTTAACTTGATAAATCTTTGATCCGGATCATGAAACCATGATAATCCTATAAAAAAACAAATCAAAATAAATTATAAAAGTCAATTCTTAATCAACCTAATTTTGAAGGATAAAATTTAAAAAATGATAAAAAAACCTAATCTGGTCAACTCGGGTTAACATGATAAACTTACAATTCGTGTCCTGAGATCATGATAACCCCATAGAAATTAAATCAAAAAAATCATGAAGCTCAATTTTCAACAAACTTAATGTTGAAGAATGAAATAAAAAAATCAATTAAAAAAATAACTCAAGTCAATTCATACTAATTTGTTAAACCTATAACCTTAATCATGAAACTGGAATAATTTGAAGAAAAAAAAACTACAAAGCTTCACTTATAACATATCAAATGTCGAAGGTTGAAATCAAAAAAAAAAATTAACTTCATAGGACCAAGATAACTCCACTGAAAACAAATTTAAAAAAATACAAAACTCAATTCTTAAACAATCTAATATTAAAAGATAAAATTGAGAAAAGAAAATGAAAAAGAAAAAGAAAATTGGTTGGACGGTGAAATTGAAAAGGAAAATATTCAATTAAAAAAGAACAAAAAAATAAACCGAGCCAACCTGGGTCACGCCTAGGTCAATTTACCAAACATATGACCCGGGTCATAAGATCGAATTACTCCCGTAAAAAGCAAATAAAACAATTATGAAATTCAAGTAAAAAAACCTAAAAATGAATAGAGTTAACTTGTCAAACTCATGACTCGAGTTATGAGAACAAGATAATCACATAAAAAGCAAATTAAAAAATAATTATGAAGCCTAATTTCCAAACCAACTCAATATTTAACGATAAAATTAAAAAAATCAATTAGAAAAAACAATCCAAAAAAACAATCAAAGTCAACCCGGTTTAATTTGTTAAACTCACAACCTGGGTTATAAGATCAAGATAAATTCATAGAAAATAAATCAAAGAAAATTATGAAGCCCCACTTCTAACATATTTAATGTTAAAAGTTGAAATTAGAAAAAAAAAACACTAAACTTATAAGACCGATATATAACTCAACAAAAAAAAATCTTCACAAAATAATTTAAGATTAAATGATAAAAAAAACTAAATAAAAATAAAAAATTGAGTTATAAAAGAGTTAAGTCGGAGAGAAAGAACAAGAAAACAACACTATTATAATAAATGATATTTTATAAATGTTGCTACAGTAATTTAGCAAAATCTTTTTGTATTTTGTTAATTAAAGTTGTATTTGCCTCGCAGTCGTTGTAGCCCTAAAGAAGAGTTATGATCCAGCTGAATGTGATGCAAATTATATTTTTAAAAATTTTAATATTTTTTTAGTTAAAATTTAATATAATTTATATATTTTCGATTGTTTTGATATGCTAATATTAAAAATAATTTTTAAAAAATAAAAAAATATTATTTACATACATTTTAATATAAAAAAATTATATAAAAAATATCTACTATTATATTACCAAACATATTCTAATATAATTTAATACAAGGAGAATAATGATAAGTACTACAAATTATGAAATGAATAAAGGAAAACTATTTTTTTTACTCCGCCGCCAAACTCGAGTTCTATGTACGTGTTGATGTGTGAATTAATCATCAGTATTATGAACAAAAATTTAATTTGAAAAAACAATTATTAAAATTGAAAAAAAAAAGCCATTTTTTTTATTATTCAAAAAGAATGGAAAACCACTGTTTAGCCCCGTGGAGTTTTAAATTTTTGTGCTATTTTGATTACTATGGTTTGAGAATTTTATGTTTAGATTCTAAATTTTATTTTGATTATATTTTAAGCTTTGTATGTTACGAGATGAAAAGAAAGTAGCCAAATAAAAGGGAGGAGAGAGAAATCATTCAAATGTTTATATTTTGACAATGAAAAAAATTAATTTTGATGTTAATGTATTTGTTTTGGATAATAGAGTTTTATGTAGGTAATTTAAAATTTTTATCTTGTTGTAAAAAATAGATCCAAGCTCAAAATGTTTTTTTAATCGGTCAATTATTTTGTTTCTAGACTGAATTTATAGTGTTTTTGGGTTAATAATAAATTTATGAGTTTTATAATGTTTTTTAGATGCTTTTAGATTAAAAAAATATATTGACAATGAGTTTTATAGGTCTAAGAACCTAAAACCCGACTTTCTAGGCATATGAGATGTTCGGAAATTGAACTATGTGATGACACGTTGTTTGTCTAGGTAGATAACATATCATCCATTTAATTTTTTTTTTAAAAAAAAATCAGACAACATGTGGTCTATATATTGAAATTAAATATCAGATGTTTAAGCTTAGGTTTTTTTTCAGCAAAGCTTACAGCTCTATCATCTTACACCTAGCATCTAGCTTTTTTTATATTACTCTTAATTTTTTTCTTTTTTTTTAATTTTGAATAAAATTATTAACATAATATTTAAAATGTTATTCAGTTTCATCATCATAGTTTCTAAATAAGATTGTATTTTTTATAATGGTATTAACAATTTCTTTGTGAATTATTATATATCAACCTAGTATGCATATCTTATTAAAAAATAATAAGCTCATGAATATTAATTAAAATTAAAATATTTATTTTATTATTTTTTGTTGTAAATATTTTACATGATTACCAAATTAATTATTCTTTTTTTATTGCATACACATTATTGGATTATGATTTTCTATTTTTTATTGGGTCGTGCTTCTTAGATCATAATGAATTTCTATTTAAAAAGAAATAATTATTATAAAAAAATATATTTTTGTCAAGACAAAAAAAAAAGAACAATTAAATGGAGTTTTGATTGAAGAGAAATATTCTTTTCTTTTTCATTCAAATATTGAGATTTTTATAAATATTTATTTTAATATTTTTGTTAGTATTTTATTCAAAGAGCATGCTTCTAATAAAAAAAGATATGTTTTTATAAAAATAAAAAAGTGCATTAATTAGAACTTAAAAATTCATCTAATAAAATATTTCTTTTCAAAAATTAAATCATTATCTTTCTTGGGCAAAAAAACTAGTTACTAAACTTTATTAATATTCTCAAATATCGATCTTTTCAATTAATTTAATGAAAGTACAATATTATTGATCACTGTTTAAGAAAAACAGTGCTAAACAATAATATAAATTATATCTTAAAACCCCGTCTAACAGCTTAAACTCTTATATAATATTTAATCATAACCTTTATGACTTAAAATTCTATACTTTGATTTGGCTTTGTCAAGGAAGGTGCTGCTAATTTTGGATCTTTGAGATTAGGTGAAATTGTTAGGCTAAAAATTGCAATTGCAATTGGAGTGAAAGTTAGGGCATCTTTTGCAAATTGCATATCCTGCATTTGGCAAGGTAATTATGCTTGGAAATATTATTCGGATATCAATTGATGATTTCATTTCATTTAGGCTATAGAAAATGCTATAAATGAAATCATGGAGGAAAGTTTTTTGGTGAAAATTAAATAAGTTTTGATATAGATGGCTAAAATTTGAATGAGGTTCCTTCAACTAGTGTTGTCAAGAGGCGTTGAGGTGCTTGTTTAGACACATTATGCGAGGCGAGGCGAAAAGAGACCCCAACACCTTCTATTTCTCTAAGGCAAGTTAATTTAACTAGGTGTTATATAGGTGCCCACCCAGAGTAGGCAATGAAGTAAGTGTCTCGTTAAAATATATTTTTTTAATTGATGTCTTTTGGCCTATTTGCCCATATTCTTTCCATCCACCATAAAAAATAATTTAAGGGTATAATTGTAAAAGTAAAGTATAAGGTTTAAAAAGAAAAAAGAATCATCAAAATAGAGATGGAGGCAAAGTTAAATGGAGCATTATTAGTTAGAGGCAACCATGATTTTTCAAAAGTGAAAGACATTAAGTAGTCGTTTAGTATTGTGGTTGCGGGTGAGATTCACCCGCAGCCACATATATTGCTATTTGGTTAAGCAAAAAACATAATTTTATTTTGATAGGACCCACTATAAATTGTGGTTGTGCCGCAGGTTTAACAAAAGCACAATTTATGTGCTTTGCAAATAGTAGCTCCTCCACTGTTCACGTGAACAATTGTGTTAGGGCTCATGTGACTAGGTCCTTTTTTGTTTTCGCATCTAAGGCAAACAACATGTTGTCTGCTCCAATTTTTTTAGAAAAAAAAAAGAGTCAGACGACGGGTAATCTGTATTGCCTAGTAATGGGGCTTATGGTTTTTTCAACCCAAAAATTAAATTTTCAACTCATTGTTTTACCCAAAGCACATTTAAAACATCATAGGCAACTTGATTAAATCATTCATGACCTTAAAAAACCAAAAAAAAATCTGAAAACCCGAAATAAAAAATCTTACCAAGATCAAATCTGTTTTTCTTGGCAATTTCAAGGTTAAGAAAACTCCAAATGTGAGCTCCCCTCGTAAGAAAAAAAAATTAACACCAATTTCAATCGTTTTGGCAGCTGAAATCAGTGCCAACATAAATTTTATCTCTAGTACTGGATTTAGGCGACCTTCTCTCACCTCTCTCACACCATGGGTTAAAAAATAAATAAAATAAAGTTTGAGATCAAAATTGATTTTCCCCTTAATTTTGAAACTAAAAGGACCCAATATCTATAATTTGTAATGTATAGAGACTACAATAAAAAAAAATTCCAAACTTTTAAAGCCACTCATTTTCTACATGGTTTTTTACTTTGGTTCTCGTCTTTCAATCCTCCTTCCCCTCAACAAATTAGCTTATAATTTCGTACAATAAATATCAAATTAAAATAAAATAAAAAGATGAAAAAATAGCATTGTGAACAGTTCATTCAATCTGTATTCCATGATCAAGAATTAATCATTATTGCAACCTCCATAATAAGTGCAAGCAAGCAGTGGGTAATGTGGATTCTGCAGAAGTTTCTTCGCAAAAGCATTCATGTGTTTTATCAACACAGACACCACATCCTGATGGACATTGAAAGGAGCAAACCAATATCACGAACACCTTTTGTTGCTTCAACTTATCTTAGCACAGCTGCATGTATACATGCCAACATCGAAGTAAATCTATTGTTGTTCTTTGTAAGTTTTTGAGATTCATTAAAAGATCCTTAAGAAAACTGTATGAGCTAAGAAAATAGCACACAAACCTAAGAGAGATGGAGAGAGAAATAAACAGACTCATTAGAAGCAAGAACTGAAAGGATGAACAAGAAGGAAAATTTCAAAGAAGCTTTCTCCATTTGCAAGAAGTGATGGATGTGCTAAAATATATTTGACTAACTAGTCGTAGTATAGAATTAGGTGAGCCAATGGGGGACAACATAGGTAATCTTTCTAGGCTAGGAAATATATTTGTGAGTAAAAGTTAACAAATATTTCCAAATATCCTTCTTACTTATTTACGAGATAGATATATACATATCACTGGAAAAAAAAATATACTAGAATCACCTTTAATACATGTTACATGGGAGTTCTAATTAACCATACAATTATGCTATATATTACTTTCATACCAAGAACCATGTAATTATCTTTCTAACATTCAGTAAAGGTTGTTAAAGTCAATGATGGAGTTGCGCTCCTAACTATGATACCGGGCCTAAGAAAACTCGTAAAATATTGTTAGAAGAATTTTTCAAATAACATTACCATCTTGTAGCACGATCTCTAGGTTACTTTGTATATTTTATACGTTATTTCTCTAATCTATAAACCTATCATAATTATCTAAGTTTATTTTTATAAATATAAAATTTTTAGAAACACGAATATATAACACCCATTTATAAAATGAAGGACCTTTCACGTGGTAGGGGTTGTATTCATTCTCAAAAGCTCATGTGATAATAGATCTCGCCTTGTGTTAGGGTATGTTTTTTTTCTTAGGACTACCTAGGATATATTATAATAGAGAGCAATGATGATAGTCATTCTTGAGATGGTGACTAACTAATGCTTTAATTATATACTTTTGAAAGTTGCGTATAGAATAACTAATTTGAGAATGTTCATTGTGATAATGGTGACCCACCCTCTTTCCCTGAATCTTGAGGAAATGAGCTTTTTTATGTGTGTGTGGGGGGGAGGGGGGGTCTAGTCTTATGAAAAGAAGTCATCACCTAATATTATAGTCATTAGGAACTTTAACTGATTTTCAAAGATATGTGGTAAAGGACTTGTTATGCTAAACGGAAAATATTATCACCCCTAAAATATCTTACATGAGGTAGCTTAGGTTGCATTGTCTATCTTGTCCTAAATTGCTAAGGTCTTGTTATGTTTAAACCATTAATGATCTATCTATTGGGTGAATATGGGTTTACCATAATGAGTTAAAACCTGGTCAAAATTTCAACACTTATTTGTTCTAAAAGTCTTACTGGTTTTTGCCACTTCTAATTGTTTGGTAAGTTGATAACTATAAAATGGTTATCCCATATCATAACTCAAGTTATGTTCATGAATGTATCAATGAGCCTATGTTGAGTCAATGAAATCCAACCTAAATCCTAGGAAAGGTCGATGAAAGATGCCTTAAAAAGGTTTATTTGTCCTATAGTACCTCAGATATTCCTAACTTTAGTGCTATGAAATATTAGATTGAAAATTACCTTCAATTGGTGAGTATTTCAGGAAATTCATTTTACCCTTAACAAAATAATTTCATCTTTATTTTGTTTTGAGGAAATTATGGTAAGGGGTTATTCTTTCTAATATTCAAGTATTAGCTCTCTATGAGTTTATATACTCAAATATTAAAAGTGAATAACAAAACATTTTTCTTAATAGACTTTTGAATATCTAAGTTGGATTTTTGGAATTTTAGGTGTGTAGACTTAATAGACCTTTTAATTTTGGTCAATACTTAATGAACTTTATAAACTTGTTATAAAGTCTAAATATATATGCAAAATATTTTTTGTACTTTTCTTCTTCTTCTTTTTTTTTGTAAAAATGCTAAAACAAAAATTTTATAAAATGCTAAAACATGTACAAACATTTTTGGCCTTTTTTTATAGAAATATGCTAAAAACATGAACAATGATCAACACACACATGAATATGTGTGTGTGTGTGTGTTAAAGAGACTTGGTAAAATCCAAATTAATTAATTGTGCTTTTAAGATTGGTCGGTAATTTGCAAGTTCAGGAAAACAAGGATCAAACACATGTGATGCAACTATATTATTCGATAGTTTCACCCACATTTAACTAGTGTTTTGCCTATGTTATATATATAAAATGCCTTGAAATTCTTTGTTTTATGTTTTGAAGGCACTTTTGAATGAAAGATGCAAAAATGAGTAAATTGGAGGTAATTGACAGATTTGATGTTCAGTTGATGTTTTGTGCAGAGCGTGAGTTCTAGAGGTTGAAATGAAGTGATTCCAGTGGCACTAAAAATAAAACATCCATACCTTTCTAGAAATTTAATGCAAGAAAAATAAAAAGAGAAATATCATGGGAATCACATCCTTCAAAGTCAAATCTCGCATTCTGCCAATGTTGACCTTTTTCCATTAAAAATTCAATATCTGGAGCTACAAAAGTCCAATTGATTCAAACTTAATTTTGTTGGATTCCTAACTAAAATTCCTATAAACTCTTAAAATGTCATCCAAAAAATATGTC
Source organism: Populus nigra (assembly GCF_951802175.1). Classification (NCBI taxonomy): domain Eukaryota; kingdom Viridiplantae; phylum Streptophyta; class Magnoliopsida; order Malpighiales; family Salicaceae; genus Populus; species Populus nigra. Next base: position 15,026,429 of record NC_084855.1, on the reverse strand, counting down.
ATATGAGGGAGATGTGATTTTCCAAAGATGACAGCTGAATTCTTCCAGCAAACAGGTTTCGTGAAGGAACATGTCCAAATTACATTTTGAAACATCTAAACTGGCGTCCAAGTTTTTATTTTAGCAATCTAGCTCCTCTAAGTCAAAGCTTGAAGATTTAATGCAAGGCTATTTCTTCTTTTTAGAAAAATAGTTATTGAAGTACTTAAATGTAAACTGTCAACTTAAAGGAGGACTATTTTGTAAAATAGGGACTAGGGTTTCTTAGCATATAAAAAAAAAGAGAGAAGGGAAAGAGGGCAAAAAAGAGGCAGTAGCCAGATGTGAAGAAACACAAACTCTCCTCTCTACAAATCAGAAATAATGCTTTCTTCTATCTTTAAGAGTAGTTGTTCCATAGATATGCAAGGCTAAGCTCGTTTTCTTGGTTGCAAGGACACAACAAACCTTTGGATTTCAAAAACCATGAGATTTATTCTTCCTTTTATTTTCAGTTTATATTATGAATGAGTATGATTGTTTTCCTATACATATTTTCTATGATTGTTGTTGATAATTGCTAGAGCGGACTTTAAGTTATTATTGTGAACAATCTATTGCTAAGTTTGATATTAAAACCGGAGTTGTGATATATGAACTTGTGAAGCAACTAAGCTTTATAATTATGGCGAAACTACGTTATTAAACTCAGAGAGAACACTCAAACAAAGGAAACACAAGCTGCGGACAGCTTGGTTGTCAAGAGATCAATCAATTTATCTAGTTCTTAGGGCTACCATTGAACTAAATCATTAATGCGGACATTGTGATTATTTGTTGATTAGAGTTAGTTATACGGTGGATCCATTAATTAACCAATGTTAAGAAAAGATAAAAATTCAGAATATAAATTGAAGTTTCGTTTCAAGGATCAGTTCTAATTTTTGTTGGTGGATGTGTGCTTGCCACCAAGGTTTGTTTTCTTGATAAATTTTGGTTTCAATTGATTTTGTTTGCTAGTTTAATTTCTTCCATAGTTTAGATTATCACAAATCAAAACCCCCCAATTGAATAATGTATAGCATAAAAATCTGAACTAAATCTTTCTTGTGGGATTGACCCCTTACTTGCTGCATATTATCTTATGTGTTGTGTTTTAAGTTAGGGTAATTAATTTGTGCAACCGCAACATCGCAACAAATTTTGGCGTCATTGCCGAGGAGGTAATTTTAGTTGATTCTTATGCTTATACTGTTATTTTTATTTGATGTGATTATTATTATTATTATTATTGAAAAAAAACAGAATTTTTTCTTGCGGCGGTACTGTTCACTTACGGTAGCAGTACTATTCAAAACCGGATTTTTGGTGGAATTAGGTATCGGCCTTTTGTTTCCTGAAGGGAAACAACATTCTGAACAGGACTAAACCACTAGCCCCACCCTATCAAGGCCAAATTCTGCTGTTTTCTAGGGTTTACAGGCAGTTTTAGTTTTCTAGCCTTGGATTTTCGTACAATTTGCATTGTTTTCGATCTCTTGTGTGGTTGGTTTCTTTTGAGTTTTCTTGATGATTTATGCCAATAACCCATTCTACTAACCAAAATCAAGTGCAGTTGGATCTCAAAATAGAAAAAACTTTACGTAGGTTACGAAAGGAAGCTCGCCTCGACACCATGGCTATTGCACGACAACAAACACTCAAGGAGCTTATTGCTCCTAACGTGGAAAATCAGCCATTGTGCATAAATATCGACAATAATGTAAATTTTGAGCTCAAATCTGGTTTTATACATTTGCTACCAACATTTAATGGTATTGCAGGAGAAAATCCTCATACTCATCTCAAGGAGTTCCATATAGTTTGTGTTGGCATGAAACCGAACGGAGTTGATGAAGAACAGGTTAAGTTGAAAGCTTTCCCTTTCTCTTTAAAAGGGGCAGCAAAGATATGGCTTTTCTCCATTCTTCCAGGTTCAATTGGAACTTGGAATGGCATGAAGAAGATCTTCCTTGAAATGTATTTTCCAGCATTTCAAGTTGCCAACATAAGAAAAGAAATATGTGGGATTCGGCAATCTCATGGAGAGACACTCTTCGAGTATTGGGAAAGATTTGAGCAATTATGCATTCAATGCCCTCATCATCAAATACTTGATCAGCTACTCATTCAATATTTTTATGAAGGATTGATGCCTACTGACCGTAGTATCATTGATGCTGCAAGTGGAGGGGTATTGATAGATAAGACACCCGAGGCTGCACGCCAATTGATAACTCATAAAATAGAAATTTAGGTGTGCGAGAAACGATTACGACAACGTGAGCGTACTTAAATATTATTGACGTGTTAACCTTTGTTTTCCTTTTTCTTTTCCTTCTTTTCTCCTTTCTCTTATTCTGTCATCAATCAAGCCTTTCTGTAGGCTTGATTGGACTGCGTTTTTCTTCTCTTTCTCTTTATTTTTCTTCTTCCTTTCCTTTCTTTTCTTTTAGGCATGATAGGGTTTCTCTTCCTCCTCTCATCTCTTTCTTCTCCCTTTCTTCTTTTCTCCTCCTCCTATCCTTTATCAAGCTCGATTTGGCTAAAGCATTGGGTCGGTAGGGCTACCTTTCTCTCTCTTCTTTTTATTTTCTTCTTTTTCCATATCCTTTTTCCTTCTCTTCTTACTGGGTCTAGGAGTTTTAGGCCTAATTAGGCCAAGACTATTCTCTCTCTTCTCTATATGACCATATTATTTCTTGTCCCTCTCTTTTTAAGTCGTGGCGGACTTGGTTGTTATGGGTTTAGTTGGTCCTATTTTATCTTGCTCCCATCAATACATATTCATTTTTTTTTACTCATATATGATGAAAAGTTCATGTCCCTTCCGAGAATTTGTTTTCTAGCTATAACTAATTAACCCTTGACTTCCTCTTACTAAATATATATGTTATTTTAATATATTTATAAATAAAAAATACTCTTAAAATAAAATACTCTTAAAGAAGCATGCAATATAACAGAGAAACCACATAATATAATATATCAGTGGAGGATAAAATTGGTCGCAGCGCAACAAGTTATGTCTTTTTATTTAATGGACCAACTAATAAAATGCATTATTGCAAGCTTCTTGAAATTTAATATGAATTTTAATTTCTAAGGTAGAAAATGGGAAACAAATTACAGTGATTGATATGAATATAAAAATAGGTGAAAGCATTTTCGATGTGTTCATTTTATGCATGAATCCTTTAATAGACACTCAAATTTAGATCTTGAATTTTGACATGCATCGTGAGATCCTCACATAATTAAATTGTAAACTTTAACTATGTGATATCTCTACTCTACTTGACACGAATTTATTTATAATTTGATATATATATATATATATATATATATATATATATATATATATATATATATATTCTGGTTGAGTATTTATATAATTGTTTTATTCAATTTAAGAACAGAACTTAAATGAAACAAAATAAAATCACTATAAATAGAATTAAAATATTTTAAAAACCATATATACAAGATATTATATATAATCAATGCGTGTTTATTTGAAATTCTGAAGGTATTTTATTTTTTGAAAAAATAAGTATAAGTTATATCACATGATTTGGCTTTTTATTTAAAAATGACTTGATTGAAAAATAATAAGAGTGGAGATGAATCATAATTTATTTTTTGTATTAAAATGAATTTTTAAATAACTCCAAGGGCCATGAAATGGATATATCCGTATATTTTTTGTATTTTGTGTTCAATAAAAGTACACAATATTCATCTTAAATAAAAGTTTATAATCCAATCTCTTATTTTATAAAAAAAAATGATTAACAACAGATATATTATATTAAAAATATGATTACAAGTAAAGATTTGTAATGTAATCATAGCTAAATAGGAATGAGCAGAGTTTAAACGTGGCTTGACTTGGAGAGGTATTCTGCGGTGGGCCTACAAAAGCAAAACCCACGCCCAGCACTAGTTTATTAGGCTGGATCCATACTGGGCTTTATCAAGCCCAACGCCTTACAATAACTTAGATCAAGGGCTGCCGTGGAGGTTTCCTTTCCCGTCAGAAACCACTTGTGAGAGTCTGCTTCGCGTCAGATGGCAAACAATTGAAAATTGAAGAGACCATGACTCAGAGAATGGTCCCCTTAAAGATGAAGAGTAGAATGGTCGATTGACTTTGGGGTTTGTTCTTTCCTTCACCACTTACTTCATCAGAAATTCATCATGAAGTACATTATGTCTACCGTTCATCCATAAATCCTGCCAATGAGCGTTTGTAACAAACGAGAACGCGGCGACAATGGGTGGAGATGGTGGTGATCGGTCGGTCCTGCTGGTGGAGATGGAGGTGATGGCGTTGGAGCCTCCACTCTCTCCTACTTTTTTCTTTTTTTTTATCTTTATTTATTAAATGCAGTTAGTGGCAGGAGTTTGACGTGTGTAATTGCTGGGTGGTGCAAATAGGCCCACTTTACTCAGAGCAAGAAGCATGTAAAACTGTGATAATAATTCATCTCCGAGGCCGAGGAGGGTAAATTTTTTAATGCAAAAATATTTAGATGATAATAATATCTTTTAAAAAAATTGTAATTTAGATTATTAATTTGTAATTTATATTATTAATTTTAATATTTAAATAAACTTAATTAATCTAATAACATAATTGTAAAATAAAAAAACAATGACAACGATTAATAAAAACAAATATTTGCTAATATCATGAAAAGACATTCAATAAATATTTTAAAAAAATCTCAATGATTTTATTTTATAACAAAGTAAAAATTAAATTGTAATAAGACAATTTTATAAAGAGAAAAATAAAAAAAATGAAATTCAAACTCCAACAAAAACAAACATTAAAGGATGAATTGAGAATAAATTAAGACTAGATCATACATGATTTCCTTTAATTTCGCATCAAGTCTAAATTAATTCATTAACTAAAAAGTTGTTATAAAACCGGTTTGAATTTTCATTATATATTTTCTCGACTACTCATTATGTTAGGTCTCATCTATTAATTAGTAAAATGAGACATATTAATAATTAATAAAAACTTTAAATTCTCCAGCAAAAATACACTCTCTAAATTTACTATCCATTGTTACAGTGCAATTACTTTTGTGATTTAAAAAAAATAAATGAGAGGCCTATGAGTTGGGATAGTTTGATCTTTTTTTCATAATTTTTAGTTATTAATTACTTGTCCAGGGATATATATGACTTTTAAAATTTTTAATAAATAATAAAATAACTTCATTATTGTCCATATCAAACTTTTTTAAACTGAAGGTTTTTAAATCTTTTTCAAAAACAATACAATGAAAAAGAGAAATTAATCCTTGGAATAAAAAAACTTAACTCATGCAAGTAGGGTTTTTTTTCCTTTTCACTAAGTCTTTTTTGTTATTCCATAATAATTAAAGGTAATTTGATCTTTTATATTAATTAACTAATATAAAAATTGAAAAAGCTGCTAGTGATGGACTTTTTTTAGATATTTTTTCTCTCGTCAAAACAATTACATGTTGATTCTTTTTGTTTTTAGTATTTCAATTTCATTTTTTATTTTTTTATTTTTGTTCTTAGTTTTTTTTATTAAAGTTTTTTTATTTTTAATTTAGTCATTCAAATCTAATTTGTCATATATTATTATTTTTTCAATTTGATTCTTATTTTTTTGATTTGTAATTTTTTTTTCCTTAACTCTTTTGAAAAAATTTATTGGTTTTCAATTTCATCATTTAATCTAGGTTTATGGTATATTGTTTTTTTAATTTGATCCTTATTCTTTTGATTTTTATCTTTAATAGGAGATATATGTTTTTCAATTTAACCCTCAAATCAAAAGTTTTGGGTTGCTCTCTAATTTATTTTTTATTTTGATTTTCATTCTTATTGTTTTAATTGTCATTTTTATTTTAGATCCTTTTGATAAATTTTTTTTTTCTTGATTTCATCTTCATTGTTTTTGCATGTGTGATGCTTTCGGTCCAACGACTCAGATCACAAATTTAAAAAGTTAATACGAGTCAATATCTTTTTTTTTTTGCTTATTTCTTGCTCAGATTTCATTAATCGACATTATTTATTAAAAAAAAAACATATGGCTTTGTAGTTTTCTTCGATTTCTTTTCTATTAGGTTATCCTGATTTCATGACTTAAACCATGAGTTTTATGGATTAACTCAGGTTATCTCATCTCTTATTACCTAGATTACATATTTATAACACTATTTATGTAACATCCTAAAATTTTAAATGCAATTCTCACCTTTCTAATTGTCATGTGCTTGACAAATATGGATTTTTTTTTTAATATAAGGTAGCCTTGAGGTTACTATTTTTTACTTTTATCATCACATAATAAAGATATACAATACTAAATCCAAGATAATAAATTCACGACATCATCTTCTTAAGTACATGATTTTCATAACAAGTATTTATCTTTTCTTTTTATTATTTTTGTAATTTATACATCATTGTTGGCTTAATAGATACACGATAATTTATTGTATAATTTTAACTGATTTTTACAAACTTTTCCCCAAAATAAATTAATTTTTAAAGGTTTATATATTATCTCAAGATACCTTAGATGAATAGAAAAACACGCGTGGAACACATAAGAACAAAAATAATATTTTTAGTATACAAATATCTATTTCAATTTATCACTTATCAATGATAAAAATAATATAAAACAAGTACTTTTTCATTAAATTTCCTATGTATCCATGATTTTCATTACAATCATCACTTGCATTTTTATTAGACCACTTCTATAAAATCATTACCAATAATACTTTTAGTTTATAGTTCAAAATAATTTAGAATTTCATGTTACTCTTATCTACTTGTGATAATATTTTAGTTTAAAAATTCATATCATCAGTCCATTATAACCCCTAATATTTGGGGGGTCATTACCTTGATTCATTCTTTGCTCCACTTATTTGAATGTCTATAAATTTTTTTCTAATTAACCGATTTTTTACATATAGTGTTGATTTCAACCCATTTACATTTATTTGTTTATTTTGATATCCATCATCTTACTTATAGCTTGTCAATATTACTTATCATTTCTCACGTATAATATCTCAATCAAAATTCATCCATATTATTATTCTTCGTTTTCTACTATTATATGTCCATTCATGGCTTATTTATTTAATTTTTACCCTCAATTACTCATCATGCTATTTCATGATATTCATCTATATATTTTAACATTCAAATATTATTTTGTTCATTTATAACACATTTATATATTCTTCATACACTATATTTATTTGGCCAATTTATGACCTATCTATATATATTTTTATTCATAATTAAATACTGATTTTTGCCAAATCACATGCGCGCGCAAATATTTTCATTCGTTGCAAATGATAATACTTCAAATATATATTATTATACACAATTTTCTGCCTCATAGGCATGCATTATGATGACAAGCAATTATACAAAACACAAATAAATAAACATTAAAAATCTAACAATTACCAAAAGTATTTTGAATAAATAAAAAGGCAAGAGTGAGGCGAATCTCTTATTTAAAGCTCCTGCTATATATGCAAATTCTTAAGGAGTCGTGTCTTGCTAGAGACACTTCTCTTACAACTCCAAACAATAACCATAAATTGTTCATACAACTATTCATACAGTAGTCAATTTCAGCCCAACACATAAGTCCACAACCGACACCTAAATTAATACTTACACAAATTGCAACTATCAATTTATTATTAAATATCCATAAATTTACTTTTCATGCCATAAAAATAAATTTACATGATTTTGAGCATATATATATATATCACAAGCACAAAATAAATTTACATGGTTTGGCTCGGTTTTTTTTTTCCAGTTTGAGTTCGGTTCGGGTTTTTTGGTTTTAGACTTATAAAACCAAAATCAAACCGAACCGACTATTTTTTTCAAAATTTTAATAGGTTTTTTTCATAGTTTAGTTTTTTTAGTTATTATTTTTTCAGTTTTTGAACTCATATGACATTTTCTCACGACAAACAGGGAATATATAGATTAAAGAGCTAATGTGAAAATGTTAGCCCAAGAGGGAATAGGTTAAGGAGAATGAGTGAAAGTCACTAAAAGAAAGCATCTAAACAATATACTATTTAAACAGTAATCAATTTCAACCCAACACACAAGTCCACAACCGACACTAAATTAATACTCATACATACTGCAACTATCAATTTATTATTAATATTTAAATATCCATTATTTACTTTTCATGCCATCAAAATAAATATACATGTGTGTATGTATATCACAAGCACAAACATATTAAAATGAAGAAACAGCTGAAATTTCTTAGATATTTACTTGAAATTAATAGATCATAAAAAATATTAAAAAAAACTCTTTGCAATCGCAACCATTATTTCAATCAAAACCCACCATTTTAACATTACATCATTATTTTAAATAAAAGAGCATCACTCGTACCATAAATTAATTAAATCACTCATTAATAGAAATTTCTCCAAATTTATTTTCCATTGAAGTCACAATCGTCGCCATATATTGATGCACATTCCTTCCTTGTTACATGAGAAACTTGGCCTTGCGTCTGCCGTTCTTCTTCCTGTTGTTTTGATTTGCGCAAATCCCTCCCAGCACTCCTTCCCTTGAGTCTTTTCAACTTTCAAGTTTGTCTTTTGCTCTTATAGTGCGTTTTTCTATCTGTTGTGGAAAGATGTCATGGAAAGAGATTATGGAAGTGTGATTAGAGTTTTTTTAAAATAATTTGTTTTTGGATATTTTTAGATAGACTTTTACTAATTTGTTATTATTTTTATCAAATAAATAAAAATGTTAAGATTTAAACTCGTAACTGCTTAGTTATCAAAACTATAATATCATATTAAAAAATTAATTTAATTTAAAAATTTATATTTTTAAATATAATTTATGATATTCTCCATCCAATTATCACAGTCTTAAACACCTACCTAAAATTAAAGATAATCATAATGTTCGAGGTAGCGTAATTAAAGACTAAAGATTCTCCCTGCACGATTTACCCTTAAACTATTCCAAGCATGCTGCGGTAATAAGTCAGCTGTTTCTTTCTCACCTAACGAGCACCTCAATTTTTTATACACATCTCTCAAGATGATTCTATTATCACGCCTGCTTTAGCCATTGATAAGCATCTCTGTCGTTTTTTTCAAACATCGGGCTAGCTAACGTGAGTTTTGGGATCTATAAGGCTAACGTGAAGCAATCAATATCCAGTAGGAAATCAGTGGATGCTTACTAATCTGGATTGATTCAGAGATGACCTAATTCATGCATGATCTGGTGAATACTGATATCCCATGTACAATTCGAGCATCGTTTGACGAGAATGGGTTTTTTCTTTCACGTTTTCACATGAATGCTACACATGGCAAGTAAAATATTTCATTAGCATCATTTCTCACGAGTAAAAATTAAATATAATTGAAGATGGATGATGGCCACCATGTCTGACATGGAAAGCTTGCTAGGTAAAGAAGATTAGGTCACAGACAAAACAAAACCCTAAAAGATTGTTGATTAAAGACATTAATAAAGAACGAAATAGCTTTCTCATGATCAATGGTGGAAACCCTAATCAGGCCGTGAGCACCACGGAAAACAACCACAAACAAGTTGTCGCTATCGTGGTTTTTGCCCAGGATGTTCACGAGTGAAATTTTGAAAAAAAAACTTGTTAATCTTTGCCTCGACAAGGGTGACCTACCTTCTGATATGACTCCTGAGATATTTTTTGTTACTCGATGCAAGTCCGAGACAGAGATGGAATTTGCAGTTCATATATCAGACACCTGGCATCAAGAGGTCAATTTAGTTGACCAATCAAGAGAGTTTATAAGTGGTTTGGCTAGTTGGAGCAATAAACACACTTACGCCAACCTTTTTTTTTTTTCTATTTTGGTAAGCTGTGGGCTGTGCTGTATGGAGTGGGATCAAACATCTAGGTGTTTGTGGAGGCCAGACAAAGCTACATGTATGAGCGTGATACAGCGTACAAAACACTGTAGGTTAAAAAATTAAATTTCTTTTATTTTTTTATAAATTATTTCAAATAAAATAAATAATAAAAAATCATGATGAAAACCAATAAATAATTTAAAAAAACAAATAACAATTAAAATAATAAAGACTAAAATTGATATAAAAATTAAATTAAAAAAAAATTAAAACAAAATAATTCAAAACTAAATATATAACAATAAAAAATTTAAGATCAGATTTATTATAATTAATAAATTATAAAATATTTTGAATTTTTTTCAAATTCTGAAAATTATTTATATTCAAAATAAAAAAAATATACTTTTCTTAAAATCAAACCAATTTTTTTATTAAAAAATATTTTTTATTGATTGAAAAATCTAATGGTAATTAAACACTAAAATTTTTTTAAAATAAATTTAAAAAAATCCCTTTTCATCACACAAGCAAAGCGAAAAGAATTCCTTGTCAAGTTTGTTTGTTTTCTTTGGCTTTCAAAACCTTTTCCTTCATAAAATCAAGATTACTAATCCCCTATTAAACTATTTATGAAATTAAATATTTAATTAAAAATCCCATTAGATAACAATTTTTTTTTTATGTTGATGAATGTACATGGTATGATACAAATTGAAACCTTGATGATAATGTTTCAATGATAATTAATTATGGATCGTAGCAGCAGCTGCCATACCCCACACAACTTTCTCCATTTCAACCATGAAAATCAAAGGAGCTTTTTACCCGGAAGCCATTTGCCTTTGTTTTCAGGGAAAGGAAAGCAGACAAATTCTTTTATGAAAAGAAAGAATAAAGGTTCCTTGAAAAAATATAATATAATATAAAAATATATAAATTGATAAATAAAAAAATAGTTATTAATGCTAATTAAAAACTAAAACGGGAAACAAATATTTCTTATAAAAAACAGAAGCTAGATACAAATATAAATATTCTACATCGGTTATTTTTTATTTTACAAATAATTTTTTATTTATATTAGAGGTTAATTTTGATAGTTATGTATTAATGATTTTTATTTTTATAAATGTATTATTTAAATACAATTTATCTATATAAAATAAAAAATTCTAAAAGCATAAATTATAATAGAAGTACTATGAGATTACAAAAAAAATTTAAAAGATTAATTATTATTATTAAAAAATAAAATTTAAAAATAAAAAAAAGAATATATTAATTAAAATTAATATGTATAAAAAAGAGCTTCCATTGAGCCAGCATTAGAAAAGTAGAAGAAAAATTATTTAGGCAAGTAACATGACGTTTAGCAATCCCCAGAAGAGTCCAGATGCATCTTAGCCGTCCAGAATTATCTTGTGGATCCCTAATCCTGTCAACGGCGACGAAACTGTCGCCGCGTGTTTCCCTCGCCGCGCCAAAGCGTCTCCCACTGTCATTTCAGGGACGCCCGCGTCTAAAATTTACCCTTTTATTTGAAATCTATTAGATTTCCAAGTATGACTCTATCGGACTGCTAATTAATCCGATTAAGATTTTAATTCGAAAAAACTTATTTTCTAGTAATTTGAATAATTAAACTAAACCTAGTTTAAATTCAATCGGATCAACTATAAATCAAAAGTATTCCTCCCTTAAACATGTAAGAATGAAGGTTTGTGTTTTTTTAACCATGAATTGTGGTTGTTATAATCTGGATAATTAAAAACTTTAGGTTTAATTTGTATTTTAGATATTTAAATCATACATTTTAATTCAAAATTCATTTTTTCAAACTTTTTTATTAATTAAAAGATATATTAAAATTGAAAACTTGTTTAAATTTAATATGCTACATCATTTTAAATATATTATATAGTTGAGTTGACTTAATAACTTGACTCATATCCTTTTCTAAGTTGATTATCCATCAAGGATTAACTATCAAGAAAAAATCTATCCTATAATAATTTTAATAAAACATATATTTTTTACAATTATAATTAAAATATTTTTTACAACCTATTTTTAACCTAACAGTTAAAATTACCTAAATGTCAAACAAACAGTCAGAAAAACTTCTTTTCCCCAGTGACCGCTCAGCACGCTACACCCCCCTCCCCCGTAGAAGGACGATACAGTAACGGCAATGACACGCGTCAACCTAATAACAGTCACGTGTTAATGAAGCTACTGGATTAGCGTGTGAAAACAACGGTCCCTTAAGATCCCATGGTTTAAAAATGCACACGTGTCCAATTACCGAACTTAAGTAACCTGTAGCCACCGGTCATCGCTCTCTTGAAAATAAAGAAGTCCTGAATCAGTTATATATATATATATATATATGCCTATTGTTGAAGCCAGTTAAGTTTCAAAATTTGACCACTCAGAAAATAAAAAATTAAAATCATTATTACCAGCGAAAGAGAAGAGAAGAGAAGAGAAGAGTAGAGAAAGGGATTTGAAGTTGGAATCTTCGGAAAACAGAAAATTAATTGATTTTATTATCATTATTTTTTCGGTGAATGAAATATGGTAGTTGAATCAGAGGTAGTGAGCGTGCCGGTGTTGGATGTTCAATATTTTGCTGCTGAAGGAAATAGCCCTGCTCAAGAGAATGAAGATGTTGTTACTGTTTCTTCTTCCCCTAGAAGGTTAAGTCAAGTTCGAGTCTCCGATTTGATCTCCGCCGAGCTATCCGCCTCCCAATTGGTCAGTTTTCTTCATCATCCTTTTCTTTTTTGCTAGGGTTTGCTTCGTTTGAGAATCTTGAATATTTATTAGTTAAAATTGAGTATTTTCTACTGGTTGTGTGTTGAATTACTGTTTTTTTTTTTTAATATTCATAATGGGTTGTTTAGTCTTGTTTGTAGTCCAGCTGAATCTGAATGAATTTTTCTGCCTTTTTTTAATTTATTTGTAGGGTACAGAAAAATTAATAGAAAAATTATAGAAATTCACTTCTGGGTGTTTCCAATGCTATATAGCAATTTTAATTGAAAGAATAATTTTAATTATGCATTTGATGGCGAGAACTGTAAAAATAGATTTTGTCAATGATGATTGAAAGATTTTTAGATTTTGATTAGTTGTGCTGTAGGTGAAAAACTTAATGGAAAATCAACTCTTTTTGCAGGATATTACATGTTCAGAAAAAGTTTCAGATGCGGAAACTATTGAGTCCGCCATCCTGGAGTTTGTTCCTAGTATTCGTTCTGGTAGCTTTGCTGACATTGGGAATCGAAGATGCATGGAAGATGAGCATATACGCATAGATGATCTATCTGCTGAATTGGGCTCGGCCTTTAAGTTTCCAAAGCCCAGTGCTTTCTATGGGGTAATTGTTGATCAAACCTATGGTTGTTGAATATTTATTTATTTATTTGATAGGTTGAAGGAATTTATAACTGACTGAGATTGAATTTATTTGCAGGTTTTCGATGGTCATGAAGGACGGGACGCAGCAGCTTATATCAGAAGAAATGCAATGAGAATCTTTTTTGAAGATGTAAATTTCCCTCAAACATCTGAAGTTGACAATATATTCTTGAAGGAGGTTGAGAACTCCCTCCGGAAAGCATTTCACCAGGCTGATCTGGCTTTGGAAAATGACTGCAGTGTGAGCACTTTTTCAGGGACAACTGCACTTACTGCTCTTGTATTTGGAAGGTATATCCATGCTCTTGAACATGATAATATAACCATGTGTATGTGAATGCTTTGTTTTACCTCGCCGGAGTTATGTTTTTAGGTATATTTGTGGCTGTGATGTTGGTCAATCACCACTCAGTTTGTCTATTATAAATGTTTTATGAAATCCACTATTCTATATCAATCTTCACATCTAGTCTATGATGTTATGCTAACTATGGTTGTCTTGTTTTTGTCCTCGCACATGATGTTTTACCTGAACCTGCAAACGTGTGAGTTAACTTTTGATGTCCAATGTGCTGGCTCCACATTGCATGTTACCATTAATGGTTAAGATGGCTCAATACCAGCCTTCCTACATCATCTTTTAAGTGCATTACTCTAGTTGACTTCAAAAAAATAGAAACTTCCAAAGTGCCTTTTTTTTTTGTGCTTCACGTTGATAGTTTTTCAGTATTTCCTGGAAATGATTTTTTTTCATTGCAAGCATCATGATCATGCTTTCATATTCCAGGCTATTAATGGTTGCTAATGCTGGTGATTGCCGAGCAGTTCTATGTCGTAAAGGAAAGGCAATCGACATGTCCCAAGACCATAGGCCTATTTATCCATCAGAGCGAAGGCGGGTTGAAGAATTGGGTGGGTATGTTGATAAGTATGGATTTCTAAATGGTGAACTGTCAGTTTCCCGAGCACTTGGTGACTGGTACATTAAACACTCTTGGGGTTCTCCTTCACCTCTCATTTCTGAGCCAGAATTCCAGCACCTTGTTCTAACAGAGGAAGATGAATTTCTCATAATTGGTTGTGATGGGATTTGGGAAATCATTTCAAGTCAGCATGCGGTCAGCCTTGTCCGCCGTGGGCTGCGGCAGCATGATGACCCTGAGAAGTGTGCTAAGGACCTTGTCATGGAAGCCTTGGATTGTAAAGCATTGGACAATCTCACTGCACTTATTGTGTGCTTCTCTTCACCACGTGCACCTAAACAGAAACAAGGGTGTAGCCTCTCTGCAGAGGCATTGTGTAGCTTGAGGAACCATTTGGAACGCAGTGCCAACCGCTGAATGTTATAGAATAATTTTCTAATTTCTCTTGCTGATTAAACAAGCTGTTTTTGGCTTCTTCAGTTTCATGATAGAAAAAGCAGCTTGCAGTTTTGCAGATGATGATTTTCAAACAGCAAGCATTGAGTATGGGTTGATGGGTTGATGTACATACTGGGGGGGGGGGGGGGGGGGGGTGTGGATGCTGGTGGTGTAGAGATCGATTCAGATGTGTGCTTTATTAAAATACGTTCTTGATGGATAGATTGGTTTTGGCCTAGCTGCCAGGTCTGATATATTCCATTTTTAATCTTGATATGTATCTGTACAGTTCGAATAAAATTTTCTTATTATGGTCTATTCTTTCTCTCTCCTTTCAGCTACTATATGTGCTCTGCATTCCTGTGAGACCCCCCTGTTTAAACATGTACCCAATGCATGGGTTTAAAAACTGTTTTGTATTTTAGAATGAAACATTAATTCCATGTTTCACTTTTACGAACCCTTGATTCATGAAGTGGCTAGCATACTCAATTCAACTTGCTTTGTAATTTTAATCTGCCAACCTACCCACCAAGGAGCTTTGACTGGTGAGTATAAATTTTCGTTTTGATGCCTTGATATAAATGTTTTTAAAATACAATTATCGAATATAAGGGCGCTTTCAAAGAAAGACGTACACAGTAAAGCGAGTTAAAACTTAGAAAGGCTGATATCATCTGTGGGCTCTCAAACGACTCCTTCAGCGATAAGACTTGAGAGTATTCAGATCCTTCAGCGATAAGACTCGAGAGTATTCAGATGTTTAACACGTTCGTTGACATAACCTGACTCGAAACTCTCAAACAGGGAATCAGAATGACTTTGCTCTTCTTTTTTTTCCTCGTTTGAGCGAGAAACACTGAAGATCACCGCGAGAATTCCAAGTTCCAACCACAGCAGAGCTGTCACTGTCACTATATTCATATCAACAACTGTTTCCCAAAGCTAAGAGCTAAATCAAAATGGAAGTGGTTCATAAACATGGAAAGCTACCAGTGCTGATGGAGATAAGAATTTCGGAATTTTGGAATTTTGGTTAGAGCAATATAAGGGCTATAATGGAGATAAGAGCTGCATAAGAAACAAGGGAGAGAAATTAAACTGACCAATTCAGTTTTTTGTTGATACTATCAAAATCAACAGAAGCATCATATGAAAAGTTCCTGTAGGGTTAGTCTTAAGTTAGCCACCTTTCCATGATCCCCTACAATGAACGCTAATACAGGTGTGTTAAAACTATTTTTGAAAACGTACAGAATAAAAAATGGGACTACAAGTTGTCTTTTCTTTTGTTCTTACATACGTCAGAGTGGTAAATTTAGCAGTTCAGTAACATGGGTAAGAAGAGAGCAAGAAACAGAAGTGTTATTTAAATAACCTGCTCTTATTGAAATTAGGGAGTGCTGCCAACGGAAGGAAAACTCATGCTTATAACACGAACTTTTCATTATTTGTGGAACTGATCAATCATCCAAAGTAAGGTTGTGAATACAATCAATGGCAAATTAATAACAGAACTTTACCCTTCTACAGGGAACCATGCTGCCAGTGAAAGCGAATCATATTGTTTCTGAAAATATTCCATCTGAAAAAATTGTCGATGATCATTAAACATGAGTTCCAGTTACCCCATTGGGAGCAAAGGTTTCAGTCAGCCAAAGTGTTTTTTGCAAGTTTCGCAAACCTTTCCAAACCCCCTCTGAGTAAGCTGTCAAGCAAAGGTTGCAGTGCCTGCAAAAATCACAATAAAGTAAAACAGACTAATCCCTCACTGCATTGCAAGTGTAAGGACATGTCCTTAAATAAGACAATTTTCCATCTTCTTCTCGGCTGAAAACAAGCAGCACGGACGCACAAGCATGCAACCGCACACCCACTTAAAATGCATGTTACCGTTCATTGTATACTTTTTTGCAGGCTAAGTATGTGGTGCTCCTTTCAGAGTAACAAAATAGCATCTAAATGGAAGGAAGAATGCTTACCGTTGCCACAGGAACCAAAAGCTCGGGAACTTCATATGAAACCGTTAGCTGAAAAGGAAAAATACAATTATAAGGGACTGAGCTAAGTTTTAATTGCAAGAAAAATGAAACATCATGTTCTTTTCCTTGTCATAGACTCACAGAGCCACATATTACTATCCCAAGCATGAGAACATATACTGTCAGAGACGAAGGAGGAAATCTTATCAGATTTATTTTTCTTTCTCATTCTAAGGTTCTACTTAGAAGTGAAATTACATAAGCATACTCTGGCGAGTTTTAGAAACCATGCAGAAATGGCAATCTTATCAGAATTATCTAGTAGATCTCTTAAGCAAATTAACAATCCAATTGATCCACTAAACTGAGGGTGATGAACTGTGATTATAATAGTTGATAATTAATAACCGTGAATGGTGTATTCATGAAGATTGAAGTTATTGAACTGAATGCTGTATATGGGAGCTCACTTCTACTAGACATGATGAAGGACCTTTAGGAAAAAATCGAACGATGCCTCTGCGAAGTAAGAAAAATGTTAATTAACATTCTGCTATCATGCTAAGGAAAATGAAATGCCATCGCATTTTGCAAGGCATTCAAATATGAACAAAACAGTATGATAACTCTTTCATGACAAGAATCCTAAGTTATATGGGCATGGATTAGTTCAACAGTGTCAACAATCACACACATTCCTTACAAGCAATCTGACACTCAAATAGTCAATGCACATGAGATATTCTTCCCAGCTAAATTCGTGAAAACCCCGCCGAAATTGGTGTTTTCTAACAGCATCAGGTACAGCACTAAAAATCATCAACATGTAGCAATGAGAATTTGAAAGACGGATACAAGCAAATCCCCAGAAAAAATATATGACCTGAGCAGGTAATAGAGAAAGCAAATTGATATGATGAACCGACTTCAATGAATTAGATCTACTAATCTATGTCCATATTAGGGAGAGTTTCCTAATAGAAAGCCCCAAAAAAAGTGCTTGCTTCAGCATCACTAAGCATCTACTAGACATTTACAAAGATTAATGGCGCCAATGCAGATTCTATATGTTGTTTTCATCAATAATTTAGTCCCAGATGAATTTTTATCTTTTCATGAAATACACACACACACACACACACTTGATAATTAGCTATTTACTGCAAGTTATTCAATTTCAAGTCACGTTAGTGTATCAACAAGATTACTTTAACCACAGGCAGCAAATACAACAGGCGAGAGCTTTTCCATAATCTTGTGATGGTAGTATATTTCTGTGGAATAAATTCTTGGACATCTTGAGCTGAAAATTTAGCAAAGGAAATCTCATATTCTCATTAACTAATCATACAATGGCTAGAAGGTGTGTTCTTGATTTTCGAGATAACGAGGTAATCGTGAACTTTTGTTACCTGCTCTTTGCAGTTACCTGTTAGGAAGACCTTCCAGAGATCTCCAATGAATTTTCTGATTCGGAGTTGGCTGCAACAAGTTGAACAGAGAATAATAATGAAAGGGAACATAGCAAGGAGACCTCGATTTCACCTCTGATAACGTAGCGAAAGCATCATGCGTCCATGAACAATTAGTGAAAATGTTTCCATACAATACAAAGGATCATTACCTGCATATTTCTAGCAAGCCAAGAGTATTCAATATTCTGACCCAGCGCTTCATACTTCAGTGACCACCGTGATAGGTCGGGTTTGTCTTTGAGTACCTATTAAATAGAATCAAACACCAACTTATCCTAAATGCACACATTTATGGCTATAACACGTTCAAGACAGATCAAGATTTTATCTAGATCATTATACAATAAAATGAACATTATTGATTCAAGATGAAATAATGAAGCATCAAAATTATTGCACACCTGCACAGATGAAATGAAGGGCATCCAACGAGGAATTGATTCACGATCTGAATAAAGATTATAAGCCACCCCAACAGGCACGTCAATCTCCATCTTAACCCTGCATTTAAACTACAGTGTGTTCACAATAATCATTGAAGAACCACTTTCAAGTTTCAACAACAACATACTCCAGTTCCCAATTATTCCTACAGTTTCACAGCCCAACAAAATTGGAAACAATTAGTTAAAAGCAAAGTACAATGAAATACTGTTGGTATATTACTTGCAATCTTGCCACTCCATGACTGGAGAAGAAAAGGGCTTGAACCCAGTAAGAACCGAGTTTCTCTTCGAGTAACCATATCCATATTGGACTTTACTGATAGATGATGATGGTGGTGGTGATGTGATTTTGCAAGTGGGAATGGAGTTTGATAAGATTGCCGCGCTCTTGTTTTTAGTGGTTGAGAATTGGCTGTGGCCGAGAGAAGTTGGGGTTGAAAAATGTGCAATGGCCGTTGCGGCAGCAGCAGACATGATCATTGGCTGATCAGCTGAATTTATTTAGTTAATTCTTTTTTCTTTTTTTTTTTGCTGCTGTTTTTATTATTACCAGAAAACAGACTCTGAAGGATAGAAGAAGTGCATTTGCCTGTCCGAACACCATATCCACAGAGTTTATTATGGGGTGAATTGTTCTTTAGTCCCTAGATGTTGACCTTAATTATAATGTAGTCCTTCATTTTATAAACCTCATCACGTCATCCCTTGATTCTTGCTATTCTGACAGTAGCTTTAATAACAGACATGGGTATTTTTTGTAAATCCAATTATTTTCAAACATGAAATGGTAATATAAAATAACGTTCATGAATCAGGGACTAAAGAGCAATTAATAATATATCATATTTGTTAGATTTCTCGGCCTGAAGATATTCTGCCACGGCTGTTTTTCTTGGAGACCGATAGATCATGGGCCAGCCTGTGAATGTGTTGTCATCCAATCACAATTCACAAAGTTAGGGGAAGCCTTCAACTGTTGGCCCAGGTAGCATTGATGTACGAGCAAAATTTAATAAAGGGTGGATAAAATTTGATTTTTTTTATGTTTTTAAATTATTTTGATTTATTGATATCAAAAATAATTTTAAAAAATAAAAATATATTTTTGAGTGAAAACACTTTAAAAAAAAATAATTACCATACTCCCAAACACCTTTAAAATTTAAATAAATTAACAAAACCAATCTGTCTTACAGTAACATCACAAGAGTTAGCTAGGACGGACATGGTATTACACGGTTAATTTTATTGATATTGATATTTTTTTATTTTTTATCAAGTAAAAAAATTTGATATTTATAAACTATTCAATTTTGGATATAGATATTCATAACTATTACTTATTATTCAATAAAAAATAAAATAGTTAATATATGTGTGTACGTGTGTGTGTCAATATTAAGATATGTATATATCATATCATATTGAAAAAAAATATAAATGTTTTGAAAATATATCTATGTAATATAAATATATATATTTTGGGTTGGGTTTGGGTTGGGTTTGGGTTAGGTTTGACAATATCTATACCTTATCTATTACCTATCGAGTACGGTAACTATCCAAAAAATACTCATATATTTTGGCTAGCATCCATTTAAGTTTGAATGAAGTTGTCATCCCTAGAGTTAGCAAGGGTGTTTTTCCTTTATAACACTTGTTAGAAAGTCTTAAAAAGATAGCATGAGTGAAAAACAAGATTTTGAGAGTTTGAAAATTTTAAAAATAAAAGAGAGAGAAAATATAAAAAAATAAAGAAAGAACTAGATCTCGAAGTTATATTGAAACTCTAATGAAGACATCCCATGATCATTGAAAAAAGCTTAAGGAGAAGAATTCACAAACATCAAAGAAAACTTCTAATAGTGGTCGGTGTGAAACACATGTACCCTCGAAAGCTTAAAATATTTTTTTCACCAATTTTGGCCCCAAAACACTTGATAAACATCCTTATAATCTTTGAAAAATTATCAAGCCAACGCCAAAAAAAAAGAGCTCAAAAACACAAAATAAAATAGAAAAAAAGTTTTCTCCTTTGACACAAATATGTTTTTCTAGGCAAGATGAAGGTTTTAAAAAATCACAATCAAACTCTCCTCATTGAATGAGATTTGTTGACACTAAGAACGATGAGTGTTGATGTTATAAAGTGGCCCAATTAATGATTTCTCTCTTCTTAGTATTTTTAGGTGAATTTCTCTCTTCTTTCTCAAGCTTAGAAACTAAAAAAACGAATATAATAAACTTTTGCATCAAAATAAATTTTTTATGAATTTGTTGTGAGAAATGTATTTCTTTATGATTTACATTTCAGTTCTCTATCTTTCAATTTCATATTTTTTTTTCCATAATTTCATGTCTAATCTTATCTAATTAGGTTAGAGAAGGATATAATTGCAAAAAAAAAATTCTTTACTATTCATATAAACAATAAAGAATGTGGGAAAATAGGTCTTTTAGTACATGGCATTCAAATCTTCAATTTACATTCTTGCATGCACATTAAGATGAAATAAAGACATCCAACTACTACATCAATCTTCTTCTTATTTACATGCTTAAAATGTATAGACTATGACAAAAGCAATATTTGCAAGTACTTTAGGTTGGGGGTAAGCTTTAAATTTTTTTAGACAATTTGAATTATGTGCAACTAGGATACATGAATCTAATTTCCTTTTTTATTTGTAGGGGTATCTAAAAACTGAAGGAGAATTTTAACATTATTCATTTTAGACGATACTAACTTTTACAACATATTTGAAACCTTTTGAATTAAATTTAATTAAGAGATTTTAATTAGATCTCTTGTTTGAAATCATTTTTAGTGTTAATTATTCCAAATAAAGTTCAATCTCTAAAAATAGTATAAAATTAAATTATAAATCAACCCCTCTAATTTACTATACTAAAAAGGATAAATTAATGTTAAAATTAACTTCCCAAAAATACCCATCAATTCTTTTGAGAGACTTTTAAAGGAAAAAAATAAAGATGATGAGAGTAATATAAAAGCAAAATGAATTGAATTCTATATCTTCCAAACATATGAAATCAACTTATTTATCAATTGAATTCAAATTAAATAATATAATTGAATTCAATTATAATAAAAAATTGATTCTAAATATCATGTTAAGTCTTAGATGTTGCCTAGCTTAATATAGACAAATAAGGAATGATCAATATTACACAGTCTGTTTGATCAATTTTTTATCTGATTTCACTATGATCAAAACAATCAGGTAAATATTCGATCTAGTTTTACTTGAATCAAATATGGGTGGAGGGTTCATCTAATGTATTTTTATAAAACCTATATATAAAAAATAATTATCCAACTTAGCTAAATTTTACTTAATAAATAATAAAAATTATTTATTTGATTTTTTAAAATTTATATAATTATTGTTATCATTAGAATACTATATTGCAAATATTATAAAAATCAATTTAAGTTTCTAACTTTATAATTGATGTGCTAATTTATATTTATAAAAGGATGATTAATTAAGAATATATGAAACTAGTATGTAGTGTAACTTAGTATTATATAATAATTTTATGTTATATAAAAAACTAAGCCATGCGGCATTTTCATTATAGCATTTTTACTATGCACTTTCTCACAAATTATTGTGGATTAGAATAGTTAATGTTTTCTAATTTTCAATCTGGTTCTCAAACCCCTTTTTTTTTCTCCTTAATTGAGCCATTTCAAGCTCAATTTGGCATCCAATTGCATACTTTTTTGGAAGGAAGGGTTGAATTAAAAGTCAAAGGATCAAAGCTAAAATGATAGGCCACGGCTTCAAATCTTGGTAAAAAAAAATTTATTTTGATCTCCCATCTTTTTTGGTTTATCGATGACCATTATTTTAGTTTTTAGAATTTTAATTTTGATATCAAAGTTTATTTCTCTTATTTTTCAATTTTGTTTTGTGAGAGGAAAAAAAGAGGACTAGCATATTCTTATTTATAGAGAGAAAGTTATATTTGACTCTTGTTTCGACCATTAAAATGGTAGAGATTGGTGTCAATGGGCCCATTCGATGAGGGGAGTCTTATATTGGTTATTTTGAGCCTTTATCTTGCCTAAGAAAATTTATTTGATTTGAGTTGTTTTTTAAATCCGATGGCATGCATAACTTGCATCGAGAGTTTGACTCAAGTTCACTTGTTTTTTTAAAAAAAATTGGGTTTTTTTTAATTTTGTCTTTCAACATTGAATTAATTTAAGATTTAACTTCTCAACTTGTTTCTTTAAAGATTATCCTTGTAATATTCATGTGTTGACCTAGAATGACCTATGTTGATATAATGTGTTTATTTTTTAATGTTAGATAAAAATATTGTCAGATATGTAGTTGATTTTAAATTCTTGGTTAACGTCCTTTTCTTTTTTAAAAAACATATTAGAAATACCTATGTTTTTTTTTATTGAAGAAAAATTTTACTCCAACTCGTGGCATAGCATAGACCAATGGGTTAGTCAAGTACTGAGTCGTATATGATGTAACATACATTCTTTTAAAATATATGATATAAGTTCATATAACATATAATTCAACCATACATACATTACAAAATAAACTAAATGAAAAGGGAAAAAAAAACAGTTTCTTTTGGTCTATGAAAAATTATTTGTTTAGGTCATAAAACTTTTTTTATTCAATTTTATCCTCTCTTATTATGTTCACATGATTTTAAACCTAATAATTTTCTTCAGATCGTTTGCTACATTGTATTTGCGAAGTAAAAAAAAGCCTCGATGTTAAATTGAAGCTCAATTTTATAAAATTTTATTTTATTTTATCAATTAAAAAAATCAAATAATAGGGATCAAATTTAACATAGAAAAAAACCATAACCCATTTTTTTCTTTTTCATTGGTCATCAATGCATAAAACTACAATTTTTTTTTTCTTTTAGAACCTCTAGACATGTTTTCGCATGCTCGTGTGAAAATCATAACTTTTGATGAAATGAGTTTTTTCCAGTAATTATGCACTTTCAATGACCTACTAGCCAAAGTTTTGGAATTTTTTTTCTTATTATTGTTGCATTCTATTAAATGAACTATGCTACTAATAAAAAACATTTTGTTGTAAACCATAATTACATTAATTATAACAAACAGGTTAAATAAAAAAATAACATTTATCATCTATAATTTTATTCATTATCTTTCTTGTGAATGTCTATTTTTATTATCGTATAATAAAATAAAAAATATATTCTAAAAAGCAAAGTTATTAAAATTGGTTGGGTCTATGATCTAGGTCACAAGTTCGGTAATTCAATCTAAAATATCATCATTTTAATATATATTTTTTAAAAAAGTTAAAATAATATCTTTTAGAATTTGTTTTTTAAGTCAAACTAGGTTATGATCGGGTTAACTGAGTCGGTGGTTAGCCTGCTAGGCTGATCAACTCACATCAAGTTAACTCCCACCCAATTTAATTTTAAGCCTGGGCTGGTCTAGGTGGAGAGGTTTCCAAGTTAACCCTCATATCAAATTTAATAACATTGCCAAAACATTTCTCGTTATAATGTGCGACCAACTAATTAGTGATTTCTAAATATAAAAGACATATTGAATGATTTATATAAATACAACCATACTAATTACTAATGATCTATTGCTCACTATAGATCACCAATATTCCTAATGACATGATTAATTTTATATGGAAAAATTAACTTGGTCTTGCATAGTTTAGTTATCATTATGGTTTGCCTCTATAATTTTTTGAATTACAGCTTATATCTTACAGATTATAAGTTGTGTAATAATTTATATCCTAAATGACACATGCTATAAAGTGTTTAAAAAATATTTAAATTATTTACATGATTGTCATTATATTCCAAATAATGACCAAAGCATATATTGCATTAAAATAATGAAATTGTCACTTAACTTACTTGCCTTGAAAAAGAGAAAAATAAAAAAAACTGCCGAAAACAACTCCCTCTATTTTACCAAACATAAAACCCTAACCACCTGCATTCACCATACTCGCTGCCAAAAACACCAACTTCAGGCTAATAACTTCCTTTCATATGCCCTTTTCTTCCATCACCTTCACAATTACCATGCAATCCTCCAACCTTTACTTCACTCGCCGTAAAAAATCCCAACTTGGGACAATAACTTCCATCTTCTCTACTTCTCTCTTTTTTATTTTCTCCACAACCACCACGCAATCCACCAGCCTCCACCATACTAGTCGCCAAAAACACCAACTTTGGCTAACAACTTCTCTCTCACATGACTCTCTCTCTCTTCCATCTCCTCCTCAACCACCACGCAAATCTTTTGATTTTGATTAATAGATGATTTTGATTTATTTCCTATTTAACAAATGAAAAATAGTAGTAGTGGATGCAAAAAAATAAATCAATGATTAAAAATCCTCTCGTAAATCTTTTAGTGAGTCAATAAGATCAACCACTAGATGTCGCTCTCATTGGCCAAAATCACCAAATACACTATGCTAAATAAAAAGAGAGCCATGAAGAGGTTTATAGGACCTATTGATTAAAAGGAGCATTGTTTCCTTTTTTTTTTTAGTGATGTTTAAGATAATAGAAATTGAAGAAAAGTTTTATCTTTTAAGCATCAAGACTACTACTTTACAAGTTGCAGAGATTTTTACTCAATTTAACAAGCAAAAAGGCAAAGGGTATTAGGTTTTGATTAGGGTTCACAAACTGTGTTTGTTATGAGAAAAGATAGAAATTGTATCTGAAAAGAGAGAATTTTGTTGAATTAACCTATCATTTTATGGGTGTTTTAGTTTATTATATATTGAGGATAAATTCATATTTTTATTTAAATTTTAAAATTGTGTTGACATAGGATATAAACTATAATTTTTAAAATTATAGAGGCAAAATGTAACTGCTAATTTACTATGAGTAGGGTACAAATATTTTTCTCATTCTATATTTTTAATAACATATATTAATTTTTAAAAACAATTTAGAGAAATAAGATATTTGGTAGAGCATATAAGACTAGTTGTTTTCATATTTTATACTTTTAACCACATATATTAATTTTTAAAATAACTTAGAATAACATTTGGCAGGGCATATGAGATTGATTGCACTAATTTATCATAATGTGATTTTGAGGTGTTATAAGAAATTTAAATAAAATTTCTATTTTTAAAAGGAAACTAAGTCATAACCAAAGTCTCGTGGAATTTGATTAAAAAGATACAAGTCTAAATGTCCATTTTTATATGTAATGGGCTGATTTGTAAATAATATAAATGATTATTATAATTACAACTAGAAGTTAGATTTGTATACGTTTTAATATTCAAGTTAGACTTGGCAGCCTATAAGGTCCAGGCGTTTTAGGTTTGACAAACATGTCAAACCTATGTCATTGTGGACTTGGCAATTGTCTTGGGTCTGGCAACCATATCAGATTCACGTTACTTGCCAGACCTGTATTTACTTGGGTCTGACAAACATCGAGACCCAAGTTACTTGCTGGCATGGTTGCCAGACCTAAGACATTTGGGTCTGACAACCATGCCAGACCCGTGCCTAAGTTTGACATTATTGCCAGACCCAAGACTCTTGGGTTCGGAATGGTTCCTTAACCTAATTAACATGGGTATGACATGTTTGACAGACCCAAGTAAACGTGGGTCAAATATGTTTGTCATACCTAAAGATGCTGGACTCAAGTAGCCTGGGTTTAACTTGCATGTCAGATGTGCGACTGGGTCTGGCAACCTAGTATGTTAAACCCAAGCGTTTGAGTCTAGCAACCACGTCAGACCCAAGGCACTTGGGTTTAGCAACATGGCATGCCAAACCCACGCGTCTTGGATATGACATGGTTATCAGACCCAAGTAAACCATACCAGGCCCAAATGCCTGGGTCTAACAACCTGGCATGATTGCCAGACCCATATGATATTTACAATAAAATCAAAGGGGGGTGTGTGTGTGTGAAGAGAGAGAGAGGAGGGGAGAAGTGTAGTAGAGTGGGGAAAAAATATCAGCATTCAGTCCAAGACTATAAAAGCCTTCAATATAGAAAAAAACATTAATATGAAGAGTCACAACCTCACACTCTATCCAATATTCGGAAGGGAATATGTGACCTGATAAACAATAAGGAAAAGTTTATTTTAGTTTTTCGTGGTTGATAGTAATATTATTTTTAAACTAATTTTTATGTATAAAGATTTAATATCTCATGCCACATATATATAAGGATTAATGCTCAATTTTGTGATCTTTTATTTTTGTTATCATATAGTTAAATAAAGAAAATTTTGATTTTTTTTTATTAATCCCTATAGAGTTCAAACTCGGTTCACAGATTTGACATATTAACCCAGGTTATTCGATTCACGGGTTTGGCATGATTCCCACCGAACCTGATATGTTTTTTTTTTTAAGATTTTGGTCCTCAATTTATTTAATTGATTTTTTTATTTGATCCTTTATGATTTATTTTTATTTGCTTTTTACAAAGTTATCACGGTTTCAAACAAACATCTATTTTAGAGTTAGCACTCGATTCACAGGTTTGGCATGATTCTCATCGAACCTGATATGTTTTTTTTTTAAGATTTTGGTCCTCAATTTATTTAATTGATTTTTTTATTTGATCCTTTATGATTTATTTTTATTTATTTTTTACAAAGTTATCACGATCTTAAACAAACATCTATTTTAGGGTTAGTGCTTGATTTTTCAAGTATCTATTTTTTATCATATAATTAAATAAAAGTAGTTTTTAAAAAACAAAATTATTAAATCTAGTGGAGTTCATTACCCGAGCCACGGAGTGACCAGGATCGATCCAATCTAGCATCGTCTTAATATTAAAAAAATATTGTCATCATAAAGTTTTTTAAAAAGTTAAGTCATGTTTTACTTGTCATTAAAGTTGTTTTTGGAATCATGAAATCGATTAATTCACATTGAATTAATTTATACATAATTTAATTGGAAACTTGAACTAGATAAAAAGTTAGGTTAAAAATTTTTTAAATTTACTTGCTTTGCCGAGTTTAATAATAATATCAACAAATTTTTCATACTGTTAATATTTTATTTTATATTTAAATAAATTTAGTTTGACCCTCGAAGAATCACGAAGAATAAACTTAAGTTAAAACTAGGGGTGTTCAAATTCAGTTCGGTTCGGTTTTGACCCGAAAAAAACACCCAAACCGAAAAAAATAATAAAAAAAAAGAGACCCGAAACCGAACCGGAACCGGCCGGTTCCGGTCCGGTTTTTTATCCAAAAAACCGGACAAACCTATAAGCTTATTTTGGGCTTTTTAATAGGCTTTTTAATGGGTTTTGTAATGGGCTTCTAATGGATTTCTATTAGGCTTACAATTAATATTGATATTGTCTCATTTTCTTTGAAGATTCCAAATATATTTAATTTTTTTACCCCTAAATATTCATTTATATGAAATTATTAATGTCAATCTGTTCAATATACTTTTTAACTTACTAATATTTTTCTACTTCTGAAAAGTTTAAATAAATAACACACACTCACAATCACACAACAATAAGTTTAAATCCAAATTACAAACCATTGCCTTCAAAGGGCTTAACAAAAAAACAACAACTAACATTACATTATCGTAAAACACTCCAAGCCACAAAAAATAAATCTTCATGTGCACATCGTCTCAATAAAAAAGCACTTCAAGAGCATTGCACTTTGATTCCTGAAATTCATAATCTAGAATTATAACATGATAAATTAAATCAGAAGATATAAAAATAAAAAAAGATATTTATACCATATGAATCACAATTTGTGAACTAATTATCATCCGTTGCTAAATGCAACTTTCCATCAAATTCTACAAAATAAAATATTAAACATGTTAGAATAAAAATGTGTTAATTAATAAATCATAAAATAAAAGATGTAAGTTTTTAAGAAACATTACCTGATTCAAGGTTTTCGTAGGTTTCAAAATCATTCATCAAGGTTGTATTATCAACTGGAATTGGACCATGATGCAACCAATTTTGACAACAAATAAGTGCTTGAACTGTTGCTGGAGATAGAGAACTTCGAAATTGGTCGAGTATACGACCACCTGTGCTAAAGGCTGATTCGGAAGCCACTGTGGATATAGGAATAGCCAGAACATGTTGTGCAACTTTCGAAAGTATCTTATATTTTGAAGCATTAATCTTCCACCAACCCAAAATATCTAATTTATCATCATTAGGATCCTCACAACCATCAACCAAATACCTCTCAACCTCATTTCTATTTTCCACACTATCTTCCTCTAGCAAGTGCCTTTTGAACCGAGCTAAAGTGTTAACATCTATCTCCATGTCATCAATAGCATCATTAACATCTTGTTTATGCCTATTATCATCTACCACTTCATCGGCTTTCAAATAAAACTCATACAAGCTCACCAAATGATCTCTCACTTTTTTTGTTAGCAATTGTGCTTTGTCATAATCATACAACTCACCAAAACAAAATTTCACATATTTCAATTTAAGACGTGGATCCAAAACATTAGCCACATACAATAAAAAATTCTGATTTGCTCCATAACCCCAATACTTCTCAAACTTACTCATCATGTTCATCGCCATTCCACTCAAAAGATTATCTCTACTTTTACACAATTGCAACAAGTTTGTATACATGTAAATCAATTCATTGAAGAAAGAATTTGATGTAACATGCAATGAGCCAGAAAATTTCAATGTAACCATGTAAAAGATCTTTAAAAACTTCAGCAAAGTTCTAGCATTTTCCCAATCCTCCAAACTAGGTGGCCCTATGTTTTTTTTATTCCCCTTTGAATCAACCTCCAAAAAGTAACTCACATACCTAGGTTCACTTTGACCTAACCTCACAAACACCTTTTCAAACTTTTCAGCAGCTTCTAACATAAGATAAGTTGAATTCCATCGAGTTGCAACATCCAAACACAATGATTTCTTACACTCTATATGCAACTTTTCTGCACACTTCTTAAATGCAAGTAGCCTAGAGGGTGAAGATCTCACAAACCTAATTGCATTTCGAATCTTAACAACCGAAACATTCATCTCTTTCAAACCATCACATACAATCAGGTTTACAATGTGTGCACAACATCTAACATGCAAATGTTCATTTGACAATATATTAGTTGGCCAATCTTTCATCACATTCTTTAAATATGAAAGAGTAACACTATTAGAGCTTGCATTGTCTATTGTAACAGTTAAAAGTTTATCAATCCCCCAATCTAACAAACAATTCTCAATAACTTGACCAATTGTCTCACCCATATGATTGGAAACTTGACAAAAATTCAGAATTTTTTTATGCAAATTCCATTCATTATCAATCCAATGAGCCGTTAAGGACATATAGTTAATGTTTTGGATTGATGTCCATGTATCTGTTGTTAAGCATAATCGTTGACCCTTAAGAGCTCTCTTTAATCTTTCCTTCTCTTCAACATAAAGTTTCAAACAATCTCTCATAACAGTGAAACGAGAAGGAACGTCAAATCTAGGCTGCAAGGTCCTAGAAAATAATCTAAGTCCCTTACCCTCCACAAAATTAAAAGGCAACTCATCAATTATAACCATTTTTACTAGTGCCTTTCTGCATTCATCATAATCATAACCTATTGCCTTAAGAGTTCCCACACTTCGATCTCCTAATTCACCCCCTACTTTATTAGGTTCTAATAACAAAATTTTTTGCTTCTTATCAACCACAAAAAGGAAACTTTTTGCATACTTTCAAATGACTCCACATATTACTTGTCCCATTAATAATAGTATGACATGCATAATCCTTTCCACAATAATTACATTCAGCTCTAGGGGTTGTAGGATCACCATCAAGTTTTGTAAAATGATCCCAAATTTGTGACCTTTTTTTATCATCAACATTTATTTTCCTAGATACAGGGACTTGAAGTTGTTTACCTTTACTATCCGTGGTGGATCTTACAGTAGTTGATGTTGGGTTAGTGTTTGAAGCTGGGGCATTGGTTGATGTTGGGGTAGTGCCAGTGGATGAAGCATTTTGATTTTGAAGGTTTTCCATCTGTAAATTACCAAATGCAAACATGTTCATTATCACTTGCACAATTCTTTTCAGCACTTAATAAACACATATTAAAATCAGTTTAAAAATTAAAATGAAACAAATATTACAGAAGTCAAGTAACATGTCAAAACAAGCTTAGAAAATGTGCCAAAACAAGCTTAGAAAATCTATCAATTGAGGAAAAATAATTACAGAAGTAACAGAACAATGAATACAAGAATAACATGATTTTAATGACTACAAAATGCCAATCAAGATCATCCAAAATAGAATAATGAATACATTGTACAGAATGACAGAGGTTTCAAACTAAGAAACAAGTTCAACCCATATAGGAAAAAAAAATTCGTTATCCAGTGGTTTCAAACTAAACCAAAATTCATCACCCAACAAAATTGATTAAAAATAACAATCCAATATCTTCCTAGCAGGGAATGAGCACAAAAAGTCTAAAACCAAAATCATTACTGCAATTAATAAGTTAATGTTGAGCCTTTAATTAAACTAGGAGAATTTAAATGATTTTATATGACTAATTGAATTCTGTAATCTGTTAATTAGGAAAGCCGAATTAAGAAAATTTACTTCAGATTAACTTTGTTTTAGGAAATTAATCATGGAGGGGGAGAAAAGCAAAAGGAGGAAAATCAAATACTAAGTACTTTCTGCTAATTACTGTGATATTTTACTAATTAATTCTACTAATTTATCTATCCCAGCTAGTGCTGTACATCATGGTTAAACAAAAATGATCATGGATAAGTAGAGTACTGCTAGCTATGGAGTTCAGTAGGGAAGAAATCATAGGCAAACACAGTTAACCGTCAACAAATCATGGATAGAAAGAGGGGAGTCTCTATTCTACTGTGTTAATTACTATTTTCTCTTAAAGGGTCCAGCTACATATTACCGCCAGCCATCACCTAGTTTACAGTGGACCAGTTACCTGAGTTTTGCAAAAATATTGATGAAGAATTGACACTGGGCTCAAACATATTATCTAGCATATTTAGATAAAGAAAACCAAAGCCACAAGAGTACGGTACTATAAACTATAAAGCAGTGTAATCTTAAAAGTTCATGCAATTAAAACTCACCGGTTTTGAGAGGCTCGGTCTGATGGAAACACCGAGTCACCGACTGTGTTGATCCAGTGGAGACTGAGGAAGAAACGTGTAAAAAATAAGTTTAACTGTATTTAAAATAACAATAACCTTAACCGAATTAATTAATTAGAAAGGAGAAAAAAAATTAAAACTTATTGGTTTTGAGAGGTTGAGGAACCGTCGGTCTGATGGAAACACAGACTATTTTGGTCCAATTGAGACTGAGGAAACGTCGATCGTCGATCTGTGTTTATGTTTTCTACGTTTCTTAGTCTAAGGAGAGTGGACAGTGGAGAGGGAGAGGCGAAGAGGCGAGAGTGGACGGGTTGTGGGTGCTCTGGTACGGGGACGGCCTTAGCGGAGGCCGGAGAGGGTGGGGGGCGAGGGGGTCGTGAGAGGAGAGATTGAAATGTTTAGGTTTAGGGATTGCAATGCGCACAGTGGAGTGGAGAGTAAACTGGACGGCGCGGCTCGATAAAATTTTCTATTTATACTAGGGACCGAAATTTTTGAACCGGTCCGGTCCGGTCCGGTTAACCTGGTTTTTGCACTACAAAACCGAAAACCGAACCGAACCGGGGTTTTTTCTACATAATCTAATCGGTTTAATCGGTTTTATTTTTCGGTTCGGTTTTTTCGGTTAATTTATTGTCGGTTTTATCGGTTTACTCGGTTTTTCGATTTTTTTAAACACCCCTAGTTAAAACCACGGCTGATCTGTTGCGTCGGCTGCTTTTAGCGCTTGGAGCTCACCAGTCTCCGGTCTCCAGTCTGCAGTCTCCCTCCACCATGTCAGCCTCGGGCTCAAATTTAACTGAAGCACTCAATACATTGCGGGTGGCCAGGCCTTGAGGGTGATAATTGTAGGACCATTGTAAGCAATAACAAAGATGCGAGCTAAGAACGATATTCTACATTGGACCTCTTGGGCCTGTCCCATCGCATCAGTTGTCTTTACCTCTCACAATTTTCTAAAAATCCTGATAATTAGTCACATCAGCTACCTTCATCTTCTTTTTTTAACCAAAGCATTCTGTACAAAATTTTCAAACCGAACAGTCAAACCTAACTCTCCCTCATCAAACCTTCCAACTTTTCTGTTCCATCTAAACAAGTTCTCAGATGCAATCAATGGTGGTGATATTCAGCTTTCACTTCAAACATTTCGACTTCTAAGGTCTACATTGTAGGAAAGGTCCAAGTGGTTGTGTCTATGGCACTAGTCATATATTGGTATGATATCGTATGTTTTGGCATTGTTGCTGCGTCTTTTATTGTGTCCCTGTGGGTTCTATGGAGGAGGGAACTCGCCTCAAAATGTGACGATAACTTCTTATATCAGAGCCTCCTCGTGGCTCGACCGGATATTAATGATCGGACCGTGCTTGCAATGCCAAGGAACCATGTTGGTTCTTCCCAGCTGTGGACTAGTTGCTGGAAAGGGGTGCACCCAGGGTGGCTCCTGGCTACTCGTTTCATCTCCTTCCTGGTCATGGCTGGACTCTTGTGGAGGGATATCGTGGACTGGGACGCCACCATATTCATTTACTACACAGAGTAAGTTGTTCTTGATTAATTTTAAATCCTTTTTTATATATAACTCCATATACCAGTTGATTTCATCGATCGAAAATAAGCCTCAATAAAGTAAACTGAAAGAGAAGGGGGAATTATTGGTATGAATCTAAAACTTGTCACTTGAGAGTCCCAATTGTTCATCATATAAGAAAAACTATTGGTTTTACTACGTAGATTCATGTGATTACTAGCAATATTGCAATACACATTTCACAGAATGTCAAGTCTGTCGAAAAATTCGTTGTGTGAAGCTACACTGTGGGAAGCTACTCTTCACAATTTTATAAATATAATTCTTTTTTTTTCGAAGAAAAGAAAAAAAATGCAATAATATTTTTTAAAACTTTCCGGTGATGAAGGATTCATCTCAAATTTCCATCCACAACAGATGCTTTAGCATCATTATCTGTTTTTTTTTTTTTTTGAAAAAAATAGAGGTTAGAGTGAATTCGAATAGTTTAAATTTTTTTATTTTAAATTATGTTTTTGTGTTTTTATATTATTTTAATGTACTAATCTTAAAAAATAAAAATAAATTATTTTAAATAAAAAATACTTAAAAAATAACTGGAAGCATGATACTAAATCGGGGTAAAAATAACAGAATTGTTTGATTTTTTATATAAAAAAATAAAATGGTCTGAACACAAACAAGTATAATTAAATGTCTCGAGGACTAGAATAACAAGAAAAGGGCCTGAAGGGCCCTTACCAGCAAAAGTGGGCAACTTTGACACATACAAAATATTCTGGTTATGTAGCCTCGTCTTCTCATTTCTCATCTCAAGTGGTCAACTCTCAAGACAAGAACCACTTTGGTTTGGATCCTGTATCCATCCATGTCTAATACTTCAGAAGGACTTGGGTACTGGCTCCGATGGCAAGTCCCAGTTTGTGCTTTAGCTATCATCTGCCCATCTCTTCTTTCCTTTTATATAATCAAGAAGGCAAAGACAGAGCCGCTGTACATCCATGATCTTTGGAAGCCACGCTGGAGATGTCTTAATCCTCTTTGGCTTCTCTTTTATAGATTTTTCGCTTTTCTTTGCTTGTCTCCCATGCTTTATCGGATAGTTTACTTAGATGGTGCTTTCGCCTTCTATTTCTACACTCAGTAAGATCAATACCCCAAAAGCTTTGCCAAAACTTTTCCTCCTCTACAGTTCTTGATTCTGAAATTACTGTACAGTAATGTCAATATGAACTGGTTCCTGATTTTAGTTTCTAATTTATCTGCGCAGATGGACATTTATGTTGATTATGATATATTTCGCGGTATGTCAAACATTGTAGCACTATTGTCTCCATTTTATTAACTGTTTCGAGTAAGGACTAATACTTGTTCATTCGCTCGGCCACCATTTTCTTTTGTAGCTGGGCACTGTGATATCTGCATATGGATGTTGGGTGTCCTTAAAGCAACCAGCTGTGTCTGAACATGGCGAAAATTCTGTTTTCTTGAAAAGGGATGTGGAAGAGGATGGAACTGCAACCTCTATAACTTATAAGGAGAAAAAGAGTGGGGGTACCATCAAGTTACGAAGTCACTGTGCTGAGGAGGCAATTCGAGAAAGAGCTGGATTTTGGGGATACCTTATGCAAATTATATACCAGGTTAGTCATCAAGATTTGCTTGCTTCTTATGTGTGTATGTCATGTATTCGGCTTTCTTTCCTTGTAATAATTCCTCAGCACTTAATGCCTTTCTTTACACCCAAACAAGTTTCTACAGGCGGCATTGTGTTGCAAAATTCACAAAAAAAAAAACATGCTTGCAGTTGCTCATAGTTCTGTAAACCCTCTTGAATATACAATAATGAAGCCAAAATGTGTGCACATCATGGGTTTACAGGCCTTTCAGTAGTGCTTCATCGATTTAGAAATGCCTTTCTTCTGGTTGAAGTGAGCTTATTTATATTTCTCTTCTATTTTAACAGACTTGTGCAGGTGCTGTCATCCTAACGGACATTATATTTTGGTGCGTTATAGTCCCTTTTTTATCAAATACGCACCTTGGCCTCAATGCGGTGAGAATCCTCTAATGAACTGGTTTTAGCTCATTTTGGTGCCTGAAATCTTTAATTTATTGGAGGTTTTGTTGGGTTTAATTCTCTATATGTTAAGCTTACAGTTTTCCAAGATCTATGAACTGTCTCTGTACATTGTTCGTACTGGTCCGATCATACAATCTCTTGGAAATGCATGGAGCAAAATCATTACCTGCTTCAATTCTCTGGTGGAATTCTTACTTACTTTTTGATGTTCTCGTGCTTTGCAGTTGATGGGTTGCATGCATTCTCTGAATGCTGTTTTTCTATTGCTAGATACCGCTCTCAATAGCCTTGTAAGTATTGCACTGCTAGAAGTGGAAGTCCTTTAGTGAGACTTTACATGGATTCCATGGCATCAATTTGCATCAACGTCATCACTGTTTTTTCTTTTACATTGGAAGAAATTTCATAATAGTCTATGAATATCTAGATATAATATATAACACAGTTCCCTTGGAGAACAATGAATCCAATAAGGAGAACTTAAAAGAGAGCATGGCATTGTTAGCAAACCAGTCTACAACTCCGTTAGCATTTCTACTAATGAACCTAAAACACAGTTAGAAAGCCTGGAAACCATTTGCCCGATATCATCCACTATTGAAGCAAACTTCCCAATCTGGAATCATATTGATATTTGAGACTGCATTGACAGCTTGTGAGGAGTCTGATTCTTTGTCAAAAGAGATCTATGAGATAATTTCACTGCTTATTTGATTGCTAAAACCTTCTTCAGCATAATAGAACTGCAGAGACCCTCGTAAACACTCGCATAGCTCATAATCCATAGGAAAGCCTGCTAATTATACCAATCCCTGAATTCCCTAGAAAGGAAACATCACGGTTCAATTTGAAACCTTAAAGCATGGAGGAATCTGTCTTGGAGGAGCGTACAGGTTTCTGTGAACAAAAGTGCTCTAAGTTTGAACAAATTCCTCTGCATCCATCTGCTGACCTCGGAGATTAATCGGTTTTTCCTTCAAGAGCCAAGCTGTTTGTCTGAGCAGAAATGACTCATGGGAGCAATGAATCCCTTTGTATATCCAGCACTTAGATTGCTATGAATCTTCCACCATCAGTGTTTGAAACTAGTGAAACCAATTCTGTTTAGGCTGTACCTGAGATTACTAGAGAACCAGGTGTGATTACAAAAGACTCTTATTCCTTGCATATTTGACAGAGAGGAGCCTCCACCAAACTTGTTCGTGTAAATTTATTGACTAGGGAACAATATGCAATCCTTCACAGCCTTCACGTGAAATTCCTAAATTTTGCGAGTGAAAAATAACTGCTTCGATAGAAAGTAGAGGGTAATGACTTAATGGCTCTGTGCCTTTGTCACCCAATACGTTTATCTTTTGCTGTAAAGTAGACGTCTTCGGATCTCCTCCGTGGCGATTAACCCTATGTCTTGGTTTTTCTTTCAGCCATTTCCATGGTTCCGCCTTGCATATTTTGTGCAGTGGAGCTGCCTCTATGTCATTTTCCAGTGGGTTATTCACGCATGTGGTTTTACGTGGTAAGCATAATGTTTTCTTTTTCTTTTCTTTTCTTTTCTTTTCTTTTCCAGTCACTAGATAAAGAAGACATGCTTTCTCTTCTTTTTTATTCTGGTTCAAGTACTAGTAACACTTTTGTGCATCTTTCTTAGGTGGCCATATCCATTCCTCGAGCTTAACACACCTTGGGCTCCTTTATGGTATATTGTTCATCTCACTATCTGTTTTATTTTGACTTTGAATTTTATCACATTTAATATAAAAAAAAAAATAATGATTTTACACATCCTGCAGGTATTTTGCGATGGCTGTAATTCACATTCCTTGTTATGGAATATATGCACTGATTTTTAAAGCAAAAAATACGATTTTTCCCCGATTGTTCCCTCGTGCTTTTGTGAGATCATACTAGTTTCTTGTTTTTTGACACCCAACTGCTGTTAAAGGTGATCTCAATTTTGGTTGTACGTTTATTTATTTGAAGAGGGAACACTCGTCCATTCCCTCAAAAAATTGTTTTTTATGGACAATTTACAGTTGGATGGATGAGTATTGTCCTGAAATGAAACTCTACCTGCCACCGTTCGCAAGTCTCTATTTCTCTTCTTTTTTACTAGAAGGAATTCCCTACTGGTAACTATGTAAATGAGCTACAATATGGAAAAAAAAAGCTAAGATTTCCCAAGCTTTTGCCCCAGAAACAGACCTTTCAGATTGTTGGGTTCTGAAATTCATACCCATAATGAAAATCATAAATTTCAAGTAACATTCAGGATTCAGGAGTCCATAGGATTCTGATAGATAAATTTAGAGTTAGTGAGGGATTTATTATCTAAAAATCTGATTTTTTCTGGTTTTGAATAATTTTTTAAAAATTGGGTTGTCCATCTTCTAATAATAATCTACACGAACCACCAGTAAAAAATTTTCTAAATTTTTATTTAGGAGGGATTGCTATGCAGTGCTAGATTTTTATTTTGTGATTTGTATATTTTTTCTATCTAATAGATAACTCTATAAATAAGAGGCATAGTTTTATATTTATAAATAATTCTAAAAACTCTATAAATAACAATACTATTTGCCTATTTAAGGATAATTTTAGATAATTAATCAATAAAATCTCTACTTGATTATTCCATAACAATATATTTTAGTGCTTAATTTTTAAAATTATTTTCAATCAAGTCACACTTATTTTCTAAAATTAATTTTTATTAATGGTTCTTAATATATATAACTCATTAGGTTCCTAATATGTTGACTCAAATCTAAATTATAGTTCTAAATAAATAGAATTAAATAAATCAAAAAATTTAATTTATTATTAATTCAATAATTGATTAATTTATATTTGAAGATTAAGTACACCGTTTAGCAACGTGTGATGATTATCAAATATTAGAAAAATTATAAAGTGATTTGACTTAACTTTTCAGTGATCGGTATCTCAGTGTAATTATTATCATTTCTTTATAATATTATGATTTAAATATTTTAGCATGGAGTATGTCTGTCATGTCAAATCATATTTGTTCGTAATATTATAATCATTGATAATTTGAATAAAGTTTGAAACTCTTTTTAAATTTCATTCCACCTTACGCAAAGATTTAACAATCAATACTATTTGAGAGCATGTGAGATATTTTTTCTAATTCACCTAAGGTGACGAATCTTCTCATGATCATTCAAATAATTCATATAGTTTATATTATATCCAATGTCTACTCATTTGTTACATCTATTAAGATAACGTGTAATAAGATCAAAACATAACAATCCATATATAAAATAACTTAGTGATCTCAAGTCTAAGAATTACTTACATAACTGTCATATAAGTCTTTCCATAGACACAAGTGATATCTCCATATGGAATTCTCATGTGGGTCAGTTCAGTGTACAAGTATTATGACAAGCACCTACATATTAGTTTTAGGCATTCCTTATACCTCAGCTTATGAGAGCAATTGTTCTTTTCTTAATGAAAAGAACATAATATGTATTAATCTCTATAGCTCTAATGAATAACTAATATTTAAGAGAGTATCGACCAAGAATATTTTATGAACAATGCTTTGATGCAATAGGAATCTCATAATTATAATAACTTTATAATTTTCTTTGCAAAATATTTTTATCTTATGAGCTTACTTTAGATTTATGAATCAAATATTAGATTCATTAATTTAATATTATATGAATATTAAAGATAAATTAAGTTCTTATTAATAATAAATATGTATTTACATGAATATAATAATACCACGTGTAATTAACCTATAAGGCATATTAAACTTAAAATGACTATTGAAACCTTGATATGAGATGGAGCAATGAAGATGAGCTAATTTTATTAATTATTATGAATGCATGACGTTTTAATCAATTAGGATATCAATATAAATAAGTATATGAAGATCAAAGAGGAGAGGAAATGAAGAATGTTTGGCTTACAAAGAAACATGAATGGCAATTTTACAAAGCAATAGAGAATATCAAACTAACTTTCTTGATAAGCTAAATCCTAATATGGATAATGATTTATAAATCTCAAGAAAAAAAAAGAACTAATAAGGTCACTAAAGACTTTTATTATAAAAAGTCTTTTAGAGGTTGAGAGGCCAACAATGTTGGGTCTTAACAACTTCAAAACCTGTAAAGTAAGTTCTTTTATAAGCTTGGAGATCTTCCAATGTCCAAGTTCAAGTAGGAGAGGAGGTTTTAGTAAAGTCGTTAGTATACGTGTTTATTTATGAGTAGTATTTAGGGTTAGTAAAACTATAAACGTGTGTGTTTATTTATTAAGTAGTATTTAGGATTTTAATACATGAAAAAGTTCTTGCCTTATCTTAGGAAAGGTTTATATGGCCTTTAACTCATGTAAGTGCGTTTATACAATGATAAAACAATCAATGTACTTGTTATTGATAGTTTTGGAATACCCAAAACCGTTAAAGCTATTATCAATCAATATGCTTGTTATTGATAGTTTTGGATTACCCAAAAGCCACTAAAGCTACCATGATTTTAGGTTGCATGGGCGATGAACTATTGATGAAAGTTGGATCAATCCTTGGTGTGACAAGTATGTATGTATTGTCCTCTCAACTTGTTGCAGACAAACCAAGTTTGATAAAAAAAAGTTACATGTTCACATATACAATGATTTGGTTGAGGGTTGTATTATTTGAAAGGTTTCTTGTGAGGTCATGGACCATGGTTACTAAAATACAAGTTGTCAATGCACCTTGGAGGGTGGCAGACTTTAGAGGTGTGTTAGAGCCATCGAGACACCATGAGTCGAAATCAATGACATTTTTCATTGAATATTGAGTCACAAAGGCATCCTCAAACCCAAATTGAGATCCATTATCATACAAGCCATGTTTATCTATTTGTATTCGAGTAAATTTAGAAACCTATAAAGAATTTGGGCATAAATCAATACCTGATTCAATGTTGTTTGAGCATTTATAAATTGTGTTCAAAGAGTGTAAATCCTGAACCAATTTATGCTCTTCACAAAATTTTGTTTGTTTTAGGGAGTGTTTTGAGATTGTGGTTGTATAGTGTTTTTGAAAAGTTTAAATGTTTTTAGTTTTAAATTATATTTTTATATTTTTTTTATTGTTTTGATGTACTAATATCAAAAATGAGTTTTAACAAATAAAAATATATATTATTTTATTGTGTTTATAAACAAAAAATATTTTAGAAAATAATTTTTACTACATTTTCAAACAGTAACTCTTATTTTTTATTGCTATGGTGTACTCATTTTGCTACATGAACTTCACAAAATTTTATTTATAAAATATCATTTCTTCCTTATTATAAAATCTTTTTTAAACATTGTTTGCATTATTCAAATAATGCATATATTGTAGAAGTTAACTTTATGACATAGACATTTAATAACAAAAAATTTCAACGTTGTCTTTCATATTTATATCTAAAGAATCAAGAAAGAAAATATACTTTTTGACCATTGGATCAGTCATTTAAGGTTATTACAACCATTTCTAAATTATAATTGTACATTGGGAAAAAAAAAAAGAAAACAAAACTATTCATAATTTTATAGTCCATGACTTATTTGATCTTGCATTAAACAAATAAAAAAGTTGGTAATTAAAAATATGAGAATGGCTGTCTCCAAATTATGACAAAGTTAAAAGGAATTAAAAAAAATTGAGATGAGAGGCAACTTGCATTATTTGTCCAAGTTTTAATAATAAATATTTATGGTTATAATAAATAAAAATAATAATAAGTTATGGGAATTAACAAGGGTAACACCTTCCATTCTAAAAATAGTTGTGAGTTTGCAAAGTTGTAAATTGTAATTATTAGGTATGTTTGTTTTTATGGTTTAATTATATTTTTGAAAATTTTGAAATTTTATATTTATTGTTTTATTTAAAATTAATTTTTTTTATTTTTTTATATATTAATATTAAAAATAAATTTTTAAAATGATAAAAATATTATTTTAATAAATTTTTAAATAAAAAATATATTAAAAAATAATTCTTGGGTTAGGAAAAAAAAGCCAAAATCCACGTCCCTGCAAATAACAAATAGCTCTATGGACAAAACCGTACTTTCACGCCGTCAAACCCAAAAAACCCTAGTATCGGTACCATCCTCCTCAAATACCCCTCCCTCATACACGCCACCGGCCGAAACAGTCTCTTCCCATTCTGCTTTGCATCTACAAGCGAAGATGCAGATCTTCGTGAAAACCTTGACGGGTAAGACAATAACCCTCGAGGTTGAGTCCTCAGACACGATCGATAATGTCAAGGCCAAGATTCAAGACAAGGAGGGCATCCCACCAGACCAACAGCGTCTCATTTTCGCTGGAAAACAGCTCGAGGATGGCCGCACGCTTGCTGACTACAACATCCAGAAGGAGTCCACTCTCCACTTGGTGCTTCGGTTGAGGGGTGGTGCCAAGAAGAGAAAGAAGAAGACCTACACCAAGCCCAAGAAGATCAAGCACAAGAAGAAGAAGGTCAAGCTTTCTGTCCTCCAGTTCTACAAGGTTGATGATAGCGGCAAAGTCCAGAGATTGAGGAAGGAGTGCCCTAATGCTGAGTGCGGTGCTGGAACTTTCATGGCTAATCATTTTGATAGGCACTACTGTGGTAAGTGTGGGCTTACCTATGTTTACCAGAAGGCTGGTGGTGATTAAGCTTACTCGAATGGTTCTTTAGCTTCTTTTTTCGTTTTAAAGTATCGAAGAAGGATTTTGGCCAATTTCTCTATTTAGAACATGTTTGATGTTGGACATAATAGTTATGTTTTCTTGGTAATGGTTAACTATCCGTTTGTGTTTTTTGCCCTGTGGGTTTTGTCAGCTATGTTTTTGGTTGTGTTTGATCTGCTTATTTATGTGATTAGTTTGAAAGGAGGCAGAATCTCATGGGGGTGCCGATTTGTTAGGTTAAATCGAATGGAAGTGCATGTTTTTGAATTTTTCAAGATTTAAGGTTTTTGAATGGTCATGATGAGCCCTGTTTCACTCTGATAAGGTAGCCAAAATAAAAGCCGAAAGTGTTTTGGGCTTGATGACGAATCACCGAGCTTGCTTAGTGGTTCTGTTTTCTAATGGGTTAGTTCTATTATTTACACTTTGATTCATCTTCTTTTTCCCTGTTGTTCATGGGATGTAGCAATGGCCTCCAGCTATGTGCCGAAAGCATAAATGTCAAAAGCTTTCTGAAATATGCTTATTCCATGTAAGCATTTCAAGTTCCTGTAATGAAATCTAGTTGTATGTTTTTTTCCAACACTTTACACCTTATACATGCAAAAATACGAATTGCTTTATCTTAAAAACCCTCTTTGTATTGGGTGATGTTTATTGCAAACAAGAGCGTGGTGTGTGTAAAGATTCAGGACTGGTCATTACTGTTGTGAGAGTTGTGGGTTGAATAATAGAGATTATATGCACAGCAACCTATGTATCTGCATATCTGCAAGTGGGTTTTTGAACTGCTAGCAGATTTCCATATGGCTATGATGTTGGTTTTCTCTA
This sequence comes from Populus nigra, assembly GCF_951802175.1. Classification (NCBI taxonomy): domain Eukaryota; kingdom Viridiplantae; phylum Streptophyta; class Magnoliopsida; order Malpighiales; family Salicaceae; genus Populus; species Populus nigra. The sequence continues at coordinate 14,983,407 of NC_084855.1, read as the reverse complement.
CGAAATGAAGTTACTGCTATGGGAAGGGTATTGCAATGCTATATGATTGAGGATAATCAGTCTAGTTACTCCAGGGAGGGAATAAGGTTGGAGGCAAGGGATTAAAACCCAAGATAGAGATGGGTGGAATGAGATTTATGTAGCGTTTGGTTAATGTCTCGGGATAAACGAGATGGGGACAATGAAGATAAGATAGAAAATGAGAGAAATTTAATTGTGTTTGGATACAAAATGAAATGGTTATTTTTATATTTTGTTTGATTATGGTGCACAAGATATAATAAAATATAGAAAAATTTATTTAACTTTTAATATATATTGTTGTTAAAAAAGTATATTTAAAAAATAATTAGATATATTTTTTTTAGTTTATATACTTTTGGTATAAAACTAAGATTGATTGATTTGACACATTTGATTCGAATCAGTTAAAAACCTAGATTAACTTGGGATTAAACACGGGTTAAAACTTGATTTAAAAAAAAAAAATCAAAATCAAGTTTTTTTGATTATTTTAAAAAAGAGTTGGGTTAAAACTTGATTTAAAAAAAAATAATCAAAATCAAGTTTTTTTGATTATTTTTAAAAAGAGTTGGGTCAGGTTGATTTCAGGTTTATTTTTTAGTTAGATTTTAAAACTATAATAATAATTATTTTTATTTTATATTTATCTGAGTTGACTCTCGTTGACATGTGACTCGAGTCTTAATCCTGATGAACTCTTGAGTCAAGTTTTAAAACTATGATAATAGCTATTTTTATTGTTATGTTGATTTGATTCAATGATTGATCTTGTCAAACCATGTTTTAAATTTATATTAATAATTATTTTTATTTTTATGCTGACTCGGGTCAATATTGATTAGTCTAACATGTGACTTAGGTCTTTGACCAGTTACTTGGACTTTATTCCAGATCGATTTTTATAATTATATATGTTTTAAAAGAATATTTTAGAAATAAAAAAATATTATTTGTAAAGACATGTCAAATCCATTCAAAATTTATACAAAAAAATAAATTTATTTTTATATTTTTGACCAAGCATTTTTATTATTATCTAATGACAAAAAGCAAACGTGGAACATTTTGACTGTGGAGGCACGAGGTTTGAAGAATAATTCGTCCTTTCTAAGATAAGCTGATAGAGATGGGCGAGATGAGAACAAATGCAAAGAGGCATCTAAGATTTCGGTTTCACGAGCCTTGATTTTGTCAATGTCATGCCATACCCACATGAAATTCGATCCCCATGTAAACCCAATTAACATTGCACTTCATGCTTTCATATATTATCAAAGTCAAAGCTAACAAGTTGACCGTAGAGATGATGGGGCATGAACAGTCTGAGTCACCGCGTGAGTTTCACCATCTTTTTCATTAAAATTAAAAAAAATTATTTTTAATTATTTTTCTTATAATATTACTGATATTAAAAATAATATTTTTCTTGGAATTCACTTCTTTCTTGATATTAAATAAATCCTCCCGCTCGGAAGGTCAAGAATATGGGCGTACGGCTCTCCTGTGCGGTGACGTTGTTTTTTATTAAAATGATTGTATTTTATTTTTTTAATAAAAGAATAACCTGTCTAGGTTCAATGTTTACATCTAGAATTGTAGAAGAAGGAAACCAGTTGGAGAGATCTACGTTTGAGTAGTCGTCTAATGTCCCTTTCAAAGACCCATGCAAGTAACTTGCCCGTGCTATGCGGTGCGTGGGGCTCAATTTTGCTTGTTTTTTTTTATCAATGCTAAAAACAATTTTGTAGGTATTCGCAAAATGTTTTACACTATAAAAAATAAAAAAATTATATTCATTTATAAATGTTAAGATTGTTTATAATACTAACCAATTATTAAGTTGCAAAATAAGACAAGGATGTATATTGGAGCCATAGTTTTGAAACCCGGCTCGACGGGTCGATTCGGGGCTGGAACGAGGCTGGGTTGAAAAAAAATAGAAGAAGAAAAAACCTGATGTGACCCGGTTGACCTGAACCCGGTCAAAAACCCGGTTGCAACCTATTAACTTTTTTTTTTACTAAAACGATGTCGTTTTGATTTTTTTTTAAAAAAAATAACTTGATAACCTGGTCAAAACCCGGAACTCAGGCATTGAATCGGGCCAGTCTGAAAACTATGATTGGAGCTCTACAAATAATTTATATTTAATTATATAATAATAAGATTATTTCTTGTAAGAAAATCTTTTGAAAACAAATTTGGAAACAAAAGGCAACAATCTCATCCAAATTTTATTTATTTAATTATAATTAACTTTAATTAAATTTAAAGAAAAAAATAATCATGAAAAGTTGTACAAAAAAAACGTCTGTTAATATATAAAAAAGAAGAAGTTTATTATCTCATTTAAAAAAATATAGAATTGAAAGGTATTTAATAAAATAATCTTTTAAAAAATAATTTTATTAATTGTTAAAAAAAAAAAGTTTTAAAAAAGAGCTTAGAAGCCGGGGAGTGGTGGAGCCATTTCTGGCCCAACAAATAAGGATTGTCTTGACTCATTCCAATGTGTTACGTTCATATTTGGCAGTACTAGAAAATCATTCTCGGATCGAAATTGAATTATTATTTGCTTTGTATGATTTGTAGCATGATCATATTAATTTTATGTCAATATTGTTGATTTGCATGTGTGAATGATCATGTGCTTTATCATATTATCATGTATGGATGCGTTTGAATGTGGAATTTTTTTGGAACACTAAGAATTTTCAATGATTTTTTTAAAGAAAGCGGTAGGAATATTTTACATACACACACACACACACACATATATATATATATATATATATATATATATATATATATATATATATATACATACATATATATATATATATATATAAAGTTTATTTTTTTGTCAAATGATTGACTAAACTGGTGTTGTGAATTAGATGTCAACTTTTTTATTTTCTCATAATAAAATAAAAGAATTTTTTTTAATTTTTTTCAATTTTTTCAATGTAAATGAAGGCTTTCTGACCTATTTTGAATATAATTTAAGAAATGAGTTTATAGTCTAATTTATTATTAATCATCCTCTCGAATTCAATGCTCATATTCCAAAAATAAGGATTGAGTTTTACTATTATACATGAATTCCAAATCAATGTTGTATGGTTTAGTAGTTCTTCTTTTTAATACAGACATGGATATACTAGTTAGGTCAAATTTTCACAAGAGCACATTAAAGCATTTTTATCATTAAAAATATACACAATATAACTGGTCTCATGATATTTTAAGATGATGTTTATCTTTTATTTAGTAGAATCAACTCCTCACCTTGAACTCTCAAAATCAATTATGATTCATAGTTATCATAAAACTAAATAATGATTTTTTTATTTATTTTTATTCTTAGTTGGACTAGATGCCCTTGAGACAATTGATATTTTTCAAAGTGTAAATTGAAAAGTCCATGCAAGCAAAATCAAGATATTTCGTAATATAAAATGAGACATGCATCCAATGGTATTTACTAAACTTATTTATTTAAATAAATAAAAGATAAATTCACACCCTAAAAAACTTATGATTTAAAAAATAAATACAAGTGAAATTGACTAAATAAACCCATGTCATAAAAAAATATTACACAAGGCCAAACATATCAATAATATAATTTAATGACTCATATTTTTTTTTATTTTAAAAATAAACTTTATTTGTATAAAAGAATTATAGATGAATTATAATAACACTTTAAAAAATTAAATAGAAACAAAACAACTAAAAAAAACTTATATTAAAAAAAGATATGCAAAAATCATGATCTATATCATAAGACATGGATAAACTTATAAAAAAAACTTAAAAATAATCACAAAATCAATATTAAAAATACTAATGCAGAACAAAAAGATCGTATGAAGCTTGAAAACTTAAAGATATATTTGCACTGTATAATAAAACCTGAAAACTCTAAAACATCCTTATTCAGCAATACGATAATTTTTTTTTTGACTCCAGAGAAAATATATATTTTTACTATTAAAAAATTTATGCAAAGTCAATAAAGTTATTAATCAACAATTCTATATTTTGTTGATTTTGGTGACAAAATAGTATTTTTAATATATAAAAAAATCAACACCCCACCTAAAAAGTTATTTTTTTTTTATCAAATAACATAAAAATAATTAGTTAGCTCAAAACATATTTTACTGTAAAGTGAAATTTTGTAAAACACTCGTGATATTTAGTTTTCTAGCAAATAAATAAAAGGAAAGGCAAACCTCCTTCGATGCTTTAAGAAGTTACAGAAAACAAGATAGGCAATTAACCAGTAGCCAATCCATCTTCATCGTGCTAAAAATAACAATGGACCCCACACCTATTAAATGCTTACGTGGATCCTCCTCCCCAGTCTAATCTATTATTATCCAACCACTCCCCGCAACACTTAATTCTCAAAATTAAGATGCTTTACGTGCTCTTTTTTTCTACCACTTTTTATGAGGACCGTTAAAAAATATTATTATATTTATTTTTTAAAATAAAAGGTCATGAATATTGTTTTAATGTTTTAATTGGTTAATGATTATTATTTTTAATATTCAAATACTACAATAACAATATTTCAACTATCATTTTCTTAAGGTTATAATTTAAATATCATATCCATTTAAATCCTTATTTTATATATATGTATATAGTTCATTCTATTTTCATGGCTTTAAATAATTTCTTACTTGAGATATTTGTTCATGATGATGACTTTGACAATGATTTTGAATTATTTGCAGCAGCAGCAGCAGCAGCGATAATGGAAAAGGAGCAACAGGCTAGTGAGAAATGATTTTTTCCATTCCTCACGAGAGACTTGGAGGTTATATATAAAAATCATGAATTATTTCCACATTTATTTCGAGTGACGTTTCAGATGACTTAATGATAACATCATCATTTATATACAATTCTTTGGTTTTTAAATTGATATATTGTTTCTTGTTTGATTGATAAAAATAGAGTTTCCAGCCTTTATAATTAAATAAAGATTTTATTTTTGATTTCTTCGTGTGTTCATCGGCGATCGTTGTTTTTGCGGGTGGGGTAGAAATGGTGAAAAGAGGGACCCGCTGGTGTCATTTTGATGGTTCTTGATGTGGTGTGCGTGTTGGGGGGTTGGGTGGGGTGTTTGAGGTTTTTGTGGTATGTATGCTTATTGAATTGGAGAATGAAATGATTGATTTGATTGCTCTTTAATGATTGGGATTTTTTTGGTCGGGGGTTAGTGCATAAAGTGGTAATTTTGGTTTACAATAATGGGATATATTGTTTTTGTTTTAGGATTTGTTCGATATCATTTAAAATATTTTAAATAAATCTAAAAGGTTTTTTTATTTTTTTAACTAAAACACTACATGTGTATTATTCATTCTCTCATACTTTATTATGAGTTTTCTATTTATTTTTCAATTTGATCTATTAACTTTTTTTCATGATTCTATTTTTTTAGCTAAAATAAAGGACAATTAAATCATATTTATTGATTTAAAACATAATAGAAAGATACAAAATCAAAATAAAAAAGACACTACATATGAGTAATGATTTCAAAGTTCACATAAAAAAGCTTAATTTAGTCCTCAAACTTTACCAATTATACCTATTCGATCCCTTAATATTTTTTCAAATTAATTTTGGCACAAAAGTTCATTTATGTTATTTTTTAGTCTCTGATTTAAGAGACGAGAGTGAAAGGTCGTCGGATTCCAACGTTAGAGAGAAAAGAACGTTTTTGGCACCGATTTCAGTCACCGAAATGGTTTATTTTTATGTCAAATGGTCCCGATTGATGATGAAAGTTTAGTTTAGGTGCTTCTTTTACCTTGAAAGTGCCTAAAAACATATATGAGCTCGGGAAGATTTTTAATTTCATGTTAATTTCGGGTTTTGAGATGATTTTTTTGGGTTTTTTGAGGCCATAAATAGGTCTATCAAGATGTATATGGTGTTCTCTAGGTGTTTTATATTAAAAATGATTTGAAAAATAGATTTTTGTGTCAAAAAACCTTTAACACTGATTTTTTAGCCACCTTAGTGACCAAAATCTGGGCAAAAACAGACTACGAGTCATCTGTTTTTTTTTTCAAAAATAATTAGGGCAGAAGACATGTCTTCCACCTCATCTGCAATAAAAAATATTAAAGATCAAAGTGTGTAAGCCCTTATGGAATGGGCTAGATGAGTTGGCCTGATTTGTCAGGCTTAAAAACACTTGGCCTTTTCTTTATAATTCTCAATTTATTTAATTATATATGTGCACAAACTTTTTGATTTACACTTATAATTTTTTATATACAAATACACATCAGAAAATCTTGCATATACAATTTTCTTATAGAAAAAAAAAAGATTTGACCTGCGACATAACATGAGTTAAATAGCTAGTTTAAACTAAAAGAGAAAGGGAGTTCATTATACCCCTACTCACAAAACACTATTCACTATAATGGTTTTTTTTCCCTTTATTTTTTTATTTCTAATCTATGCTTATCATTTTTCAATTTCAGTTTTATCCTTCAACATTAGATTTATTAGGGATTCAACATTGTAATTTTTTCAATTTACTTTTTATAAGGTTTTTTTAATCTCATGACCCGGATTATGATTTTAACGAGTTAACTTAAGTTTTTTTCTCTTTTTTTCAATTAATTTTTTTCTCAATTTTATCCTTCAATAATGGGTTGATGAGAAATTAGGCTTTTTTCGATTTTAGCCTTCAACATTGAGTTTATTGGAAACTAAACTACATAATTTGTTTTGATTTGCTTTGTATGTTTTCATGGTCTTATGACTCGACATGTGGATTGACAAGTTAACTTGAGTTGACCAGAATTGATCTAATATATTTTCGTATCAATAATTATATATAAAAATATTATCTTGAATATTTATTTTGAGTCAAACTATGTTTTTTACCAATCATTCGAGTTGTCTTTGGATTTGTCAAGTTAACTGGGTAACATTGGGCTAATCTCTACACGATTTAAAAAAACATCCTACTAGAAAAAAATATTAGTAATGCCTAGATAATTTTTATGTTAAAATAAAATTTAATCCAATCTGAAGTTTAGCTTGAACAAATGTCCGATGGATGCTAAATCAGTTAGGGAAATGATGGAGGCATCATTTGGTTTCATGTGAATGGTTTGTGTAAATGCTCTAGGTATGCCACGGAACTTGAGTTTTTGAGTTTTTGGATAATGAATGATCATAATTCCATACTAATCTTCTATTCTCTATAATTGACGGTGTAGAGGGTTGGTAACAAAGGTCTGGATTCCTGCAAAATAGTTTTTTGGTAGGATTTAAGGACCTTTTGATGATAAGTCAATGGCTTTTTCATGAGGAGTTGTAGTAAATGAGTATTAATTTCTAAAAATAATAATTTTTGTTCTTAGTTCATGTATGATAAATGTTGAGAATATGTTGTAAGAGAGTTAAAATTGTGAACCTTTTACCTGAGTTGTTTAGATAGTATTTATAACCTCTATAACTTGAACTTTCTTCCTCTTATTCGAGAGGTCGTAAGTCTTTTCATTCTTCACATCCAAGTAAGGAGGGATACCTTTGCATCAACATTAATGATAATATAAATGTCTCCTTACATAACATTAATGTTGATGAGAATATCACATGTCTATAGAAGGCAACCCTATATCATTTTGCATATGATATTAATATTATTGGGATTAATCTTTATAATCAATATTTCTATTAATTGATGCATAAATGACTCTTAAAGGAATTTTATGCTAAGGTGTATGATGATCCTTCCTATGTTGGGTGCTTGAATTCCAAATAATCCTAGGCTTAAGGATGTTGGATCTGACATCTTACAAGACCTATAAGTGATTCAGTCTAGCATGTAACTGAGCCTAGGAAATTAGGTATGATATTTTGCCAGACCCACAAACACTTGGGCCTAGTGCGTATATCTTATTAGACCTATAGGTGTATAGGCTTGTTGCGTAGCTGAGTCCAAGGGAATTGAGTTTTGCATCTTGCCAAACCTTCTTTTCATAGGTTTTGACTTATGTTAAGCCTTTATGTTGAATCTTCTTTCTTTTATTCCCTTTAGCCATGAGCCTTAAGAGTAAATGGATTTCAGTATGAAATCCACTAATCTATCAGTTTGAAGTTAAGAAATACATAGGTAGAACAACCAACGATGTCAGTAACTAAACATATGTATATGTAACCTTTTAACATTGAAGAGTTAATGAAGAATCACTTTGTTGATTTTGTGCTCATATTCTTTTGATATAGATTTGTTTAGATTGATTTATACTTTTTTGCCCCTTCAAAATAACATAGTTAAAGAAATAATTGAGGAAATATCATATTTTTATTGATTATGTTACTGGGAATAATATAACTACTTTCAATAACATAAAAAAGTCATGATGTTGAAAGTAGCACAATTTAATTGGTTGAGTTACTTTTAATAGCACAATTGATAGAAATTTTGAAAAAACAATATTTAAAGGGTTATGTTGCTAAGAGTAGGGCAACCTTAAAAAACATTGCGGATCATATGAAAGTATAATGGATATATTTTTGGACCAACAAGTTTAAGTTCGAAAAGATATCTGATCGTGCCAAACAACTTGTCTAACAAAAATATTCATAATTTTAAATCTGATTGTTAGATCAAAATCAAAATTTGCCAAAACAAAATCTACAATACTTGTTTAGGAGTCAACTATTATAACTAATTGACGTATAGAATGCCTTCAAATCAGGCTATTTTTGTCAATTTATTATTATTTATATTTATTTTTAGATTTTTATTTAATTAAATATTTATTTGAGAATTTTTTATTATTGTTGTTTTTAAAAGTTTGTACTCTTTCAATCACTACAACCTTTTAATTGTTCTTTCAAAATCCATAAAGCCCAACAAAAAAAATATGTCCAATAATGTAATCAATAAAATAGTATTATTTTCCTAATTTGTTTCCCAAATGGGTTGGTTAACAATAATTTTTCTTATCATGTTATTTTAAAAGAAAGAAAGAAAAAACTTCGAGAAGTGTTGTGTGGTTCTATTCTAATAACAAGAACAATAAAACTAAAGGCAAAATTAGTGTAATGACCATTTTATCCTTCCTAATCAAAATTGTTTGCCTTTGAATTGAGGATATTTTGATATCTTCATATGATATATAGGTCATTATTGATTTGTTTAAGGTTATTTTTTTCTATTCACTATTTTAATAAATAGTGAAATAACAAAAATACCCCTAAGAATAAAAAAAATAAAATAAAAAGTGTTGGGTAAGGGTGTTTATGTATTTTTGTGTTTTACTCACAATAGAGTTACATATATACCCTTGGATCCAAAAAAATTAATTCATTTGGGTTAGGGGGATTAGGGTCTTTTAGCCTCAATTTTTTTTTTGTTAATTGTTAGTTTAGTTAATGATAATATTTTAACTTAAAATTAAAATAATAATTTTTTATTTGAAAATATTGATGGCACATACTGTGCACACGTCAACATATTTGAGCCGCCACACACTTTGGATAGAGCGTGTAGCGGCTCCCAATGCTAAAAAAAAGGGCTTCTACCATGTCATATTATTCCTCGTTGTCTCCTTTTCTGTTAGGAGTGGTGCATGTCGGCCATACATGGCTGGTTTATTGTCGATTATCTTTTTTTTTCTCTCTCCTACCTTGATAAATACATTATGTTCCTCATTGTTATTGGTATTTCAGATTCTGTTCTTTTAGTTTTTATTTCTATATTTCTGTCATTTTCCCTTTTGTTAAAGTTCTATTTTGTTTTTCAATTTAAACATTGGTTTTTAATTTGTGTATATAATGTTTTTTGATTTGGTCTTTTTGCTTTTAATTTTTAATTTTTTTCCTTTTGCCTTTTTGTCAAAATTTTTATAACTTTTAGTTTTATCTTTCCAATCAAGTTTATAATTTTTGTTTTTTCAATGATAATAATGATTTTAATTTATTTTCTCTTCTTTTGCTTTCTTATTATTTTCCTTAGATATTTCGACAATTTTTTTTTATAGTTTTCAATTCTATTATTCAAATGAAATTCATAGTTTTTATTTTTTCAGTAATAGTAGTGGTGGTGATAATAACAACATTGTAATGATAATGATGATAATAATAATAATGGTAGTGACAATAGTAGTAATAAAACTACTATTAATAACAATAACAATAAGAATAATAATTGTAATAATAGTGGTCGGCCAATTTAACTTAAAATTCAAATTTGATAGTTTTAAACTCGATAAATCTTGAACCACTTAAACACATATCAATTTTATGATTTATACAATATAAAATATGTGAATTTTATTTTAATTTATAGTATCTACATTGGAGCACTAAACACAACCACTTGAAAAACTAAAGTCTTCACCTGCTTTATTAAACATTTATGATAAAAAAAAAACATTTATGATAGCATGTGTTTTTATATATTTTTTTTATTCTATTTGAATAACCAAACATTTTTTTTAAAGAAACAATAGCCTGTGCCGCGGCGAAGCACGGGAACCAATAATAGATTTAAATCGAGTTCACATCCGGTAATGTAAAAATCATTACCTGTGCACGTGTCTAGCACTTATACGTCTATAATATCCGTGGGTGGTGTTGTAATCTTCACCTCCCGGTAATTTGGAATGTAGCAAACATTTCACACGCTATCCAATCCAGCTAAGCGCTCTCCCTGCATGGATTTACTGTATTTTATTGACCATCGCTTCTTTTTAATCTTACATGTTCTTGGAAAGAAAGAAATAATAAAAAAAAAATATCCCCTGGCGTCCACGCCGTTTGTATTTTTCTACTTTTCTTTCTAGCCATCTTGTGTGCTTGCTCAGTAGGCCCCACATGGTTGTTTGGTTGCTCATGGGGCTGGGTTTTTCTCCCGGAAAAAAGAAAAAAAAACAGTTATTTTCTTGCATATAATTTGTTGCAAGGATATTAAATTAAGAATATATGAACTGGCCTATTAGAAACAATCTTTGGACAAGTAATTTAGAATCAAGGAATTAAAAAAGTAAAATATATTATTATTACAAAACAATGAAATTGTAAAAATGCTTTCTTTCGTTGCGTCATCGTCTGATCGAAGAAGGAAAAGGATAACTTTGAAAAATAGACAGCCACCTCAACTTCAAAGAATAGAACTTTATTATTACAATTATTACTGAATATACAGCAAAATTCGTCCGATTCACCCTTTCTGCTTCTCTATAAAGCTGCATACAGCTCCAAAGCACTGATCATCCTCCTTCCGTTTCAAATCTGTATCCATGGCTGCCAAGAAGATATCAACTGTGCTCTCTCGCTCTTTCTCTTCTGCTGCTGCTCCTCCATGTTTCTTTTCGAGAGGTGATTTGATCGCGATCTAAAGACTCAGCCTTTTTTTTATTTTTATTTTTATTCCCTTGAGTTATGACACTTTGTTTTCGTTATCTACATGCTTTTTTTTATATTAACGATCACCCTTTTTTTCATTCTATATTGTACCAAACCGCTAAATTATTTCAGTGAGGGGTGGTGGTGGTCAGAGCAGATTAATCTCTAGATATAATAGTACTTTGGCTGCTGTTGAGGACCCGATCGCTCCACCTGTCTCTGTCAAATACAATCAACTCTTAATTAATGGACAATTCGTGGATGCAGCATCAGGTATGAACTTTTTTTCTTCTCTCATTTTTTCCCTAGAATTTGTAATTAAAGATCAGTTGCTCTGCATTCATTTCCGTACAGTCACAATTGTTCAATTATTGCTAGGAGTACTATGATTTCCGTTTTAAGAGCATTTGTTGTCGTTGTACACCTTTTCTCCTTTCTTCTTCTTGTTTTCTTTGGGTGTGGACCACTGAGTTTCACTCTGAGGTAGAGGCAGGCTCATTTCAAGTGTGACCCAACTTTTGTTTCCTTCCAACGAAGTTATCTAGCACCCATTTTGTAGAGGGACACATTGAGGTAGAAATCTCAGAGGGACCCGTGGAATAGTTTTCTGAGAGCATGGTTTTTTGTTTTTCTAAGGGGATCCAACGATTCTTGGATTTGACAGTTGAGGTAGTCCTCCCGGAATTAGAACATTTGTGGCCTCCTAGTGGAAATTCCAAGTTTTAACTGTTGGGTTGTCCTTGAGGACTTTGTAGTTTATCTGTTCATAAATTTATTAAACCTTCTACACGGGATATCCTTTTTGTTTTGTTTTATTTGACTTAAGAGCATTTATTAAACCTTCTACATGGGATATCCTTTGCCTACAGGGAAGACGTTTCCAACATTGGATCCGAGGACAGGGGAAGTGATTGCTCATGTTGCTGAAGGTGATGTTGAAGATGTAAACAGAGCGGTCTCTGCTGCCCGCAAGGCTTTTGATGAAGGACCATGGCCACGGATGACAGCTTATGTAACCACTGCTCCTCTTACTTGTTAACTTTTACTGGAGTAGTTGTTTTGCTGTTTATGTAAAATAGGGGAAAAAAGGATCTTTGGGTTGAGAGTTTTCTTTGCTGTGTTTCAGGAAAGGTCAAGGATCATTTGGCGTTTTGCTGATTTGCTTGAAAAGCATACTGATGAAATTGCAGCTCTTGAAACGTGGGATAATGGCAAACCATATGAGCAATCTGCTAAAATTGAAATACCAATGACTGTGCGTATATTTAGATACTATGCTGGTGGGTGAAGTAGAAATGCAGAGATTCTATTTTAGTACTACAATATGCTTTAAACTTTTCTCACATTCTGCACACAGACATATTCTTTCTTTCTTTCTTTCCTTTTCTTTTGGAATTCCTAATCAAATATTTTTCTCTTCTCCAAATTTACCAGGTTGGGCAGATAAAATCCATGGCCTCACAGTTCCTGCTGATGGGCCATATCATGTACAAACCTTGCATGAACCAATTGGTGTAGCAGGTCAGATTATTCCATGGAATTTTCCAATGCTCATGTTTTCTTGGAAGGTTGGGCCAGCATTAGCATGTGGCAACACCGTTGTTATAAAGACAGCAGAGCAGACCCCATTGTCTGCTGTATATGCAGCCAAGCTATTTCATGAGGTAGTTTTGAATATAATATTTGCTCACTTCTTGCATTACTAAATCTCTGCACAATTCTTGATAAATAGTTTTCTTAGTGTTGACATTATTCCAAATGATTAAGAGTTTTACTACAATCCATGCCGGCCATCTATGCTACATATGCGCTTTCTCACTTGTGCATTATGTAAAATTTGGGTGGCAATTTTTTAGGCACATGTGATTTCTATCTGTGGTTCTGATCTGCTAATCCTTCTGATAGGCTGGACTTCCAGATGGTGTTCTGAATGTGGTTTCTGGTTTCGGTCCAACCGCTGGTGCTGCTCTTGCTAGCCATATGGATGTGGATAAGGTATATGCAGCCTTAAACATCTTTACCTTTTCCTTTACGGTGATAAGCATCCTCACTTTAGACATGTTTTGAACTTGCAGAATTTGAACCTAAAGGTTTAAAATTTATTGTCTATTAGTTCTTTAAGCAGCATGACTTGAGATCTAGTGTAGGCACCAATTATTTCAAATAGTATAAATATATTCCCGTGTATCATCTCCATTATTGATCAATGATTTTAGAACTGTATGGTGAATGCACGCTAATATTTGGTTCAGCAGGTCCTTAAACATAATGCTTGGGGATTTTTGGTTTCCCGAAGAACTTTTGAATTTTAGCTGTGGTAAATAGCCGTGATTCTGATTTTATTGTCCAGGGCTGCTTACGAAGGCGTTCTAGAGCGGTTGTTTCTGCTTGGTAGTCATTTGTCATTAGTAGAAAAAATATTAATTATAGTAGTTAGTTGAATTGGTAGGCTAAGGTGGAAAATCACTTCAAAAGATATTTAGCTTAAACATGCTTGATGTTTAAAATTTGCTTTTAGAAATTTGAAATACATTAGTTGTTATTATCGTTGATGGACATGCCTCTGAAGATAGAGGATGCAACTTTTGCAAAGTTTGTAAAAGGATGCTAGTGCACTGTCCTATTTGAAGTATCAGTAGTAGGAGGCACTTATTTAGAAGCTTATATTTGAAACATGATTTCCATTTCTAATCTGCAATCTCTTTCCAGCTTGCATTCACAGGATCAACTGATACTGGGAAAATAGTACTTGAGTTAGCATCAAAAAGCAATCTTAAACCAGTAACTTTGGAGCTTGGAGGGAAATCACCGTTCGTTGTCTGTGAGGATGCTGATGTTGATCAGGCTGTAGAGCTTTCTCACTCTGCTGTATTCTTTAATCAGGTATGCCCAGGAAATTTTTTCTTAAAACAGCATGGCTTCTAAAAATAGTTAAATCAAATCGAATTGATTAAAATTATATTAAATAGTATATAAAAAAACCAGGTGGTTTTCATGGTAGTTCAATTACTTCATTGATCACACTTGTGTGCACTTTGCAGGGCCAATGCTGCTGTGCTGGTTCTCGTACATTTGTGCACGAACGTGTGTACGATGAGTTTGTGGAGAAAGCAAAGGCACGTGCCAACCAGCGTGCTGTTGGTGATCCATTCAAAGAGGGAATTGAGCAAGGCCCTCAGGTAAATTAGCAACTCATCATTTAAGAATCCACACACGAGGTGGTTTTCATACTGTGACTAATCCACTAACTTCACTGTTGAAACTTGTCGAATCCATTATATGCACTAGCATTTCCTGGTATAGTTTTGCAAGTATGGCCAGTCTATATAATTTCCTTAAAACTACAAAGAACAAATCAAAATGCATGAAAAGAAATTTTGCCATTCACCTTAACAGCCTTCTACTGGTTTTCTGTCAAGTGCTTCTGGTGCTACTACCTTCTATGGTTGTGCTGAAAGTGATATACTTGAATGCTACAGGTTGATTCAGACCAATTTGAGAAGATTTTGAGGATCATAAGATCTGGTGTTGAGAGTGGAGCGAACCTTAAAGCTGGAGGCGACAGATTTGGCACAACTGGATATTATATCCAGCCCACTGTTTTCTCAGATGTTCAGGTATATTTCTTGTCTGGCAACCATTTTATGTAGAATATTGGAAATTGAATCTGAAGAACACGATCGCTAAATATAACAGGATGACATGCTGATAGCAAAGGAGGAGATATTTGGGCCAGTTCAGTCCATCTTTAAATTCAAGTGAGCAACCATCCTCTTCTTTAGCTTTATAGTAAGGGCGTTATCTTTTAGTAGCATTAATCTTTAAAACAATTGCAGGGACCTGGATGAAGTCATACAAAGGTCCAACAACAGTCGCTACGGACTTGCTGCAGGGATTTTCACACATAACTTAGACACCGCCAACACCCTTTCACGTGCATTGAAGGTTGGAACGGTATGGATAAATTGCTATGATGTCTTCGATGCCGCCATTCCTTTTGGTGGATACAAGATGAGTGGAAATGGTAGAGAAAAGGGAATTTACAGTCTTAACAACTACTTGCAAGTGAAGGCTGTCGTTACCTCACTCAATAATCCAGCCTGGCTATAGGTCCTCTTAACCCTTTTCAAGTACTTCTTTTGCCTGGTTCTTTCTAAATAATAAATCAGTCTGCGTAAATTGTGAGATTATCTTGATTATGGTGACAAATGATATGATGATAATGATGATAAAATGGTCTCTTGTTTGTGGAGAATTGAGAATACAGTTCTCTCTTTTCGCTTTCCATTTGCTTCTTTAAGATGAAGCCTTCATTTCACTTTGATAATATTGCCGTTCCTTTTTTCTTTATTTGTTAAAGTTTCAACTTAAGGGAACATTTTGCATTATTGATGGGTCGATGTTTGAAAAATGCTGAGATTTAACTCACAGCTATATCGAAAGTCGCTGGGCAAAAGACAGGTGATAGTTGCAGATTAACTTATACAGCACATTTGCATCCTATTTTGCAAAGCTTTTGTTAAGTAGGCAAGCTAGTGCAGAGGCTACTTCGTAGTTGTCACTAGTCAGAACCATTATCAACGCTCTTCCTTGCCAATAGCTTCGCCCAGTTCCATGCTATTTCGTGCCGCTACCATCTATGCTTCTATTCTATCTGCTCCTTCGTTAACGAGCTTCCGACTTGCTACATAGCTGTCCGTCGGCGGTTCATATTTTGTGCCTCGCAAATTTGCTGCTCTTGTACATTGAATGTTTTATTTTATTAATATTTAATAAACTGTTTTATTTTTAATAAAAATGAAAAGTTCAAATATTTACTGAATTAAATTAAATGTTTGAAATGCAAAATTCAATTAACTTTATCCTATGCCATGAGGCCACACACGAGTTTTAAAGCTGTTGTCACGAGGCTTGCTTGGTGTAGTTTTTATCTACCATGTTTGGCGGGAAAGAAACAAGAGAGTTCATGGAGGCATTTGTCCTAGCAGTTCTGTTATTGTGAAAAACAACAATCAATAAGTGTAATTTAGAGTTTCTAAAACTAAGTTGCGTAAAGAGAAATGGGCTTCGATGGATACGCAAAAGGGTATGAACTACTGTACGCAAACTCTCCTACTGGTATGTTGTCCGCTAGAAACCTGCATTAATTGTTCTGTCACTGTTTAATCCCCATGTCACAAAAAAGAAAGAAGGAACAGAAAATTAAAACTTCAGGAGAGATCAATGCCAATAATAGTGTTGTCTAGGTGATTTCTTACACAGTGATGACTGTTCCAGATGACGCTGTGCTGATGGTGCTGCTCCGAGGGATCAAACCAGAGATAGAATCCAACTTCTCGTCCAGGGCCACCACTTCCATTTGCATAGACATTGGTTTGAAGGACCCAATCATTTCTCTCATCATGACCAAGAAGTTCAATGTCAATCTCGTCATGGTTGTGCGGATAACTATCTGCATTAGAAAACTGTAGTTTTTGGCCGCTGATTAACTCATGTAACATATAAATCAGGCTTTACATCAAGTCAGATTTAATAACTATAATATTAAGTCTCATTCCTTTATTTTTATTTATTCCACTGTAGATAAAAGCTACTATTTTTACGAGAAATCATATAATATTCAAGCTGGAATTAGTAGCAACCTCGTAGTTACTCATTAAGATCCACTTTTAAGAAAGAAATAGATATGAGTAATAAAGAGAAATCTTAGATATGTATATTATTATCACTTTTGGTGAGATTTTCTCTCTTTCTTGTATATGTTTGATTCTTCAAAATAAATCCTATAAAAAAACTAATAGAAACTCATTTGTTATAGCTTAAACATCGTAAAATTTTACCTTTTTTTACCACAATTTATTTTCTATTTTGGTAGCTACCTACAAACAATATGTAATCTTGGCCTTACAACTAATGTTAAGAAATTTGAAATCCTACCGCGATAAGTCATGTGCCAACATATATGTAATTTTTTTAAAAAAATTGTAATAAACATAATGAAAGCTGATAAGAGTGTAACATAATAGAAACATATTTCAAGGCACTAGCACTATTGAAATAAACACCTTCACCTTATAAATATCAATCCGTGAACGAGAAATATAAGAAAAACACCACAAAACTAGTTAATCTTCGATAAGTTAAATTTGTTATTTGTCCCAACAAATAAAACATGTTGCATCATGCAAAATAAAATAGGGATCGTAATGGATACCTATTAATTGGGTTTCTTTATATTTATATTTTATATATTATATTATCTATTGGGTAAAAAAATAGATATTCATATCCTATTCATCAGGTTTCAAGTATTTGTATGAATATCCATTTTACAACTAATATTTATTATTCAACAAAAATAAAATAAAATAAAATAATATATATATATATATATATATATATATATATATATATATGTGTGTGTGTGTGTGTGTGTGTGTGTGTGTAATAATTTTGGGTCAGATTTAACAATATTTATACTCTATACATTATTCATCATGTAAAGTACTATCCATAAAAAAAACTCATTCATTCGAATCAAGTTGGTATTTATCGAGTTCTGATTAAATTGACATCCCTACTTTTAAATAACATTTCGCATATAAATTTTTAGATTTTCATCTAAAATATAATTATTAATAATACAAATTTGATAATTTGAATTTTATACGTGGTTGAAAATAAAAATGTATGATAGTGTATATTTATTATATTTGGTTTATACTAGGAAATTCATAAGGATTTTGAATGAATTCATATTGCAAAACTAAGGATTAAAGTGTTTGATTGGCTATATTATGTCATGCTTTTTTTATAATAATTTTGCCCATAAGAGATGCATATTATATTAATTTTAGCTATAAAATAAAATAATTTATTTATTAGCAAATTACATAACAATTACTTTACAAAAATAAAATAGCAGTGGTACATTATTTCATAATAAGACTAAAGCACTTTTGTTATTATTAAAAAAAAGTTAAGGATACATAGGTCAATAGGAACATTTTAGTCAAGAAATTATAGGACTAAGTCTTACAATTAACTATAACTAAAATTGATCAGTGTTTCACTGTAGTACGAAATATTGTTCACTGTGAGTGGATTTACTGTGGATTGCACTGTAGCTCGGGTATTGTGCATTATGAGTGAATTCACTGTAGCCAACAGGCCTCAAGCGCCAGGTTAGAGGCACGCCCCTGGAGCTGCGTACACATGGCGCTTGGGCTGCTTGCCTGAGGGCTGGGCACCCACAGCGCACATGTGGCGTTTGGGTTGCTGCCTCAATGCTGGGCACACCCCTGCGCACACGTGGCGCTTGGGCTGCTTGCCTGTGTAATGATACACAAAGCGTACACGTGGCGCTTGGGATGTTGCCTCAGTGCTGGGCACACCCCTAGCATTGGGATGCCTACCTGGGGGCTGGGCAAACCCCTGCGTACACGTGATGTTTGGGCTGCGTTAGGAGTGAGTCATGCCCGAGCCCCACTTGGGGACACCTGGCGCATGGGTCATGGCGCTGCACCCTCCTGGGTCTTAAGATGTCAATAAAAAGCTAAAATCAAGCAGTATACAGGTTAATAGAAAGGTTGAATTCAAGCAGGCTGTAAATACTAGATAGGAAATTTCTCTTACCATAGATAGCTCCCTAGATCTAGCTTAACATATATAGCTCCCTCGAATTACTCTTTGTAATTACTGTGTACAAGATAATTTTCCCTATATAAATGAAAGGCTAATCTCAATGAGAGGCAAGCAATTCATACCAATATGTTATGGTATTAAAGCCTCTCTCATAGAATTCTTAAATCTTAGTTTTTCTTAGTTACAGCTTCATGGAAAAGTCAGATAATGTTTGTGTTAGATTTACTGGCAAAAATTATACTGCTTAGGCATTTCAGTTGGAGATCTTTCTCAATGGAAAGGAGTTGTGGGGCCATATAGATGACAATGACAAAGGAGACTTGGCTGTTGAGGGATATGTTGTTGCTAAGGCAGTATGGGCAGCCAAAAATGCACAAATCATGTCCTAGATTCTCAGTTCTGTAGAGCCACAATTGATCCTGTCTTTGCATCCTTAGAGATCAGCAAAGGCTATGTGGGATCACCTTACACAAGTCTATAACCAAGATAACAATGCTAGGCGTTTTCAGCTTAAGTTGGTTATTGCCAGCTATACGCAAGGAGATCTTTTTATTCAAGATTACTAATATGAATTTTTGACTCTATGGAATGACTATTCTGATCTTGTTATAGCTAAGATTTCTGCAAAAGGAGTGTTGGCAATGCAACAAGTCCATAAGATCAGCCAACAAAACCAATTTCTAATGAAATTGTGACCTGAATCTGAACCAGTTCGTGCCTCTCTAGTCAATCGTGATCCTGTTCCATCCTTGGATGCTTGTTTTGGGTGAATAACAGCGTCTCCATACTCAGACCATTATGGAGCAGACAAAAGTTGCCCCAGTTGCTTATGTTGCTTACAACAAAGGGAAGGGCCATGATATGAGCAAGACACAATGCTATAGTTGTAAGAAGCATGGTCATATTGCATCTCATTATCTAAATAAGTTTTGTAACTACTGCAAACAGTTAGGACATTATTGAGGAATGTTCTATTCGTCCTCCACGCCTCAACAAAGCTTATCACATTGTTGTTACCACTGCTGGTCCTTCTGCTCCATAGAATCTTGTTGGCTCACCTATATCATAGCCTCCAACAAATTTATTAACCAGAGAGATGATGCAAGAAATGATTGTGAGTGCTTTCTTTACACTTGGTCTTTAAGGTACTAGTTCTTCAACTCTTTCTTGGATCTTAGATTCAGATGCTTCCAATCACATGACAAACTTCTTTGATGGCTTAAGTAATATCCAAAAATATTAGGGATCCTCACATATTCAAATAGTTAATGACAATGCTTTTTCCATTGTAGCTATTGGTGATATACCTCATTTAAATGATATTTTTGTCTCACTTAAGCTTGCTGTAAATCTAGCTTCTGTAGGTCAATTTGTGGACAATAACTGTGATGTATACTTTTCTAAACATGGTTGTATTGTATAGGACCGGATGTCGGGACAGCTAATAGCGAAGGGGCCTAAGCATAGACATCTATTTTTCCTCCGATTTCATGTTCCACGCACCTTGGTTCCTTCCTCTATTTTATCTCTCTTTTGTACTCCACCTAAAGTGTCTAATGAAGTTTGGCATAAACGTTTTAGTCATCCAAATCTTAGAATTCTCTCTCATCTGTTGAAATCTGGATTAATAAACAATAAATTGCATTCCTCTTCTAGTATGTTCCTTGATTGTATCACATGTAAGCTTGACAAAAGTAAAGTGTTACCCTTTTCCTCTGAAGGCAGCAGAGCCACAAATCTGTTTGAGATAGTTCTTAGTGATGTTTGGGGAATTAGTCCTATCCTTTCTCATGCAGGATACAAATATTTTGTAACCTTTATAAATGACTACAACCGTTATACATAGGTCTATTTCTTGCGGAACAAATTAGAAGTTTTCTCCGTGTTCAAACTATTCTTGGGACTTGTACACACTCAATTTTCTGCCACTGTTAAAATTCTTAGATCATATTCTGGTGGAGAGTATATGTCTAATGATTTCTAATCTTTCTTGCAAACTAAAGGTGTTATTTCTTAATGATCATGTTCCTATACTTCTCAACAAAATGGAGTAGCGGAATGTAAGAATCAACATCTTTTGGATGTAGTTCGGACCTTGCTCATTGAAGATATTATTCAAATTCATCTATATATTTTTTTTGTTTTATACATATGAAATATATTTTTCAAAATAAAAAAAACATTTATTTTTAAATAATATTTTTAATATGTTCGGTCTTGCGTAATATTTTTTTTATTCAATTATTTTCATTCATGTTTCTATTTCTATTGTTTTTTTTATTGATTTAAATAAATAAATTTTATAAATATTTTGATTTACTTTTATCTCTTAATTTATTTATTTTTTCTTTTAGTTATTACTAATGATTTATTTATTTATATAAATATTCATTAATTTATTTAAATAGATGTTTACATATAATTTTAAATTTATACTTTAATTTTTTTATATAATAAAACTTCAAAAATAGTCTACATTTCCGATATTGTTTTTGAAAAAAATAATTTTATGATCCGCAGTGGAGAGGGTCAAATAACTAGTTTAG
This sequence comes from Populus nigra, assembly GCF_951802175.1. NCBI lineage: Eukaryota > Viridiplantae > Streptophyta > Magnoliopsida > Malpighiales > Salicaceae > Populus > Populus nigra. The sequence continues at coordinate 14,961,784 of NC_084855.1, read as the reverse complement.
TATATAAGACTTGACAGATTAATTTTTATATATATATATATATATATAAAATCCAAATTCTCTAAAAAGCGAAGTCTGAACTCAGAGGCGCGGCAGCAGCAACAATGGAGGAGAACCGCTGCAAGTTCTGGCTTCCCAAAAAGAACCGATTTTGTGCCAACTCCCCTCTAAACGATTCCCAGTAAGCTCACTCTCATCCTCCTCTCTTTTCTGTTTTTTTTTTCCGTCCTATGTCTAATTTTTTAATGCGTTATATCTATTGAACTGTTCGTAAGGTTCTGCGGCAACCACAAACCGAGGTCCATTGAACAGTGGATTCCATGCCCCATCGATCCTTCTCAGTAATTTCCCATCTTTGATCTTTGCGCTATCATTTTTTTATTTATTTTGGGATTACATTTTTTATGGCTTTTCTTTTTTTTGATAGTTTTGTTCTAAAAGAAAATCTTGAAAGCCATGTTAAGAGATGCCCTTTATTGAAACAAGCTCAATCCTTGTCTCTTCAACCATTTTATCAAAAGGGCATCAATGCTGGCAAAGAAGAAGAAGAAGAAGAAGATAATGTTAGCTCTGAGATGAAGAGGAGTGCTGTTTATAGCATGACTGTGACTCAATTTTGCAAACTTATTAAGAAGATTGAATCTGTTCATGCTTCTACATGTAAGGATATCTGGGAATCATATAAAGTTCCAGAAGCTTGTAATAAGTGGATTAAAAGAGAAGTAGACAGGTAAATATGTGATGTTAAGATGAAGATTGTTGTTTAATTTGATGATAATCGGTTGGTTTTGTAAAATGAGTTTCTTGTTGAGCAGGAAATTACCATTTCAAGAGAAACATGTAGCACAACAAGCGTCAATTCTTGGGAATTTGGAGGACTTTGGGGTGATAAAGAGTTCAATAGGAAGTAAAGAGGTTGATAGTCAGGGGTTTTGTAGTGATGATAACAATTTTGTTCACGCAGTCGTTGAATTTGGAGCAGGGAGAGGGTACTTGACACAGATGCTGGCAGATTGTTATGGATTTGACAGGGTCTTTCTGGTTGAGCGCAAGTCGTACAAACTTAAGGTTAGTTGTGTTGAATTCTGCATTGCATTGTTTATGAGAAGGAATATCCACTGCAATAGAATGAAATTCAAGTTGGAGATGTTATGTACTCTTTCCGCCTTAATTGATCTGTAATTTATGTTTTGTTTGTGTTTATATGCTGTGGCTACTTCTAGGCTGATCGATCTTTGCGACAGAAGGAGAGCTTGATATTAGAGCGTTTGAGGATTGATAGTAAGGTTTTTCAGAATCCTGTTCTTTGGAATGGCATTTGCATTTGCATTTGCATTTCCATATTTATATCTTTAGTTCTATCTCTCTCTCTTTCTCTAACTTAAGTCTGGAGCTGGTGCTAAACATAACCTCAAATACTCTCTCTTGCTGGAGCATTCAGTTAACCTCTTAAAAAGGACTTGGCATAGTTTTCATGCCTTTTTTTCCTCCCTCAGTCCTCCAAAGTTAAGATTAGATGCTGGCAGGTGGCTCAATTTTGGAGCTCTCTTGAGTGCATTGTTTTTCCTTGACTTTGCCTTCATAGTGTGCTTATGAGTGGTGATTTTAAGTGGCATAACCTAACAAATTATTGTTGCCTTTTATTGCTCTGTTTCTGTACTCTTCGAAGTTGCAGTTAAACAAGGTCTTGCAGTTTTCGGCATTATTTTATTGTGCATATTATATTAAGTCATAACTTCTAACATTCCATGCCACAGCATTAATTTTCTACTACTTTATAGTGAGCTTATTTCTCTCAACTAAGTGAATAAACAGGTTTATCCCAACTTCCAATACAGGGGTCAACTTAATAAATTTTACCATTTATTTCCTCTTAATTTTGGGTGATATCAACGGCAGTCTCAAGTAGTAACAACAGAATATTTATATTCATACATGATGTCTGTTCTTGTTTGCCTTTTATTTTTCAGTTTGTTGGCATGCTTGCCCCCTGTGAGGTATAAGTGAAAAATTGGTATTAACACTACCTTCCATCTGATCTCTCTGCTAGAAAAAAGCTCTGCAAACTTTTGAGTTCTGACATTACCAAATTCCACCTTTTCAGTTGAGGACTTAAACTTGAATGCTGTTGAGTCTTTAAGGGGAATCCCTTATTTGGCTATTGGTAAACATCTCTGTGGGCCAGCAACTGGTGAGCAACATGTTTTAAAATAAATTTTTCCTGAACATTAGATAGGGCTCTGAAGTAATTTTTTTGCATTTTATATCATTATTTCTCAGTTCTGGCAGATTGTTCCATTGAATATTTTCCTCCATTGTTTTGTTTTAATACTTGTGCTGCAGATTTGACACTGAGATGTTGCTTGTCTGAGCAATGTAATCAAGGCAGTGTGCAAGATTGCAGGAGCAATGCTAACCTTAAAGGCCTTGCTATAGCAACATGCTGCCATCATCTTTGTCAGTGGAAACATTACACAAGTAATCAACACATCTTACCCTGCATATTCTCGAAGTACAAGAATACGTATGCTCTTCTATTTACGAGTTTTCAGTGTAACTTTTACTTCCTTGCAGACAGGAAGTTCATGTCCGATTTGGGGATCACCAAGGGACAATTTCATGCAATGACATGGTTTACCTCCTGGGCAGTAGATGCTGACCATAGTTCAGATCTTCCTGATATTACTGACTGCAGTTTGCAGTTACAATCCATGTAATCATTTGAACTTTTTGTTTATGTTATATATATCCTTCTTTTTCCTATCTTCTGTTCACACAAATGGTTTTTTCATTCCTCTCTTCTGTTCACATATTTTAGTATTTTGGATCTTAATTTTTCTCAGTTATTACAGTGAGGAGAAACAATGCTTTGGGGACATGCATGGGGTTGAAGATGTTGTGAGGAATATGAAACCAGTTGAAAGGGCTGTGTTGGGTTTTAAGTGTAAGCAGATCATCGACGTAGGAAGGATGATGTGGGCAAAAGAACATGGATTAGACACACAGCTTGTGAAGTATGTCCCTTCAGGCATCTCTCCAGAAAACCATTTATTGCTTGCCAGACATGCCAAGTGCTTGTAAGACACATCATTTACTTCAGATTTAGGTTGTAACCATTAAAATTCATGCCCATTATATGCATAGCCATCTCTATTTTCATCTAGATGGACGTGCAAAGGAATGTTACACAAATTTTTAACTGGTGCGACTAGCAGTTTGCTTGGCTTTTATTGGCATCTGTGGTTCAAAAGGGCAGATAGCATGTGCCCGTTTTATATCCATATTTGGCTGGGGATTGGAAATCTTCACGCACATGATTTGCAGATCGTAAATTTAGATTCATTTGAGGGGGATCTCTTTTCTTCTCTTCTCTTCTATCATCTCCTTCTCTTGTTCTTCCATTTTTCTTGTCTGATGCTTTAGTTTCGTATGCTCCTTATTTGATTGGATGCCTGTGATTGCTGTTTCATATTACAGTATGTGAGCTTGTTGGAATGTTTATGCGGTAGTATTTGCAAAGCACACTGTTTTTGAGCTGGCATATGCGTTAAACATTATGACCCTTCGAGGCTCCACATCATTTGCTTGCTTGACCAGTACCAAATCCAGAGAGGATTGGCACTATGAAGAGTGAAAAACACACCCTATCGTTTAGAATATCTTCCGAAACCATCATTGTTGCATGGGAATTCCGAGAAAAGAAAAAACTACTTAGCAAAAGGAGAGGCAAGCATCGAATTCGCATCATCAGAAAATAATAAATAGGAGGGGTCGAGAGAATTGCCCGTGCTGATCTATGTTTCTATGGCTGAAGAAGCGTGTTGATCTATTTTCTAAATAAATAACTTATCTACTCGTGAGCATGCAAAAAGTGGAGATGCGGGGAATCGAACCCCGTGCCTCTCGCATGCAAAGCGAGCGCTCTACCATTTGAGCTACATCCCCATTTGAGATTGAATCCACTTAAAAAAACATAAATAATACAAACAGGTTACAAGTGGGGTACCGTGAACACACTTTTTGAAGAGGAACCGATTCCTAACTTTCTTCTCGGATCATACTGATGTTTTTGATAACCCGAATATGTATATTTTTTGATATTATGGTAATTTTTATGGTTAAGTTTAAAAATATATGTTTGATTAATATAATTATGAAATGAATTTTTATATATAAAATAAATAAATAAAATAGGTTTTATTAATAAAAAATAAGTTATTTTATAAAATTAGGTTTCTATTTCATTTCTGTTCATGAAAAACCCGACCAGCCATTCAAAAACTAGTCCACTCTTTACTCAATCATTATCGATCACAATTTATTATTTTTATTTTTTATAAAAGAATTGTATATGCAGGTTTTTTCAATGCATTATTGTAGTTCAAAAAATTTAAGTGTAAATAAAAATGTTTATGCACATATATAATCAAATAAACTAAAAACTATGAGCGCTGATAAATAAATAAAAAATCATTAAGAGTCAAGACATTTTTTAGGAACAAATGTAGATTAAGAAATTTAATCTTGAAAGAAGGAACATTTTTCTAATCATGTTTGCTAATTTTTGTTTATTAAAATATTTTTTATTTAATCAAGCGATAATAGAAATAGATAAACATTAAATTGATTGAATAAAAGAAAAGAAAAAAAATAGTACACAAGGCTACACATATTAGAAATATCATCTGAAAATAAATATTTTTTATTTTAAAAAATATAGTTCATCTATACAAAAGATTAAAAAAAAAAGATCATAGATGAATAAGAAAAACATCTTTGAAAATTAAATACATAACCAAAAACTCTCCATCATTTTAAAGAGTCTCTCTAAATAAAATAAAAGAGAGAAGGGGTATTAATGTAAATATAATTATTTTTTTAAATAAAAAATAAGCATTAATTGAAATAAAAAAAAAATAGGAGAAAAAAGGGTCAGGCGTTGTTGGGCCTAACAAGCCAGTCCAGTCCGCTTGGCCCATTTCATCAAAGGTCCACATGACTGAACCCTTTTTTTAACTAAACCTACGGTGAACAACATGTCGTCTGCCCTAATTTTTTAAAAAAAATCAGACGACGCGTTATTTTTTTGCCAAGATTTCGACCATTATGGTGGCTGAAAAATCAAGCACAAGGTTCTTTTGACTCCAAAACCTATTTTTGACACAAAATACCTTTCAAACACCTTAGAAACCATGATAAATCTATCAATGACCTAAAAAAACCACTCTAAAAACCAAACTCAATCCCAAACCAAAAATCAACTTGAGCTCCGATATGTTTTTTCACGAAGTTTTATGGAGCAAAAACACCTAATATAACTCCCCTCATCAAATGAAACAATTTGATACAAATATCATCTACTTTAATAGTCTAAATCGGTGTCATTGACATGTTTCTCTCTCCACCACTGAAATTCGACGATCTCTCTCTCTCCTTGCTCAACTAAGGACCAAAAAATAAAAATAAAAATAAAATTTTGTACCGATATAGAATTGGAAAAATGTTGAGGGACCAAAATTGTATAATTTACATGATTGTTTAAGTTGGAGTACCAAAATGCATCTTTTTTGAAATTTATGGCACGCCACTCATGTTTGCTGTATTTTTCATTTTGGTCCCCCTATTCCAATTGCATCCTTTCATAAGAATTCGAAATCAATTGCTTTTTAAATAGAACTAAAACGCCCAAAAAGTTTAAGGACCGAACTGAAAAAATACAAAATTTTACACAGTTTATCCACAGTAAAATATGAGAGAATGAACAATGAAGACAATGTATAGTGAAAATACCACACCATTTAGATTATAGGTAATGAGCAATACAAACAAATGCATTACACCTAGTTGTTTTAGTATAAAAAAGAACCAACTAGCTGAGCTATCATACAAATTTTTTTAGCAATGTTATTAAACCTAAGTAATCTCATTGAATCAGTATGGTAAATTATTGACTTGGTTTTTATTTTGGCCCCCCTCTTCTAATCGCATCCTTTCATAAGAATTTAAAATAAATTGCTTTTTAATTAGGAGTAAATCGCCCAAACAACGTTTGAGGATCAAATTGAAAAAATACAAAATTTTGCACAATCCATCCACAGTAAAATGTGAAAGGATGAACAGTGAAGGTAATGTACAGTGAAAACACCACACAATTTAGATTATAGATAATGAGCAATATAAACAAGTGCATTACACCTAGTTGTTTTAATATAAAAACAAACCAACTAGTTGAGCTGTCATATAATTTTTTAGCAATGTTATTAAACCTAAGTAATCTCACTGAATCACTATGGTAACCTAGTTACTTGGTTTTTAAATTGGGTTTGGTTTCAAAGTAAATCATGTGGGGAATTCACCTAGTATGGCCAATCCGACTAGACAAGTGCACTCATGACTAAGTTAACTCAACAAAAACTTAGTTAGCTCTTTTTACAAAAAAAAAATGAATAAAAATAAAAAATAATGTTGGTTTAATGTTTTCTTTATAAAAAAATATATTGAGATGATGATGTTCTGAATAGACTTGTGTTAAACTGGATTAACCCGTTCAACTATGATATAGATCATGGCCTTTAACGGGTTTAATAATCTTACTTTTTGGAACTCATTACTTATTTAATTAAATAATAATAAAAAAAGACATTTACATAAATGACATCAAATAAAATTATTAAGGAGAGATTATTTTTTCAATCTAAACTTCATTTCCTCGTTAATTACAATTGAAATCGAGACGTATTAACAAGGAAATAATATTATACATGATATTATTTAAGAACTATGATAAAATTAAATAGTAATTTAAATATTATATTAAATATTTTTTTATAGTTTATTTCAAAAAAAAAAATTGGAATAAAAATAGAAAAGGGCCAAATGCCCAGGCCAAAGAGATGGGGCGCGTGTGCTTGATAATTTTTTTTTACAAGGATAAATAAAAAGTTGTCTACACTTTTATTTTTCTAAAAAAGAATTAAAGCAAATAATGTGCCGTTTTCTTTTCAAGATTTTAAAGGTGTCTAAAAAATCAAGTTGTCGATTTTTAGATCCAAACAACTATTTCTTAAACTTATTTTAATTTAAAAAAATTTAATAAATATCCTTAGAACCTCAATAGATTAATTTCTCGGCTTCAAACACCATCTAAATCGATTCAGAAACATAAAATTAAACCAAAATAAACTCTCAATCTCGATTTATTTTTTTTGGCAATATAAAAGCTCAAAAATACTTTAATTACTATACTCTTATCAAGAAAAACATATTGACATCAAATTTGATTTTTTTTTCATGAAATCTGATCAATTGTTTTCTCTCTAATTTTTTTTAATACCATTCTTTATCAAAATATATAATTGTCAAACTAAAGACATCAAAACCAAAATTAAAAAAACCAAGAGTAATGTTGAATGAATAATGTTTTTGTTTTTTTTTTTATTTTTATCTCATTATTAATTTTGATCCTTTTATTTTTTTTAATAAATAATAGAATATAATTTATTTATTTTTACAAAATCAAGCGCAGTAATTTCATAAAAAATCAAAATAAACTATTAAATTTAATTTTTAATCAAAACAATTCGAGAGAATAAAATTGAATTGAATTTGTATTTTCAATAACTAAAACAGTATTAAAATCAACAGTATTTACCGATTTATAAATACAAAGAAACTACACCCTCTTTTAGATTTTTATTTATTTAATTAAATGGTCCAAACGTTAAACAATCACGGCATCAGGAAGTTTATACGTGTCCTCCAATTAATTCATGATACAAACTATGATTCTTTCTGCTTGTCAATCAAAGACACTTGGTTAAAATAAAGAAAAATATAAGAAACACAATTCCTCATAGCTACTTCACCTGTACGAGACAGATCACACAGCATCTATTAATCATATCTGCTTTCTTCATTCGTTATGTCTATGAACACTTTCTGATATTAAAAAAAGATAGCCATGCGATGATGGACAACCCCATCACCTCAATTACATTAACAGTACAAAAACCGAGATCGAATAGCATTCATCACCTAAATGGTGAACTAAGCTCAAAAAGAGGATCACGTTGCAAAACCGCTGCAATTCGAAGGAATTTGCTGGAATCTATTCCGTCTCTATTGTTTAATAATTGGCCCCATTTCTTTACTATGATGATATACTGTTCATGGAAAGAGTTTTTGCCCCCCACCTTTTCTCCAGACTCCACGCACAGGTAACCCTCCTACTGAGTTACTGCTATCGTCTATCCTGTTCTCCACTGTTTCGCGAGGATCAGGTTCAGAGTTTTGGAGATCCAACAGGGCCGCCATTGAGCCATCACCAAGCCTTGCTCTATGAACCTTGGAGGTTTTCTTCCGTTGCTTCTCGGTACCCCCATCTTTTAGGTTTTTACTAGATCCATCACCAGCAGATAAAGAGCCATTTTGGATTCTTGGTTCCATTTGCCGCTCATCAAGCATGACATTTGACTTACCTTTGGCAGCCCGATACCCATCCTTTGACAGCAGCTGCGCCTCATCTTCCACAGGCTTGTAATTTGACTGCAGCGCTCGAACAGTATTAATAAAGTTATCTGTCAATCTATCCTTTGAACTGCTATCATTTTCAGCTATTCCCTTGCCTTCCTTGGATCCATTATTGCCTTTTAACTGGGCACTACCACGGCCCCAGCCATTCTCTTTCTTCCCACTGCTTCTCAAGCTAGCATTGTAGGTTTCAACAAGCTCTTTCTGTTTCTGAGCATCAGGGCAAAGTCTAGCCAGCTCAGGAATGAGATGTGATAAGCCAAATTGCTGGACATAGTCCAGGTACTCACCTGTGTCAATTGAACCCTGACGATACTGTCCAGATATATCTTTAAAAAGAGTATATCTATCTTCATCATTTTCAAGAGCAGCACGTATCTTTTCCACCAATGACTTGTTTGCAGTTTGAAATTCTTCCACATTCAGCACAACCTGGCTACTAGTAGGCATCTTGTGCATTGGCACTGCAGAAACTGGAGGAAAATCTGAAATAGAGGGCTTCAATGATCCAGAGTCAGCAAGATTTGAGGCTGATGCAGTGCTGCTTATCCTACTTGTAGTGCCTGAGATCCCCACTGAACCAGCCGAGGGATGCCCACGGACTGCTGCAGGTCGAGTCTGAGCATGGGACTGAATAGAACTTGCATAACTAGAGAGACCCGGTCCACTAGCAGAACTCCTTGAACTCAAAGGTGATGTATCTACTGTAGGCCTATATAGTGCTGGACTACTTGATACATGTCCGCGGCTTGCTGCCGGCCACTGCTGGGGTGAGTTGACTACTGTTGCATTTCTGTTGTTCTGGCGCCGAAGATGCGTCGCCATTGTATTATTAGGCAAACTTTCTGATTCATCTTTGGCCTTTTGTTGACCACTGCTTGTAGTCGTAAAGAGAGGAGGAAAGGAAGATTCTTGCAAAGGTGCATTCCTAGAAGAAGGCCCCAAGGCTTGAAGATATCTCAATGTTGTTTCAGGATCAGTAGCAGATAATGATTCAAATGGCTGAACTATTGGATCAATATCACTTAAATCTACATGATCAGAGATCGCTTGTGCACTGGATGATCGATCACGAGATGAGCTTTCTGAATATGCTGCCTCCAGGCTAGCCTGAATGGCTATGGAGAGTTGGTTATCTGATTGATCACGATGGAATGTTCGTCCCCTTCCATGACGATTATCTTGTTCATTACTTCGACGATATCGAAAGCTAGTTGGTATCTGATTCATGGAAATCAGCAAACGAATAAGACAAAAATAGCCACAAAAGGTGTACATAAATGAGAGAACCAAAAAAGAAGTAAGAAGGTGATCAGATATCATCAAGAAAAAACCAAATCCATTAAGGAGCAGTTCTGTACGTAGAAAATAATATGTACCTGGAGAGCAGCATTTCGCTGAGAACGAGACATATGACCAGCATGTTCAATTGTATTATGTCTCTGAAATTTAAAAACAAATTTAAATGAGTTGAACTGGCCAACAAGCAATAAGAAAGAAAACTATACCAACAGAGATCCCCAACCCCAATTCTGCCCCCCTGTGCAGCTTGGGGGCACACACAAAGAAATCAGAGCTTGAACAGTATTCATAAAGAACGAAAGTCAATGGAGCTTTCTCAATCACCTTCAACTCTGCTTCAGTTTGAAAGACAATAAACTTCTTGGCAAGACAGCCCTCATCATCACATAGAAAATGGTCTCGACGGAAGTGAATCTGTGACAGACAACTTTCACTTGTTTAGAAAAATATTCTTAGTTAAAGAACACTCATAAAGAAGTGTCAGCACCATAACCTCATTAACAGAAAGAAAGAAATGCAGATGAGCAGTCTCACCTCTAGGTCATCATAATTCTTGTAATATTCATATTGTCCTGGATGCTGCCTGCATTGTACATAGCAGAAAGTTATTTGAGATTATCTAAAAATGTACTTAACTTCTGGTATCATGTGTACAAACTATAGCATGTATCACCTCTGGCATAGATGACAGGTGTAGTGTTCGGTTGACATATGTGTATACAACTCATTATCTCCATAGAATGGTTTTTTACAGAATTCACACATGGGATGTCCCATAAAGCCACCTCTTTCACTTTCACTTCCGTCAACCTCAGAATCACCCGTGTTTATATGCTGATTCAATTGTGCTCTAGTGTATAGCTTTTGCTCACAAATAAAAACCTGTCAAATTCAAAAGAATCCAAAAGATGTTACAAAACCCCCCCAAAAAAACAAAAAGGATAGATTTCTTTAAGATAACATTAGTAATCTATGTAAATCACTTTGACAGTTGCCTTAAATAAGATGCCTGAAAAAAAATTACAAAAAGAAAGACGTGTGCACAAATTCTAAATCATCTTAACTTGATTATACCTAAAAATGACTTTCAATATCCAATCATTTCGAACAAGAAAACATATGTCGTACATGATCATATGCATGAGGATCTTACCTTTCGTCCTTCCAAGCATAGGCTACACATATGCAATTTATGTTGATGAAATAAATGACCCTTCAGCTGATTAATATTTCTAAACTTCCCCCGACGCTTGGATCCATCATTTGATTCCTCCTTGTCACATACACTACATGACAATCTGCACATGGCCTTTATCATTTTATAATGGTCAACATCGTCAAAAAATGCTTGTGTGTCCTCATGGTACCAGTAAGATCCCATTCGACCCTCCTTTGGTTCAGATGGCAAGAGCAAAAAGTCATTAATCATCCTTGTATAATCCCCTAAAGCCTGCAAGAACAGCAAAATATAAAGCTTTTTGTGTCATTAAATCCATGTGACGAACAGTAGAGATCACAAATATGAACAAAAGCAGTGAAGGAAATCGAAAAACTAAGCATACAACTACATGTATATATTACTTACTTCCCATGAATACACCTTAAATGTATTAGATTTGCAACTACAATAAAAAGATAAGTTCAAAAGGAAACTAAAAAACAAATATCATTCATATTAAGCGCAAAATACAATAAGGGCTATCTTAACTATTTACTCTAAGAAACCCTGCCCAAAAAATCCTGAGTGATGAGCCCTTTGTCTTGATTGTATTAGATTTTGATTCCACTGACTCTACATTCCTACAGTAAATGCTGTATCTGCAAAATGCTTGTTTTCTGCAAAATATCCATGTAAAAACTACCATCAAGGTTCAGTTTCCCAGCAATTACATTTTACCTTTCAAGGTGCATATATGTTTTGGCATCAATATACCGATTTGCAATTTCTTTCATCGTTATTCTTTACATATAGCATTCGTTGCCACATAGCAAAAATGCTTCCAACAGTCCTTGAACTAGTCGATTTGGTTATAAATTCTTCTTTGGTAAAGGAAAAGACTCTTGTATGTTAAAAAATTAGCTGCTTCACTATTACCACGTCCAAAGAGGGTCTATAAAATACAAAGAAGCTTCACATGGCTTGGTAAATACTCAAAACCAGAAATCAGTCAGACCTCTATTTTTGCCAACAGATGAAAATTAGCCCTTAGAAGATTTCGTACTTGGTTATTGAAAAGCAGAAAAATTGCATTACCTAACTACAAATTTGATTTATCGATAAACAATCAAGCACATCCATCATCATAACTAAAAAGCATTAGCAATCAAAACCAAAAAAAAGAAGTTAAAATTTGAAAAAGGCAGGCCTAACCTTGGTGACAAAAACCACAGATGACTCGGTCTTGCAGATACAGCAGCGGCGATCGTCGCATATGAAACGGAGCCGAGTGACGCACGTGGAGCAAACGTCACGATGGCCACACGCGCCGTATGCAACCCATTCTAGAGCCTCCGCACACACCGCACAGCTATCGTCCATCTCTCTTTCAAACAATTGATCGGAGACTGAGAAATTGGAGGTCGATTGGCAACGATAGATCTAGGGATTTGGAATCAAAATTTACAGAGGATCGTTAGGAATTAGGCACCAGCCTTTCTGTGTATTTACGTCCGTATATATGCGTGTGCGTGTATAATTTTTTTTATGCCTGTTTAGAAAATGAAGCGGTTTGATATTTGATGCTGGGAAAGAATTCGGATTTTTTTAGAATCTTGTGAAATTCAGGGCACCGCACGAGTCCTTCTGATTTAATAAGGGTAATTTTGTAAATGGATTTTTTTAAAAAAAAATATGGATCGCTGAAAAGATGGTGGAAGGGCTAAATTTATTTCCTAAGTATTTGAATTGGATTGGGTCTCCAAGTATGGGCCCGTTAGCCACCTTTAGTTCTTGTTCGGCACGCGGTGGACCGGTTTCTTTTTGCTTTGCTTTACTTTTCTTTTCTTTTTAAATATTCTTTTAAAAGTTATAATTTACATCAACATAATTTTTTAATTTAATTTATTCCCATTATTATGAGAGCATATACAGCGTGTGGCTCTTTTAATGTAGATAATGTTACTGTACACTCTCTCATATTTCAGTTTGGACTTAATATTTCGATTTTTGGGAAAATTCAATTTGGTTATTGAATTTTTATTTTGCACATTTAAACCTTTTTTAGTCCAAATTGAGACTCAATTGCATGTTTTTGTTGATGTGAGAGTTTAATCAAAAGACAAAGGACTAAAGTGAAACACGCGTGTAATATAGGTGGTTCTTTAGAATTTTCTTAGAAAGTTCATTATTATCCTCCATATTTTAAAATTTTATTTTCCTCAATTTTAATCCTTTTTTGGTGAAGGAGAGAGAGGGAATCGCTAAATTCCAGCTTAGAAAGAGAAAGTTGTTGAAGAAAATTCAAGTAACCAAAACAATTGATTTTTGTGTCAAATGGTTCCAAGTGACAAAGAGAATTTTATTTGGTGTTTTTTTTTTTACCTTTAAAACACCTAAAAAAATAAATTTAAGTTCAGAAAGATTTATGGTTTTGAGGTGATTTCGAGTTTTAGATCTTTTTGTTTTTTTGTGTTCTAGAGGTTATTAATTGGTTTTAACAAGGTTTTTAGATGTTTTGGGTCAAAAATCGGTAGAAAATCAATTTTTTTTGTAAAAAAAAGGAATCCTGTTTTTCTAGCCAAACCAGTGATTAGATTCTAGGATTAACAAACAACGTGTTGTTCACCTTATTAAACTTTTAAAAATTAAAGGTCCACATGTGAGCCTTTTATTTACTGGGCTAGGCACTCGATCTAGCTTGCTAAACCCAGCAATGCTTTGCCTCATCTTTTTTTTTTCAATTTTTTTTTATTAATGGTATTTTGTGTGTGTGTTTTATAAAATAATTTTAAAATTTATATTTTAATTAATACCCTTTATATATGATTTTTTGGGTTTTTTATCCTCCGTTGAATAACAATTATTTTTTAATTATATTGAGCGTGTTTAATTTTTTTCAAAGTTAGTATAATTCATCTTTAATTTTTATTATATATATATATTTTATATAGATTAAATATTTATTTTTTACAATATTTTTAATATGTGTAACCTTGAATAATATTTTTTTCTTTTCTTTTATTTAATAAATTTTATGTGTGTAAATCTCTATTATAAATTAATTTTCATAAACAAATCCATTAAACACAATTTGATAAAATAATCTGTATTAAGATATTAAACATCTTAATTTATAGTGGTATCTTAATTTTTTCAGTTATCTTATTTTTATTGTTAATTATTTTTTTATTTATTTACACAATGATTCGTGATTTATTTAATTGAATGCGTGCATAATTCATCTTAATTATTTTTTAATTATATTGAGCGTGTTTAATTTTTTTCAAAGTTAGTATAATTCATCTTTAATTTTTATTATATATATATATATTTTATATAGATTAAATATTTATTTTTTACAATATTTTTAATATGTGTAACCTTGAATAATATTTTTTCTTTTCTTTTATTTAATAAATTTTATGTGTGTAAATCTCTATTATAAATTAATTTTCATAAACAAATCCATTAAACACAATTTGATAAATGATTTGTATTAAGATATTAAACATCTTAATTTATAGTGGTATCTTAATTTTTTCAGTTATCTTTTTTTTATTGTTAATTATTTTTTTATTTATTTACACAATGATTCGTGATTTATTTAATTGAATGCGTGTATAAATTTTTTTATTTACATTTTAATTTTTTTATCTAAAAAATGCACTGGAAAATTCTACATGTTTAGATGTTTGTCATCATATGTTGGTGTTTTTATTTTGATCTTTATTTTTATAATATCTTATTTGTTTTCTTAACTCTTTTATAAAAAATTTATTTTTTTTAATTTTATTTTTTAATTCAAGTTGATAGTGTATTGTTTCTTTTTCTATATATATATATATATATAATTTTAATCCTTATTTATCAGTCTACATGTGTTTTTTTACGTGATTCAAATAAATTTAATTTATTTAGTTGATTGAGAATTATTAATTGTTTTTTAAAATACTTACAACATTTTAAATATTTTACTGCGTAGCACAGTTACCAACCTGGGGCATGACACAACTTACCCACAAAGGCACAAACTCTCATCCCTAATTTGTAAATTCTAACTCGAACTTAAATCTAAATTCCCAAATATTCTCCTTCGGTTTGTCGCCTCAATCCTCCTTCCCCTCAAATTCTCCGACCACCTGACCATCACATTTCGTTTCCCGGAAAGCCCACTAGTCCATAAAGATGTTCATATTTCTATTACTACTGCTTTCTTCGTAAAATGTTCGCATGTTGATTTCTACATAACATCTTGAGGTTTCTTTAGACAATATATTAGATAGAAATTAAAATTAGGGTTTAGGTTTATCTCCCTTGTTCTCACGCATTGTCCATTAGCCACAACATCAATCAAACTGAGTTTACTCCATAGCCTGCGAGTAATGTTGTTAACAAGTGAGAATGGAAGTTTGCAATCAACAAAGTGATCTACCAGTGAACATTTCCGTTGGGCTTGACCAGTGGCTGCCATTTCGCGCAATCAAAATTCATCCCCCTTGCTTTGCTGGTTTGAAAAACTCAAGTTGCATACTAGAAAGGCCCTTGTCCGATTTCACAATGTTTGCCCAAGAGGCTCACGAGACATTCTTCTTCGAGTCCAGATCTGCCATTGGTTTCTTGGAGCAACCAGTAGTGTCCATAGAAGGAGCAGAAACCAAACCCCTCTCTCAGCACTCTCTCCCATAAACCAAAACTCTACCCGCAACCTTCCATGCTGGAATCCAATGACAGGTAGCAGCAGACCCACATCGCCAGCCTTTACCTTACACGCGATCACTCCCAAATCCAATCATAAATCACCAAGACCTAACCACTGATCTCTTCCACACAGCAGCCGACAGTCCCTACCATTTTTGATTTGTTTCACAGCGATTAAAATATTTTTGATGACATGAAGGTTGAATTTGGACTTGGTTCCAATGCTGCAATAGTAGTCACTCATGAAGGCCAATCTACACTTGGCTCATTAACATTCCATGAACGAGGATGAAGAAATAGAATAGTTTCCCAGGTTCGCAAGATGCAGTTTTTTTTCCTTGGCCAGAAAACACAACAGATAACATTGATGTTTTGTTTTTTTTATAGGATTTACAGATATCAGAGGAACAAGTTCATGTAGCAGTAAGGGGGACTTTAAACACTGATCCACAATGGAGACAGTGACATTCAATTGTTAACTAATCGGAACAGTATGACCAAAGGTTTTTTCACTGCTATAACACATGTATAGAAATCCATCTTCGTCCTTCAGGGATTCATAAACGGAGTCCATTAAAGCAGCTGCAGGAAGAAGTGATGGGTACCAGATATTAGCTATTTATCATGGAGAAAACACCATGCAACAGAATTGTAAAGAAGATGAATGGTAGCAAATTGTGAGTTGACCTGTTTGAGGTAAGGTATCCTTGACAAACACAAAGAGGGCTTTCCCAGGTGTCAAACGAAGCCTACTGCTTAAAATGTGAATGAATTGCCCAACAGACATGTCTCGAGGAACCAGATATCTATACGAAAGAATGAGAGAAATAAATGAGATACTGAGATGTATAAACCAAGTTGTTCATTATTACTTATGAGTGAGAAAGTACTATGTGCATGCAACATTTATCAGCATTCACAACACCTCCATCCGCATGATATCAAGGAAAGCTTAGATTCAATGAAATGCTGCAAAGCCTACAGAAGCCTGTATAGGATTGACTCCGAGTTGATTTCATATAGGAGGATTGCTCCTCTATAAAGATGCAATAATCGGCCGTAGCAGATTCTTTCAAATTGGATTTCTCCCTAGAAACGCTGCAATGTGCCCGACGCCTGTTACATAAGGAGGGATCTCCTCTGATTTATCCATCTCCTCCTGCCTATTCCAAAAACCCATTTCCCCATCCGAAGAGAAAACAAGCACAAACTGAAAACCTATCTCAGCAAGCGATCATTGCTTCCCATGGTTGCCAAAAGATAGCATTTCATCCTAATATTGGAGAGATCAGAGGACGAAAATATAACAGAAACATGTCACCTAGTTTTAGTATGACTGACCTTGTTACTTGTAACAGTGTTTAAACTCTAGATATTCGTAGGATAAATCTATTCTATACTCATTTTAAAGGCAGCAATCCCCTTGTAAAGCTACCAGCCCATCTAATCATCCTTTTTTCTCCCCAATCAGAAGACTAATTAATGTCATACACCCAAGTCTCACATGTGGTGTGCACAGGGGAGGCTCTTGCCATCTAACTTTGTCCCACTGATTCTGAAAGCAACTCTAAATAGCACTTCTAATAGTTGGCCCATGGTATTTAATCCAGGGTTTCTAATGTGTGGAAGCCTAAGAAAGAGGGTTTTCTTCTGCCTTCCCTTCCTTTTACACCTTCGATTAGGCCACTTAAACGACCGAGGCAAACCTGTGGTCGAGCCTCAAAATCAAGAGATGGAACCCTCTGCTGATAGGCTGATAAGCACACAATCAATACATGGAACCCCGCTCTTCGGGTTGTAGGTAAGAGTGCAGATCTACTCCCCCATTATGTCCATCAATCCCAATCATGCCGATAGGTTATTAACATGCTGGAAGTACGGATTAAACAATAATTTAACTAAAAAAACCGCTGACGAAGACGAGAATCCATGCTATCAATTCAATACTTGAGAAAAGAAAAAGAGCATATCATCTCAACCAGGTCTGGTCAATAACACCCGGATTTAAGCTTGGACAATGACCCACAAAATAATAATAAAAATAAAAAATAGTTTGAATCATCAAACAGTAAGAAACATACATAAAATAAAGATTAGCCAAAGCTGAAAACGAAATTAAGACTTACTTCTTCTTTTCCATCTCAGGAAGGTCAGTTTTGCAGTATCTTTCAACGAGAACCTGCAGAACGATTAAAAATTACTTAAAACTCAAAACGTTTAGATATAGTATGAAAAAATTAATCATAATTGCGCAGAAAAAAGAAGAAGAAAAGATCAAAGACTCCACAGAAGATTCTAGGAACTCACGGGAACTCGAAGGGGGTACTTGGCAATAACATCTTGTGATTCTTCCAGCCTTTGCTCTGTAAATAATTAAGAGTATAGATATTACCTAGGAAAAGAAAACAACAACATTGAAAAGATGGAATAGCAATATAGAAACAAACGAACCAAAAGTGAACTCATCCTTGAAAGACTTTCCCATTGCTGTTGTCTCGTTTCTCACTCGATTACACAGAGAGATTAAAAAAGAAAAGAGATGATGAGCACAAAGCAGCTGGGATGATAACTATTATATGGTCCAGGAGACGCCCCAGAAAGAACCAGTCAACGCCAATCTATTGACCAAGAAAAGTATTATATATTTATTATATAATATGATAGAAAATGCCAACTGGCGGGGATAGCTCAGTTGGGAGAGCGTCAGACTGAAGATCTGAAGGTCGCGTGTTCGATCCACGCTCACCGCATTTTCCTTTTTTTCTTTTTAATTTATTTTGGACATAATTTTATGCGCTAGTTAAAGTTTAAGCCCGGCCCACAATAGTCTCCCTCTGTTTCTCTCTTTAAAACGAAGTCTTGTTTACGATTTATACACCTTTTAAGCAAACACTACTCAAGCTCAGCAGGCAGCAGCCATGGAAGAGCAGCAGCAGAAACAGAGCAGGTGGAAACTAGAGAGAGGGCATTACCTAGGAGAAATATCAGCTCTCTGTTTCCTCCACCCTCCTTCTAACCTCTCTTCTCTCCCTTTCCTCCTCGCTGGTACTTTTTTTTTTCTTGTTTCCTCGTTATTAACTCTCGTGCTCGCCTCATTACTTACAGTTTCAATTCAGTTTATATTTTCTGTGCTCTTAGCATTGTTTCTTCTTTGAATTTAAAACAGGCACAGGATCGCAACTGCTGCTATATAATTTAGAATCAGGAAAAATAATAAAATCCTTTGAAGTTTTTGATGGAATTCGTGTCCATGGAATTACTTGCAGCTCCAGTGAAGAAGAGTCATCGAACTTTCCTTCTTTAACTGTTTCTTTCAAAATTGCTGTCTTCGGTGAAAAAAGACTCAAACTTTTCAACTTACACATTCAAACTCCTTCGCAAGTGAATGCAGATTTAGCTTTGATTCATTGCTTGCCCAAGTTCACTCATTGGGTCTTGGATGTTTCCTTCTTCAAGGTAACTCACTTCTCTTTTCTTCTGTTTTAGCGTTCAATTCATTACTTTTATCTTAAATAGTGTTGTCCTTGTCTATTTTTTTCTTTGGAATTGGCGATAGAAGTCTGCAGTCTCTTCAAGTCAGGAAGAGAGACAATGTCTTGCAATTGGATGTAGTGATAACTCTGTCCATCTCTGGGATATGTCGGTGTCCAGTGTAGTTCTTCAAGTTCAATCTCCAGGTTAGTTTTACCAAAATTTATTGCCTGTGTGGTTGCCCTTCTTATTTCACTTGCCCTTATGTATTTCGATATTTTGTGGACTTGTAGAGAGATGCCTTTTGTATTCCATGCGGTTATGGGGTGACAGTTTAGAAACTTTAAGAATTGCTTCCGGTACCATATTCAATGAGGTGCCTAACGTTTCCTCATGTCTGCTTTCATCTTTACTTGATTTATGTTTATTCTGTAATGACACTGGTTATCGATAGTTGAGATTGATATGGTTCCTTCTACTTCATTCATAGAGCTATAATTTTTCTTTGATTGGGTTAGGGTAGATCATCGTTTGGAAAGTGGTTCCTGTAGAACCTCAACTTGGTGGGCTGCCTTCAACAAGTCTCTTGGAAGATGATATGTATTTGAGCTGTTCATTACCCGACTCTTCCCAGCTTCGTTTTCAGCAGCATAAATCTGCTCATATGTGCAGACTTATTGGACATGAAGGCTCAATTTTTCGCATAGCATGGTCCTCAGATGGATCCAAACTGGTTTCCGTCTCTGATGATCGCAGGTGAAGAATTTTTTTAATTCTTACACTCCTTATTTCTATTCTATGAAGTGGTTTCAATAATGCAATTTCCTTATTGTTACAGTGCTCGTATCTGGGCTGTTAGGGATGAGCTGAAAGATTCAGATAACAGAGAGGAGGAGGTTGCAGGCCCTGTTCTGTTTGGTCATAATGCTAGAGTTTGGGACTGCTGTATCTGTGATTCTGTAAGTCCTATAAGATCCTGGTTTACCTATTTTTTTTATATGATAACGTTTCTGGTTAAAAGAATATTTAAATGAAAGGAATGCACATTCTGACTTCAATTCAAAATTCCTAAGAATTTCATTATAAGTAGATTGCTGATTCTCGTCCCTTTCTTTCTGTCAGAAAGCAATTCATGTGCGCTGCATTTTTAGTATTTATTTTCTTGAATCCATCTTGCTCTACTTTTCCAGTGTATCCATCAGTTAAAAGGATGCTGTCAGTTAAAAGGATGTATGCCATGCCCAAAGGGTGACTTTGAATGAATGAAGTTGATAAACTATTATGGCTGCAATCAATAATTAATTTCCTTCAATGGTCAAGCTCATGATTAGAGCAATTAAGCATGAATGTCAGGGGAAACAAGTATTTTTAATACATCCTTCATTAATTCCCGGTTGATAAATTCTTCCATCGTCGTTCATATGCATTGTTGAATGTATCAGTAGCATCATCTATCATTGTTTTGAAATTCAATCCTAGTTAGAAATGCAGCCCTTCAATTTTCAGAAAGCAGAATCCTACAAGTAGATTTAGATAAATGTTTATTTTTTGCCTGATTCATTTCCGTTTAATTATAATGCGTCTTTCATCTGTTTACTGATACTACTCTACCACATCCTACCACATACTTTGTTTACTGATCATGTAAATCAATTTAATGTCTTTGTTTTCTTTGCTTCTTGCCTGGAACATGCTGACCCTTACTTCCATTTATTCTCTTAGGTAATTGTCACTGCTGGTGAAGATTGTACATGTCGTGTATGGAGATTGGATGGCAAACAGCTCAAGATGATTAAGGAACACATGTAAATTGCGTTTTATTTTTAATTCAGATTGGAGCCTATTTGTTGCATAGATTTGAAGTTACAAAATTGTAAGCGATTATATGGGGGCCCTACTTCCACAAAATTGTGAAGTAGGAGTCACCATGGTCATAATTCCATAACAAAAAAACAATTTTCATTCTTAACCTCTCAAAGAACAGGTTTTTTACTGGCCTTGTAGAAGTTCACTGCCTAATTGGTGAATTCTTGGTTTTTTTTATATACAGAGGAAGAGGTATATGGCGTTGTTTGTATGATCCAACCTCTTCACTCCTCATTACTGCTGGATTTGACTCTTCAATCAAAGTGCATCAAGTTTCTGCTTCTATTTCCCAGAGCTTGGAAGGACAAATTGAATCAAAACCATTCATTGACAGAATGGAGATATTTACCTGTCGCATCCCTAATTCATCTGAATATATTGGTCTCATGGACAGGTAATTTATCTTTGATATCAGAACTTCTTCAACTCATTAATTTATAGTTATATATATATAATACAATAACAATATTAGAATTGGAGGAGCCTGTTCACCATAGATCATTGTAGCTTAGCTAAGGTGGTTTGGGCACGGTATTAAGACCGTGTTTTCTTCATCTGTTTTGCTTATTATGGCTTTTTGTTAATCAGTTGTAGGGCTGATTCGAGATGTATTTGTCATTAGCTGGCCTGAGCTGCTGTTGGTCTAAATTGCCAATGAGTTTTTTGGTTCTTTTACCAGTTTTGCCCTTGTTTTTCTTATTCATTACATGTTTAGGGAGCAAAATTCTTAATGTCCTCTACTTTTGTATGCAAACCAAGAGTGATATAACTGGCTATGATATTTTGGTTTTGGTGCTGGTTCTGGGCTCCAATTTCTCTGGTTTCGCATTTGGAACAAAACTTCCAACATCTTCATAAACTTTCCATATTCATTAATTTACCTAATTAATTTTTGTTTCCTTATTTTTTATTAAGGTACTTGCTCTCTTGTAAAAAAACCTCTTTATGGCTTTATGCTTTTAAACTCCAGTTCCTACTCAACATTGGGATTCCTCCTTTTCAGTTAGTTCTTTCAGAATCTGTTGATACGAGATCGAGATTCAGCCAATAGCAGATACATTAATAAAGGGCCTTAAAATTTTACAAGTATTTTGCTATAATTCATTTTGTCTCACTACTATGGCTGTTCATGAGTAAAAATGTTATTACTTATGGTATTCTTCTAAATTTTAATTTTAATTGATCCTTGACCTTTGTATAGCAGATACATTAATAAAGGGCCTTAAAATTTTACAAGTATTTCGCTATAATTCATTTTGTCTCACTACTATGGCTGTTCGTTGAGTAAAAATGTTATTACTTACGGTATTCTTCTAAATTTTAATTTTAATTGATCCTTGACCTTTGTTTCACTTTTTCTAAGATTTTTCTAAGCATGTTCTTGAAGTCATCTAATATTAACTATAAAGATAAGATTTAGATTTGTCTGTTTAAATCTGACTTGGATTTTTTTTTAATTATAGTGATTTAAATATAACTTAATTATAATAAATCCATATAGATAAGTATCACCAGTTATATTTACAGTTAAATCACAATATACACCTGCAGCATCTTGTGGGCAGGAGTACTATTTATCTGTAATTTACAACCTAATGATGGTAACGAGGCTTTTCCTGCACAATATTTTTACATGCAGGTTTTCCTCTCGAGTTGAGAGGCTGGGGAACGGTTTTTACGCATTGGTATTCTGACATGAGACTTTCCATCTCATTTTGATGTTCTTTTAGGCCTAAAAAAATTGATTGAATTGCATTCGAATAGGTAGATAGTGATGGAAATGCATTCATCTCCAATGTCAAACCCATCAAATGTTGGCTACATACTTCATACTCCTTTGTGCAATAGACTTCATCATTGTCTACTGGTGTCTTCATTATTTGCTATTCTTTTCATCCTGTATAATGTTCATATGTGCTCGAAATGTTGGCTTTTTTTATTGCAGCAAAAGTGAATATGTACGTTGCTTGCATTTCACATGCGAAGATACTCTTTATGTTGCGACAAACAATGGTTATCTGTACCATGCTAGATTACATGGAACTGTGGATGTAAAATGGACAAAGCTTGCTCAGCTCAGTGAAGAGGTGCCGATTGTTTGTATGGATTTGCTGTCCAAAAAACTCCCCAAACATTCCAATGGAGTTGATGACTGGGTTGCTTTAGGAGATGGTAAAGGAAACATGACAATTGTGAGAATTATGGGTGATGTTTTCACTCCTGAAGTGGGTTTCACCGTCACCTGGTCAGCCGGGAAAGAGAGACAACTCTTAGGAACCTATTGGTGCAAGGCATTGGGATGTAGGTAATGATGCCACTAGTGCTAAAAATGTCTCATTTGTCTTTTGTATCCTTTCCCTGAGCAGTACATGGATAACATGCAAGAGGGACAGGATTTATTTCTATGTTACTATCACTAAAATATCAACCAGAGACATTTTTTTTTTATCTTTTTTTCTAATGGTTCAAAAGCTTTGTTATTACATAGTATCATTTTTCGAGTGATTTGTCTGCCACAAATATATAGGTCATATTTTTAGAAAAAAAAAAACAGGTGATTCTTAAATTATACCATGCCTCGTATCATATTAAATTATGCTTTGTGCCATGCAATTCTGAAATGCTTGCCAGAATGCCTATGCATTATCATCTGGAGATCACTCATCTTGCCTTGCTACTTTTGTTGTGGTTGCATCTTTCTTTATTATTCAGATCAAACCATCACCAATCTCTGCTATGCAGGTTCATTTTTACTGCTGATCCTAGAGGAATTTTGAAGCTATGGAGGTTAAGCGATCCTTTACCATCTGGTTCTCTCACTTATGGAAGAACTTTTGATGCATCCCTTATAGCAGAATTCACATCATGTTTTGGAATTCGGATTATGTGTCTAGATGCATCATTTGAGGATGAGGTATCTGCATGTTGCTGTATATACTTTTATTCTCAAATGTTTGTGAAATAACCACAATTCTTCTGGAGCATGAGAAAATAAGAGATAACTATTTCCTTCTTACAAAGAGATGAAGTAAAGCCTTTTTTTTCCTTCTAATTCTATACTCGAGGGGATTTGTGGTTTATTAAATATGAGAGTAAAAGGTATTACAAATCTGGAATCTTTTATTGCTTGAAACCAATATGTAACTTCATTTGCTTTGTGAGCTCGCAGTGACTTCTAAACATTCATATAGCATCTCATATGCTGCTTTGTTCATTATGGTTGAATGTAGGTGCTGGTATGTGGGGATTTGCGTGGAAATCTGGTTCTTTTCCCTTTGTCAAAGGGCTTGCTGCTGGACAAACCTACTCTTCCAGAAATAAAAATTTCACCATTGTGTTATTTTAAAGGATCTCATGGAATATCAACTGTATCCAACATTTCTGTTGCTAAATTGAGTGACACGATTGAAATATGCTCGGTATGATACGAATCACTTTTTGAGTGTTTGCTGGTAATGATGGATTGCTATGATGCATTATACGGACTTCTCTTGTGTTCAGTGTGGAAGAAAGAAAAAAGTTGAATCCTTTAGGAAACAAGTATGTGCATAATCAAATTGGAGGAATAGTTCATAATACACACCTGTCTACAGTGCAACAAAAATAGTATTTCATGGCATGAAACATCCAAATTTTTTTAAAGCATGACTATGGTTCTCTAGTGATGGAGAGAGAATTGTGCTTGCATGTTTTCTGTTTCCTAGTGTGCAAGTTTGTATGCAAGGACTTTCATGTATTAAATTTTTGTCATTACAATTCTTTTCAGACTGGAGGTGATGGTTGCATATGCTATTTAGAATATGACCCAGACCAGCGTGGTTTGGAATTTATTGGGATGAAACAAGTAAAAGAATTGAGTTTAGTTCAATCTGTCTCTGCCGATAACAACTGCCTCGATGATTTGGCTAATTGTGGATATGCTATTGGTTTTGCATCAACAGATTTTATAATCTGGAACTTAATAAGTGAGGCAAAGGTAGTTTCTCTCTCTCAAGTATTCATCCCATCCTGTGTTCATGACTAAACATTTGTTTTATTTCTACTGATGCTTGGAGCAGGTTGTGCAAATTCCATGTGGTGGATGGCGACGTCCTCATTCTTATTATCTTGGTGATGTACCAGAGGCGATGAGCTGTTTTGCATATGTCAAGGTACCTTTTGGTTTCTATTAGTTTAACAATACATTCCAAGCAAAACTTTAGGGAACAGGCTCCTGGTCTCATCAACAAGTGGTACTGCTATATTTTGGACTTGTATGTGATGAGATTGGGACTGCTATGTGGTTCGGTAATTATGCAAGTAGTTACCATAAGAACTGGTTTTGTGTGACAGTCAACTCTTTTTGATCATCAGTAAATATGCTGCAAACCGTTATAGAATTAGGACTTAGATCACCAATGAGATTGCGTACTTAGATCACCATTGAGGGTGCATAGATGCTAGCATAGTTAACCAGATTTTCTATGACAGTGAAGGTTTAAGAATTAGGACTCTGAATATGATTCTTCGCCTCAGTAAGCCACTATCCAAAACCATATATTGATGTACCACTTAAATGAGATTGAACAGAACCCTACTTCCTCATTTTGGAGAAGGTAAATATATCTTAAACAATGATAAACAACTTTAGTAATTAGACTTTTCATTCACCTTTGAGAGTTATATCACCTTTGTTGCAGTCTGTGCTACAAAATGATATTATGCTATATAAACAATGGTTACCATCTCATTGTTTTTTCTTGTTTTCTTGATATCTTTCTTCTGACATTCTGTTTCCCATTGTTTTTCATTGACCACAATACACTTTTCATCAACTATGCATTTAAGTCTCTTCCAAAATCCTAGAGTCTCCTAATATTGTAAACCTGATACAAGCTGTGGAATGACTGCTGAATGATATTGTCGTACTCTAGTGTTTCCTTATCCTAGAGTCCCCTAATGTTGAGGGCCTAATTTTGGAAGCTACTGAGTGTCATTGTAGTACTCAATCATTTCCTTATGCTTATTGTTTCCTGGTCTCATATATTCATCTCTTTTTCCCTCTCAGGATGAGATAATCTATATTCATCGAAAATGGGTACCAGAAAGGGAGTGGAAGATATTTCCCCAGAATTTGCACACCCAGTTTCATGGGAGAGAGATGCACTCCTTATGCTTTGTTTCTAAAAATACACTTGTTGAGGCAAATGGGAAGGATTTTCAGTTTGATAGATCTAGTTGGATTGCTACTGGGTGTGAGGATGGAACTGTGAGGTTGACTAGGTAAGTATGTATGCAAGTAATTAGTTGCCACTTTAATTGAAATCAAGTGAGTTTTTAATGACATTGTTGTTGGTGGGTCCCAAGAACACTGACATGTCTCTCCTCTTATGCATATTTAGAGTGTTGGCCTCCACTATTTCTCACAGCACTTCATTTCTTCCCCTACCTCAACCCCCACATTTTTATTCATTTTTTTGTCCAAATGATTTGTCATTTCTTGGAACCAAACACGGGCAGGTAATTTTGTGATTGGTGTAGGTATATTCCTGGAGTTGAGGGTTGGCTTACATCAAAATTGCTTGGGGAACATGTTGGTGGATCTGCTGTGAGATCAATATGCCCAGTATCAAAGATGCACATAATTGCTTCGGACTTGACCAACTTGTCAGATTGGACAAAGAGACAAAACACTTGTGCAGGGGACATGGATAATCCTTTCTTGTTGATCTCGGTTGGGGCAAAGCGGGTGCTAACTTCTTGGCTACTGAGAGATAGGAATCTAGACAAGGAAAATGTATTTATTGAACAAGAAAAAATGGAAAACGAATATGGCTATAAGCCTTCGTCAGAAGTATCCTCATTGATGTCTTTCAAATGGCTGTCAACTGACATGCCTCCCAGAAATTCCAGTTCTCGTGGAAAAACAAAAGTAGCTGAGAACATACAAGGAATAACCAAAGAACTTAATGTGAATATTGATGTAACATCAGGACCACTTTTACTGGAAAAGGGAGAGGGATATTCAAAAATTTCTTATGATGATAAGTATGAGGATGACTGGAGATATCTGGCTGTCACTGCTTTTCTGGTGAAGTGTGCTGGTTCCAGGTGAGATGGGACAGCTTTAATTTTTGTGATGATTTTATCCTGGCACCGACTTATCCAAATACAATGAAATAATACCTCCATCTATTTCCTTCAGGTTGACTGTCTGTTTTGTTGTTGTTGCTTGCTCAGATGCAACACTTGCACTGCGAGCTCTTGTTTTACCACATCGGTTATGGTATTCATGACGACAACTGTAAACCATTAATTGGTGCTCCTAAATTGTTTTTAATTTAGTTTTTTCTTTTCCCTTGGGGAAATCACTTTTTATTCTTACTTCCTTGCAGGTTCGATGTGGCTTTGTTGGTTCCTCTATCATCACCAGTTTTAACATTGCAGCATGTCATCATTCCTAGCTGTTTGCCTTTTGAAGGTTTAATTATATGACTTGCTGATTACTGTTAGAACATGGCATAAAAAGTGCTATTAAACTCCCTGTCCATCAATTAATTATGTTTTGGTATTTTGTGGTATTTTAATGCCACATTCTTACTTGGAGTTATTAATTTCTCATGATTCACAGAGAACATTCGAATTGGAAATGTGTATATTGTGATCAGTGGAGCTACAGATGGAAGTATTGCCTTTTGGGATCTAACTGACAATATTGAGGCTTTTGTTCAGCGGTTATCAACACTGAACATAGAGAAGTCCATAAATTGTCAAACACGGCCACGCACTGGAAGAGGAAGTCAGGGTGGACGATGGTGGAGAACTTTAAGCAGCGGTGTGCCTAAAAATAGACCAGGTGATGGTTTAGTTGCAATAAAAGCTGGGGAGAGGACTAACTGCAATTTGGCAAATCATCCTATGAATGAAGCATCAACAGCAGTAAGTGACGCGGAAAACTGCACAATAGTTTGTTCTCAAGCTGTAGACAACACACATCATGAACCAGAAGTGAATAGTGTCAATTCCTTGCCAGGAATATGTGAAATAAGGCCTTTCCATGTCTTCAATAATGTTCACCAATCAGGGGTCAACTCTCTTCATATTTCAGACATACAGGATATTCAAAGTTCTGAAAATGGTTTTGCATTCAGTGTAATAAGTGGAGGCGATGATCAAGCACTCCACTGTCTTAAATTTGATTTGTCACCATTATCAACAGGGAAGGATTCTGATGTCGTGACATCAAATCTCATCAATTTATTCACTAGTTCTGAAAGCATGAAGAATAATTGTTGTAGACAAAGCCAGACAAACAAGTACAGGATCAGATTTTTATATCATGACCGAATCATCTCAGCTCATAGCTCTGCCATAAAAGGTAAAATAGAAATTACTCCTTCAAATGAGGGAAGTTTGTGTTGTTGTTTCATTAATATCTTCGGTCTCATGTTCACGGCTGTCCAAATGTTGTTACTATAGATTTTCCAAGTACTCATCCCCTCTTTAGTTGCTGGTTATTTATTGGAAACCATGGCTGATAAGTCTGTGTTTACGTGGATATAGAAGGCTTCACAGTTTGTTTTTCCTTTCTATAACCCTCCATACATGGTGCATCTTTTCAATCATGTTCTTTGTAATGTTGATTTTATATATTTTGGTAGTCTTTTTCTGGCATTTGCAGGACAAATGTGAACCATATGGAAATTTTGAGCAAGGTCTTCTCTAGATTTGATGTATTGGACGCATTTGTTGTGGCCATTGACTGATTGAAATTGGTTTTGTTTCATGAAGGTGTTTGGACAGATGGCATGTGGGTGTTTTCTACTGGTCTTGATCAGCGCATCAGATGCTGGCTTCTTCAGGATAACTGTAAATTAACTGAACAAGCTTATTTGATCATTAGTGTTCCAGAGCCAGAAGCACTGCATGCTAGAGCCCGTGGCAGGTGAGCATAGCCAGTTATGTGCATCACAGCTGCCAGCATAAGCATTTTAGAGTTATGATTCTGATTTTATGATATGACCTTTGTATCTTTTTTGTCTTAATTCAGGAACCACTACGAAATTGCAGTGGCTGGGAGAGGAATGCAAATGGTTGAGTTCTCTGCGTCTTAGGCTGTGGATGGGAGAGATGCAGGTGGTTTTGACAATTGGGTTCTCCCTCGTTAAAACTTTTGACAATGGTGCTAATTGTCTTGTTATGACCATGTGCACCTTACAGTCTCCTATGTTTAACACTCAATGTTGACATAGTGACGTGCTGAACATGCCAGCTGGCTCTTCAACACTCAAAGGCACAAGTTGGGGGATCAATTTTTGAGAAAATGGTTCCTGGCAAAACGAGGTCTGTAGCCTGTTTTCCATTCTTTCTCATATTTCCAATTTGCTTTTCACCCCCATTAAGAGAAGGCTGGGCAAATTTCCGACAAATAAGCGACAAGATCCCATTGACCTGCATAATTTCAGAACCAAAAGAGGACCGGGGATCTATCTGGGGTTTACATGTAAATCAAACCAGTTTGTTATTTAAGATTTGGTTTCATTTTGTAAGTTTGAAATTTCATTGTATGTGGGTTTTGAATCATTGAATTCAGTAAATTCTTGGCATAAATGCACTTAAAGCTTATGTTACAAACGACAAGTATCAGTTGCCTGACTGAAATGTCCAATGCATCACGGTTAAGTTCACTTCCCAGGTACAAAGTTGGTGGCATAAGCCCAAGCATTGTTGTTCACAGGGTCAGCAAGATGGTCGGCCAGGTTCTCTAGAGGTCCCTTCCCAGTCACAATAGCCTGCACAAAGAACCCAAACATGGAGAACATGGCAAGTCTCCCATTCTTGATTTCTTTAACTTTAAGCTCTGCAAATGCCTCTGGATCATCAGCAAGCCCCAAGGGATCAAAGCTGCCACCTGGGTACAAGGGGTCGGTGACCTCACCGAGGGGGCCTCCTGCAATGCGGTAACCCTCAACAGCGCCCATGAGGACTACCTGTGTTGCCCAAATGGCTAAAATGCTTTGAGCATGGACGAGGCTGGGGTTTCCCAAATAGTCAAGACCACCCTCGCTGAAGATTTGAGCACCAGCTTTGAACCACACTGCCTCGCCGAACTTGACTCCATTCCTGGCAAGAAGCTCGGGGAAGACACATCCCAAAGCTCCAAGCATTGCCCACCTAGAATGAATAACCTCAAGCTCCCGGTTTTTGGCAAACGTTTCAGGATCTGCAGATAGCCCTGCGGTGTCCCAACCGTAGTCACCAGGAAATTCACCAGTCAAGTAAGATGGAGGCTCGCCAGAGAATGGTCCAAGGTACTTGACACGGTCAGGACCGTACCAGGGGCTCCCAGAAGCAGCTACCTTTCCTGCTGCCTTCCTCATTGAGACTCTGCCATTGCCACCGCAGGTGGCTGATGAAAACTCAGTGATTCCATTTAAAGGAACAGCTTTGCTTGTGAAAGTAGATGAAAGTGTCATGCTTGCCATGTTTTATGTTTTAAGCAGAGGGTGGAGTGGCTGCTGCTGTTCCTTTTGAGTTGATTGATGAATAGGGGATAGGAGAATCACTCTTTTATAGGGTCTGGTGAGGTCCACAATCCTATCCATGTGGATTTTCCTCTTTCTCCTCATTGGTTGATGAGTTTATTTTAGGTATGCAAAAATCTTATACACTCTCCTAGCCAGTCGATGAGGGCTAGGATGGATTTTGCTCAAATAATTGAGAGATATCCCCAGCCTAATCTAAATTTATTCATGTGATCAAAATTTAAATTCTTCTTCGTATTCATAAATAACGAATTCTTAATGATTCTAATGACATTAAATTAAAAAAAACAGAGAACATAAAGGTGGATTTGAACGGTGTTTTTATTTTTATTTTTTATATTCTTAATTATTTTTAATTTTATCTTTTGAAGTTACGTTAATTGATAATTGAATTTTATAATTTGTTTGTGTTGATTTTTTTCGGGTTTTTAAATATTTTGTTTTTAAAATATCAACATTGAGTTGATTATTGATTTAGTAAAAAAGAATTTGATTTAAATGCTTGTAAAAAATAAAAAAAATGAGGAGATAAAAATTGAAAGTAAGGTGAAGTGGGAACTTTTTTTTTTGTTCTTCATTTTTTTTACTTTGTTCATTAATTTCTTTTTAATTTTATCATTTCACACCATGTCGATTGGTAATTTGACTTGATAATTTGCTTCCTATTGCTTTATATTAGGTTATTGTAATATAAAAAAAAATCCTCATATTGAGTTGGTTATTGATTTTGCGGTAAAGAATTCAGTTTTCTTGGTTGTAAAAAATTATATATAAAAAATCAAAATTAGAAACTTGATAAAATAGTTGTTTTTTTAGAAAAAAAATGGTGTTAGTGCCTTTTTTTTTTTGTTGAAAACTTAGCCTTGAAATTTTATCTTTTTTTTAATCATTTTAATCTGGAAATTATATAATTTAGTCAAAAACTTAATTTTATTCATATTTTAGTTTCTAAAATTGAGAGATAAGATGATTGTTAGAAACAAAGAATGATAATAAATAAAGAGGTCGGTTGGTTTGATTTTAGTGATAAAAATGGTGAAATTTGTTGTTAATATTTCTCTTAACAAGAATAGTGTCATTGAAGTGTTTTTAGACAATCATATCACTTGAAAACATTAATTGGAGTTGTGAGGTTTTGTTTGTTTGATGTTTTTATATATTTTAATTGATTTGAATATTTTTTTTTTGGTAGTTGGAGAATTAGTTCCCTTGAAATTAAAAGAATGTTTTTAGATAAAAATATGTTAAAAATTGAGTTTTTGGATAATAAACTTTTCATAGCCTAGTTTTCTGACCAATCTTGTGGTGGTCAAAATTTAGGCATGTATATGATGTATTGTTGGTTGCAATTTTTTAAAAAATATATTAGATGGACCACCCACCAAATTTAAAAAGAATTTTAATAAATTAAGGTAAAACGTGTATACCCAAGTTTATTTTTAAAGGCTTAGGTGTGTTAGGCAGGCTTAGGTGTGTTAGGCTGCCTAGGCTTGTAGGTTTGACTTTTTTCCTTCAATAATTAATATTTACAATTTTTAAAATTAGATAATTTTAAATATAATGTATATAATTTCTTTTAAATTCTTAGATTTATTGAGATTTTTTTAGATATTATCTTATGATATTGTATTTAATTTTTCTTTTTTCTTGAACAATTGTTTTATTTTTTGTACAACTCATCATAATTAATTTTTTTATTTTATTTAGTTGTTTGATTGCTATCACTGATTTTATTATTATATAATTAAATAAAAATATTTTTATTAAAAAATAAAAATAAAAGTATGTTAATAAAACAAAGGGATTTTAGCTAGCAATGTATTTTTTTAATCTTTATTTTAAATCATCTTGATTTTTTTAGACGTGTCTTCTAATGCTTTTGATTTTTATTAAAGAAATAACATTAAAAAAAACATTATATTTTATTAAATTAACGATAAGAAAATGAAGACTTTAACTAGCTAATTATTTTGTTTTGATGGAATTTAAATTAATATTTTTTTTATAAAAAAATATTAATATAATTTAATTAAGTTAAAAAACTAAAGGGTTTTTCCCAACATATAATTTAGTATTTTTATCTATACCCATTTCTTAACTTCACGATTTCGTTTTCAGCACTTAGTCTTTAGATAAGCTCATGAGAAACTAGTTGAATGAGACATTTCTCAAACGAGAAGAACTCGAGCCAATGGGAAGTCTCGGCATCATTACAGTCAATTAATGCTGCTAGTTTTTCCTCACCAAAAAAATGAAAATCTATCAAATAAAAAGCATTTTCAACATAAAGGCAATCAAGGTCAGCGTTTCTTTATTTTTGGCTACCACAATTCAGTGTTATTTGTCAATTTCGTGACATAAAGGGCCACACTGCCCGTGGTTTCTATACTACTAGAAGGCTATTTTATTCCTCAATAAACACTAAATGCCAATCCCACCATTGCTTTCAACAACTCCTCATGGATTCTGAAATCCAAGCCTCTCATCACGTAACATCCAATCTCCATAACCTAACTCCTAAGCAACCTTACGAAGGAGCACATGACATTGTTGATTGCATAAATATTGTATTTCACTGGGTTTCTGGCTTTGTTCACCCATCCTTTTTTAGGGGTGAATTGTTGTAAAAGCAATGGATTGATTAGACAGACCTTCACCAGATAGGTGTTTGAGTGTCCGCTCAAGCAAAGCTTGTGATGCGAGCCATGTTAGCCTTTAGGGAATCCAACTATTCTCGAAAGTGAGCATCATGGAGAGCACACTCTTCATCCTTATATTTCTTTTCTCATAATTGGGTGCTGTAAACTTTACGCATTAGAGCTTTCTTGGGACCTATATTTCAACTTGCATATATCCGCATGACATTTAAACATGAATGCATGTATGCTTATGAATACAAGTGTATGTATGCGTACATCGAATATAAATTAACATGTGTTAAAAAACTATTCCATAACTTCTTTATTGAATACATGCAAAAATTCATAGTCTGATTAATCTGAATTTTTTTTCCCAAGCCTCATCTTGGTTAAATCTCATACACATTGGAGAGTACAAAATAAAAAGGTGGGTCCAAAGTCTCTTTCATTCAAAAAAAGACAAAATGGTTTTTATATATAATTTCTCGACCTTGATCTTTGGACGATTCCCCTTAGTTAGTTACATCATTTCAGATTTTTTACAATATTCATAAAAATTCATGGTCTTAGCTTAGAAAATCCTGTAGAGTTCATGATTATCGATCAAGTCTGGGTTGATGCAAAAATGAATTATCAGGGAGTTCATATTCTAAGGACAGGTTATAAGCCATTATATGAAAGGTAGGCTTACTACCTGGTTTAAAAAAGATCTATGATCTGCCTAGTGACCACCTTTTATGAAGATAATATGGGGGTTCACAAGGAATGATTGGGGCATGGTGTGACTGCAATTTTCGAGTAAACACTCAACTTATAGTTAAATGTTTCATGAATCTGAACCCTGATTGAAAGTCATGAAGTAGACTGTTACTCCCCACCTAACCTAGAATTGGTTCATTCTAAAATTAAAATGTATAAAAGCATTAATCTATACGAGATGTATTTATGCATGAGAAGTATGTAAAAAAAATGCATGAGCAATACGTTAAAAAATGCATGCTAAAATTAAATTACATAGACAAAAAATAATAATAAACAAGACAACAAACATTCAAACAAATAATGCTCGAATCGACCTGCCAAGTCCCTAGTGGAGTCATCATCTTGTCGTGACGTGCACGACATCAAATGGCGGAGCTGTCTTTTAGAATTGAAGGGGTTTTGATTTTAATCATAAAATTATGATTATAGAGTCCAAGCATCACCACTTAGTATTATGGTCACTAGAAAACCTAATGGTTTACAGGAATCTGGGTAAGGGGATTGGTTGTGCAAGGAAAAGACACATCACTTCCATTGCACCTTACTTATGGTAATCTACATCATTGATTGATTATTAATTTAAGATATATTTATATTTGTTGGTCTCATCGAAGGTGTCGCGGGTGTCGTGACGTCGTCGATGACGACGGAGGCTATTATTGTGCCTCATGTGTGAGGTGTGGTATGTTGGAAAGGGTTTTGGATTTAATCATAAAATTATAATTAATGTTCAGGAGTCGCCACTTGGTATTATGGTCACTAGAAACCTATGGTCTGCAAGAGTCTGAGTAAGGAACTAGTTGTGAAGGAGAAGACGCGTCACCCTCAGTGCACCCTACCTAAAGTAAGCTACATTGTTGTTTAATTATTTTTATAGGTCAAGTTTCTATCCGTTAGTCTCATTTATGGTTCAAGGTAGATCTCTCTCCATGAGAGAGTCTCTACTTTATCGGGTTAAATTCTAACCATTCTAAAGTCAAAATTTAGCATCGCGTTTATTTTATGTCTCGTATATTTAATACTTGAAGGTGTACTTTATCGTTTAATTTTACACCTCACAAATATTAAAGTCTACAACTGGACCTTAAAAAAAGGTTGGAAAAAGGTTTTTAATATTTTAGCTAAATCCTAATGGATGATCATAAACTGGTTATGATATCTATATTTTTTTTATTTTCAAAACATGAGAAAAATGCAATTTTTTGTCTTTTTAAGGAAATAAGCTAGGAAGATTTTAGGATTTTGGCTGTATGCATGAAAAAAAATATTTTTTTGTTTTTGAAAAGAGAAATTAATTTAAAAGTTTTGAGATTTTTTTTTTAATTTTTTGAATTGTTTTAGAAAAGTTTCGGAGGAAATCGAGTTTTTAAATACTTGATTTGTATCTTACAGTATAAGTATACAAAACCGATATTATGCAAAATTGTTGGAAAAATATGCGAGAAAATCATAATTTTTTTCAAAGGATTTTTGGAATTTTTTTATATAATATAATATAATATTATATTAATTAAATATTATTAAAACATGTGGGCTGGGCCGGCCCAGATAAATACGTCGAGCTCAGCCCAAGGAAAAGTGGGCCGATATTGACCCAAAATGGTTGGGCCGATCTCGACCCAATATATTTTTTCTTGTCTTTTTGGGGTGGATCGAACCCGACCCATCCATATGGGCTCTATTGAATCAGGTCTGGCCCACATTCAAAGTTAATTATTTTGCAAAACGTGAACAATTATTGTTCATGTTCTGCACACAACCAAATGGTTGCAGAAGTTGGAGATGGGCAGAGGAGAAGACTACCGGGGGCAGTGGTCACGACCGTGATCAAGAGGTTAAGAAGATAGTTCAGGTGTCATCACTGCGAGTAATGGTGGGGGAGTTGGTGGCAGTCGGTGGTAGCGGAAGGAAGAGAAGAAGAAAAT
This sequence comes from Populus nigra, assembly GCF_951802175.1. NCBI lineage: Eukaryota > Viridiplantae > Streptophyta > Magnoliopsida > Malpighiales > Salicaceae > Populus > Populus nigra. Next base: position 14,925,909 of record NC_084855.1, on the reverse strand, counting down.
CTACAGAGGGGAGAGGAAAAACTTCACGGTGGCTGCCTTTATCACTGGTGAGTGGGTTTATAGGGAGGCTTCATCGTCGTTTGTTGGTGGAAGAGAAAAGCTTATGTGGGGTCTTCAACGGCTGAAGACGTGGTGGGGAGAGAAAGAGAGATGAAATGTGAAGAAACCGAAAAACAATTGGTTTTTTGGCTGATTTTGGACCAAATTTTCTCCCCCTTCAGAGCATGAAATCCATCCCTATTTATAGGGGATCGAAGAGGGTAATTTTATCTACATAGGGGAAACTTTCCAACATTTGATTTAATTGGAAGGATCCCAATCGTTGGCTTAAAGTGTGCATCGTGAGTTGTCAAATGTGCAGGAAAAGGTTGCATGAATTGGCCTCTTTAGGTCGATGTTGGGGTTGTCGTGTTATCATTCAACCTGAATTGTTCCCATGGGGTTGTAGAGAAATTACAGGTGATCATTTGCATGCAAGTTTTGTTAGATTTGATGGAAAAATGAAGCATTAAATGCACTTGAAAAGTAAGCACCCAGACCGTTTCTTTCAGGTAAAACGGGGAAGACAATGAACAGGAACCAGATGACGTGTCGTCTGGTTATCTATTTTTTTACGCAAAACGGCACTGTTTTGGGTTTAGAATTAGGGATTGTATATCATATGTCAATTTAGTCTTTCAACTTTCAATGTTGTTCAATTGAACCCCTAATTAAACATAAACTTTTGATTTATGCAATTAACCCCTTTCGAAACTTCCATTGGAACCCCGTATTTATGCGTGTTTTTCAATATGGTTCCGGTTTTGAATTTATGCAATTTAACTCCTAATTGACCATTAAACTTTAAATTCTTCAATTTTACCCTAGGTTTTTGTCCAATTAAGTCCCATAGTCTGCCGCGTTTTACAAAATGGTCTTTGTCTGTAAATTTCTTTAATTTGACTCCTAAATGATCCCTGAACTCTAATTTTCATGTAATTTACCTCCTAATTTCAATCAATTAACTTGGTAAAAATTAAATTTGGTCTCTTAAAATTTTAATATTCTCTATTGAGCTCAAAATGGGCTCCCAAACTTAATTTTTCACCAATTAAGCCTCTGATAAAATTAATTTGACGCATTTAAAGTATAATTAAGTCCTTGCACTTAATTAAATTCATTAATTAGACCCAAATTAATTCTCAAACATAATTAAAATTTAATTTTTTCCATGATTAAATCAAATTGGCCTATTAAAAATTTAATTATGTCCTTAGACTTAATTTTTATGCAAATTCATCCAATAATAATTTAATTTGACCTTCAATTTATATTTCTCTATTTTTAGGTATAATATGGTACAATTAGATTTTGAATTTCCTAAAAAAATGTTAGCTTGATTTTTTCATATTTTTATAGTCCACCTTGATTTGCTTTCTCCATATTGTCAACCTTCATTTTATTTTATTTTTTTATTTTTTTTAAAAGTGAATTTTGGGGAATAACCTAGAATTGGATTATGACAGAAGGTTCAAGGTAGATTTCTTTTCGTGAAAAAGTATCTATCTTATCTAGTTAAATCCTAACCATTCTAAACCCAAATTTGAGCATCACGTTTATTTTCTACTCTTATATTTTTAATACATGAGGGTATACTTTACAATGTAATTTTATACCCCCAAATATTGAAGTTTATAGCTAAATCCTAACACTATGAATAATAAATTAATTGTTGTGGAATTTTTTATGTTTTGATCAAACCCTAATGGATAATTATAAATTTATTACAATATTCATTTAAAATATAATAAAAATATGATTATGTTTTTTTTAGAAAATATGCATGAAAAAAATTTAGGATTTGGCCATATGCACAAAAACAAAACATATTTTTTAATGTTATTTGAAATAAGGGAATTCTTGATTTTTTTTTGGGTTTTTGAAATTTCAGAGAGAAATCATGTATTTTAATATCAGGTCTGTATTTTACAGTGTATGTCTATAATCCAATATTAAATGAAATTCTTAAGAAAAGACATAATTTTTATTTTCTAAAATAATAGGAACTGTTTTTGGATTTTGTTTTAAATTTTTTCAAAATCATTGAGAAAAATAATGAATTTTTAATGCCGGGTCCATATCTTACATTAAAATAAAAACATGCAAGGAACCTACAAATAATTTCAAAATGGTCATTGCAATTTTTTTTAGAATTTTTTTGGACTTTTATTAGGTTTGTTTGGCTTAACATTAAAATAAAAACAAATTAAATGATGAGGGAAAGAAAGTAAGTTGTGTTTGGAAAATAGAGAAAATGGGTTGGGCCCGAGGCGCAAGCCTAGGGGCTGGGTTGGTTAGGCCCGAGGCGTAAGCCTATTCGGATGGGTTGGGTTGAGTGAAGGCCCAACAATTTTCTTTTTTATATATGAAGATGGGTTAGACCCAGCCCAGCTGTATGGGCTGTGAGTCCAGCCTTCTTCGACATTTACTAGCAAAATTATGATTAATGCTCAGAGATAAGGTGTTGGAAGCTTAATTAAAAGATGTTGAGGTGGGAAAAATAGTGAATAAGATAAAATTAGGAATTGAAACTCCCTATTGGATTCTAGAGGATGAAATGGTGGGAATAGAAAAACAAGTGTACTTGCTTGATGATAAGATCATGAAGAATAAAGTTTTGAGCGAGGCCCATGAATCCAAACTTGCAGTGCATCCTTATGGTACTAAGATGTATTGTGATTTGAAAGAGTTTTATAGGTGACCAAATATGAAAATAGAAATTGTAGAATATATGGTTAAGTGCATGATATGTCAACAAGTGAAAATAGAGCATCATAAACTTGTTGGGTAATTACAACTACTTCTAATACCTGAGTGGAAATATGAGGATATCACCATGGATTTTGTATTTGGATTACTTAAAAGAAAGAGGGGTAATAATGCAATATAGGTTATTATAGACTAATTAACTAAGTTTGCCTTATTCTTTCATATGAAGATGTCAGACTCAGTTGATAAACTATCTAGATGTATGTGAACGAAGTAGTAAGGTTACATGGGGTGCTGATATCAATAGCTTCTGATTAAGATCTTAAGTTTACATCTTGCTTATGATCAAGTTTCTAGCGTGCACTAGGAACAAAGTTAAAATTGAGTATTGCTTTTCACCCTCAGACATATGGACAGTAAGAAAGAACAATCCAGAATTTAGAGGATTTGTTAATAACATGTATATTGGAATTTAAGGGTAACTAGAAGGACCATCTACCACTTGTTGAATTCATTTATAATAATAGTTATCATGCTATAATAAGAATGACTCTAACGAGGCTTTCTTTGGAAGGAAATAGTGAACCCCAGTTTGTTGGGTGAAAGTTGGTGGTATAAAGATAATTAGACCAAAGTGGGTACAAATTATCTTGGAAAAGATGAAAATCATAAGAGATAGAATGAAGGCGGCTTAGAACAAACAAAAGAGTTATACATATGTCAAAAAAAAAAACCTCGTGAATTTAATGTAAAAGATAAAATGTATTTGATAGTTGCTATTTGGAAACATATATTGCAGTTTAATATGAAAAGGAGGTTGACACCAAGGTACATCGAGCCCTTTGAAGTGATGAAGAGAATTGGATTGGTAGCATATAAGCGACCTTACCCTTATATCTGGCCATAATCCATAATGTATTTCATATTTCATTGCTACGAAAGGCTAAGATAAACCCTTTTCAAGTACTACCATAAGTTCTTTTAGAGATTAAGAAAGATTTGACCATGAAAGTAAATTTAATTAAGATACTAGATCGAAGTGAAAAAGAAATGAGGAATAAAAGAATTCTTATTATAAAAATATTATAGAGGAGTTCTTAAGTTGAAGATAAAGCTTGGAAAGGAGAATTAAAGATGAGGAGAAAATATTTTAAATTGTTTTTTAAAATAGATATGAAAATTCAAATTCAAATTTTAAGGATGGAATTTTTATAAAGATGGGGAGAATGTAAACCCTGAGATAATTTTTTTAAGAGAATTTAATTTTTATGGAAATTTTGAATAAATAAATGGGAAATTTTGAAGAATTGAAATGATTATTTATGATATAAAGTAGTAAGGATCTTGGATACTAGAAGTAAATTCTAAATATAAAATATGTTAATGAAAGAATTAACAATGAAACATAAATATGTGAAGTAAATAAATAATAGTAATTTTTTTGAAAGGGGACAATCATGTATGAGAGTCAGATGAAATTTTTTGCATTAAATTATACCGGAAATTAGGATTATTTTCACTTTGATTAGTAATTTAGAAAATTTTGTGATATATATAAAGTTAGAAAGTGATTTATCCGTCTATTATCAATACATGGTCTATAAAAAATCTGAAATTTTGAGATTTCTTGCTAGTCATTGACCAGGATACCACTTTAGAGATATAATCAACTAGTTAATATATCAAGCTTAAAATATAATTCAATTTGCTTGGGATATTATATTAATATATAAACCACATAAAGGAGTAGGTAGACACTTTGTCCCTAGTACAACATATGGGTATATAATGGGTCCATCAATTAAAGGTTTAAAATAATAGTAATTGATTGTGATACAAAACTGGTTTACGCTCAAGACCACTTAAATTACAAGACTATCACTTAACAAAAACTCTAAAAATAAATTATATTTATTAATTATATTTTATAAAATAAAAATTATCCTCACTTAATAAAATATTTCAAGTACAAAATAAATATTTTAAATATTTTAAAAAATATCATTTATAATTTTGTTCAATGCTATCATTCACCTTTAAATCGACTCTGTTGTGCCACTTCATACATAAAAATTTAAATTATATAAGGTAATATTTTACTATATCTTAGATAAAAATAAATAAATTATATGTTGATATTATATTTATTGAATTACAAGTATTTATAAATTACAACTATTTATTATTAAATATAAAATAATAATGTACACATCATATATATATATATATATATATATATATATATATATATATATATAAAAGATGAAATTCAATAATATCAATACTAAACTTACCAAATCCATATTAAATTATCATTTTTAATGACATTTATGGATTGACTAATGAGTTAATGTACACACTACATCACAACTAATCAATGCGATTGCATTGTCATAAAATCTTCTTTTATTATATTTTTTTTCCTCCACTCTTTGATTAATTAGTCTCTTCTACTGCTTTGTTTATTATTATTATTCTTTTCCCCTTCCCACCAACCTCCGTGAATCCTAACCGTGTTTTACATGTCTTTTAAATTCAAGGGTCGGTGTCACCTGACAAGTCAGCCCACCAACTTATAAGAGAGGCACGTGCCGGTAAGCCCAACCTTTTGGGAATTCCGTGTGCAGCCTTGTCTGGGTGGGAACCGCACCTAGCATAGCTCCTGTCAAATCCCAACTGCCCCACTTCCTCTCCTCACCACTTGGCCTAGTTGTGGCCACCTCGTTTCACAGGCTCAAGTCCCATTCGGCGGCTTAATTCCAACTGGCTTAGGCTCTTCCTCTCTTCTTCTTCTTTTTGGCTTTGAAATACCATCGGAAAGCTATTTGGTGGGTGACCAAACTCCTTGACATCCAATCAAACTTGAAGAAGGAGCTCACGTTTCTGATTTCGACCTTCAGAGATTGAAGTTGTTGACGCTTACCAACCCCTACCAATTCAGTCTCTTGGTTTAAATAACCTTTAACTTATTTTGAAAGGCTTCTTCAATCTTGAACATGGCCTCGTGAAGTTTAAGGGTGTGTTAGGTTTTAGGTTAAAGGGGTTGAAGATTAAGGGTTTTAATCTTTAATCTTCTGTGATAGATCTTCAGGGAAGGCGAGAAATTTAGGTAAATAATTTTAAATGTTATTTAGTTATTTTGTCTCGTAATGGTCACTTGATGTTTATTCAAGTTAAATAATTTCTTTTTTCCTTTTTCTGTCATGGCTTGGGTTTTTTTTTTCAGTTTTTGTATAATAAAATTCTCTTTTTGACCTAATTTCATTCAAGTTGTCCATGTTAGAACTTACGAATTCCTGATAATTTTCTTCTCATAATATATTGAAAAATGGTGGCCAAGTAAGAAATATACACTACTAACTAACCACTTTAGATTTAAAATGAATTGAATCTTAATATTCATGTATCTAGTGGAACATCATTCATTTAAATTTATCAGTTTATTATTTTAACTCCACACTTTATCTTTTCTTGTCATTATTCGTTCAACTCCTTAAACTTTAATTTTTTTTTTCTATAGTTTATTATTTTATCTAGCTAGCAAAGTGACACTTCTTGCATGGTAATTTAAAAATAAAAACAACTTGCATTATTCGGGCATGCCAAACAGTAAAGAATGACATTCTTGGTGGGTGGACATGCCCAAATGGTAAGGAATGACATGCTATTTTGGCTAGGTCTAAATCACAAAGAGACTTGTTTTTTTATTTTTTTAAGGTCCTTTAATAGTAAGTTTGGCCTCATCTTAACCATTATGAGATTGAATCCAATCCCATGTAAATTCTTAAGAAATCCAATGATTGACATACACCGCAAGGTATAGTTACTACCTCTAAAACAATTAGTACAATGTCACACTCTCCTATACTTACGTACAACTTGTCAGTGCAATATTATTTTTCTTGTTGTTGGCTATCTCTCCCAATCTATATCCATGCCTACCTCTTTTGCTAGTGGTTATCTCCAGGCAATCTATCTTCTCATAGGACACCGACCTTTCTGGGAAATCACTCACGGATATCAACCTTTTCACCAATAGCATAATGAGTCATAAAAACCATTTTTTTTTGTCACCCACAAGGAAAAATAATTTTTCTCCATCATTACTATATTCTCCACGAGATAAGGTCATGTGATCGGGGCATTTAAATACCTATAGTTACCAAGTAAACCACAATTTCATTCACAAGATCATAGACCATAAACAACAATCACATATACATTCCTTAATCTATTCATTCTCCTTCTCATTCTTATAAATTATTTCCCTTATATGGTTTACTAAATTAAGCATTGAAAAATAAAGTGTTTTAATAAGGGGCTTGTTTAGTATGGAAAGTCTAAAGATAAAGCTCACTTTCAAGCCTAGACACTTCAGTCTAAGGCAACTGTGGAAAAGCCTATATAAACCTGAAGTTTTTACGACTTCATTAATGACACCATCTGTAAGAAATTAAACAAAAGCTAGTTTATTTTTATTTTACACATCACTTAAAACTTCTTTCCGTGACTGAAGATATAAAAATATCCAGGACACAAGAGAGTAATTGATCTTCTCACTATAGGAACATGATCTCCTCCAAATCTCCAACAAATTACCTATTATATGAGAGTGCTAAATGATGTTATTTACAAAAATAGCTTTCCACTCTTCCATTCTCTTAACGAGTTAGTGCATATAGGTGATTCTAGTTCTTTAAAAGAATAAGGTATACTAGCATGCAAGCAAGTAGGTACGATATCACTCATCCTCCAACTCTATAAATGATTCTCTCTCTTTATGAAGTGCATTCCCAAACTAGACACTCCAAATGTGAACTTCAATGGTAAAAAACTAGAGTTTCAACAAGTTCTAGCCACAAGAGTGGCTAAATTTTCTCCCATCAAGTAGAGATTCTAAACTTTATCATTAAGTGCTAAAAACCCGTGATGCAAACGTTTTGAGTCAAGCAACCCCCAATGAAGTAGATAACAAACCGAAAAACTGAAAATCAGGTTTCAGAGAACCTTGACCTAGAGGTAACCCTGTACCTAAGAACCAAAAGTATTGTAAAAGAAACTTGGATCCCAAGATAACCTTGTATCTAAGAACCCTAAGTATGCGAATGACACCACAAAGCTAGTTAATAATTGATAAGTTAGTATATGATCGTTATCCTTGCAAAGAAATGGTGTTTTGTCATAAACAAACAAAAGGAAAACTCATGTTTATTCTCCAACTTGTTGCTGAAATTTACAGGTAAAAAAACATAATATAGTCTTTTCTAACAAACCCTAATCGACCCTTTTTGGGTTGCAAGCTAATGAATTTAAACTAATAATCAACTAATATAAGTCCAATAATAAAATAAACCCCTAAACAATGTCTAATAGGGCTGAACAAACCTAAATTAAAAATAATTATTCAAAAATAAATAAATAAATAAAATAGAATAATAAAAACAAAGTATTCATGCTAAAATTCTTCCATGTAGCTCGAATCTCCAATTTCCACACATTCTTGATAGATTTTTAGTCATGATTTCAAACACGTCGTTCTCTCTCTTCTAGATGAATTACCAGGCCTACCATATATGGTTGGAAAGTTTGAGATGTCTACTTTCCAGTCCAACTTGAATCGCAAAACAATTATATTTGTAGCTCTAGATATGTCTCAAACAGTGCACAAAGATCTAGTTTGGCAGATTTGATAAACTCTGTCTAGTAAATTTGACCATCTGAAATAATATATTCCTGAACTTCATTTAATCTGAAAATTTACCAAAATATATTCTTATGTGTCTACTATTTTCCTATAAAATTTCAGCTTTTTCTTATGTACAGTTTAAGAGATATGTTAAATCTCACAAAATTGGTTAGCAAACATTTTAAGGTCAAATTCAGACCTTACTTGGTTTGTATCATCTTCCCTTTCTTTAAAAAGATTTGGCCTTAAATATGTATCATGAAAAAACATCTTCTAAGGCTAACAAATCAGTACTAGCCAGAAGAATAACATCATCAAAACAAAGACAAACCTTGTTAGTAAAGAAGGTCCCCCTAATATACATGCTCTCCTTTTCAACCATCTTCTTCTTCTTCTTTAATTTTAGTTGCTTCTTATATATTTGATTAGATGTCAAAGATACAAGAGTTATAGGTTTTCCATTAATCTCAAATGAATACCTATTTGTCAATCCATCATGCATAACTCTCCTATCATACTACTATGGTTTACCAAGCAACAAGTGACTAATTTGTATTGGTACAACATCACATAACACATCATCACAATATTTACTAATAGAAAAGCAACCAAAAACCTACTTATTCACTTTCAATTCACCACCATTATTCAACCACCATAATTTATAAGGTATGTGATGTATGATAGAGCACAAGTTCAACCTTTTCACTAATTCAATACTAGCTACATTGGTGCAACCACCACCATTTATAATTAAGTTACATACCTTATTATAAATATGACATCTCGTATGGAATATATTCTCGTTCTGACCTTCCAAATCATCCACCTTAACATGCATATTCAGTTTTCTCCTTACTATAAATGTCTCTCCCTTAACCGGATAATCAACACAAACATCATCAATATCCTTCAATGGTTGCATCTTCTCCTCTTTATCCTCCTCAACGATCTCAACCTCATCATTCATTTTCATAACCATGATTTTTTTGTTTAGACATTATGAAGCAACATGGCCAAAATCTAAATAGCGAAAGCATTTAAAGTCATGATTATAAGAAGTAGGAGTAACATTATTACCTTCAATAACATCCAAGATGTTTTTCTTCTCTTTAGGGTATTTAGCCTTGGCCTTCTCATTCTATTGTGATGGACCACCCTCAATATTAACCTTCCAATTAGGCTTCCAAGGTTTCAAATGGCCTAATGGTTGGCTTTGTTGAATGACACCCTTTTGTTTAAGTTGTTTCTCCATCTTTACGGCCATATTGCACAATCTCCTCCAACTCTATATAATGATGCAACTCCATAATATGAGCTATATCATGATTAATGTCATTTATGAATCTAGTCTATCCTCCTCAACATAAGTTCAAATCATAATAAGTTTCATCTCCTTGAAGTACTCATCACATTCTTTGTACATTGACTCAAACTTTGTAATATTTGATACAATTCTCTATAATAGTGACTAGACACAAATATTCTTTTCATATAAGATTTCATCTTATCCCAAGAATCAACTTGCCTCTCATAATTCTTCTTGTGGTTTGTCACTAACTGATCCCGCCACACAATGACATAGTCAACAAAAACAATCACAACAAACTTGACTTTCTTGGGCTCCGAATAATTATGACACAAAAAAATACACTCCACCTTCTTCTCACATTCTAAATAAACTTTTGGATCGTTCTTCCCCTGAAAAGTTGGTATTTTCAGCTTAATTATACCGAAATCCCTACCTAACTCAACATTATGGCCCAGCACCTATAATTACCCCTTTGGCCAAAATTATTACCATATATTCCCCCTATAAACTGATAATTCCATTGCTGTCCAAAATATTCCCCATGTCTCGTGGACACATTTTCAAAACCAATATCACTTATGTTCGTATTATCAACCACAAATGCATCCACATTAGTGTTAAATTTTCTTTGTTCAAGCCTAATTTGAACCCTATTATGATCATTAACACGTTGCCGCTCCAACCTATCCAATCTATCTCCAAATTCATTAGCCATCTAATCCACATGCTGATTCATAATACATAATTAAATTATAATTTCATTGTCTCATCTCTATGGTGCCATGTTATTACTTGCCTTTAAAATCTTTGAATCTGAAAATTGGTTAGTTAAAAAGAAATATATATTCCTTATCCACTTCCTCACATGTTTACACTTCCCTCGCGTTTCACTCAAATATGCTCGCCACACCCTTTTCCTCGTTTCTCACCTTTCTTCAACTCTTACGGAACTAAAATCAAAACCAAATATATCAACCTTAATAGCATATCCAAATATGTGTATGTCACTCAAGAATCAAGAAAAATATGAAAACAAGCAAAGATGAAACTACAATTATAATTTCACGAGTAATAAGCGAATTTGTACGAAAAATAGATGGTTTTGAAGACGCGAAAGAAAAAAAGATGAAAAGGTTATATAAAAAATTTTTAAATGAGACCTAAATATATCAATTATGATTTTATTATACTGTCATAATTGAAAAATAACAGCAACAAAACAAGTTTGAATTACTGACACGAATTAGACTTATTACGATAAGTTCCAATCTTGAATTTAGTTCCTATAGAAAACAAACTTCAAATGACATCAAGTTTTATATGGGATTCTATTAGAACCTTAAAACCAAATGTATAAAATTTGAGAATATTATGAATTTATTTGACCTTAAATTCCCTTTTGATACGAATCTGACCTATTACAACAAGTTTTAATCCCGACCTTGGTTACTATAGCAAATGAGATTAGATTTTATATGGGGTGTGATTAGGACTCTTAAAACAAGTATATACAATTTGAGAATTTTTTGAATTCATTTGGTCCAAATTTTCCCTTATTTATGTATTGTGGTAGATTCGACAAAAGTGACTTTTGGACGCTTTTTTTTACTCTTTATACTACTTATATATTCTAAGATAGCAACAAACTAAAATAACATCTTTTTTTTTAAGAAACCCTAGACATAAACTATTAAGTTTTAGACACGAAATAATTGAAAACCAAATCAAAGACAACTAAAGCTAATGAAGCCGAAACTACTAAAAAGAAAATAAAGGATATAATTTGATTTTTGGAGCCTAGATCTAACACCAACTAATGCGAACCTCTTGATCACGTGGTCAAGCAACCCCTAACGAAGTAGATAGCAACCCAGAAAGCTAAAAATCAGGTTTGATAGAACCCTGTACCTAAGAAACTAAGGTATTGGAAAAATACTTGGACCCATAGATACCTTATATCTAAGAATCCTAAGTATGCAAATGACACCACAAAGCCATTTAATCCTCAATAAGTTAGTGTATGATCTTTATCCCTGTAAAGAAAGTTTGTTTTGCCACAAACAAACAAAAGAAAAACCCACGTTTATTCTCCAAATCGCTTCTGAAATTTATAGGTAAAAAAAATAATATAATCTACTCTAACTAACCCAAATAGACCCCTTTTGGGTTGCAAGCTAATGAGCCTAAACTAGTAATCAATTAACATAAGTCTAATAATGAAATAAATCCCTAAATAATATCTAATAAGCCAGAACAAACCCAAATTAAAAATAATTATCCAAAATTAATTGAATAAATAAAATAAAATCATAAAAAAACAAATTCTTCATGCTAAAAGTTTTTCATGTAACCCGAATCTCTATTTTTCACACATTCTTGGCAGATTTTCAGTCTTGACTTCAAACACGTCGTTCTTTTTCTTCTGGATAAATTACTGGGCCTACCATATATGGTTATAAATTTTTTATATGTCTAGTTTCTAGCTCAACTTGAATCGCAGAACAATTACACATATAGCTCTAGATATGTCCTAAACAGTACACAATGTATAGTTTGGCAGATTTGACAAGATTTGTCTAGTAACTTTAACCTTTTGGAATAATATGTTCTCAAACTTCATTTAATCTGAAAATTTACTAAAATATATTCCCATGTCTCTAGTAGCTTCCTGTAAAATTTTAGCTCATTTTGATATATAGTTTGAAAGATATGTTCAATCTCGCAAAATTGATCAACATGCATTTTAAAACCAAATTTCATCCTCACTAAGTCTGTATCAACTGTCTTTCCAAAGATTGTGTATATGTAAAAATTCATAGATGTTAAATAATCTAATTTTGTTAAAGCAAGATTTAGGAAGGGTTTCAAGTAATATATGTTTGATGTAATGTAGCTGATTCCTCCAAAGCTAAAGCTCATGGAGAATTATGTATTTCCTAGTTCATTTTTACAAAGAAGGAAGTAACAAGCTATGGTGATAGTCACTGTTTTTCAATACGAATGAGAGAGGAAAGAAAAGAATAGGGTGATAGCATGTGTATTTAGTTAATTTCCAAAAGGCAAAAGCTCATGGAGAGCTATGTATTTCCTTGCCCATTTGACAAAGAAGGACGTAACTAATGATAGTGGTAGTGACTGGGCTTTATAGAGGGAGGCATTGTTTTGAAATCCAGCCCGGCCCGGCTGGCCCGGGGCTGGAACGGGACCGGGTTTAAAAAAATAGGGGAAGTCACAACCTGGTGTGACCTGGCTGATCTAGTTGGTTGATCCGACAAAACCCGATAAAAATCCGATTGTAACTCGTTGACTATTTTTTTGTTTTTTTTTTTATCAAAACAATGTTGTTTTGATTTATAAAAAATAGGGTTGACCCGGGTGACCGGGCAAAACCCGTGACCTGGGTCTTGGACCGAGTGGACCACCGGGCCGAGTTTCAAAACTCTGAAAGGAGGGGCTACTCATTGTATTGGAGAGAGAGAGAAAGAAGAAAAACAAGGAAAATAGTGGTAGCTCAGTGAAGATTTTTTCTAAAGATACTTTCGATATTAAAAAACATCACTATAGCAAGCATATAATATATATATATATATATATATATATATATATATATATATATTGATTGAGTTGTAATATATAATGTGAAATTAATTTTAAAACCACGGATATTATAAAAGAAATTGGTATGTAAAGTATTCATGTATTAAAGAACATGAGTTTTTTAACAATTTTCTCAAATATAAATATTATATAAATAAAATAAAAATTTAGATTAAATTTGATAATATTTATAGTTTATATACTGTCCATTGAATAACATGGCTGAAAAAAAAAAACTCAAATAAATTGATTAAAGTCAATTCAAATGGATATTTGAGTTTGAAAATTGCGGTACCAACTCCAGGTAAACCATTCACATCATTGTCAATTACCTAAATCCGAAGAGCCAAAAACTTTTTCCCATGCCGCAGAAAGAGACCCAAGCCCATGACTCAAGCCACTGAGCCGGCTACCGATTGAGGTTGGTGAGTAACCAGCCATGCCGGTTATTTCAAGCAACCAAATTAGTATTAGTAATGGTACCTGCTTTGTTTTTTCGTCCTTTTCTTTTTAAGTCATTATTGTTTAAAATGTAAAATTTTTTAAAAAAATAATTACAAAAATCCTTCATAGTTTCATCTAAATTTTATTTTTTCACTATATTTTTATAAATTATACTTTACATCCCGAATTAAATAAAAAATTCAAGTAAAATATATTATTAAAAATATAAACTACTATTAAACATATAAACTATGAGGTGAAAGGTATAATTTATAAAAGTATATAGAAAAAAATAAAATTTAAATCAGACTGTAAACTTTTTTTTTTGTAATTATCCCATTAAAAAATAACAAAAATAAAATAAAATAAAAATATATAAATATTGAATTACTTGATCTATAATTACACTTCATTTTAAAGTTATTATAGGATTATTTATGTGGATTTTTAAATTATATATTAACAAAATTAATCCATAAGCTAGAAAGTTAATATCAACCCCGAAGAACATATTAAATTTGAAAAGAAAAATTTCCGAGAGTACCAAAGAAAAATTACTTCCAAAAACATTATTAAACACCTTGAAAAATGAAATTATTCTCTCATTTTTATCCATCTCCCACCAACCCCAACCAATCCAAATTCTGACATCCAACGGCTATGTTTTGTCCTCAAGCAATTGACAGAATCCACCGTAGATTTAAGAGAATCCCAAACCACCCCATCCGGTTACCAGTAGGTAGGTCTATAAATACTAAGCAACCAAAGCATTTTTATTTCGTGGTTCTTTGGGGTCTGATTAGAAAATCTCACACAGGCCGACAAGCTCTTAAGCTTTCCTTTAGATCTGTACCGGCGACTCCTGTCCAAGGTATCTCCTGCCATTCTCCACTTTATAGTACTGTTTACTCTGAATCATATTGCATGCTCTCTTCATGGGTTTTTCTTTGTAGACTCTAGAAAAATGAATGTTTAAAGAGTGGTCTTTTAGTTTCTTGGTCTTAAGTTTTTTAGTAAACATGGTTCAAACAGTTACAGATCTGGGTACTTGTTGCGTTTACTCTGGAGTCTGGTCCGTGCCGGGTGTGACGTTGAAGATTTCGTTTTGACTGTTAGTGTGTGCAGAACATCATGTCTGAAAGTCATGTTTTTCGCTTACATTTTCATTAAAATACATCAGATCTGATTATTTTTATCAATTTGATAGTTTTTTAGTGATGAGCTCTCTGAAAATATATCGACAGATTCCAAGAATGTTTTGTATTACTTGAAAGGACCGTGTAGGGTTGCGATCATAATCGTATCAGAGTGCCTCTTGCTTAGATCTAGTGTTTATTCATTTCTATCGTGCAATTACTAATAAATTATACCAAGAAAAATGTAACTTTGCGCTTCTGCAAGTAACTGAGGCACGTTTGGTGTCTCTGCTTTTAATATAATCAATGGTAGAAAAAAAAAACTGTTATAAACTGTGCAAAACACCTTCAATTCATAATGGGGCTTGCGATACTCTGGGAGCTCACTCTGTATGAGAAGCTAATATTTTTGTTTGCCGTTTGGTACTTTCACCATAGCATAGCATGTTAATACCTGAATTTTCACTATTGGGGGTTGTTTTATTGGGTATTTGATTCTTTTCCCGACTTTTTTTTTTGACAAGTGATTCTATAGAAGCTTATCTCTTCCAGTGCTAAAGGAATCTAACTGTTCTTTGTTCTTTTTTAATCGCTCTCATTCAGGAGCATAAACTTTTGAGATTCTTATCATTTCCTGTACTTTGATTCTGCCCGTTTATAACTTGTTTAGAAAAGTTTGAAGAATCTAAATCAGTCATGAGGATATTTTCGGCACTATTCTTTTTACCATATTCTCACATGTTGATGGAATTTTGCTTGCCACACTAATTAAGCAAGCTTAGTTTGCACACAGTTGCCACATGTCACCATATTAAGAGGTCTTTGTTGTGAATTTTGTGACATGCAGCTCAAGAAAATGGAAACCTTTCTATTCACCTCTGAGTCAGTGAATGAGGGCCACCCTGACAAACTATGTGACCAGATCTCTGATGCAGTGCTCGATGCCTGCCTTGAGCAGGACCCAGACAGCAAGGTTGCTTGCGAGACATGTACAAAGACTAACATGGTCATGGTCTTTGGAGAGATCACCACCAAGGGAAAGATAGACTATGAAAAGATTGTTCGTGACACATGCCGTAACATTGGATTTGTTTCTGACGACGTTGGTCTTGATGCTGACAAGTGCAAAGTATTGGTTAACATTGAGCAACAGAGCCCGGATATTGCCCAGGGTGTCCACGGTCACTTTACCAAGCGCCCAGAGGAGATTGGTGCTGGTGACCAGGGCCATATGTTTGGTTATGCCACTGATGAGACCCCCGAGTATATGCCTTTGAGCCATGTTCTTGCCACCAAGCTTGGTGCTCGCCTCACTGAGGTTAGGAAGAATGGAACCTGCCCTTGGCTAAGACCTGATGGCAAGACTCAAGTTACTGTTGAGTACTTCAATGACAATGGTGCGATGGTCCCTGTTCGTGTCCACACTGTTCTCATCTCTACTCAGCATGACGAGACTGTCACAAATGATGAAATTGCCGCTGATCTAAAGGAGCATGTCATCAAGCCTGTTATCCCGGAGAAGTACCTTGATGAGAAAACTATCTTTCACCTCAACCCATCCGGCCGTTTTGTTATTGGTGGTCCTCATGGTGATGCAGGTCTCACTGGACGCAAGATCATTATTGACACCTATGGTGGCTGGGGAGCCCATGGTGGTGGTGCTTTCTCAGGGAAGGACCCAACTAAGGTGGATAGGAGTGGTGCTTACATTGTTAGGCAAGCTGCCAAGAGCATCGTAGCAAATGGTCTTGCTCGTAGGTGCATTGTGCAAGTTTCCTATGCTATTGGTGTACCTGAGCCTCTGTCAGTCTTTGTGGACACCTATGGCACTGGAAAAATTCCTGACAAGGAGATCCTTAAGATTGTGAAGGAGAACTTTGACTTTAGGCCTGGAATGATGACCATCAACCTGGATCTCAAGAGGGGGGGTAATAGGTTCTTGAAGACAGCTGCATACGGACATTTTGGAAGGGATGATCCAGACTTCACCTGGGAAGTTGTCAAGCCCCTCAAATGGGAGAAGCCTCAAGCTTAAGAGTGATTCATCCTATCCCTTTTGCGCAATGCTTATTTTATTGGTACTTATGAATAATTCGGTTTGTCTTGCTGCTGGTCTATAATCGTTAGCTATCCTCAATGGCCTAATCTCATACATTAAGATACCCTATTCATTTTCATTTCTATTTTTTTTTTCCCTCTGGTTTTTCTTATCCTTCGCATTTTGTTCCCAGTGCTGGTGTGAAAATGTGTGAAATTTTTGTTTGAATTGAGGGCACTGGAAGTAACAAATGCCTGTTAAGT
This sequence comes from Populus nigra, assembly GCF_951802175.1. NCBI lineage: Eukaryota > Viridiplantae > Streptophyta > Magnoliopsida > Malpighiales > Salicaceae > Populus > Populus nigra. The sequence continues at coordinate 14,908,685 of NC_084855.1, read as the reverse complement.
TTGCATTAGAACAGCAGCAAAATGTAGTAATGTGTTCTTTGGACGGAACAAATTATTGCTCTCTCTCCCAAGACTGCATTGTAATTCGATTGCCATGGCTTTCCTCTCAGTTTCAAGCATGGTATAACATAGGATTGAGCATCTTCGTTCAGTTTAGTTTTCACTTAAAAAAACCAACTAAACTGAAATTTTATTATTTTTTTAATTTAAAATCCCCAATTGAACCGAAACTAGTTCGTTGGTTTGGTTAATCAAGGCAAAAAAACCTGGAAAAACCAATATAATCCAGTTGTGAAGGGAAGCTGATGCCTACTAAGTTTGGCTGCACCTATACAGGTGCGAAATAAACAGTTGCAACCTTTTCTTTTTAAATGATGAGAGTGCCTACACGATTTTCAACATACTGAATTTTGTTATGAGAACTTTCCATTGATATCAAATATTAAATCAGGATAATATAATATTTTGTTAATATGAAATTTAAAACTTATTAATATATATATTTTATGTTTTTTTAAAAAAAAGTTATTTTTTCAATGTGAGATTTGAAATCCATTAGTATATATACTCTATATTTACAAGAAAAAAATTATTTTTTTAATGTGGCATAAAAAACTTTTTTGATTTAAATATTTCAATTTAAAAACTTAATATAATTTCCTTTTAATATGAGATATTTTTTTTAAAAAATATTCTTTTAAATTTTATTATTTACAATATATATAGTCTATATTTATATAAATTTTGTTAAAATTTTTTATAAAAAATATTTAATTTTTCTAACTTGATCCATAAAATCTAAAACCCAATATTTTGACCAGTCAATCTCAGACGGAGTTTAATATCTATGTTTCTCACTATTAATATTTATTTAGTAAATCATGATGATTAGTGTGGTTTTCGAAGTCCCTGCATTCGCGAAGACAGGCACCAACAAGCCCTGCCAACCAATTGAGATACAATCATAAACTTTTGTGCTTTAAGCTTAATAGAAATGTTACCTGCGCAGATTCTTTAACCTGAGCGTACTATGTCATCTCTCTCTCTCTCTCTTCATCATCCACGTTATATTGAATATTTTTCTAAATTAATTTGATTTAATTTGTGTTTAATTAATATTAATTTAATTATATTGAATATTAAAGTTTTAAATTAAATATCAGATTAATTAGATGTAATTTAAGTTGTTTATTAAATATTATAATTAAGTTATTTTGTTAAGTAATCAATTATCTTTGGTTGGTGTTGATTTTGAATTAAAAAAATTATGAGGTTAAATAGTTAGTGTTGATTTAAATTAAATTATAGATTAGGTTAATTATATATATATATATATATATATATATATATATTAAGTTGGTAATTAGGTTATTTTGTTAAATACTCAATATTTTTTTATTATTAATTAACAAAATTATATGATATTGATTTAGGTTAAATTATAAATTACATGAAATTACATAAAAGATATATATAGTAACACTATCTATAAAATACATGAATTTAATTAATAATTTTGTTATGACAGTGGAATCGAATCTCATAGTTTGCCTGGCAACCACTCAATAACATCGCCACAAAACTAATCTGTTGCAGTATTCTCGTAATGTGGCCGGCCATGATTCTGACAGATCCAGGATGCCCCTGTCTTCTACATCATCTCATTCTGATAATTATGTTGCGCTCTTGTCTCCTACACCTGCACCAACTGTTTCATGCAAGATCAATGGAGTAGAAATGCCAGCCTCCTCCAACAGTACTGTGTTATCTCAGGTGTCAATAGGATGCTTGGATGACTCTTCCATAGAAGATCTGGGAAAATCCGAATGGAAAACATTGATTTGTCTGCGATAAGCTTGATGAAAGTTGTGTCATTAATTATTGACAAGAGCTTTCGCTATGAAGTCTCTCATATAAATTGTGGACTCGGATTATGCAAGAAGAAAGTCCAAGTTGCTTTCTCTTCGAAAAAGAGGTTAAACCAAGGAGTATGAGCTGCTAGCAAATTGGTTTCGGGGATTTTGAAATCCATGGTATAATGCGGCACGAGTTGTCATTTGGTACCGCCATTACCTTGGATCCCGATCCAGAGACTAATCGCAGACAAACCTTGAACGGGAGCTCCTGTAAACAAATTGTTAAAGACGTAGACGAACATAACTGGGCTAATTGGGCAGCCGGTCCCTTTGTACAGGTGAATATCAAGTTGAAGATAAGACCACGATTTGTGAATAAAGTAGAAGATGAGTACTATCCAATCTCATCTCCAGTTTCTATACTAATCAAGTTGCTATGAAATTGCAATATCTTTCGTAGTAAAAAAAATTTCAAAGAATAAAATTATTTTAACCATATTTCCAGTGAACTTCTTTCGATGAGATATTTATAGAATCAAAAGATTATTTGCTAATCAAATTCCATTATATGTCATTTTTATTTTATTTTTATATATATAAAAATAAAACTAAAATAAATAACATGAAAAATAAATTATCTTCATATTACTTTTTTTTACTAATAAAAAGTTAACACATGGAAGGAAATATTTAAAATATATTGTCATATTATAAGATCATGTAAATAAAAAATCAACTAATAAAATAATATTAGTAACTTAGAGAAGGACTTAAAGGCCTTACAAACTCTATAAATAAAGAGCCTCAATCTAAAAAGAAAAAAAAAATCTTAGAGAGAGAATTTTTTTATCAAGATAAGTTTTTTAAGTAAAAAAGTTTTTTTTTAAAGATCTCAAATCTCTTTCATCTACATTTGAAATTTACAATGAATAAAAATATGTTATATCAAGCCTAAATGACTTATAATTCTTCAAAATATTAAATTAATAAATCTAGTTTTGTAATATATGTTTAAATTCATGTTTTTGTAACGTATAAATATGGCTTGATTTTACAAGTAAATTAAGTTCTTATATATCAAATTCAAGAAAAATATATAGAATTGTTATAATTTTTTTTTCTGTAAGATTATTTTAAATGAAAATCGTACTCTAGAGAAGTCTTGCTACTCCTCGAGCCACATTTATATATACCACTATCCATTCAAGAGCCCATCTAGTCCTTCACTTTGATCATGCACGCAACAACCATGAAACCCAATTCACACTATATCCACACTCATTCTATATATTCAATATTGTGTCATTAGCTAAAGCGGCTGGTCTCATGAAAGGGAAAACTTCTTAATAAAGCGGGAAGAGAAAGACCATTGTTAGCTGAGTTGTCTCTGCAATTCCTATTTATCCAATGCAGAATTATTGGCTCCCGTACGTAGAGTGTTTGTGTTGGCATTAACAAAGTGGAAAGGAACTTTACTTGGGGAAATACAGATTCTGGTCGTGGTATTCATTGGGTGAAATGGGACTCTGTTGCTTGGTGTGAGGGATTCAAGATCATTGACAAATATGGCATTACTTGGGAATCAAGTTTGGCGTATTTTTAACAGTCCTCATAAATCTAGGGTTTCAATTTAGAGGCATAAATATTTACTAAAACAAAATCTCTCCCAGTTGACTGTTGCTCCTCAACATGCCTCATATACTTGCCGTTCTATGTTGAAGGCATTCCAATGACTAAGACATGGGTTTATGTACAGAGTTGGAAAGGGCGATGTTTGACCAGTGGCTTGAGGAAGGTTGTCTTGGTTCGCTTATTGACGTAGTGCATATCATGGATAGAGATTTATGTGTGGAGGATATCTGGCGTGAAGGCTCCTGGGATTTTGATATATTGACTACAGTTATTCCATATCATATCAAACTTAGAATTATGTCCACACCTTTCTCTCTCAAAATGCTACTTGGGCTGATAGGGTTTGCTGGGCATGAAATCATTTAGGTATATATGATTCTAAATTAGCGTATCTTTGGTTTCTTACAATGGAGAAAGAGTTATGCTCTGATAGTTGTTGGAATTGGATATGGAAGCTGCAAGTACCAAAAAAGATTAATTTCTTTATCTGGCTAATCTTTCACAATGCCTTGCCTACCGATTTGCTTCAGTTGAATCATCATTTAACCTCTACATCGGCATGCCCTCGTTTCCTTATTGCTGCTGAAGATGAACTCCACTACTTGCGTGATTATGGAATGGTTAGGAGCATATGGATATCTCCCGGCTTCTCTCAAGATACTCAGTTTTGGAAGGGGACTATTACTCAGTAAGTAAATTTGCTTCTACAGGGAAGTTCTCTTTTTCTAGCAGGCTTGTGGTGGCTGTGGAAGCAGCAACACAATCTGATTGTTATTTTCTTAAGAATGGTGCGCTAGTGATGATTGGATCGATGATCCAAAGACTTCTCTTGAACGGTGAGGAGTCTGAGAAAATCTTAGGGGGGAATACTCGTTACCAACTGTAGTTTATCGAAAGAACTAGAGAGGGGTATGTTAAATTAGATGTGGATCGATGGTAGCTCATTTGGAAACCCAGGTAAGGTTGGTTTTTGGTGGCTTGATGATCAGGGACACAGATGGCTCCTGGTAATGCCAAGAAACCAAGAGAAAAAAAAAAAAAAAACTTGAAGAATGATATTTATTGTCTCAGTTATTTTGCAACAATATTTATTTCGAAATAATAATAATAATAATAATAGAACTGATCACACAAAAGATATTAAACTCCCATTTGAATGATATGGAAGTTCCATTAAGCTTTTAAAACTGTAAAAAAAAAAAATATTTGCTATCTGAAATATCGTTATTCATATTTATTATAAAGTTTTTTGTCAAACTTTTTTCATGTAACAATAAGCTATAATTCTTGTTTTAGTATAGTGATATATTTATCTTTTGAAATATTGGATTAATAACTTTATCATGATAGTTTTAATATATATCATCACACATGACCCTAAAGATAGGTCACCCACCTTCAATTCAATGTTATATTTGGCATTGAAAAATATCAAAATATTCAAACTTGTATTCAGGAAGTATAGATATCACTCTGCAATCAAAATATTTTGGATTTAATCAAGATGTCTTTGACAATTTTAGTTTAAGAAAATCACCAGATTAAAATTTCCGATAAACTGAGTTGAAAATATAAATTGCTGAAAAAATAAAATAATACAAAAAAAAAATTATACAAAAGAACAACTATGAGAATACAATTCTTTTAAAAAATAAATATTTTGATTCTGATAAAAAAAGATCATCAAATTGGAATCTCAGTTGGTCAAGTTGAAGATAAATATTTTAGTTATGATTAGAAAGTATTATTAGATTGAGATCTCATGTTAGCTTAGCTAATAATAAATAATTTTAAATCCTGATAAAAAAATCATAAGATTAATCAAAACTAAAAATAAGCATTCTGCCATATATATTTTAAATCATGACGAATGCAAGGCATCCAAATAGCCTCTTCCCATCACCAGATAAGCAGTAGGGAGGGAATCTGATGGGGCTTGAATAAAAAAGAATGCAACTCAACTGAGCCCTAATTTTAAAATGAATTAGCCAGCCAATCACACGATGTTGAAATTAAGTCGGCCAATACAAATTAATTAGTGACTTTATTCTTTAATTATTTTTTTCCTTGATAATAAATAGGGACTTTTCTTTTAAGAGCTAATTACCTCATCATACGTAAGCCAAAGATATCAGTTATCATAACTTCAACCGTCATTCTGAGTGCATAACGTGAAATTCAGAAATCTTTTATTTTATTTTTTTATAATTTTTTTTATTCAGATATTTTTTTACATTTTAAATACCAAGACTAATTTCGTTTAAGATTCATCAGTATCTTTTCTAATAAATATATTTTTAAAAAATTAAATTTATATTTTTATCTTTGTAAGATACAATAGTATCTTAACCGCTAAACCAACATTTTATTGATAGTTTATATTTAAAATCTTGTATATTAATTCTATATTAATCTTCATATTTCTTTATTGAATCAAATTAAAAGATCTAAAGTCAAATGTATGCAATTAAATTATAATAATATTGTGACAGCCCTTCTACACATTTTTAAAGCGCATCGAAATTTGTTTCTAGGAAAAATTAACGGACCACCCTAGCTACACAAGTTACTAGAATTAAAGTAATCCCAAGCTACACAAGTTACTAGAACTAAAGTACTGGCTGCCCGATTTGACATGATTTTCTTTGCTAGCACACTAGAGAAACGTGCTCCGCAAAATTAAAAATAATCAGGAATTATTTAGAAATATATATACTAGTATTTTTATTTTTTTAAAAAAATTAAAGTTAGAAAAAGAAAACTTGAACTTTATATTCAAATACAATATTTATCTATCCAGAATTATAAAATACTGCTTTTCAGTTTTTCAAATTTGTATAAGTTTCAAAAAAATATATTTTATAGATTTTTCAGTTTTATTTTTTATAATTTTTTTATCATTTTTTCAAATGAAAAAAAAATATGAACAACATAATTTTTTTTAGTCAAATTAAAAAAATTATTTTAAAATAATTAAAATTTCAATTATTTTATTATTAAAATTATAAATATTAACCATGAAGGACTAGAAAAAACATTTTCTTGCAGAGATCAGGGCTCCTGACAGCCCCGTCTCCGCCACTAATATAAAAATATTTTAACAATATAAAAAATTAAAATTATTATTTTTATTTAGTGTTATAAATTTAGTTTTTATTAAAAATCTAGTATAAGGATTTTATTTTTTTAGCTAAAAATATAACCTTTTCATGATGATTTTTAATTTGAATGGGATAAAATCAATATTTTATTATTAAATTGTCATAATTATTACAAAATATTAATAGGAATATGATAAATTATAAATTATAGTTTTGATTTTTATGAAAAATAGTTGTAATATTGATGTATTTTTGTTATTGGTAAAAAAATTGTCTGTATTCTCAACAAATGAAATCGTTATTCAATTTCCAATAAAAAAGAAAAATTAAAAAAAAAATCTAAAATGAAAAAGAAAGACAATTTATGCAAGTGACCGCTTAAGAAATATTTGGAGGAGGGTTGTTGAGGTATCTACATATTTGATCTACACGTGAACGCTTGCTCCTCAGGGTTCTGAGCACACATAACGTTCAAATGGCAGCTCCTCGTAACGATCATAAAACAGATTCCCTGAGGATGGAGTTGGAAGAGTCGACAGAGAAAAGCATCATGACATCATTTCATAACCATATTGCACCAAGCTTCATTAGTAGTGCTGCAACTAATTGTGATGCAACATCCTTATCCAACTTGGAAGAAAACGAAGATGAAATTGAGCTACAGTGGGCAGCCATTGAAAGACTACCCACTTTTAGACGGCTTAGGCTGTCATTGTTTGACAAAAAGGAAGATGGCGAAGGAGAGGAAGGCAAGAGGGTGGTTGATGTTACCAAGCTTGAAGCTCTTGAACGCCATGTTTTCGTCGACAAACTAATAAAGAAGATCGAGGAAGATAATTGCAGGCTGTTAAGCAAGTATAAAGAAAGAATGGACAAGTAAGAACCTTGCCTGCCCTGCCCTGCTATTCTATTCTTGATTTCTTATACGTATGAACATCGATTATGTGCATTAGCGTATGAAACAAAGGAACGGAATCATTTCATTAGAAAGCATGCTATTCCTTTTCTTTCTCCTTTTCTTTTTATCTTTACATGCCACTCGCAATGAACTATCTGTTTTTTTTCTTATGTTTCCTTTTCGAGGTATAAATTGGATTTCATGAATGAAAATTAAGCATTAAATAGCGTCTAGAAAAGACAATCTCTTGGTTCCCATGTAAGCTGGATAATGAGCTAATTTGTTAGTCTGTTGCTGAACGAAGCTGAAAGTTGGGTCCTGAAAGGGTAATATGATCATATCTCTCATATCTACAATAGTAAAAATAACAATCATTTCAATCCATAGCGTAAGTTTTTTAGGGAGATTACTTAAGAACAAAATGAGAGGGTAGTACTATATATGCTTCTGCTGTGATGGCGTATTCTGATTGTCACTTGCAGTGTCCCTTAATTCCAGCATAAGTCTAAATAAAATTACTTTTAGCTTCCACAAATTGCATGCACTGATGTATTACAAGTCACTGTGGATGTGTCTTGGAGTTACATGATTGGTTAAAAAGCCTTAAACTCGTCAAGTGTCTTTTTCGTGGGACAAAACCATGAGGCCATGTGTTTGTGTGTGTACATTATAATATAAGAGGTGAGCTCGTCACACCTGACGTTGTAAGTTCATGAACTCTCCACAGATCACCGAAGACAACATAAGGATTAATCTTTTCTATCACCCAGGTTTCATACACCTCTCAAGATTCCTTAATCCAACCTTTGAAATCTCACTATCCACTCTTTAACCCCGGTAAGACACCCAGCAATTTCTGATAGCATGTAACTTACCATCGATCGATCTTCTATAGCCCCACATCTTTATATAAAGTTCCTCTTTCGCAGACGACATGAAGAAAGGAGATATATTGAGAAAATAAAATTTAAAATAGTGAATAAATATGCTCAAGGGAAAAATAGGAATTTACTATATACTGTTCCTGCGCGCAGGAGGCGGAAACATAAGTGATATAGCATTCACTGATCAATAGCACTGCAGTGCTTCTTCAAGATTTACAACCTTATAGCTTGAGAGAGCTACTGATTATTTATTTGGAAACGATACATCCATGGATGTTTTTGTGCATGTATCTTTGTCAGTACTGATCGATGTTTACTCTTCAGGGTGGGTCTGGAATTGCCAACTGTGGAAGTGAGATATCGGAATTTGTCTGTGGAGGTGGAATATGAAGTGGTTCATGGAAAGCCCCTTCCTACTCTTTGGAACACCCTCAAGACTGCATTTGGGGCAAGTATCTTTCCTTGTTTTTCTCTGTTTAGCATCAGCTAACCTTTCAGCATTAGAAAGTCACTGCTCAAACACTTCGTTTTTAAGGAGAAATATAACTTGACTGCGTTTACCATAAGATGACAGGAGCGGCAAGAGTGCTGCGAACGAAAAATTAAAATTGGAACTTCGAGTCCACCATGCACTGTACATTAATTTATTGGGTTGACTTATTTTTATTATTTTTCTCTCACTTTCATGTTCTGATAATGAAAGAAATATTTTCTATCGACAGGGTATTGCAAATATTACGGGATGCAAGTCGGTACGAAACAAGATTAAAATTCTCAAAAATGTCAACGGCATCATCAAGCCCTCAAGGTTCACACATAATAATGCATCTGTTTATGACGTTTCCCAACGGTTTTGATCAGTACTAATTTCTGCAACGAGGATCAACTAACTTATGATTAATATTTATGGGAGTTCATACATAAACTCACTTTCCATGCAGGATGACTCTCTTGCTTGGTCCTCCAGGTTGTGGGAAGACCACTTTACTACAGGCACTTGCAGCAAAGCTTGACCAGTCCTTGAAGGTCTCTTACTTGTGCATAAACATCCATGCTATAAAACAACAATATGAACCATCTCTGTAAAACTGTCACCTACTATGAGAATGAACTGGGAAATTATGAACGAAAATAATGATGAAATCACAAATTGTTAAACATATGATATAGAACAATAACTGATTTCCATGTATAGGTCGAGGGGGAAATTTCATATAATGGTTACAAACTCAATGAGTTTGTTCCTCAGAAGACATCAGTTTACATAAGCCAATATGACCAGCACATTTCTGAAATGACTGTGAGGGAAACCCTCGACTTTTCTGCTCGTTGTCAAGGCATTGGGGGCAGAGAAGGTAGGTTTGCTCCACATCTTGTAATGGTAAACATTTCTTAGAGACTTAAACTGATACAGCAGCTGTTTACTGCTGAAGATATCATGAAAGAAATCAGTAGAAGGGAGAAGGAAGCTGGTATTGTCCCAGAACCGGATATAGATACCTACATGAAGGTAAAGCTAACATAAGAAACAAACTAACTCTTTATCATGATCTCATATTTGAGGAAGCTTGGTTCCTACTTTCTGGTAGCAATCTCAGCTGACAATCTCTACGAACAGGCAACTTCAGTTGAAGGATTGAAAAGGACTCTCCAGACGGACTATATCTTGAAGGTGATTCTCTATATAACAAAGGAAGTATCAATGCGAAAGCTCCTATCCTCTCCATTGACCACAGATTCTATTCTTTGTGGCATTACAGATCCTTGGACTGGACATATGTGCTGATACAATGGTGGGAGATGCAATGAGGAGAGGAATTTCAGGTGGTCAAAAGAAAAGGCTAACAACAGGTTGTGTGAATTGCAAAGTTTAAATAATTAATACTTGTTGAGGAACCTTTCAGCTAATTGTGTTTAAGAACATTGACGATCCTATATTTATAGAAATAGCAAAAAGAAAAAAAAAGGCTCTGCTAGAGATTTGTAGAGCACTAGAGCTAGGTGTTACAGGAAATCCATTTCTTCGGATATTAAAATCTCTGTTACTCTCTTCTGCCAGGGGAAATGATAATTGGTCCAACAAAAGCGCTCTTTATGGACGAAATATCCAATGGCTTAGACAGCTCAACCACCTTCCAGATTGTTAGCTGCATGCAACAATTGGCACACATAACAAAATCAACCATGTTGGTTTCACTTCTTCAGCCAGCTCCCGAGACCTTTGATCTCTTCGACGACATTATTTTGATGGCAGAGGGAGAGATAGTATACCATGGGCCTCGAGACAACGTTCTGGAGTTCTTTGAACATTGTGGTTTTAGGTGCCCACCACGAAAGGGCATTGCTGACTTCCTCCAAGAAGTATGTAACCTTGCTTAATTCATTTCACATTACAAGAACATTTGCCCCAAAATACTTTTTCAGCGGGACATTTTTTTACTTATCCGCAGGTAGTTTCTGAAAGGGATCAAGGACAGTACTGGTATCATAAACAGCAACCTCATAGTTATGTTTCTATCGATATGCTTGTAAAGAATTTCCAGGAATTTCATGTGGGACAGAAGCTAGAAGGGGAGCTCTCCAGGCCCTTACAGAAATCTGAAAGTCATAAAAATGCTCTGTCATTCAGCATCTACTCCTTAAGAAAATGGGAACTATTCAAAGTTTGTATGGATAGAGAATGGCTGCTTATGAAGCGAAACTTGTCTCTTCATGTATTCAAATCAGCACAGGTAAAGACTAATTGTGACTGGATTATCAACATACTCTTACCTGACACTCTTAACTAATCAGCAAGTTGTTATTGGGTTTTCTTCGTGCAGCTCGTGGTCACTGCATTAATTACAATGACAGTGTTCATACGTAGTCGAATGAATATTGACATGGTCGACGGCAACCTATACATGGGTTCCTTGTTTTACGCTCTAATTAGATTAATGTGCAATGGGATTACCGAATTGTCATTGACTATACAAAGAATAGCAGTTTTCTACAAGCAAAGGGATTTCTACTTTTATCCTGCGTGGGCTTATTCTGTTCCAGCTGCCATTTTAAAGATTCCGTTTTCATTGCTAGATGCATTTCTTTGGACAGCTCTTACCTATTACGTTATTGGTTTCAGTCCTGAACCAGAAAGGTGTTTTGTTGTGGACAAATGTCATTTCTATTATGAAAACTATATTCTTTTCTAACTCTTGTTGTTTTCAATGACTGTCAGGTTTTTCTACCACTTCTTTCTTCTGTTCCTTGTTCATCAAGTGTCTGTATCAATGTTCCGTCTGATTGCTTCCATAGTTCGGAATCCATCTATTGCATCAACATTCGCTCTTTTCATTATATTAATCACATTTCTATTTGGTGGATTTGTAATTCGACAACGTAAGCCCTTTGGTGACTTTTAGCACAAGGTATGCATAAATTAGCCATTTAAATCAAACGCTTTCTTTGCTGCAGCTTCGTTACCTTCTTGGTTGAGGTGGGGCTTTTGGCTCTCTCCACTGGCATATGCGGAAATCGGTGCATCTTTAAACGAATTCCTTGCTCCGAGGTGGCAAAAGGTGAAACCCGACTTCTACTTTGGTTAAATTCTCAATAAATACTTGTTGCTGTGGTTGTTCACTGCTAATTGTCTCTTGCAGGTTTCATCTTCCAATATTACATTAGGTCAGAAAATTCTCGAAAGCCGGGGACTATACTTCAATGAATACTTCTATTGGATACCTTTAGGAGCATTAATTGGATTCTGGATAATTTTCAACATTGGATTCACCTGCGCCCTCAGTTATTCAAAAGGTAAGTTTCATATTATCATGCGGATGGATAACAAATTGACTCCTCATGCTCATCTATATAAACTTGAAATTTGCAGCCCCTCGGAGATCTCGGACCATAATTTCTCAAGAAAGGCTCTCCAATATTCTAAAGAGAAAACAAGATTTGAGCGACTTTCCTCGCGCTGAAACACCAAAACCAGCCGCAGAAATGGAGAAAATCAGTAATAATTATTTGTTGTTGCCATTTATTTGATATTCCTTGAAAATGATGGATATTAATCAACAAACAAAACAGATGAGAACTCTTTTTTTTTCTATTTTACTGCAATATCCATAGTGATTTCATCTGTTTTGCAGAAATGATTTTGCCTTTCGAGCCCATAACAATATCCTTTCAGAATGTGCAATATTTTGTCGACACTCCTAAGGTAAGTACAACTCATCAACACAGGACTTCCTTGGCTGGTAGTTATAGTTGATGCCTATTGATTTCCATGCATGTGTCACTCAGATATTAAGAAAGCAAGGTCTTCCACAAAAAAGGCTGCAGCTTCTTCATGATATCACTGGTGCTTTCAGACCTGGGATTCTTACGGCATTGATGGGTGTTAGTGGAGCTGGGAAAACAACACTAATGGATGTTCTTTCTGGAAGAAAAACTGGTGGCATTATTGAAGGCGAGATAAGAATTGGAGGGTACCCTAAAGCCCAAAAGACGTATGCTAGAATATCTGGTTATTGTGAACAAACAGATATTCATTCTCCACAGATTACAGTAGAAGAGTCAGTAATGTACTCAGCTTGGTTGCGGTTGCCAGCTCAGATTGACAAAGGGACAAGATCTGTAAGATGCCTAATTTGAACTACTAGTGTTGTTCGATTGTTAAATAATGACATTTTCTGTAGCTGAACACAAGATTCCAGCCTGAGAAGACCAGCTAAAGTCTTAAGCTCAAATTGAAAAATATATAGAATAAACAGTGACAAGATCAGTGTTCTCATTAACAGAAAATAATTGATCTTTAGATATGAAGTGTTTTGTTGTGAGAGCATCTCTAGGGCGTATTCAGGGGTTCTTCTCACGTTAGCATTTGGTAGTAGCATATACACATAAATATGCATTATCATCATTTCTTTCTGCAGGAATTTGTAGCAGAAGTTATTGAGATGATTGAGCTTGGTGAAATCAGAGATGAATTAGTTGGCATCCCTGGTGTTAGTGGTATATCGACCGAGCAGCGAAAACGGCTAACTATTGCCGTAGAACTTGTTTCCAATCCATCTGTAATATTCATGGATGAGCCCACCTCTGGTCTGGATGCCAGAGCAGCTGCAATCGTCATGCGAGTTGCAAAGAACATTGTTAATACAAACAGGACAGTTGTGTGCACAATTCACCAGCCAAGTATTGATGTTTTTGAGGCATTTGATGAGGTAATTGGCTATGTACACATGATAATATGCAGTATGCAATATCAAAAACGAAATCTTAGCAATCTGAAAACTTTAGTGAGCTGCCTGATTTCTTGCAGGGTGAGAAAAGCCATTGATTATGGGTCACATGTAAACGATTAAGCATAAAATGTGTGATCAATCAAAAGTAAAATTTATTAGCACTCTAAGTGGTTAATTAGGAACTGTCAGTGCAAAACTAATTAAATTTCTTGATATTACTATGGTCCTTTTATTTATCAAAAATAATAATTCTTGCAGCTCATTTTGATGAAACGAGGAGGACAAATAATATATTCTGGAGAGCTGGGTCAGAATTCAAGTAAGCTTATTGAGTATTTTGAGGTAAGCATCCATGCACATGCAATGATTGACTTCCAGGTTCATTGTCTGATATGTGTTTCCCCTGGCATTCTAGTTCTTTCAATTCTTCGTTAAAGAACAAATTAACAGAAATAGAGTTGAAGAACTGATATTCATGTCTATATAAGTGTAGTTCTGTAGGTAAATATGTTTCTATGTATGAGCAATATCTGTCAAAGAATTTTGGAGACCAACCTACTTTGCCTATCTTATTCGTTTATTATTTACTCATTTACGTACATATTTGTATGAAGGGCATTCCTGGAGTTCCCAAAATCAAAGAAAATCACAACCCTGCAACATGGATGTTAGAGGTTACCGGTTCTTCTATGGAAGCTCGACTTGGTTTAGATTTTGCAAATCTCTACAGGGACTCCCATGTCTTCCAGTAAGCTTAATTATATATATATATATATATATGAACGGGTGGAGCACTTTCTAGATTGCAAGTGTTGCGTGTTTGACAAAAGTTTCGTTGTCATTTGAAACAGAAACAAAAGAATTATCGGGAAGTCATATGTTTTTGCTTGATGTAGGAAAAATGAAGAGCTAGTTGCTAGACTGGGCCTTCCAGAACAGGGTTCGAAGGAATTGCATTTCTCCACCCGATTTCCACAAAATGCATGGGAACAATTTAAGGCGTGTCTTTGGAAACAAGAATTGTCCTACTGGAGAAGTCCAAAATATAACTTGGTTCGGTTGATATTTATCATCGTGTCTTCTTTGATATTCGGAGCACTTCTTTGGCAAAAAGGACAGAAAATGTAAGCTCTATACAGTCGAATTTATCAGCAATGTTAATGCTTGAATATCCCATAGAAAATGCTAACTAGTGATTACGCTCCTTGTTCCGAAGAAATGGTGAACAGGACTTCTTCAACATACTGGGATCTATTTTCGTCTTTATTCAGTTCGCCGGAATAGCCAACTGCTCATCTGTTATGCCATTTGTAGCTACTGAACGCACCATTGTATACCGGGAAAGGTTTGCTGGAATGTACTCTTCGTGGGCGTACTCGTCTGCACAGGTCCGAAGATAGTACCAGAAACATTTAGCATTAATGTCCATGAAATCAGTCAATATAAGATTTTAGAACTTGCAAACTTTAACATAAACTTGTTGTTACGAAAGTGCAGGTGATTGTAGAAATTCCATATATATTGCTCCAAGCTGTGCTGTTTCTGATGATTACATATCCAGCAATAAATTTCTACTGGTCAGCTTACAAAGCATTTTGGTACTTCTACTCAATGTTCTGCACATTGCTCTATTTCAATTACCTGGGATTGCTGCTTGTCTCATTGACCCCAAATTTCCAAATGGCTGCAATATGGGCTAGTTTCTTCTATACCCTTACGAATTTGTTCTCAGGCTACCTTGTACCGGAACCGGTAAGCCAGCTACATATTTGCTCATGACCCGAATTAACTAGTGTTGCGTCTTGGATAAGTTCAACTAGCACCATCTTCAAGCTGCACAATAACCGTTCTGAGTATATATACTAATTCTAATGCTTCACTTTCTTTGTCAAGACAGTTGTTGTCTTAATGTGTAAACCAAGAACTCCCCAGCCTTCTGTTTTTTTTTTTTTTTTTCCTTCACAACACTAGCGAAACAAAGTTTTGGTAACTATAAATTTGTATCTGTTGCAGCAGATGTTTCTTTTTTCATCCTGAAAGTAATGTTCAATATTTCTCACCCAAATACATGTATCTTGCAGAAAATGCCTAGATGGTGGGCTTGGGGCTATTGGATTTGTCCAATTTCATGGTCCTTGAAAGGCCTTCTGGCATCACAGTACGGTGATATAGAAACAGAAATCACGGCATATGGAGAGCGAAAATCAATCAGTTCCTTCTTACAAAGTTATTTTGGGTATAAACAAGATGATTTAGGTGTAGTGGCAATTGTTCTTCTTGCTTTTCCAGTTTTCTTTGCACTCGCTTTCGCAATTACCATAGCAAAACTGAACTTCCAAAAAAGGTAAAGATGGTTGTACATGAACTTGTTCCTCGTGTATTCTTCGGATGAGATACAATAATTCGGGTTGAGTATACGTGATTCTACCAAGGTTCATCGAGTAAGAGTGATGTCTTTTAGATTCATTTTGAAACTAACCATGACAAATGGGCCAAAATTCAATAATATGTTAACCATCCCCATAAATTCAACACTCATTTCAGAAACAATTAATTTTAAACATGTTCTAATTGTAGAAATTGATGTAGACTCAATGCGCTTGTAAAATAATTTTAATAACAAGACAATAAATTTAATCATGACATTGTCAAATTTAAGTTTAAGTTTATTTTACGTGTCTCTTAATTTATGGACTGACGTAAGCTTAATAATTCAAAATTATGTTTACTAGTTTTCGTCATGATTTTGCTAAATTATCAATGATTTGGCTAAGACTTGTTTTTCTAAAAAGATAGCTGGACAAGTCTCCTATTTATTTTTAGGGGTTGTTATAAAAAAATATATAAAGATAAACTAAAAAGTAATTAGAATAATTCATGACAATTAAAAGTGATAGATTTAAAAGAGAAATACATGGTGAAGATGATTTTTCATCATAAAAGTAGTTAGGGTAATGTCGATCTTCTCTTTAATATAACTAATCCTTTACTCAAAACTCTGAAATCAATACTAATTTTTAGGACTCCTAGTGCTTTTTATTTACCAAGTAATGACTTCATTTCTTAAATATATTCCATTTAATTTCAAAGAGTCCCACAATTGTCATTGTGTGACAGCATATTAAAATAACTTAGAATCTTAGGGTTGAGCCTGATTGTTTGTATTTATTCTCTTATAATTTTTTTTTTGTTGCTATTTTTTGTCTGTGCAGTTTTCCTTGTAATTATTTCTTTTTTACTCCTAATTATTTTTGGAATAGTTATTTGTATTGTTTATTTATGTTTATGTTATTAAATTGTCGTATTTATTTTCACCTTCTGAATTGTATGGGTATAGGTGGGTGTGGGGGGTGGGGGACTATTTTATTTAAATTCTTCACATACTTCAGTGAAAACCAATTAAAAAAAACTTAGATCCAAGCTCGTCCCATTTAGAATTAGAAAAGGAAATTCACGTGGCGAGTGTGATTTATGTCTAGTGATGCTCACTTGGACTTTTTCTTAGCTTGGGACTCACCCTATAAGTGGGGTATCGTGGAATTATTCTCATACTCGGATTGTATAAGGTTAAAAAGTCAAGTTACTGCACTGATAATTGCTTGCCAATAGGATTTGAGTCCAAGCTACCATACCATATGAAGCTTGAAGAAAGAATATTGCCTAATGTCATCCGGTTGTTGGATTGTTAGGAGATGTTTTCCTCACAAGATCATATTGAATTCCAAAAACAATAAGGAGGCATTGCTCAATTTTTTAAGATTTGAATGTAACACTCGTGTTTCCAAGTTTTAATAGGGTTTTGGATACTGGAATACAGGTATTTCAACTTTAACACTATAAACATGACTCCCACCTTTGAAAAATATGATTATCTCTTAGATTATCTAAAATCAAACCTGATGTGCTTTTATGGGATACAAAATCAAGCTTTATAAAATTATACTTGGTTAACTAAAATTGATCATGATAGATGAAAAGATAACAAAGTGGGGTTTCAGTGAAGACTGGTTGTGGAACACATTGTAACCTATATTCAAGAAGAGATTGCATGATTACAAGAATGAGATTTGTTTGAGAATATTTTGCTTTAGGAATCATATATGGTCTAATTCTTTTCCCATCGGTAAAAGGTATGATCAACCTTGAAGTTGTTAATGTGTTTAAGAGTGTAATTACTTTTAAAGTTAATCGAGCAACATCAATTTTAGCTGAGACCTTTTAGCCAATTAGAAGCAAACTTTGATCATGGTAAAGAAAAAAATGATTATTTTATCCCAGTTATAGTAGAAACAAAAAGCCTTCTAAGAATTGCAAGCCAAGTTCAACCATTTACATAAGCAGAAGAAAGGATAAAAGTGTAGAATGATAGAGAAATGGCAGAAAGCTCAAGATGAAATATGGGAGTTGAAACAAACAAATGAAATGCTCCAAAAGCAATGCCAACAATAGGCCAAGCTAATCACATATCTTGATTACTAGGCTAATAGGTTCTCCTCTGTTAAACAAGCTTTGATTGAAGAAAAATGTTGCAATAAAAAAACCATAACATTGGGGCTTATAAATTATGCAATACCTCATACAAGTTGAAGATGCCAAAGTTCTTGCAATGAAAATGAGAGGTATAGTGGAATATTTGGTTGAAGACTTGACATTGCCAAAAGACATGCTTTTAAAATTCTTCGAGCAACTCTTTGACTATACTAATAGAGTACCAGAATACCATGGACTGAGAACATGAAAGGCTTAAATGGTTTAATTTTTTAAAGAATCATATATTGAATAAATTAAAATTTTATTGAGTAATAAAAGGCATTAACTTGATTAATGGTTGCTCGGTATTTAATGTTTCTCTATGCAAATCCCTATCAATGGTTAATTTTGAAAGAATCATATATTTCAAGAACACTAGTTTTTTAATAAAGATGGTTTTGAAAGTCCACTGAGAAGCCTAGAATACCATGGCCAAGAAAGCTCCATGCTATCATTAGGGTGAGTTATAAAGCAAAAGATGATTTCCAAGAAAGATGGCCTATATTTCAATACCAGGTAAAGATACATGCATAACATTTAAAAGCATTATACAATTTTTTACACAGGAATTGTATAAGAAAGAATCCCCAGTGAAATCTAGCAAAACTTTAATAAACATGATCCCAGCAGGGTTCTAAGCCTAACAAGGCTCAATTTAATTTTTGAAGCCCAGTAAAGTTTCAGCAAAGAAGGAATACAACAAAGTTCTAAAGCCCAACAAGGCTCAAGATAATCCTAAACCCAACAAGGTTTAGTAAGAAAGATTGTTCTGCAAAAACGACCCAGCAAGATTCTGAGCCCATCAAGGCTCCCAACGATTAAAAACCCAACAAGGTTTTGACAAAGAAAAAATCGAGTAAAATAAACCCAGCAAGGTTCTGAGCCCTGCAAGGCTCTAATGATTACAAACCCGGCAAGGTTTTGATAAAAAAAAAAAAAAGAATTTGGCAATACTCTAACAAAAACAACACCGCAAAACTCTAGTGATTAAAAACTCAGTAAAGTTTTGACAAAGAAATGGTCTAACAAGACTTCAACAAAAAGGACCCAGCAAGGTTCTGAGCCCAACAAATCTCTCAACGAGATATTACACCTATAAGCCCTTACCTGCCAGATAATGTGTTTTCTAGCCCTATTTATTTTCTTCTAAATGAGTTTTCTAGCCCTCACATACCAAATAGTGCACTTTCTAGCCCTATCTATTTTCTTCTGAGTATGTTCTCTAGCCCTCACATGCCAAATAGTGCACTTTCTAACCCTATTTATTTTCATCTAAGAGTGTTTTCTAACCCTCACATATCAGATAATATACTTTCTAGCCTTATCTTTTTTTCTTGTGAGTGCACTTTCTAACCCTCGCGTACCAGATAGTGCGCTTCCTAGCCTTATCTCTTTTCTTTTAGGTGCGTTTTCTAGTCCTTACCTATCAGATAATGTATTTTCTAGCCCTATCTCTTTCCTTTCTAAGTGCACTTTCTAACCCTCATGTTTTAGATAATGTACTTTCTAACCTTATCTTTTTTCTTTTGGGTGTACTTTCTAACTTTTACTTTTCAGATAGTGCATCTTTAAGCCCTATCTCTTATCTTTGATATGCGTTTTCCAACCCTCACCTACCAAATAATGTGCTTTCTACCCTTATCATTTTCCCTGATGAGTGCGCTTTCTAGTTCTATCTTTTTTACACAATGTTTTTTACACTATTTTCTTCTAAGTGTACTTTCAATCCCTCATTTATGACACTTTCAAAAGGATTGACCATTTATTAATCTAGTAAATCCATAATTTCTCATATTTTCTTCTTTATAAGCTTACTATTTAAAGCCTCTTACGAGACTTTCTGTTATAAGCATTGTAAAGAGATGGACAATTTTCATAACCCAATTTTAGGTTTCCCACAATATTGTCTTTTCCATTTTAAAAAATGAAAACAACAAAAAATAAAACAAAAAAAAAGACTAGTAGCTTGGCTAGAACATGCTGAGAAGGGTTTTAAACGCATAGGGGAACCAAATTGAGACTTTAAATGAAATTGAGAATCCAATTGTACCCAAGATTAAAAGACAATGCAGATTCAAAGTTAAATTAAAGGATTATTATATGAATTTGCATAAAATTAAGTCTGAGGACTTCATTAAATTTTTAATATGCCAATTTGATTTAATCATTGGATCACTTAAAGGTTTAATTAAGTTTAAAAATTAATTTTGGATCAAATTAGAATAATTAATTAAGTGTAAGGACTTGGTTAGACTTTTAGTAAGTCAAATTAATTTTATTAGAAACTTAATTGATGAAAAACAAGTTTGAAAACCTAATTTGAGCTTAATTGAAAAAATTAAAATTTTAAAAAACTAAATTTAGTTAGGTATTTCATCAAGAGAGTAAATAAGAATACATGTATGTTCATTAACGCATTAAATTATGCAAGAAATGCTCAAAATAATAATAATGCTTAATTTGTATACATGCATCAGATTGCATATATATATATAGAGGAAATAATACTTGATTTGAATAGAGGCATAGGATTTTATCAACTTCCTTGCTCGCCATAACACTAGTTATTCCCGATCTTAATTTAGAATCTCCTCCTTTCCTTAAATATCTGTGATATCTGCATGATTTTGTTCTGTACTAGCATATATTTGTACGTCCCAAACCTAACTTGAATCCGTCGTACAATCATCTTCATCTATATAGGCTGTCTATTCCACATGGAAAGCTCCTCTCTCTTTTGCTATATCAATTGTACTACTGTGTGTTGCTAGCTTTGCCTGCGTCTATGCCAAGAACGCTGGCTTCACTATGGAACTTATCCACCGTGATTCATCAGAGTCCCCCTTTCACAACCCTCAAGACTCAAGAGACTCATCTCCAGCGTGTCAACAATCCTTTGCGTCGATTCATCAATCGGGTCCACCACTTTGACCCAACTGCGCTTGCTGCTTCAGTCTCACCTAAAGCTGCTGAATCTGAGATTACATCCGCAAGTTGTGAATAGGCCTTCGGGACACCACCTCTTAAGGTTATGGGGATAGCAGATACAGGCAGTGATCTAATAAGGACACAGTGCAAGCCATGCAAGAATTGTTACAAGCTAGTTACTCCTCTTTTTGATCCAAAGTCTTCCAAAACATATAGACACTTCTCTTGTGACGCAACGGAATGCACCTCGCAACAGCAAACTTCTTGCCCTGGTGGCGAAATTTGCAATTTCGAATATTCTTATGGTGATCGATCGTACACCCTTGGAATTCTTGCGGCTGATACAATCACTTTGGATTCCACATCAGGCCGTCCAGTGCGTTTCCATAAAACTTTCATTGGTTGTGGACACAAAAATAATGGACCCTTCAATGACCAAGCTTCGGGTATCGTTGGCCTTGGAGGCGGTTCACTGTCTCTTATTTCTCAAATGGGTTCTTCAGTCGGTAGAAAATTCTCCTACTGTCTGGTGCCTTTTTTCTCCCAAGCTGGAAAATCGAGCAAACTAAACTTTGGCAGCCACGCTGTTGTTTCAGGTCATGGAGTTAAATCTACCCCATTACTAACTGAGGATACCTTCTACTATCTAACTCTTGAAGCCGTGGGTGTTGGAAAAGAGAGAATACAATTCGGTGATTCTTATTCGGGAACTGGTCGTGGAAACATCATCGCTGATTCAGGTACAACTTTGACAATAGTACCAGAAGATGTCTTGAATGAGTTATCAAAAGCAGCAGACAATCAAGTTGAGGGACCCAAGTGGATTCCTGAGCCTTTGCTACACAGTCTTCTCAAGGTTCCTGTAATCACTGCACATTTCACTGGTGCAGATGTGAATCGTTCAAATTTCAGATGATCTGTGTGCTTGGCCTTTGCCTCTACTAAATCAGATGTATCAATCTACGGAAACCTTGCGTAAATGAACTTCTTGGTAGAATATGACCTTCAAGGGAAGTCTGAATTTCAAGCCAACAGATTGCACCAAATTATAATTCGATAGCCACAGAATTTAACTCTTGTTGCCTTGCGCATGCAAGTCGAGAACATCTCTACTTTCGTATACTGTTGGCTTCCGTCCTGAAAAACTTTATTAATAACAAGTACAGATTTCACTTCGTTTTCCCTTGTTTCTTTCACATAGCAACAAGAGATCCTTTTAAGTAGTTTTCCTGTAGACTGGGGACGTCGGTAGATGCAAGAACAGGTTTTCAGATTTGACGGTTCAGATTCGATTTTGGGACACGCTGAAATCGGAGATACATATATCATATAAAGCAATGACGATATGATGCCCACAATCATGCCGGTTAT
The DNA here is from genome assembly GCF_951802175.1 of Populus nigra. Classification (NCBI taxonomy): domain Eukaryota; kingdom Viridiplantae; phylum Streptophyta; class Magnoliopsida; order Malpighiales; family Salicaceae; genus Populus; species Populus nigra. The sequence goes on along the minus strand of NC_084855.1, from coordinate 14,886,257 downwards.
AGATGTTACCGCTGAAACATGCAGTGGATGTCGAATAATTATGTCAATTAACATTACTGAATCCGAAGCGTGTCCCAGTAGATTGCTTGATTGTTATGCGGGAAACCTCAACTTTACAGTCTATAAATAAATGCATACAAAATAATAACCACGTCCTATCGTCTGTCAATATTGCAATGGGCAACGATGGACCACCTCAGCTTGTTCCGTAGTCCAACATTTCCCACCTGAAGGGTCGGAACACATACAGAACCTCAGGACAACTCTTGAACAGAAGAGCAACACAGACACAAACTGCAGCAATTGCCACCATTGAGAGCATTGCAGGCCTGTACAGCTGAGACCTGCTGGCTATTCCATAAACCACCTTCTGACTGCAAAGCTTGCAGTTGCGCTGAGTGGGTCTCAATGCTGTTTGTCCGATCTCAAAGCTACTGGACAATCCTTCATTTTGTTTCTCATTAATGTTACTGTTTGAGAGATTGCTAGGGATGTCAAGCACAACATGGCCCCCAACAGCTTGTCTCTTGTTAATTTTCCTTTGTACAAGATGGATGTATGTGTAGTGGCCACGCAAGCGAGCATAATCTTCAGGTGTGAAGCCTGTGCTGTCAAGAGCATTCTTCCATGCTTCAATGCCCACCTGAAATGTATCACACAAATCTTTACACAAAATGAAGGCAAATAATAAATCCCTGCCAGAATGCAACAATGATTGAAAAGCAGTCTTGGATTCAATTTTACAAGATGTTATTATTGACTGCTGATTTAAAAAAAAAAAATTGCTTCCTGTCCAAACATTAAATAAAAGAATAGAAACAACAAATTAACGCATTTATGGGAAATGGAAAACCATCCACTAGCTACAAAAAATGAAAAATGAAATGTAATATAAAGCTTGAGATGTGGAATGATAACGAAAAGAGGCAGCTAAATTAAAGGCCTGCTTTACACTGCTATTAGTAGCTATGAGATCAGACATGATCATGTAGCCACAGCGTGACAAAAGCAACGCCCTCAGTAAATTTCTGTTCTTTTTAGAATCAAGGTTTTTCAATTTACGTTTCAACTATTTGTTGAGAGAAAGCATAGTTGTGACTAGGAGCAGTAAATTTACCACACTGGTTCACACAAAAAGGTAGTATAAAACAATCAAATGAAGCAAGATTTAACTTCAACACATTGGCTATTATCACTCTTCAACACATCATCATTAAATTGAATTAAAAAGGAAACTCTGGGAACTAAATAAAATGTGGGAGAAAATATAGCTAAACTAACACCTCCTGATTATCTTCTCCATCTAACGAGATCCTACACATCACATTAGGTTTGCAAAATCATGCAATCAAAAAAATTTAGATCATATTCCAATTCCTAGAACTGATTATTGTTGTCACGACATAAGTATGAACAGTGATCCAGATTGAAGAGACACAGAGAGTGAAACTGGTGGTGGTGAATATTCATTCCATCAAGTATAAATGCAATATTAAGAAAATTCTCTCCTCAGAGTATCCAGAAATTAATTTAATTAGAAAAGGGGTTACCATTCCAGGATCTTCAGTTAATGTGTCAAGTACATCTTCAGAACCATCTTTACCCGCTGCAATGTGAAGAGGTGTCAAACCAGCTGGGCCTGTGACATCTGGCCTAAACAAAATGCTCCCATGGCTTCCACCAACTAGGGCCGTGTCTTTGGACCCAAATTTCTCAGGAACATATCTTAATAGGAGCTCCACAAGAGACCTAGAATTCCTCCTCACAGCTCTGTGAAGAAGGCCCATTTCTGATAATGCTACATTCAAAGATGAGTGCTCTTCAGTGCCAACAATTCCGTTGTGCAGAATGTTCAAGAGTTTCCCCACAACAGCACACCATTCATGGTCCATGGAGAATTCCATGAGCCACTTGAATCTTCTTAGTGGGAAGAGATTCATACTAGGATCCGAGCAGCCCAATCTAGACTTCAACTGGCTTCTGTGAAGAAGCCAGCTCATTTCATGAACAAAGTTCATCGCTTGATTTTTGGCTTCCATTTTTTCAGTTTCCTCAAAATCTGCATCTGTTTCAGTCTCCAACACACCCTCAAGCATGCGGATCTCAGAACATACATCTTCCTCTGCAACCAAGAAAGGAAAGAAACTGCTGCTAAAACCGTGATCTTCAATCTGGATAGAGAAAAGATTGAACTCAGCATACAGAAGCATACTCAAAAAGTATCAGTATTCTATGAAAGCACATTAGCAACTGCATACAAACGCTTGAAAAACTAAAGAAATGTGTTGACTCAACATAAGGGTTAATTTAAGATACAGTTTCAAGAAAGAATTTTCCTTGAGATAGGAATGAAGTTCACTCCAAACAAGCCCAGATATATCTAATTCACAATCTCTTTGAGATAGTAATGAAGTTGGCCCTAAATCAATCCAGATGTATCTTATTCACAAAGAAAGATGCAAAGCACTTTAATAACCTATCTGTTCACATATTAAGGTCACACTTTAATAAACACACTCATAGTTAATGAGAGAAAAAATTCACAGAATCAAATTAAACTAGCATGTATCCAACAAATCCTCAATGAATTATAGATTCAAAACTAGCATTTATCAAAGATAAGGATAAGAACAGAACAGGATTGAGATGAGACACAGAAGGCAACAACACCTCAATGAATCCTCTTCCAGTCACCATGGGGATAGAGCAAGAAAAGTTGACACAATGGACCTCATCATGACCTTTGAAGCTATCAACACCATCCATCACCTCCTGTCTATTTTCTTGAACCATATAATTCCCTTCTACTGCACAGAGTAATCTGAAAAACAGAAGTGGAGAACACAAAGTGTAGCTTAGTAGCACATAATACCAGCACAATGAAAGAGAGACTACAAAAAATACAGAAAATCAAGACTTTAACAATTCTATATCAGGTGAAAACCAACAATCATTACCTTGTGGCAGGCCGAGACAAGTTGACCCCCTTAATTAAAAATTCAGCTCTCTCAGATGCAGTTATAGCAATTGGCTTGACACTTAAAATTTTGCTATAATTGTTGCTTGTGAGAGGCAAAGATGTATCAACAACCACCTGACCTGCAACACAAAATTCACAATATTTCATTCATAAGTCTTGTTACTACTAGACAAAATTCAAAATACTTCATTCATACAAGTCTTTTTACTACTAATCTATTCTTCTAAGTTTCTGAATTACTTAGACAATCAAGGGCAACAGACCATTATAAATAAATGCTATTTGATGTTGCACCCTAATATAGATCCATCCAGTTCTCCAGAAAGTGTCTTCTGATACAGCTAGAAGCCTGCTCAAACTGGAGCCAAGGCCGCAGCAAAGCTATACAAAGGAAAATTCGACTATAAGGCCACAAAAGTTGTCTGGAGAAGTTTAGATCAATAACAATGGTCAGGGTTTATGAAGCTTACTTCTTCCCATGCAGCCTCGGCCTGATGAAGATAAATGGTCAGAATGATACAACCAGGCCTGATGTAGCTTTCAATATCAGTGGGACTATGAGATAACCAATCCAGAATCTGAAAACCAAAACATTTCACATACTCATAATTTGTAAGTTAAAGAACATCAAACAGCAGCACAAAACAAAAATTAAATTGAGTACCTGGGCTCGCAGGACAAGAGGAAAATCATTTGGTTCTTTCCCAAATAATTTAAAAACAATTCGATCTGTGCGGCTCTGAAATGGTAGAAAAGGATAAGGTAACTGATGAATATTATACGGATACAACTCGTTAGTCAAAAGACAGAACAGATGATCCATCCACAGATTGAAAACTAAATCAAGGGGAAAATATAAGAAATCAACATTTCACCTAGTCTCGGATGAAAGGTGATATTTTCCTCTAAAAAAGAAATGCCTTGTTATTTTGGGACAATCGTGCTACTTAGAACAATATGAACACATGAATAAATATAAGCATCCAAAGGGACTCTAGGAATCAACCGAGAAATTCTTCTTGGTACTATACAAATTGAGTTTAGATGGGAAATGATAAACAATATGCAAGTACAGTATACCTGAGCTTCTCCGCTGGAACTAGAAGGTGACTGTGCGGAAGCTGAATCTGAATTTCTGCTGGTCTGAGGAGGACTTGACTGATGGGAGTCTTGTTGTACCCATGAAGGGCAATCAAGGGAGCTAGTCCTTGCATTCACAGGAGCAGGTGATCTCTCTATATCTTCAGTGCCATCATCTGAGTCAACACAAATGTCATTCAAATCAAAATTGTTCATCTTGACCTGCCCCGCTGTACTCTCTCGAACTTCTGAATACACTGCAAAGTTGTTTGGAATGCTGGGTTTCAAGGAAGATATGGTCTGTATATTTGCACCATATGCATCATGCACAGGCATAACTTGCTGAGGTATTCCAGACACAGGTACTGTCAGATGCTGTTTTAAATTTGATGGGCCTTCACCATTTGAAAGTAAAGTTGAGACTACCTCTGAATTTCCAAATGATGTGCTCAAATCTCGAGGTTCCTGCAATGGTCCAAACATGTTTCTTCCTCTATGTTCAACACTATGGCTTGCAAGGCTCCTTAAAAGATGAGTTAACAGATCCTGATCAGTTGTTTCGTCTGATCTATTGGCTGCAATTCAAAAATGACAGAATCATTATCTAACAAATACAGGTCACTCATACAACAAGAAGATATAAGGTGCCCAAGTTTTCCAGGAAGAAAATGAAGCCCGCAGCACAAAACAGAAAATCAAGGTAATATCAATGGGCAAACAGAAAATCCTCAATGAATTAATTCTGAAAAGTTCAAATAGGAAAACCATGGAGTTCCTTACAATGCATGTTTGACAGTATCCTCAAGAGACTTATCAACAGATAGCCACTGTTCTGATCATCATTCATCGAACTTCCATTACCAACAGTATCAGGATTAGTCTTCCTTCTCCTTTTATTGTGGCCAGCTAGACGTCTCCGACAACTTCTCTTCCCTTCATCAAACTCTTGAAGGACATGAAACCTGCAAAAAAAGTTGACAAGGCATCAGTTAAGTACTTTTGGCAGAATATAAGGAGCTGCAAACCAAGAAATTTTCCCCCAAATATATGAGTAATAATCGAAATTTTTTGAAAACTGGAGTTGGCAAAAGAAAATTGGGACTTTCTGTTCAAATGCATTAATCTCCATCAAAAAAATTGGAAAACTAGTTTTCCAATTTTCCACATTTATATTGAGTTTGGAAACACATTTTAGAAGCTCTCCATAGTTTTTTTTTACTAGTTTTTTTTTCATTGTTTTTCAAAAGAAGAAAATACATGAACAATACAATATTTTTATTTTATATACAAGCACTTTTTAACAATATAAAAGATTAAAATTATTTTTTTACATTACATATTAGGTATTGTCAAATTTTTATTATAAATCTAATATAACGATTTTTTTTAGTTAACAATATAACTTTAAATTGATAATTTTTAATTTGAATGAAATAAAATTAAATTCTACAATTCAATTATCAAGAACACAAAATATTAAGATGCCTATTATAAATTATGGTTTTGATTTTTTATGAGAAATAGATGTAATGGCAATGTATTTCTTTTTTTCCAGTGAAAAAATTCGTCTTCGTTCTCAATAAATGAGCTTATACACACATACCTACTGCACTGCTGACAGAAACGCTGCATAACGTTTCCAACGAGAGCTTTGGTAGCCTTGGAATGCATCTCACAAACCTTATGCCGCCTGTGATAGTCCTTGGCATTACTCAGATCAACACCGCAATCCTCCACCTGACAAACCGCCCGGCTCAAGCCACCCCCAACCAATTTAGTCTTCTTCCCGCTGCTTCCTTCCCAATTCCCCACATCCCTTTGACCACCAAGCTTTAAACTAAGACCACCAGTTTCCTGATCATTCAAATTGTCGTCGTCAATGACAACCACCCTTCTCCTTTTCTCCAATTCCCTTTTTCCTTTCTCAACTCCCAGATTCACTTCATCGGAGCATGAGGATGAACTATTGGACGAATTCCCAGTGGCCGGAACTCCTGTCCCAACCCCAAGAGGGAAAAATGGCCTACTGACGCTAGTTGATGGTACCGGATTCAAAGGACTAGCAATAAAAAGATCACCATCCCATTTCCAATCATTCAAATCCCATTCTAAACCTCTCTTCGCTACTGCCCGCATATCAGTTGGGCCCATAGCATAGAAATGATGAGCTTCCCCTCCAAATCTAGCCTCCATACCAAATACCCAAAAGGATCGAAGAATTTCACTAATTGAACCAGCACTGATAACCAAAAAGAAAAAACAGCAAAACCCCAGATGAACTAAACCAGAAAAGATGAAAGCTTTAAATGAAAACTACTCCTAATCAGCTTCACTCCTTCCCCAAAAGTACAAAAAAACCACACCCACACACCCATGATTCCAATTAACCGCAACCCACATACCAGATAACCCTTTAATCAGCTACCTCTCCCTCCAAGAATCCTTTTAACAAAAAACCATCAACCCCACTTCAAGCTCTATGATTTCCTCAATTGAATCAATCATATACAGGAAAGTAAGAAAAAAATAAAAATAAAAACTTTACTTGCCCGGAAGAAACTTAACAATCCTGTCCCAAGAGAAGGAAAACAGATCGCACTGTTGCCGGAAAGTGAAGACAAGTGAGCGAGAAGTTAGGGTGATGGTGATGGTGATGCAGAAGAGGAGTGGAAATGGTAAGGTGTGGTCCGGTACATAGGAAGATAAAAGTAAACAACTATCTTTGCTACTTTTACTTACCAATACCTGAATGAAGAAAAAAAGTGATATAGAGGGAGGAAGAGAGAGAAAGATGACATCTACGACGACGACGACAACAACAACAGTACCATCCCACAACAACTAATGGTGGGTCCCCCTCTCACACTCACCATAACCAAAATTCACAAAAAGAAGAGGATGCCTTTCTCCTCCTCTTTTTACTTTTTCTTCTTCATTTTCATTTCACCTCATGCTGCCATCGTTTTTGTTGTACGTACTGTTACTGACGCCCAGTTTGTATAATTTCATAACATTCTGAATTTTTTAAGAAAAAAATTATTTTGACAGCTTTAAAATTAAAAGAAAAACTCTCCTACCAAACAAAAATGTGCAAGAGTCATGACTAACAGTTAAAAGCCAGAGCAGTGTCAGTGAGTGACCAATGCATTGATGTTGTACGAGGTGACAGTGCTTTGTCGTGAGGTAATTTCCAGCTTAGGACACGTCAATGTCGTTGAATGAGAAAGGATTCACTGCACTTTATATTTAGGATAATACAGTAAGATCGACTGTTTGTGTCAGTCACGCAGTCACTGCTTTGTTATGCTCAGATGATAGAAGATAAGATAACCCTCCGTTTCGTGTCTTGTTTTGAAGTACCGTCCGTGAGCGCTCGAAGTTTCGCGATTATAACGAGTATTTGTGAGGGATGTTGCTCTTGCTTTTTCTGGATTTGAAAAGTGTTTTTTATTTAAAAATAATAATAAAATAATATTATTTCAGTATTTTTTTTATAATTTTGAATTACTAATATTAAAAATAAAAATATTTTTAAAAAGTATTTCACATCATAATATCAAACAATGATAATTTAATTTTTTTAATTTTATCTCAAATATTAGACAACTTACTTATTATTACATCACTATGTGCATAATATTTGTAAAATAAAAAAAATTCATTTTCTTTCATGTTAAATTGCTACTTTACACAATCATTTGGAGGGTGAACTTTCATTTTTTTTTCCTTTTATACCCTGTGCATGTGCATATAAAATAGGTTTCAAATATAAAAAAAAAAAGATTAATTTGTTGTCATTTGCTTGACATATAGCCGAAATAACAACGATTATTATTGTCATTTAGATCATTCCTAAACCGCAACATCCACATCATTCGACTCCATTCTAAATAAGAACACCAATACATGAAAAATTACAAGCATGGTCCAAATGTATCTATTTTTTTTCCTTTTTTTTTTAGCAAGTTCTATTGAGTTTTTTTAAGTTTCGAGAAGTTAGAATATGGCACCGCATGTCCACACACATTATTTTTTATAATTAACTGATATATTTTCTAACAGATTTTTTGCAAGTATAGACCTTTATACATGCACCATATTTTTTAGTCAATGATTAATAATGAAAACACAAACTATTTTCTACGCAACTCAAGTGCCTCTTTCTCAACCAATAGCAATTTCTTGTAAATGTGTCATTGATTTCCACCAATCATCTCACTAATGACAATGTCAAATACTACAATGGACGGTGTTCACCAACATTTCTAGAAATTAATTGCAACACCACTCCCCAAGTTCAGGATACAAAGTCGACATGATTAAAATCTATAAATATCTTGAGTTACCAGATAACACAAAAGATAAGCCTCATAGCTCATAAGACTTACTCTCACTTTTCTCTTACATTAAGAGATCATGTCTTACCTTCAACATTTTATCCTACATCACGAGACTTTGTTTTATGTTGCAATACATAATTTTCTTTTACATTATTTTTTTCTTGTCATTACTGACTTAAGTATTAAAGAGTCTCTCGTTACACGATAAACTTATTTTTTATGTATACTAAAGTTCAACCTGGAAGCGCAACTCATAATTCTTGGCTCAGCTTCTCAAATTGTGAAAGATAACTTTATTAATGGCATCGTTTATGGGGAACTGAACAAAAAACTAGTTCATTTCATGTTTTATATCTTTTCACTAAAAATATTTTTCATGGCTAATGAAACTCCAAGCTAAAGGAGAATAAATGATCTCCAAATTATAGGGACTTCAACTCCCCCAAATCTCCAAAAATTCTCTCATTAAGTGCATATGATTAATGATGTTATCGCAGTGATGCAACTACATCTTCACACTCTTCCTCCTACACAAAAACAAACACCACTAAACGTGCAACAATAACTTCAATTTCTTGAAGAGGCATGGTAGAATGACATACAAGCGAGTAACACCCACACTCCTTCATTTGGAAGAAACTACACGCATAGTTCTCACATGATACTCTCTAGAAAATTTAGTCACTATTGATCTTCATTCAAGTCTTACTTGCGCACCAAAAAAAGACCTAGCTATGAGACGAGCTTCATGAGTTCATAAGCAAGAACACAACCTTCACCAAATAAGGAAAACCCTACTTTGTCAGAAAATATTACACACTCAACTCTTCAAAAACCTTATCTCTTCAAAAGTCAGCTTAAAAAACTATGAAGGACTCACAAACCTCCATGAGCACATACAAAATATACAAAGCATCCTAAAGCTTATCACACAAGACAATGATGTCATGTGCAAAGTTCTTCTAGCAGCGCTTCATGGATCTACACGAGCATGGTATCATAGTCTAGAGTTTGTCTTTATTCTTCACTTTCGTGATTTCAATTCCAAACTCATCTCTTACTTCAACATAAGTATTCTAGCAAGAAAAAACACCATAAATCTCTTTATTGTCACAAAAAAGGAAGATGGGAGCACCAACGTTTATCTCTAAAAGGTCAACGTGGAATGAATCATTGAGCCCATTACTATATAAGCCTTGATTAATGAGGTTTATAATTGTTCTTTATAGGAAATATTATATATTCTACATGACTAAAATCTCTTTAGTGTCAAACATACAATGTGAAATATCAACAGGGTGGAAGAAGTTAGCATGACAAGATAAGGCCACTCATGTTTTCACTCACTAACAAGTCTTCATAACAATATTAGTCCCCAACAAGAATATCCAACAAGAGCATTAAAGGGCATATCCATGATCGATTCACATTCTCAAAGCTCATGATTACACCTCTACCACCATATGAACTAAAGTGTTAGTCTCTATCAGATAACAAAATATATGCAATACTCACCTCCTATGTAAAAGAGTGTGAATACAAGAAACTCTAATAAATTTTATCTTTTTCATTATGATCACAAGCATGACAGCAAGGAATGTCACGCCTTGAAAAGGGAGATAGAAAGATTGATTACAAAAAGCCACCTCTAACAGTTCATGAAAAAAAAAACAATCGAGTAAGAAAGAAAATAAGTGTGCACACTTGGTGAACTACCCAAAATTAGATTATCCTCGGGTTATCTCATATAATGTGTCTCTATCTTTTGAGCTTTTAATAAAAAGTAGTGTTTTTTGTTCATATCTTCATATCTCCAAACTTTCTCTATATGAAAAATCTTCATATCTTCATTGAATCTCCCATATGTATATATATATATGTATATATATATACACACACACACATCTGACATCTCTAAAAGGATGAGGGATCATTCTCAAGTCTTCGTGGTTGTTTGTCTCTAGGTCCCTATAATCATTTGTCTCTCGATCCACATAATCACTTATCATGACTATTTCTCTTCTGGTTCCCGTGACTGCTTTTCAAGTCCTTGTAATAAGTTATTGTTAAAAAGATCAGGGTGTATTCTCCAAAAACATTGATAAAATTACAAGAAGGGTAGGTTCATAATATAAAGAAAATGACAAACATTCAAAGCTATAAAGGTAATATTTTTATGCAAGCATGGTCATACAAGTAAACATTGACACTCTAAGTATTCCTCCTTTTTGCTATTAAAGTCTTCCAATCATATTTTTTTTAAAAAAAAAAACTTAAAGGAGCAACTGATGGTGCATGTAAAATACATTTCAAACCCAAAAGAAAATTATGTTAATTTGTTGTCATTTATGCTATTTTCCCAAATAAAAACAATTGTTGTTATTGTTTGGGTCATGTAGCCCAAACGACAATAATTGTTATTATTGTTTAGGTTGTGCCCAAATGGCAACACCCACCTTACTTGGGTCTCACCCAAACAGCTACACTAGTATACCAACAATTCTTGGCCTTGCCTAAATACACCTGTATTTTTTTTCTTTAACTTTATTGAGTTTCGAGGAGTTAGAATGCCCATGCACATAATATTTTTTTTATTATTAATTGAAATATCTTTTAATAGATTCTTTGTAAGTACAAGCTTTTATGCAGTACCATATTTTTTAGCCAGTGATCGATAATGCAAACACAAACTATTTTTTATGCAACTCAAACACCTTTTTTCTCGACCAATGACAATTTCTCACCAAATTATCATTGACTTTAATCAATCATCTTACTAATAACAATGACAAACACAATAACCAATTTTGTTCACCAACATTTCTACCAATTAATTGCAACACTACTCTCCATATTTCAGGTAAAATAATCGATGTGAACAAGGTCCATAAATACCTAGGTCACTAGATAAATAAGAGATAAACCTCTTGAACCATATAACTCACTCCCACTTTTCTCATTCATTACAAGATTATGTCTTACCTTTGATATTTTCCCTACATCACAAGACTTTGTCTTAGATTGTAAAACATAATTTTTCTCTTGTCATTCTGACTTAAGCATCAAAGAGACCTTTATTCCACAAGAAACTTATTTTTTTCAAGAATATTCAAGTCCAAACCTGAAGCCTAGCTCATAAGTCTTGGCCTAGCTTTACAGATCATGGAAAGACTAATTTATGTGTGAAGTTTTTCCTGACTTCATCACCAACTCTTTTTAAACTATCTTATTCTTCATCCTCATCTTATTTCTTATTTTTATTTCTAAAAAAATAATCATAAAGTGTTAGAATCAACACATCCATTATCTAAACACGTCCATTATCTAAAAAAATACCCCATAAAAACTCGAATCAACCTGAAACAAAAAAGCTTTCCGAGCTTAGATTTTTTATATGCAATTTAAGGGTGAAGAAACATGTAGGTGAAATTTCCCTTGTAAAATGAAGCTATTTTTACATCAAAATTGACCGTTTTGGTGCATGAAATTGATATAAATAATGATTTTTTTTTCTACCATCAAAATCTAGTGACCTTTTCTATATTCTTTCAAGTCAGGAACTGAAAAATAAAAAAATAAAGTTTTAAATCAAATTTTAATTTTTGCCGATATTTAAAAATTAAAGGGACCAATCTTCATAATTAGGTAAAACAAAAGGAATGGAAAAAACTTATGAGCACAGTGAATCTACCGTGATCATACATATACAATGCGTCGAAGAATAATATTTCCCAGAGTTTTTGTTAATTTTAATATATGAAATAAACTCAAATACATGATATATATATATATATATGCTTTTTTTGGTTGAGGCTAAACAATCGATAAAAAAAAAAGAGAATTACAATTGGACTCATGCACATTAAATGAAATTACAGGCATCCTAGTGTGAAAAAACAACTCATTGAGTATTCTTTTTAAAAGTATGAACTGACCTTTTGGAAAGAGCTGCAAACGGAGATGATTTCACGAGACGATGTTCCTCATTTCCATCCCTTGATAGACGAGGCTATTTGTCTCCTTGGCATTGTTTTTTTTTTTTTATTATAATATAATTGAAATCATTGAAGCATGATTAAGGGGTATTTGGCTGTGTTTTTAATTAAAAAAATATTATTTTAATATAAAAAATAATCAGTGTCACACTCTTAAATATCCTTTACAAAAACTATTGCATTGCAAACCTTAATATTCTCTTTTTATCTTTATTTTTATTCCATTTCAGTTTATTCTTGAATTGAAACGCACCGCATGGACATGTTTTCACTTTTGTTGATTTTGACTCATTTCTTGGTCGCCCAGGAGTCCACATGAGCTAGCATTTTGGGCATTGGATCAAGTCCTAACTTGCCCTGCCCTGCCTTCTATTGCCACGTGTCAGCCTAGGATAGCCTTATTGCCGGAAAATTATTCCTTTTCTTTTATCTTCTTGTTAATCCGAACCTGCCTGGTAACGCGGTTAGCCATGTTTTTGTTAAAAAATTAAATTTTGTTATATATTTTTAATTTTATATATTGATGTTAGGAATTAATTTTTTTAAAAAAAATTATGTTTAATATCAGCGTATTAAAATAATTTAAAAATATTTAAAAAAAAGTAAAATTCTTTTAAAATATAAAAAGAAATAGAACCTAAAAAAAGCTCTGGGCAATTGAACATGGATTGACTTTTGTGAGCAGGGAGCACCTAATATCTGTCATGTCCTACGATTTGCCATAGTTTTGTACTCATTCGATCGTTTTAAATTGATTCCTGTCTCCGGCAAACTCTGAATAGTTTGTTTCGTGCTGGCTTCCATAATTAATCTCGCTTTTCATTTCACGTGAGCTCCTCGTTGAGTGATAATCACTGCAATAGGGAATTGAACAAGTGCACATTTCGATCATATTCAACACTATTATTATACAAAAACCGCCGCATCCACATCCTCCTGGTAGGGTGCATGATGGTGGCGAACAGTGCTTTGATGTCGGTGGTTTTTATTTTTGTGTGTGTGTGTATCTATATTGATTTTTTTTTTGTTTTTATATTTTAATTCTAGTTTTTATTTTTTTTAATTTAATTTTTTTGTTTTTCATTCTTTTTATAAAAGTTTTTTATTTTTAATTTAGTTCTTCAATTATAATTTTTATATATTTCTTTTTTAATTTGGCTTTTAGTTTTTTGATTTCTGATTTTTTTTCTTACCATTTTGTTAAAGTTTTATCGATTTTTAATTTTTTAGTTTTTTTATTTCTGATTTTTTTTCTTACCATTTTGTTAAAGTTTTATCGATTTTCAATTTTATTATTCAATCAAAGTTTATGATATATTATTTTTTTCTTTTTATCTTTATTTTTTTGAATTTTTTTTCCTTGTGTTAAAGTTATTTTTCTTTTCGGTTTATCTCTCTAATCAAAAAAATTTTGGTGGCCTCTAATTTATTTTTTATTTGATTTCACCTTTATTCTTTTAATTACAATTTTTTGTTTTAGATTCTTTTATGTAATTTACTTTTTTTCTCGATTTTATTTTTTAGTGTTTGATTTGTTGGGAGTTAAGTTTCATGATTTTTCCATTTATAACACTTTCAATTTAACGATCAAAGTCACGAGTTTAAAAAGTTAACACGGATCGACATCTTTTTTGGCTTATTTTTATATTTTAATTCATCGTTTGACATTATTTAAAAAAAAGAAGATTGGCTTTGTGGTTATCTTCAATTTTTTTCTATCATATTATCTTGGTCTCATTACCTTGACCACAAGTCTTGTGTGTTAACCTGGGTTGGCCTACCCCGTATTACTCAGGTTATATGTTTATCACGCGAACTCAGGTTGACTCAAGTTTTTTTTTCTTTTTATCTAATTTCGTAATTCCAAGGTTTTTTTTTTCCAAGTTATTGTGATTTTTCTATTTATAGCACTTTCAATTTAACGATCGAAATCACGAGTTTAAAAAGTTAACACGGATCAACATCTTTTTTGACTCATTTTTATATTTTAATTCATCGTTTGACATTATTTAAAAAAAAAAGATTGACTTTGTGGTTATCTTCAATTTTTTTCTATCATATTATCTCGGTCTCATTACCTTGACCACAAGTCTTGTGTGTTAACCTGGGTTGGCCTACCCCTTATTACTCAGATTATATGTTTATCACGCTAATTCAGGTTGACTCAAGTTTTTTTTTTATCCAATTTCGTAATTCCAAGGTTTTTTTTTTCCAAGTTATTGTGATCTTTTTTTAGATAAAAGTTTTGTCAATTTAAAACTGTTGACTTTTATTGTTTAATTAAAATAGAATCAATTTATTAAACCCGGTTGGATCTGTAAGCCAAGTCATTTGTTTTTCTTCTTTCTTTGAAATGTGTTTGCAGCACCTGTATTATCGATGCCTTTTTCTTATTGTTTTATTCTAATTTTAATTTATAATTTTTTAATGTCATTCTTAAAGTCATTTTTATATTTTTCTAATTCATATATAATTTTTTAATGTTATATATAGACTAAATTTATTTTTAACAATAAAAAACATTTATTTATAGATAATATTTCTAACATATACAACTTTGTATAATAGTTTTTTTTCTTTTAATTTATTCAATTGGTTCCATGCGTGTGTCTATTTCTATTATCGTTTTATTTAATAAAAAAATTAATTTTAACAAATAAATTCATTAAACACAATGGAGTAAACATCTCGCATTGCGAATTAAATATCTTGATCTATATATAGATCTCGATCTTTTCAGTTTTTCTTTTAGTTATTGTCAATATTTTTTATTATTATTTATTTACACAGATAATTATAATTTATTTAATTAGATATTTGTAATTTTTCTATATAAAAAACCATGTTGAAAAAACCTACTAATCTAATTTTTTTAATTTAAAAAATAGCTAGTAGTTGTAGTAGGCACTAGCATTGTAATTTTGCATCCACTTTATTCTGCCTTAAAATCTGAATGATCTTGGTTTTTCTATGCCTGGGCCATGGGGTGGTAGCGGGCACATGAGCCACGAATCCAAGTGCGCGGTGTAGATATCTTTCACCAATTCTGCACAACCTGTCTACTGTTCTCATTCATGGCGCTTTAACCACTCACATGTCATGAACCCACACATCCAACCGACGCATATTCTCTCTACCACTGCTCTATAATTTGGTTTCCCTATTTCCCGTCTTTGTTTTTCGTTTGTTTTCTCAGAAAAAATAATAAAAACCAAGCACTCATGACATGTGAAAGCAGTAGCATGTGTCAACATCGTCTAGTTAAGAGGTATTGTTGTTGTTCGCAGCAGGAGCGAGAGTAAGAGTATGTTTGTTCTTACACTTTTGAAATTTTTTTGATTTTTTTTAAATTGATTTTTTAATATGTTTTTGAATTTTTTGATGTGTTGATATCAAAAATAAATTTTAAAAAATAAAATAAAAAATTATTTAGATGCATTCCCAAACAAAAAAATATTTTTAAAAATAACTACTGTTACAATTTCAAACTTTAACAGGATAGAAAATTATCAATTTTATAAAAAAAATATTGAGAAAAAAACCTGAGTAAATCCAGGTTAACTCAACTAATCAACCATCCATGATATGAGATCCGGATAAACTCATAAAAAATCAAGTGGAACAAATAACAAAGTTCAAGGGCTAATAATAGTGTAATATTGAATGATCAAATTTTTTAAAAAATATACTTTTTAATAAAAGACCTAAAAAAAACTTTAACCAGGTTAATATTTTAAGCTAGTGACTCGAGTCAAGATACCGGGATTATTCTATAGAAAGAAAGACACGAAAAAACCATGAACTAAAATCTCCAATCATAAAAAAATTATAAAACAAAATAAATAACAATTAAAATAATGAGAACCAAATCTGATATAAAAATTAAATGAAAGAAAATAATTATGGACAAAATTAAAAAATAAATCAAGAAAATGATAAGAAAATACGAATCAAAAGAATGACCAAAATTGTATAAAAGAATTAAATGAAATAAAATATCAGGGATAAAATTAAAAAAAATAAAGAAAATGATAAGAAAATAGCAATAAAAAATATAAGGACTAAAATTGGATTAAATAAATAAATAAAATAAAATGTTGAGGGAAAAAATAAAAATAAAATCAAGAAAAGAATGAAAAAATAAGAATTAAAAGAACAAGAACCAAAATTGGATAAACAATTACATAAAATAAAATGATAAGGGACAAAATTAAAACAAAATCAATAAAAGGATAAACCACACAAAAAAACAAGTAATCAAAAGAATGAAGACTGAATTGGATGAAAGTAAATAAATAAAATAAAATGTCTAGGGATGAAATAAAAAAAAAACTTTAAAATACATTAAAAGCAAATGAAATAGTAATCAAAAAAATAAAGTCTAAAATTGATAGAAATAGAAACCGGAGGACACAATCACTTTTTAGAAAGGCTATTGTGAATTTCTAAGCTAGAAAAAATTAAAAAAAAAAAGAGAAAATGAAAAAGAAGTTTATCAGGGCTAAATCGCACATTCTCCGTTTACACGGCACCACTAATGCCAAATGTTGTTGTTAATATATGATTTTGGTAATCGGACGATTCAGTACACGCTGACCGAAAGGCGTGAGGATATTCACGTGCTTTGCATGCGTGAACAACCTTTTTTAATAATATTTAATTATTTTAAATTACCAAACAACTCCTTTGTTAATCAAAAAATAATAATAATAAACCAAAAATACCTCTAAAACAATGTATATAATTTCTTGATTTTAAAGGTAATCCAGTAAGTTCATTGTTAAAAAATTAAAAATACGTAAAAGCCTCCTCGTGCAAACTTAATGTTTTTTCTCTCTTAAGGGTATTATTGTATTTTTATTATACAAATAATAGTAAAAAAACAAAAACAAAAATCCCATGAACCAAATTATACATTTTTTTTTATCTTTAATGGCAACAAAGTTATTTAACTAAAAACAAATGTGTGGATTAGTTTATATTCAATCAATCAATCAATTTTGTAATGCAAATAAATCTTCTGGAAAAGATAATTCTACAGCTAATTGCAAGCTTTGTAATTTTAATGAAAATGACAAAAACACTAACGACTTTTTTTCAAGCTGTCCAATGCGATTCCAATAAACACGTATTGTCCACGATGACACGATAAAAGCAGCTACTTTTCTCGGTCCCTAACATTTTATTCGTAAGAAAATAGAACAAAAAAACAATTGATGATCAGACTTCCAGGTCTGTCGCCCGAGAATTATTAGCCAGGAAAAAAGTTCCCTGTCGTCTTCGTAAATTATTCTACCTTCCAAATGATATGCAATTCCAAACATATATTTTTATCATTTTTTTTAACTTATGCTGGAATCCAGATTAGTTTGTGCGTGCTTCGACTAATTCCTATAAATTTAAAAGTTAACGACCGGATAAGTCTTCAATGACCATCAATATTAGCAACTCCGGAAACTTGATAATAAAATCTTCATGATTGGATGATAATTTTTATTTCGTGTAAAATGTTTTTAAACAATTTTATTAGATTTAAAAATATTTGTTTTTTTCATATATAAATAGCGTGCTTAAGAATCATGGTTTTTTTTTTTTAATTTCTATCATCGAACTTGATTCAATCCAAGGAAGTCTTTCGGCCATGTTACATTTTCTTCTGGTAAGTGAATTTTCTTCCTTCTCCTGCTATTATTGAGTGCATAATAAAATATCTATTTAAGAATAAAATATAGAATAATATAAAGTTTCTACAAAGTTCAATTTCAGACAATTCTCTTTTTATCTACATTGACTTGACTTCCTTGAATAATACATGGAATAACACTCGGAATTTTTATTTTTATTTTTATTTTTTGCCAGCAAAAGATTCTCTTGGAGCTGACGAGAGCAAGCAAGAGTGGCCCAATTGTCTCCTCATGGGCTGGTAGCCCTGGTGCGGAGCCCATTTGTGAGGCTGCAAAGCCTGGATCAGATTTGCAGCCGGAAAATGGGATTTCCTGCTTGGATCTCTTCGATGCTCTGCAGGGGTTAATCCCATTTGGACTTTGGAGGGATTATTTTGGTGATTTGTCTTCTTTTCTGTGGAATATCTCTCGAGTAATGGCATGTGCAAGATGTTCTGTGGTCCCATACATGGTAGGTTGATAATGATCCAGCATGTTCTTGTAACCTTTTATGATTGTCAATGATTTATTTTAAATATTTTATAATTTAAAACAAATCTTGTGATGATCAGAAAATCGGTGATTTAAATTGGTGAACAAAAAGATTCACTCTAGGATGTTATTTTGCAAGTTGGATTGAAACTGTTATAATCTTCTTCTTCTTCTTCTTCTTGTAGTTTTATAGGTTGATTTGGATTAATTTTATTAATTTATTATTTAATTATTATATTGAATCGATTCAAATTGGATTTAGTAATTATGAACAAAATTACAACACATATTCTTAATTATACTAACTTTTCCAGATAAACAAATTCCAATTGTTTTATCTTTTTAATACGTTTATTTGATTTAACAAAAACTAAAGGAAGAGATGGATTCTTGTCCACCACTTTATAAAAGCACTTTTTACTATAATAGAGCTTTTTAAAAGTTTTTTATTTTTAATTATTTTTTTAATTTTCTCCTTAAATATTTGGATTTATTGGATATTGAATTTCATAATTTATTTTGATTTATTTTCTATAAAATTATCTTCCTTTTATAACACGAACCATAGGTTTGATAAAAACTTGCATTGGCTTTTTTTTTTTTATCTTTTTTAATTGATTTTGTTTTTTAATTTCATGCTTTAATATTGAATTCATTAAAAAATAAGTTTCATAATCTTTTTTATTTGTTTTTTATAAGATCATCTTAATCTCATGACTCAAGTAGCTAGTTTAGTATATTGACTTGGGGCATTTTTTTAGATTATTGTTCTTTAAATTAAGTTTCTTTCTTCAATTTCATACTTCAACATTTGATTGATTGAAATTTGGGCTTTATAATCTATTTCAATTTGCTTTTTATGAGTTTATCACGGTTTCTTGACTTAGGTCGTGAATTTAACGGGTTAACCCAGGTTGACCTGGTAATGGATTTGACAACTTAACCCAGGTTGAACCGCGTTAATCCAATACGTTTTTGTCTTAGTATTAAAATAAAAGATGTTATTTTGAATATTTTTTTAGTCAAACTATATTTTCACGAGTCATTTTAATTGTTTTTAGACCAATCAAATTAATCAGATTATATTATGTCAACCCTTATAAAATTTATACTTTTTATTAGAAAATATGTTACTAATGTCTAAACATTGTTTTTACATTTAAAAAAGTTTAATTTGATCCACTACGCAACGCAATAATCTAGATTTGAAGACTAAAATATTTATAGTAGCTATAATCTTGAATTTTGAAAAGAATTTTGGTATAGATACAAAATTTAGAGGAAAACCACATATTTTGTAAGCATGTTTTATATACATATAAGTTGAGTTGTTAAAATAGATTGTATAAATAGACAACTACCTATGATACATCGTCATAAATAATTACAAAAACTAAATGGTGTGACAAAAATATTGTCCATTAGTCTTGATTTACCGCGGATTACAATAGTGAATTGACAAAATTATCCTTAAAAAACTACATAGAAATTATCTTTTAAGGATGTAATAGTCTTTTCACTTAACTCCCTTGTCATTACTGATTTTTTTTGGGCATCTTGGTTTTTCACTTTTTTAGTACAACATTATTATTTGATTGCCCTTAAAATCAAAAAACAATAAGCTATAGTCTAGAGTCTCATTTGATATTTCAGAATCTAAACTTCAATTTAAGTTTTCAATAGCTTGGTCTCAGGGGCTAATTGGTAATTGCAAAGTGGGTTTTCATGATAATGCTTTGGTTCCAGAGGAAATGTTGTATTTTTAACAGAAAAAAAAGTTGTTGATGTGTCCAACGCCTTCGAGCAGCGCATGTGACTAACTACAGTGGAAAAAAAAAATACTTTTGTCATGTCATCTAGTTTGATTCAACCCCGTCTTTCTTTTTATGTAGCGCGTGTACTTATTTGAGGTCCAGTGAGTCACTGACAATTTTTTTTTCCCCTTTCTTTTCTCTTTCCCCTGAAAAAACTGCTCTGGACCCTCAAATTTTCATATTAGCCCTTCAAGTTTATTTGCTTTCGTTTTCGTCCCTCTTTTTCATATTCTTATTTTTTATTTTAATTAATTCTTAAAATTGAATTTTATTTTCAACCTCACCCTCCTTTAAATTTTGATCATGTCAGATTTAGTCCCCATTCTTTTAATTATTTTTCTTTCAAATTGTTTTTAAATTTTTTTTTCAATTTCATCATTCTTTATTTTTTTTCTTCTTTCAAATTTTTTTTTCAATTTCATTGCTATTTTTTATTTTTACTTTGGTAAGATTTTTACTATGGAATTTGTTTTTTAATTTAATCATTCAATATTAAATTTATTGAGAATTAAACTTCTTAATTGAATTAATATTTTTGATTTGATGAGTTATGAATTAGAAAAATTAACATAGGTTTTAAAATTTCATAAATAGACTGCTTTGTCCAAAAAAAAGAAAAAGAAAAGCAACCGGCCACCTTCAATTATTGTGGATTAGCACTTTTTTAATTGGTCAAGGTTGCTACTCTTTTTTGCAACTTATTTACAAGGTTAAATTACTTTAATATCCTTAAAGAAAAAACAACATTTAGCTTGGGCCTAGGGTTTTTTTTTTAAAAAAAATAAACATTTTGGTTGTTTATTTAACATCATTACTATTATAAAAAAAATTTATTTTTTTTTAGTTTTATTTTTCAATGTTAGATTAGTTATGAAATTAATATCATTAATGATTTTTTTTTGTCTAGGTTTATTATTGTTTTAAACAAAATAAATTGTTAATTATAAACTCCAATGAACATGCTTAAATTAAAAATAAAAATAATTAATTATAATTCAAACATCTAAATTGAATAGTAAAACATCTAAACTA